>NC_141806.1:8789039-9470387 GCF_057944985.1 Cucurbita pepo subsp. pepo | reverse complement strand
TGATCTCACGCCATGATTCCCCCTCTTGGATTAATATTATCCTTATTGTCCGTCCACCATACTTACGCGTTCTTTTGCAGCATAAATGACGCACCAGGTACCTTCTGGTTGTTCAGACATTCCATTGACATAAATATGATTTCCATGGACGAAATCCACATCTAAACTTCTGTTGGATCTCTCGTAGTACTAGTGAATGGGTGCGAATCATACCGCTTGAAGTCGTGTAGCCAGTTCGCTACTCTAGTAGATTGCAAGTGTTGGATTGTTGGGTGATCATTATGGCATGCATCATGACCTAAAACGACTCCCGCATCAAACTAGTAATAGGGTCTATTCCAATCACTGGTGCTGCTAGAGGTGGTGCAGCTTGTGGCGGTACAACTTTAGGCAATGCAGCTGCATCCTTCCTAGTTACTAATCCTTCTCGAGGTGAGCTCTCTTTAGCCTCACCTCTTCCTCTACATCTAATAGGGGGTCCTCCCCTTCCTCTTCTTCATCTTCCACATCCTCTAGGTGACATGGTTCTAAAAACTAAGATAATTCTCAAGTCTATCATTTACTAACAATACAATATCATAGTACACATAAAAAATTCATACAACATTGCAAGCATATAATAGCGAAATTAAATCAAGCATCATGCTGCAATATATAATATAATTAAAGCTCGTCAATTTTCATGCTACATAACATTTAAAACATAGAGCCAATCACAAGAAATATCATCATGACATTTTCCTTTTTTAATCTTATGCATTGTGTATATAATGGTGACAGAGCATCAATGATTGAACCATGGAACACATCAAGTCTACAAGATCTACGTTGTAGGCTAGTCTAGGTGTGTGAACTGCCTGGGATCCAGCTCGCACGTGTGGGTTGTGTGTAGGGAAGTACTACACATCCAATGTTGTCTAAATTGGAGGACACCCCATGACCGTTTTAACGATAGGTCCTAGATCATTAGTTACACATGTTTGCATTCTTTGACCCCATCAGTGGGGTCACTTACTTAGTATTTCTTAAAATACTCGAGTCATGTGCTATTTCTACTTTAGGTAAAGGCAAGACACCCATGTACCGTTGACGACGACATTGCAATCAGAGACCATGCCACATGCATAGGATGTTCTTATCTAGTTTTAAATATGTTTTCAAACTCGTAAGTCCATGGCAGTGTTTTAAGTTGAAGTAATGTTTTAAGATAAAGATTATGTTTCACGATGATGTTTTAAATGTTTCTTCCACACAAGAGCATAGACTATGATGATGGTAGTGACTTTAGGTTAGTAAAAATTTAGGGCTATTACATGTGATGTGCTGATGATGTGATTTATGTTATGGTGTAATACGTTCGGCGATGTAATACATGATGAGACATGCATTATGATATGATGTGATATGTCTATGACATCATGTCTATGATATGATATTTCTATGATATAATATGTTGAAGGACATGTTATGTGCATGGTACGACATAATATGATGTATGATAGGAATGATACGGTATTCAACCCCGATACATGTCTTAAAGACAATGTTGAAAAATGATATGATATGAAGGAAAATGGAAGGAGTTTTTTAGATGCATCAGGGAATGTCTCCTTTTACGATGTTACAAATGCGTACGTCATGAGACAAGAAAATGATCATTATTTCTAACATAATGTTGCGATGATCATGATCATGCCTCGCAAGACACTCGGGATTTGCTGACCTCCGGACATCTGGCTATGGACAACCAGCTCGACTATGATGGGTCTAGGGGGCGTGCAAACCGCCTGAAGACTCACACTTACACGCACATCCAATTTTATCCAGACTGGAAGCCACCCCTACGATGGTTTTAATGATAGGTCCCTAAGTATGAGTTGCATGTGTTTTCATTCCGTGACCCTAATAGTGGAGTCACTTATTGAGTATTTCCTAAAATACTCAAGTCGTGTGCCACTTCTATTACAGGTAAAGACAAGACACCCCTGTAGAGCTGACGACGACATCACAAGTAAAGACCATGGCACATGCATAGGATAATGGTATTTCATTTCTTAGACTTTAGGTTAGTACACGGTGTTTTTACTTTTAATGTTTATTTTTTCTATTCAATATTTGGTTATGTTGTTTTAAATATATTTTCAAACACGCAAGTCCATGACAGTGTTTTATGATAAAGTTTTAAAGATTTATTTCTGCATAAGAGAGTACGTTGTGATGACGATAGCGACTTTAGGTTAGTAGACATCTAGGGTTGTTACAGTTGGTATCAGAGTTCTAGGTTATAGATTCTATAGACTAGCCTACAAGATAGGCTTGACATGTTCCATGGTCCCACATCTTATGCCCCCCGATCATCATCACGTATGTCATGGATAAGATAAGAAAAGGAAATGTTGTTGATTTCATATGTTGTTACTGCTTGGTCATCATCAACTATAACTCCTAATTAAATTTTGACACCATTGACTGTATTATTGTTGACTTAGTTATATGTTTATTTTAATACAGAATTGGTATGATTTACCCAGCATGGAATATGAATGTTAATTAATATATTGATAGTGTTTAGATTAGTACGGTTTGTACCATGAATGGGGAGCTAGAGTTTAGTATTTTATGTCAGATGTCTTGAACATAGTTAAAATACGCAGTGTTATGACCATAGAGATGGGAAAAATGTATCAACGTATACTGACGATTAAATAGATTCAAAAGAAAACGAACAAAAAAGCTTGATAGATGACAGCATCTTATAGTCTGCTACAGATATTAAAAGTGGTAGTGTCGAAAGGAAATTTCGTCACTATGAAGTATGTAAATATGAAATTTAAGTATGGGTGAAAAAAAAAAAATAAGCTAACACAGTAAAAGTTGAAACATTGTATACCTAAACTCATTTATGAATGACATAAACGACTTTAATGTGAGCTAAGCTCAGGAAGTTGTGAGATGTAGAAAACCACCCTGCCTAACACTAATTGAAAATTTTTAAAGTTACAATCGAGCCACATTGTGGATGAGATATTATGATCATGGTCAAAGTTTTATAAATATTTATAAACATGGATTGGAGTTTGAGATTTTTAAGATATCTTAAATTTAGGAATGATTTAAGAGTGATTTGGGAGGAGTCACAATGATTTAAGAGTGATTTGGTTGTGTTGCCTTTTCATATAACGAATGAAAAAATGTTAAAATGAGACCTTGAAGACATATGGACAAAAAAGTGCATTATTGGACCTTCAGTTAGGCTTAAAAGAAATTGACTAGGAGGACAATGTAACGAAGGAAACTGATTAAACTATTGATCTTGTTGACAGAAGAAAGCAAGTCATCTAGAAGAAAGTGAGAAAATTGAAATTGAGGTTGAGGTAAGTATTTAAGTTCTCCAACATTAATGTCCACATGAATGTTGATTTCAATGCGCCTAAACCACAATCATACTAAATGGATTTTATTTTTCATGAAATTTTAGGAGAAGACTCAATATGATATGATAAGGTTATGTATGAAATTTGATAATAATTAGATTATGATAAAAGGCTAAACCAAGGGTAGGTGTAAAATGACTAAAATTCCCCTATAATTATATATAGCTGGCTTAGGAGCAAAGTGACCCCTAAATGACATTTAATTGAATGAGACTTATGTTACAAGGCCATTGAAATATGTTGAGGATTTAAACCAAGATTTGCAGTGGTAAATAACCAAAATATCCCTATAAGAATTCTAAGATGTTTTCAAGATCTTAAATACTCAAAATACTACGAAAATTTGTGAGACTCGTTTACAATATAAGGGTAAGTATGAAAGATTTTAAGGAGATTATAACAACTTAGGGATATGAGCTAAGAGAAAAAGTATGTAACTACCCCTCAAGACACTTGATAAGAAATCAAGGTTTTTATGAGTACCAAGTGACAAGATACATAGGAAAGATTTATGCATGTATTTGTTAAGAATTTTTAGGGTGTACTTGTTAAGAATTTTTCCTTAGTTGTATTTCAAGACTTAACAAAAAAACTCTTGAACGAGAACCCGAGATATTTTAAAGACATCCCAATGAGTAGTGCAATATGGTCTTACGACAATGACTACGTCGTAGGAAACGTATGAACACCTAGGTGTAGGTACTTAAACTATGTCACAAGGAACCCGTGAATCCTTGGACATAGGTATGTAAATTGTATCGCACCGAACACATGAAGCTTTGGATGAAAATATTAAGACTATGTCACGGGAAATGCATGAAGCCTCGTGCATTTATTTATTAAATATAAGGAACAAATTAAGGTAACAAAAGTCAAGAGATAGGAGTTGAAGAAAGTTCTCTTAAGTATACGAGTTGAAGAAGGATAATGTTTCAAAGATTTTCTTTTAAGTTTCAATGTGGTAGTTATGAGTGACTGTGAGGTCTTTTAACTCATTAATACCCACAACTTGTATAATTTAATGAACTAATCTTCGAGAAGGTTCTTAAACTAGTTTGTAATGGTCTAAATAAATTCTAAAGGGAGTAACCGGACAAACTCTTAATCGAACTTAAAGTTCTATATAGTGAGCGTTACACAAATTTCTCAGAGTATGAGTCTTGGATGAACAAAAATGTTTCCCATCGGCATCAATGTCATAGAATTTGGTATAGCGAACCATTTTAAACGAAGAGTAGTTTTCCCAAGTTACTAATGAGGTCGTGCAAAAACTAACCGTGATTCCTTCCTTCAAAACTAACCAAAAAAAGATTTTGTACAATTAACAACAACATTCCAAGCAAAGAAGCATGTTGTTGTCCAAGATTGAACTGGGGACCTTTAGTGTGTAAGACTAACGTGAAGCCAAATATTAATGGTTTAGCTTTGAGTTAGAAGCCAAATATTAATCATTTATACAATTCTAGTAAATTGGCAAACAGACAGATTTACGCGAAGATAGATATGGTCATTACAATGGTTTAGCTTTGAGTTAGAAAGTCACCGTTGGCAAACAGAGAGATTTACGTGAAGATAGATATGGTCATTACAATGGTTTAGGTTTGACTTAGAAGCTAAATATTAATCATTTATACAATTCTAGTAAATTATGTCAAACAAAAGAAAACACAATAGATTTGAAAATAGAGATCTACTACAAATTTGGAATACATGTGAACAAAATTAAAAGGCTAGAGAGTAAATACAAATAAATAAAAAAAAAAGAAGAAAGATTCAAGTATTAAAAAACTTAAACTAAATATAGAAAGAAAAGTAAATACAGACACAAAATAACTTGAAATAACTCTGTCAATTTTTTTTATACAAAATCATAGAAAATAAGATTTTTAATAAAAGTATATGGACCAATTTAAATTAGAGAAGTAATTTGAGAGGGTTCAAACCATAAACTAATGTCATGGGCTCAAATAGGTTGACTTGGATTTCAAGGGATAGAATCGAACATTCATTAAGGATATATTCGTGACAACAACTTAAGCTAACCAGGTAACTGACCTTACTATTGATATGGTTATATTTGATGTTGACACATGCTCGTGGTTCTGCACATGTCATATATACTAATATGTGTGAATTATTTGTGAATCGATAGAAGTAAGATTTGTTCATGAAACGTGAAGGTTAGGTTACATCTAGAAGTACTACGGATATGAGAGGTTGATAAAAGAATATAGTTAGGTTATGGGTAGAAAGAGATAGGATTATGATAGATTGATAGAACGATAACGTCAGGGTACGTTCATGTAACGACATGACTGTGATAGGTATAAGAATGTTAAGGCTATGATAAGTTAGGGGACGATATGACCACAAAGTGTTTACGATATGATATGATTATGATACGACATGTGAATGGTGGATGTATATATATTGTGATATGATATAAAGACAATATATTATGGTAAGATATGTGATAAATTAACATGCTTATGATATAAATATTGTGATATGATATAAAGACAATATGTTATGGTAAGATATGTGATAAATTAACATGCTTATGATATAAATATTGTGATGCGATATGTTATGGCATGATACGTATATGATGAAAATTATTATGCCTGGAAGCATGAAATGTTATGATTATGATACACTTATGTAATTTGAATGATATGATATGATTGACATGCAAAACAATGAACTAGCATGAAATACGACCCCAGCGTATGCATGAAAGATATGATAAGTGATATGAAAAATGATATGGGATGTACGGAACGCTAGTGGGGTTGTATTAAATGATAATGAAAATGAAAAATGTTGGGACTTCATGCATTATTGTGTGTTCATGCATTGGAGAATACCCCTTACCCTTCACAATAGTACGGACGAATACGTTACGAGGCAGGAATACGATCATTATTGTTATCATAATGCTGCGATGACTAAGCAGGAAAACGATCATTATGTTTATCATAATGCTGCGACGGTCAGGCAGGGGTACGATCATTATGGTTAACCTAATGTTGTCGTGACGTTTACTAGTTCTAACGGGTGTCTGGCCTAAGGAGCTCCCGAAGTATGCTCGCCTAACAAGGAAGGTGGCCGGTGTGCGAACTGACTGGTGAGTCCATACTCGCACGTATGGGCTATGTGTAGAGTATATGATACACATCCAAATTACCCGTTAGGACAGTACCGTAGGAAAATGGATTTAAATAATAGGTCCCGCCATTGCATTTGCATGTTCTTGCATTTCACCCCCAATAGTGGGGTCACTTACTGAGTATTTCTTAAAATACTCAAGCCACGTGCTACCTTTATTTCAGATTAAGGCAAGGCATTCCTGTACGGCTGACGACGACATCACAACTCGAAACTATGGCATATGCATAGAGTAGTCGTATTTATTTTCTTAGACTTAGACTAGGATAGGATATTTTTAATTTAAACGTTCATTTATTTTATTTAGCCTTTTGTTGTTTTGTTTTTAAAGTTGTTTTCGAAACACGTAAGTCCATGGCTGTGTTTTAAGCTGAAGGTTATGATTCATGAAAGTTTAAATGTAGTATTTCCGCATTCAATATTTATGATATGTATACAGTCGCGACCTTAAATTAAGTAGAAAATTTCGAGTCGTTATAAATGAACTATCCCAAAGATCAAAAGGTGACTTGTGCATCGTTTATACTAAAAAATGATGCGGAGTTATAGTCGGGGGATAACCGGGGGATTCTCAGCCAAGATGGAAGTGTGATACAATAAACCAACTTTTAGCTTTTATGTTTAATATAGTTGATGTATTAAATATTAATGTGAACGGTTCAGATTAAGTTTTTTTTTTTTTATTATTTTTTTTTGTCTTTTTATATTTAATATATTAAATAAACACTTTAAATTAAATATATTTTTCTCTATTTGTATTTATTTAACATATTAAATATTTATTCCAACCCTTCAAATTAGTTCTATTTTCTTAGATTAAATTTTAATTTGTATCATTCAAATTTTTCTTTTAACTAAATTAAAGTCTTAATTAATCAATTTTCATTGGTTAACTATATATTTAGAGTTGCACTTTTATGGATGGTATAACAAGTTGTGTCAATTGATATAATCATTACAAAAAAGTCAATCATTCACAATTTTTTCGTAATTACAGCTGGGTCAAAAGTTCGTTATACCCCTTAATTATATCTTTCACCTTTAAGTATTACTGATTCTCTAATGAACCATTTGTTAATGATTCAATCATAAACTAAGTCCCTCTCGAGCCAGTAAGAGGAGTGGGCCTCATTGTTCAAATCTCAAAATCAACACTAAAGGAAACTACTCATCTACTTATATATATGAGAATGGGTGAAAGTCATCGCATGAAATTATGTTCCCATCTCCCATTTGGTCAAGTACTGAAAATGGAAGGCATAATGATTAGGTTACGAAAGTCATTCTCATCCATACAAATAAAAGAATAACCTTCATAGACAAGAGTTCGTAACTCACTAAGAATTAAAATCAAGTCGCATATGATCATCTGTGAAATATTAATCTTCGCAATTAATGAATTTATAAATAGAGATTAAATATTTCGTGATTCAGTTTTATACAAACTAATTGTATAGGATTATCTCACTCACATGTCTTTGTTCCCTTCACTTTGAAAGGTTGACCTATTTCTTAACATTCCAAACAAGGTTATATAAATATACATGTCAATTTAAAATGATTTTTATTAGGCATAAATTGACCAATATAAAATATAATACACAATAGGGATGTTCAAAAAACTCGATGATCAGAAAAATTCGATCAACTCAACTCTACAGTTTGGGTTGAATTGTGAACTTATTTGGGTTAGATTTGGTTCAAATAAATGAAAATTTTATAAATAAAGTTGGTTCATGATTGAGTTTATCTAACTAACTTGATGTAATAACGAAGAAATTAGAAGAAAAAAACTGACATTGTCCCACATCCCTTAAGTTAGAACTTGGGAGTTGGCCTCTCGTGTAAAATGGAGATACCTTACTTCATTTTATCATCCCACTTCAAAGGTTTGAAGCTAGTCGGAGAATAAATTTTCTGAGGTCTTCAAGCCAGCATTCTGTTTAATCCGACTTGGGTCTCATAACTCGGACCCTTTCCTTCAAATTTCAACTATTCGGAAGCATTTAAGGTTAGTATGACTACTTTTAACTAGTTTAAATTTTGAGTTTAAGGTTAGTATGACTACCTTTTAACTAATTCAAATGTTCAGAGTCTTAAATTATTTAGGTATAATTAGGCTTAAACTACCTTTTAAGTAGTTTAAATTATTTATGTATAATTAGGCTTAACTATCTTAAAATATTAGAAATATGATTAAATTATACCTTTTAACTAGTTTAAATTTTTAGAGTTAAGTTTAAATTATTTATGCATTTAGTAAGTTGCCTTGGGAGCATTATGGTCATTTTATACCGTTATTTGGTTTACTACTCAACTTTGTGCAATGACTATCAAATTGCATATATAATCTTAACATACCCTAGTATGCTCATAATTAAAAGTTCATGGGCAGCAAAATTCATTTAGTGGGTTATTTTGATGTTACTTAAATCTCAAGAAATTTGATCCATTTAGGGTCTTAACTCATGGTTCTTAATATTTTTCTTTCATATATCTTTAATTCATACTTGGTTTAATGTTTATATAAAAATTCAAGCAATTCCTACAAGTATTTCTTAAGAAAATTCTGATGGTTACTTACCTCATAGTTGACGTACGGGACCTCCATTCTCGAGAAATTGGTATCCCAATTGCTTCAAATTTTCTTTGACACAATCCTTGGGGTGTCAAGTTTCTATAACCATAAATTT
This sequence comes from Cucurbita pepo subsp. pepo, assembly GCF_057944985.1. Taxonomy (NCBI): domain Eukaryota; kingdom Viridiplantae; phylum Streptophyta; class Magnoliopsida; order Cucurbitales; family Cucurbitaceae; genus Cucurbita; species Cucurbita pepo. The sequence continues at coordinate 9,461,092 of NC_141806.1, read as the reverse complement.
TTCATGACAACTTGAATAGAAGAGGATTAAAATTAAGAAAAATTGAGGGAGGGTCACGGTTCGGTTTGACATGGGGGGTTCAACTGAACTGGCCACGTCATCATCCTCTTCCTCTGTAAAGAGGAAGACGCGCATGTCCAATAGCGCTGCCATTTTAAAATGCCTCTCACCTGCTCTAATCATGACATTGCTCTCCTTGATTTCTTCATGAAACTTAAAATGGAGTTACAAGGAAGAGCTTGGGATTGACTTCATACCTTCTCGTGAATTGTAGCCTAAGATATTTGCCTCTAAAGTTGGTTGGAAAACTAATACTTCCCTGTAGTTAAATGAATTAGTTTGAACGAACGTCTTTAAGTGTGTGGCATTAATGTTTATAAATTCATCTCAATCTACAGCTCACCCAAAAAAGGAGAGAATTGACTTGTTGGGCAACTCGATCTAGGAAGTTTTAGCTCTAGATTTCTCTCCTATATCTCTTCCCTCCTCTTTAGATGGAAGAATCGAAGAACGAAGAAAATAGGGGAAGAGAGAGAAGATATGATCCAAAATTTTGAGTCACATTCTTACCCTATATTCTATCCATTTCAATTTTGTATGAACATTTTCTAACTCCACAAATTTTTCTTACCATTCTATCTTTTTTAAACTTTTTTGATTGATGATGTTATTATTTTTACAAAACGCGTACGCTATGAATATGAAGTTGATGATCATCATCATGCCTCGCATAACACTCGAGATTTGCTAACCTACGAACGTCTGGCTATGGACAATTAACCCGACTATGGTTAGTCTAGGGGGCGTGCGAACCGTCTGAAGACTCTCGCTCGCACGCACATCTAATTTTGTCGGAACTAGAGGCCACCCCTATGATGGTTTTAATGGTAGGTCCTTAAGTATGTGTTGCATGTGTTTGCATTTCGTGACCCTAATAGTGGTGAGTATCGTTAGATCGACATAAGACACAACCCTAAGAGCATGAAAATGATATTAATATAAATATCCATGAGTATGTGTTACCTAGAGTAACAAAGAGATGAGACTAGAGGGGTGTGTCAAAAAAGACATTATGATGGATTTAGAGGAACCTCATGCATGTTCTAAGTTCATAAGCATAGGGATACTTCCCCTAGAGATGATGAGCGCGAACGCACACAATATGATGATGAGTGCGAATGCGCATAGATGAGGGTGTTCATGAGGCGCATGACACTGTGGGGTTACGCTAACCTCAAAACATCACTACAGATTAGCTTGACCAGAGGGTCCAGGGGGTGTGTGAGCGCCCTAGAGATTCACAATCGCACATGTGAATAGTGTGTAGGAAAGTACTACACATCCAATTTGTCCGAGACTGGAGGCCACCCCTATGATGTTAGAGATAGGTCTCTAAATCATGATTGCATGTGTTTGCATTTGCATGACCCCCTATAGTTGGGCCACTTACTGAGTATTCTTCGAAATACTCTGGTCGTGTGCCATATCATTTTTTAGGTAAAGGCAAGGCGCACTTGTATGGAGTACGGCGACATCGCAAGCAGAGACTGTGGCACGTGCATGTGGTAGATTCATATTTAAATTTCGGTTTAGGTTAGAATAGGTTGTTATGCATTTCATTGTTTTAAATAACTTCGTATTGCTCTTATTTTCTCTAAATTTTAGTATTTTGTATTTAAATACGTAAGACCATGACTGTGTTTCCAGATAAGATGTTGTTTTAAGCGTTTTTCAAAGTTTACATTATAAATGATGTTCATGTAAGAGTTATATTTCCACATTATAGAGGAGCATGAGACGTTAGTAGCGACACTATGTAAAAATTTAGGGTCGTTACAGTTGATATCAAAGCTCTAGGTTTTAGATTCTGTAGACTAGCCTACGATGTCGGCTTGACACATTCCATGGTCACAACGTCGATGTCTCGTCACTGTTAGGTACGTCTTGCATAAGATAAGAAAAGAGAAACATTTTCGAACTCGCATGCATTTTTCTGTTGATATTACTGAAATTGTTGTGATATTTCATATATTTATTATAGAGTATGATGTGATTTGTTGTATGCTGAGTAATTTTGTTTGCAATATGATGTGACTTTAGTATATGTATTTTTATTAATATATATGCATAGTGGTGAACCTTAGATTTAAGAGATGCTATCTTGGTTTCTAGAACCATGCTGCCTAGACCACGCAAAAGAGTAAGACAAGGAAGGCGATGATCTCCTATTAGAGGTAGAGGGCGAGGTGAGGCTGAAGAGAGTCCACCTCAAGAAGGATTAGAGACGGGGTTTGAATTAAATCCCTTATTGCATGAAATGTCTGTATGCACCCCTTCGGGGGTAGACTTAGTAGCTAGGGATAGAGTAAAGAATGACCAAGTAATCATAGGTAGTCTCGATGATGAAAGCAAAGAGGTTAGTCCAACAAGACGGATGGGCTATATTAGCATTTGTCGTATACGTAAGAGGAAAACAAAAGACTATAGAAAACGTGCCAATAGTAAACGAGTTCCCAGATGTATTTCCGGATGATCTACCTGGAATACCCCCTTCATGAGCAATCGACTTCGTCATCGAACACAAGCTAGGAACTAGGCCTATTTTCAAAGCACCTTATCACATGGTGCTAGCAGAGTTGAAGGAACTCAAGGCATAATTACAAGACTTACTGAATAAAGGGTTCATTCGACCTAGCGTATCCCCCTAGAGTGCGCCAGTGTTGTTTGTTAAGAAGAAAGATGGATCGATGCGTCTATGCATCAATTAAAGAGAGCTAAATAAGAGAACCATAAAGAACAAATACCCTCTGCCTAGAATGGAAGACTTATTCGATCAACTCAGAGAGGCAACAATATTTTCTAAGATAAATCTGCGGTCAGGTTACCATTAAATAAAGATTAAAGAAAAAGACATACAATAGACAGCATTTAGGACGAGGTACGATCACTATGAGTTAGTAGTGATGTCATTTGGCCTCACCAATGCTCCAACTGTGTTAATAATGTTAATGAACCGAGGGTTCAAGGATTGTCTTGACACTTTTGTGATCGTGCTCATTGATGACATCCTAGTGTACTCGAAAATAGACCAGGAACACTTCTGAAAAATCCTAGCGACTCTAAGAGAGAACAAGTTATACGCAATGTTCTCAAAGTGTGAATATTGGTTACGACAAGTCTTTTTCCTAGGACACATCGTGACAAAGGACGGAGTATCCGTAGATCCCATTAAGGTCGAAGCGATCACAAAGTGGGAACGCCCAACTACGATAACATCAGTACAGAGTTTCTTAGGACTTGCAGGATACTATCGATGGTTTGTGCAGGACTCCACTAGGATAGCCTCGCCTTTGACACAGTTAATGAGAAAAGGGGTTTCATTCATATGGAATGATGCTTGTGAGGCAAGCTTCCAAAACCAAAGAGAGAGATTGGTAACAGTCCAGGTACTCATAGTACCTGAAAGCTCCGAAGGGTACGTAATCTATAGTGATGCATCCATAAAGGGACTAGGATGTGTGTTAATGCAACATGTAAGGTTGTTGCATACTCGTCCCGTCAACTAAAAGAATACGAAAAAAATTACCCTACCCACGACCTAGAGTTGACAGTTGTAGTGTTCGCACTAAAAATTTGGCGACACTTCTTGTATGAAGAGAAACTCAAAGTTTTTCCAACCACAAGAGTTTAAAATATTTCTTCACCTATTAAGAGTTAAATATGAGGGAGAGAAGGTGACTAGAATTGGTGGGACTACGATGTAGATATCCAGTACCACCCTAGAAAAACAAACGTGGTCGCAGACTTAGAGTAGAAAGACGGCCTACTCGTCAACCCTCATTACAAGGAAAGTAAGGGTACAAATAGAATTTGAGCAAGGCAGCATAGCTGTAGCGAGCGAGGGAATCATAGCACAGCTGGCCAGACTCATAGTGCAACCTACTCTTAAGCAGAGAATTATTACCTCCCAACGAGAGGATCCTAATGTACAGAAAGTCCTAGGCAGCTAGACAAAAGTCCAGTAGACGGATTCTCAAAGTCCTCAGATGAAGAACTATTGTATCAGGGATGCCTATGTGTCCTGGCAATAGAGGAGTTAAGAAAGAGATACTGACGGAAGCTCACACCTTGCCATTAGCCATGCACCAGGAGGTACTAAGATGTACCAAGATTTCAAAAAACATTTTGGTGGAGGATAAGGAACTTTAGGGGTAAAACAACATAAGGAACAAGAAGTAACTTTAGGGGTAAAACGGTAAATTGACCTAGCTCTAGTTACGAACAACCTGTGAAGGATCGACCTACTAATCATGGTTATATCAAATGGACAGAAATATATCTATAGTGAGGGGAGTGCAACTACTAGGCTATAGTGGAGTGTCCTAGTAGTTAACGAATGTTGGTTAACAAGGTTAATGAGTTTAGCCGGTTAATCTTGGATCGTTGGAGCCCATGATCTATACGTCCATTAGGTCCCTCTGCTAGCTCATATCGGACTAAACCATAGAACAGTCTGACGAGTGAGTTCGAAGTGTTCGAATTCAAATTAGGGAACATGCGCTACATATATATGATATATTTAACCGCATTTTTGTTTTATTTACGAATTAAACAAAAGGAGAGAATCTGAGATATTTAAATAAGATTTAAATATCTTAATCAATTATGTGTCGGAGTTGATTGGGATTGGCATTTGAATTAATATTAAATATTAATTAAATAGTTTAATTAATCATTTAATGTTACTTTAATTTGAAATTCATTATTCAAATTAATTGTTGAATTAAAATGAAGAAAGTCAAAATGTTGACTTCATTTAATGGAAAAATCCATGTTAGTGGAATTTTGAGTGTCAAAATTTGGTTAACTCAAACATGCATGCTTGCCACATAATCCCAAACATTTGAGTGGAATTTTAAGCGTCAAAATTTGGTGATCTCAAATTTGCATGAACATGCAAACATGACTCTTTAAATAGAGTGATCATGGTACATGGGAGGTCTTCTTCTTCTTGGTGAAAAACCATGACAAAAGCCTCTCACAAACACTCTCTTCATATATACAAAATCCCTCCCAAGTTTAGTCACTCACCGGATTCCACAATCCCGTTCTAAGGTCGAAGGATAGTGGAGAAGATACTAGTAGTTGTTCGAAACCGGTTCGTGAAGAAAAAGAAGTTTGAACTACAAAAGGTTAGTATTCAAACTCATTAAGTTTTAATACTTATGAACATGCTAGTTATTTACTATAATTGATGTTCTAAAAGTGCCTAAGATCCAAATTGCTTCCGCGTGTGTTATATTAGCACCATCAATGTTATGTATATGTTATGATACGTGAATGATGGTTAGGATACGTTCCTATAACGGTATGACTCGGATTCGTAAATAAAACGATATGGTTAGGATGTGTTCCTATAACGGTAAGACTAGCATACATTCATGAAACGACGTGAACTAAGATATGCATATGGAAATGATATGACTAGCATAAAATACAATCTCGACGTATGCATGAAAGTATGATAAACGATATGAGAAATGATATGAAAAACGATATGATATGTTCGCTAGAGGGATTGTATTAAACAATAATAAAAATGAAAAAAAAAATGTACCCCCCTTAACGGGTGTCCGGGGCACTGAGAGCTACTAGAGAATGAAAGAAGGGTTAGGTCCTTGTACGTTATGATGATAGGTCCCGTAATTGTAAGTTAAGGTGAGTGGAAGAGTCACTCAAGTGACTATGAGTCAAGTCATATAATGTAGTTTTATGTTGACTACAAAGGGAGTCAAACCCACAACCTTCTAATCCAAAGTTAGACACACTAATCCACTACCTTATGCAATCATTTTTCAAAGTTTATGCAAATACATTAATATAAATATATATTTTTATACTTTTATGTTTGAATTCCTACTTATCATACTCTGATGGAAAGTATGGGGACCTGATGCATAATTGTGTGTTCATGTGTATCGAGATACTGCCCCATTATGATGAGCACGGACCCGTACTTCATGAGACTGATTGTTATCATCTTGTTCGCCATAATGCTACGACAATCACTATTCCCTACGGGTGTCCAGCAACAACTCTTAGAGAGTGCTAGCCAGACAAGTAGGCGTAGGGAGCGTGCGAGCCTGCCTAGTGGGCCCATGTTCGTAGGTGTGGGCCATGTGTAGAGAAGTATTACACATCTAATTTAGCCTGAACTAAAAAGCCTTCAAGAGAATGAAATGAACTCTTGTACAGTTGATGACTACATTTCATGTGACTTCATTTCATAACGCCAATAGTCGGGCCACTTATTGAGTACAGGGGTTCCTACACACGGCCCACAAGTCACATTAAAGACCATGGAACTTGTGTTACGATAAGTTGCATTTATTTATTTTGTAGTCCTTAAGTTAGATTAGGACATTGTTTTATTCTTTTTTTGTTTTATATAAATTTCACGTTGTTTATTTTTCGCTATTTTTTTTAAGGTTTTATTGCGAATGATTAAGTCCATGACATGGTGTTATGAATTATTTAAATGAATTTTTCACACAAAAAAGGTCATGTCATGCATATCGACTCTATTTGAGTAGGAAAAAAAATGTTATTGTTGAGTGTTCTATTGTTGACTGAGTCATTTGTCTATCATGAGTAATTATGTGTTGACTATAGATCATGTCACCTAGAGAATGTGGAAGAGGACGTACGGAAAAAAGACGCCCCCTGTTAAAGGACGGGGTAGGGGTAGAGGGAGTCCACCTCCAGCGACGCACCGGCTACTTGAATGGACCCCATGACGACCCTTATTTTCGAATCATTCTACGTTGTGATGCAAACGATGGTGACCACCCAACAGACCAACAGTACGCAGTCCATGCGAGAAGCAAGGTATGCGAGATTTCAAGCGATAGATTCTCACACCTTTAATGGTGCCTTAGGTGACCCAACAAAGGTACAATTGTCAAAATGGTCCATTGAGACAATTTTCCTATTAATGATGTAATAGTCTAAAAAATCATAAATAAATAAACAAATAAAAACAATTATAAAATAAGATTAGGTTATAAAAAAATAATAATAAATAAACAAAAAAAAGAAGGAACAACCCTCTCACTAACCTCTTATGTCTTTCCTAAGTAATCTCTTTCCTCAGTTATCTCTCCTCAACCCATCCCTTGCCGAGAAAGTCACCATTGGAAAAAAAAGAACAGAAAAACAACAATTGTTAGATTTACTTATGAAAAAATGAGAACCGCTCTTACCCAGTTGAGATTCACCTATAGAGAGATTTACATGAAGATAGATATGGTCATTAAGGTATATATTAAATCTTCATTTCTCTTATCCTATTTCTTTTTTTAGAAATCACCCTACTGTAGTTAGATCTTCATTAAATAATTACAATGGTTTAGGTTTGAGTTAGAAACTAAACGTTAATCATGTCAAACAAAAGAAGGTGGAGTATGCTCGTCTAACAAGGAAGGTGGCCCAACGGTGTGCGAACTGACTGGTGAGTCCATACTTGCACGTATGGGCTATGTGTAGAGTATATGATACACGTCCAAATTACCCGTTAGGACAGTACCGTAGGAAAATGGATTTAAATGTAGGTCCCGTCATTGCATTCGCATGTTCTTGCATTTAACCCCCAATAGTGAGGTCACTTACTGAGTATTTCTTAAAATACTCAAGCCACGTGCTACTTTATTTCAGATTAAGGCAAGGCATTCTTGTATGGCTGACGACGACATCGCAACTCGAGACTATGACACATGCATAGAGTAGTCGTATTTATTTTCTTAGACTTAGACTAGGATAGGATGTTTTTAATTTAAACGTTCATTTATTTTATTTAGCCTTTTGTTGTGTTGTTTTTAAAGGTGTTTTCGAAACACGTAAGTCCATGACTGTGTTTTAAGCTGAAGGTTATGATTCATGAAAGTTTAAATGAAGTATTTCCGCACTCAATATTTATGATATGTATACAGTCGCAACCTTAAATTAATTAGAAAATTTTGAGTCGTTATAAATGAACTGTCTGGATGATCAAAAGGTGACTTGTGCATCGTTTATACTAAAAAATGATGCGGAGTTATAGTCGGGGGATAACCGGGGGATTCTCAGCCAAGATGGAAATGTGATACAATAAACCTACTTTTAGCTTTTATGTTTAATCTAGTTAACATATTAAATATTAATGTGAATGGTTCGATTAAGTTTCTTTTTTTTTTTTTTTTTTTTTATCTTTTTATATTTAATTATCTAATATATTAAATAAACACTTCAAATTAAATATATTTTTCTCCATTTGTATTTATTTAACATATTAAATATTTATTCCAACCCTTTAAATTAGATCTATTTTCTTAGATTAAATTTTAATTTATACCCTTCAAAATTTTCTTTTAACTAAATTAAGGTTTTAATTAATCAATTTTCATTCGTAAACTATATATTTAGAGTTGCACTTTTATGCACGGTAGAACAAGTTGTGTCAATTGATATAATCATTACAAGCAAGTCAATCATTCACAATTTTTTCGTAATTACAGCTGGGTCAAAAGTTCGTTATTGCCCTCAATTATATCTTTCACCTTAATACCACTGATTCTCTAATGAACCATTTGTTTCTGATTCAATCATAAGCTAAGTTCCTCTCGAGCCCGTAAGAGGGGTGGGCCCCATTGTTCAAATCTCAAAATCAACACTAAAGGAAACTACTCATCTACTTACCATATATGAGAATGGGTGAAAGTCATCTCGTGAAATTATGTTCCCATCTCCTGTTTTGTCAAGTACTGAAAATGGCATGCATAATAATTAGGTTACGAAAGTCATTCTCACCCATACAAATAAAAGGATAACCCTCATAGACAAGAGTTCATAACTCAATAGGAATTAAAATCAAGTCGCATATGATCATTGGAGAAATGTTAATCTTCTCAATTAATGAATTTATAAATAGAGATTAAATATTTAGTGATTCAGTTTTATACAAACTAATGGTATAGAAATATTTAGTGATTCAGATTAAATAGTTAGTTTTATACAAACTAACTCACATATCTTTGTTCCCTACACTTTGAAAGGTTGACCTATTTCTTAACATACCAACCAAGGTTATATAAATATACATGTCAATTTAAAATGATTTTTATTAGGCATAAATTGACCAATATAAAATATAATACACAATAGGGATGTTCAAAAAACTCGATGATCAGAAAAATTCGATCAACTCAACTCTATAGTTTGGGTTGGATTGTGAACTTATTTGGGTTGGATTTGGTTCAAATAAATGAAAATTTTATGAATAAAGTTGGTTCATGATTGAGTTTATCTAACTAACTTGATGTAATAACCAAAAAATTAGAAGAACAAAAATGACATTGTCTCACATCCCTTAAGTTAGAAGTAGGCCTCCCGTGTAAAATGGAGACACCTTACTTCATTTTATCATCCCACTTGAAAGGTTTGAAGCCAGTCGGAGAATACATTTTATGAGGACTTCAAGCCAGCATTCTGTCTAATCCGACTTGGGTCTCATAACTCGGACCCTTTCCTTCTAAGGTCTCATAACTCGGACCCTTTCCTTCTAATTTCAACAATTCGAAAGCATTTAAGGTTAGTATGACTACCTTTTAACTAATTCAAATTTTGAGTTTAAGGTTAGTATGACTACCTTTTAACAATTCAAATTTTAAGAGTCTTAAATTGTATAATTAGGCTTAGCTATCTTAAAATATTAGAAATATAATTAAATTATATCTTTTAACTAGTTTAAATTTTTAGAGTTAAGTTTAAATTATTTATGTATAATTAGACTTAAACTAGTTTAAAATAACCGGAGTATATTTAAATTATTTTATGTAAAATTAAGCTTAGTTATGCAAGATTGTTCTCCCAAAAAAAAAATATATATAAATTTTAATGTTTTAAAAAATAGCCGTAGGAATTTTTCATAAAAGTTTTCCACTATCCTATGGTATTGCTCGAACTAGAAAACTTTAATATGTTAGACTAACATGATAAACCAACTACACCACAACATTATGATATACTAATTTATAAATACAAATTTATTCTATATTATGATATAATGTTATAAAACCCACCGGAGTAAAAAGAAAAAAGAAAGATAAAATTAGAATTTCAAATCTCTATATTTTTTTTCTAGAATTGATTGAATAGTATTTATATCCTACTTTTAGCAATACATGAAGCTCTTTAATCTTAATATTGGCTTCTAAAAAGTTGACTACTTATTAGGGACAACTATACAACTCAGAAAATTAATGTCTGGACCCTTTCAATAGAAGCAAATTAGATAATGGTTAGTTTTAATCGACCATATGGTGAGAGTTAAAACCACTTAAAACTGGTCTTTAGATAATGAAAGACACTATGGATTTGGGAGTTCTTTATTGAAAAGAGGATAATCGAGAGTTAATAACATATACTAACATGATTATTCACTATGCTATGCAGTAATTTTTAAAAGTTTATGCTTATACTTTAATATAAATATATATTTTTATACTTCTACGTTTGAATTTCCACCTATCATACTATGATAGAAAGTATGGAGACTTGATCAATAACTGTGTTCACGTGCATCGAGATACTTCTTCATTATGGTGAGTACGGACACGTAGACCATGATACTGATTATGACCATCATGTTCGTCATAATGCTACGACGACTGCTATTCTCTCTAGGTGTCAAGCAATAGCGCATTAGCGAGTGCTAGCCCGACCAGCAGGCCTAGGAGGCGTACGAGCCCATCTTGTGGATTCACGTTCGCACGTGTGGGCCATGTGTACAGAAGTATTATACATGATGTTTTTAATGATAGGTCCCACCATGTTGTATGTGACTCCATTTCATAACCCCGATTTCAGAACCATGGAACTTGTGTTACGATAAGTTGTATTTTATTTATTTTGTAGTCCTTAAGTTTGATTAGGGCATCATTTTAATGCTTTTTTGTTTTATACAAATTTCATGTTGTTTATTTTTAGTTGTTTTGTTTTAAGGTTTTATTATGTATGTTTAAGTCTATGACATCGTGTGTTATGAATTATTTAAATGAATGTTTTCGCAAAAAAATGTCAGGTCAGGTCATTCACATCGTAGCGACTCTATTTTAGTAGAAAAATAGGGTCATTACAATTGGTATCAAAGCCCTACGTTACAGATTCTGTTGTCTAGCATACGAGGTAGTGTTAGTACGTTCCATGGTCCCACTGCAGATAGTCCGTCGCCGTCAAGTACGTCATACGTAAATTAATAAAAAAAGATATTGAATGTTATTGTCAAGTGTGATATTGTTGAATCAGTCGTGTGTTTTTAATGATATAGTGTATGACATATTTTTTGTACCGAGAGATCCTCACTTAAGAATAATTACGGGTTGATTATAGATCATGTCACCTAGAGGACGTGGAAGGGGGTGTAGGGGAAGTAGATGACCCCCTCTTAGAGGATGGGGTAGAGGTAGAGGGAGTCCACCTCGTGAAGGATCAGTAACTCAAACCGACACAACAATGCCACCCCTAGTGGCACCGACGTCTAGAATGGACCCTAAGACTACCATGATTTGGGAATCATTCTAGGTTGGGATGCAAATGGTGGTGACCATCCAGTAGATCAACAGTACGCAGTCATTGTGAGAAGCGCTGTATGCAGGATTTCAAGGGATAGATCCTCGTACCTTTAATGGTGCCTCACGAGACCCAACAAAAACACAATTGTGGCAATCATCAATTAAGACAATCTTCTTATTAATGAACTGTCTGGATGATCAAAAGGTGACATGTGCATCATTTATGTTGAAAAATGATGCGGAGTTATGGTCGGGGTATAATCGGGAGATTCTCAGCCAAGAATGGAAGTGTGATACAATAAATATATTTTTTACTTTTATGTTTAATATAGTTAATATGTTAAATATTAATGTGAACACACGAGATTATTATTATTATTTTGTCTATTTATATTTAATATATCTAATATATTCAATAAACACTTTAAACTAAATATATTTTTTTCTATTTGTATTTAATATATTAAATATTTATTTGAACACTTTAAATTAGATCTATTTTCTTCTTTATATTTGATATATCTAATATACTAAATTCTAAATTTTAATTTTTCTTTTAACTAAAGTGAACCTTTTAGTGTTATGAGGAGTTATCAAAAAGATTCAAGGACCAAAAATTAAATAATTAAACTCTTTAATTAAATTTTTTTTATTGTTAACTATAGGTCACTCAACTATATATTTAGAGTTGCACTTTTATGCACGGTAGGAGAAGTTGTGTCAATTGATATAATCATTACAAACAAGTCAATCATTGCACTTCATACATTCCAAGCGGCATAGTCTCAATACCTACAGTCGAGGGTTCATACGTTGAAAGCTACGAAGTCTAAGTTAGGAACATGCTATACCTATAGAGCTTGTATAGTATTTTTCTTGGTTCTCAGTTTTCAACATTATGTAAATTCTAAAGTTTGTAATTTCTAGAAACATAAGTCGTATCATGCATTCGTAGGCTCTAACTTTGTTTAGGTTTCAAAAATTGTTCTAATTAAACTTGTATTAAGAAATTTGATTTAGGATATAAGATTAGTTATGAAATATATTTTATAGAGTGGTCATTATTTAGGATTTTTCCTCCCTTTTAGAAATTGGTTGTCAGTCCCCGGTGGAATGTACTAATTTTTATTTATAGTATATCCTATAGAACACATTAGTTCATTTAGTCTTGTGGATCAATGTCACTAGCCTTCTCAGCATCATTTAGCCTGTCCGATGGATTTCTTTAGTGTTCGTGTTTATTTATGACATGAAACTACTCGAAGCATGGGTCTACTTATTGATACGTTCTGAAAAGCCCCCTTAAATCCATTTGATTTCTTTTTTACCGACAAAAACTCGTGCTTGAAAATAAATATAGTTATTGTGAATAAAAAATGAAACAATGAGATTATGGATTTCTTTTATTTCTACGATTTAGTTGGTTACTTGTATCCTATTTAAACATGAACATTAATGAAAATTGGACTTTCTCAGTTATGTTTCTCATTCTTAGCATGGTATCAAAGCTTCTAATTTTTAACAACTTGAAATTTTGAAAATATCTTTATGCCCTTGTGAATAGGCATTGTAAGAAGTAGTAAGTCATTTACCTCTGAAAATGCTCCAATACCTTTTAGACTTAGTATGTCATCAATCATAATAACTAAAAAAATAAAAAAATAAAAGGGCCTACTACAAAGTTTCATAGCTTTTAGAGGTCATTTACATCATGAACCGAAGGTAAGTTGCCTTAAGGGCATTATGGTCATTTTATTCCGTTATTTGGTTTAACTACTCAACTTTGTGCAATGACTATCAAATTGCATATATAATCTTAACATACCATAGTATGATTAGAATTAAAACTTTGGCCGAAATTCATTTCGTGGGTTATTTTGATGTTACTTAAATCTCAAGAAATTTGATCGGTTTAGGGTCTTAACTCATGGTTCTTGATATTTTTCCTTCATATATATTTAATTCATACTTGATTTAATGTTTATATAAAAATTCAAGCAATTCCTACAAGTATTTCTTAAGAAAAGTCTAAGATGGTTACTTACCTCGTAGTTGACCTCTGGAACCTCCGTTCTCGAGAAATTGGTATCCTAATTGCTTCAAATTTTCTTTGACACAATCCTTGGGGTGTCTAGTTTCTATAACCATAAAGTTTTCATGACAACTGGTCTAGAAGAGGATTAAAATTAAGAAAAATATAGGGAGGGTCACGGTTCGATTTGACATGGCGGGTTCAACTTAATTCGCCATGTCATCATCCTCTTCCTCTTTTAAGAAGAAGACGCGCATGTCCAATAGCGCCGCCGTTTTAAAACGCCTCTCACCTGCTCCAATCATGACATTGCTCCGCTTGATTTCTTCATGAAACTTAAAGATTGTGTTACAAGGAAGAGCTTGGGATTGACTTCATACCTTCTCGTGGATTGTAGCCTAAGTTATTTGCCTCTAAAGTTCATCGGAAAACTAATACTTACCTCTAGTTAAATGAGTTGGTTTGAACGAACATCTTTGAGTGTGTGCATCAATCTCGCCAGCTCTAATCATGGTATTGCTCCCCTTGATTTCTTCATGAAACTTAAAAATGGTGTTACAAGGAAGAGCTTGAGATTGACTTCATACCTTCTCGTGAATTGTAGCCTAAGTTATTGTGTTTTCCAGATAAGAAGTTGTTTTAAGCGTTTTTCAAAGTTTACACTATAAATGATGTTCATATAAGAGTTATATTTCCACATTATAGATGAACATGAGACGTTAGTAGCGATACTAAGTATGTGGAAATTTAGGGTCGTTACAGTTAATATCAAAGCTCTAGGTTTTAGATTCTGTAGACTAGCCTACGATGTAGGCTTGGCACATTCCATGGTCCCATCAGGTACGTCTTGCATAAGATAAGAAAAGAGAAACATTTTCGAACTCGCATGCATTTTTCTAGTGATATTACTGAAATTGTTGTGATATTTCATGTATTTATTATAGAGTATGATGTGATTTGTTGTATGTTGAGTGATTTTGTTTGCAATATAATGTGACTTTAGTATATGTATTTTTAATAATATATATGCATAGTGATGAACCTTAGACTTAAGAAATGCTATCTTGGTTTCTTGAACCATGCTGCCTAGACCACGCAAAAGAGTAAGACAAGGAAGGGGACGATGTCCTATTAGAGGTAGAGGAGGAGGTGAGGCTGAAGAGAGTTAACCTCAAGAAGGATCACATATGGGGTTTGAATTAGAACCCTTATTGCATGAAATGTCTGTAAGCACCCCTTTGGGGGTAAACTTAGTAGCTAGGGATAGAGTAAAGAATGACCAAGTAATCATAGGGAACCAAACTCTAAGTGTTGACCTGATGGTAGTAAACATGATGGACTTCGACGTCATACTAGGCATGGATTAGCTAGCCGAAAACCATGCTAGTCCTAAGAACTCAAGACGTCATCGAACACGAGCTAGGAACTGAGCCTATTTCCAAAGCACCCTATCACATGGTGGTAACAGAGTTGAAGGAACTCAAGACGTATTTACAAGACTTACTGAATAAAGGGTTCATTCGACCTAGCGTATCCCCTTACAGTGCATCAGTGTTGTTTGTTAAGAAGAAAGATGGATCGATGCGTCGATGCATCGATTACAGAGAGCTAAATAAGAGAACCATAAAGAACAAATACCCTCTGCCTAGAATGGAAGACTTATTCGATCAACTCAGAGAGGCAACAATATTTTCTAAGATAAATCTGCGGTCAGGTTACCATTAAATAAAGATTAAAGAAAAAGACATACCAAAGATAGCATTTAGGACAAGGTACGATCACTATGAGTTCGTAGTGATGTCATTTGGCCTCATCAATGCTCCAACTGTGTTAATAATGTTAATGAACCTAGGGTTCAAGGACTGTCTGGACACTTTTGTGATCGTGCTCATTGATGACATCCTAGTGTACTCAAAAACAGACTTGGAACACATCTGAAAAGTCCTAGCCATCCTAAGAGAGAACAAGTTATACGCAAAGTTCTCAAAGTGTGAATATTGGTTACGACAAGTCTTTTTCCTAGGACAAGTGGTGACAAAGGATAGAGTATCCATAGATCCCACTCAAGTCGAAGCAGTCACAAAGTGGGAACGCCCAACTATGATAACATCAGTACGGAGTTTCTTAGGACTAGCAGGATACTATCGATGGTTTGTGCAGGACTTCGCTAGGATAGTCTCACCTTTGACACAGTTAACGAGAAAAGGGGTATCATTTATATAAAATGATGCTTGTGAGGCAAGCTTCCAGAACCTAAAAGAGAGATTGGTAACAGCCCAGATACTCACAGTACCTGAAAGCACAAAAGGGTACGTAATCTATAGTGACGCGTCCAAGAAGGGACTAGGATGTGTGTTAATGCAACATGTAAGGTTGTTGCATACTCGTCCCGTCAACTAAAAGAATACGAAAAGAATTACCCTACCCACGACCTAGAATTGGCCGCTGTAGTGTTCGTACTAAGGATTTGGTGACACTTCTTGTATGGAGAGAAAACCAAAGTTTTACCAACCAGAAGAGTTTAAAATATTTCTTCACATAGAAAGAGTTAAATATGAGGCAGAGAAGGTGACTAGAATTGGTGAAGGACTACGATGTAGATATCTAGTACCACCCTGGAAAAGCAAACGTGGTCGCAGACGCTTTGAGTAGAAAGATGGTCTACTCGTCCGCCCTCATTACAAGGGAAGTAAGGGTACAAAGAGAATTTGAGCAAGCCAGCATAGCTATAGCGACAGAGGGAATCATAGCATAGTTGGCAACACTCACAGTGCAACCTACAGTTAGTCAGAGAATTATTATCTCCCAATGAGAGGATCCTAACGTACAGAAAGTCCTAGGCCAGCTAGACAAAAGTCCAATACACGGATTCTCAAAGTCCTCAGATGAAGGACTATTGTATCAGGGACGCTTATTTGTCCTGGCAATAGAGGAGTTAAGGAAAGAGATACTGACAGAAGCTCACAACTTGCCATTTGCCATGCACCCAGGAAGTACTAAGATGTACCAAGATTTAAACAACATTTTTTGTGGAAGAGCATGAAGAGGGACGTGACGAAGTTTATGAGCAAGTGCTTAGTTTTTCAACAAGTAAAAACTCCTAGACAAAAGACAGCGAGGATGTTATAGCCCTTAAGTATACCAGAGTGGAAGTGGGAAAACATAGAAATGGACTTCATAGTAGGATTACCCAAAACTCTTAAAGGCTATACAACGATCTGGGTAATTATCGATAGGTTGACCAAGTGGGCACACTTCTTACCTGGGAAAGGCAAATATATAGTTGATAACTAGGCACAACTGTATGTGAAGAAATAGTAAGACCTCATGGAGTTCTGGAGTCTATAGTGTCGAATCGAGATCCACACTTTACCTCAGCATTTTGGCTCGGACTTCAAAAAGCATTGGGTACTCAACTCGACTTTGGCACCTCCTTCCACCCCCAAACAGATGTTCAAACTGAGCACCAAAACTTAGAGGACATTCTATGTTCTTGCATATTAGACGTTAAGGGAAGTTGCGCTTTCAAGCCACTATTTGAATGACACCGTTCGAGACCCTTTATGAAAAACGGTGCAGGTCCCCGCTATGTTGGGATGAGGTATGTGAGAGAAAGCTAGTAGGACCTGAGCTAGTCCTTGTCGCCAATGAGACTATCCAAAAAATTTGAGCAAGAATGCGTACCGCTCAACGTAGAAAAATAAAAGTTATGTCAATGTAAGACGTAGAAACTTAGAGTTTGAGGTAGGGGACCCAGTATTCCTAAAGGTAGCACCCATGAGAGGCTTCTTAAGGTTTAGCCGTAAGGGCAAATAAGTCCTAGATGCATTGGACCTGTCAAAATTGTCGAGCAAATTGGTATGTAGAGTATAAGTTAGCCCTACCTCCCTACCTCTCAGAAGTACACGAGGTAATTCACGTGTAGATGTAGAGTAAATACATGACGGGCCCTATACACATAATAGACTACGAGCCCCTCCAACTCAATGAAGATTTGAGGTACAAGAAAAACCAATAGAATTTTAACCCAAGAAGTGAAAGTGCTACCCAACCAGGGACATTACGTTCGTTTTGGTGTTGTGTCGGAGCCACCATACCTAGTGGACACGGTGGGTGTAGGAGGATGAAATAAGAGAATAATACCCCGAGTTAGTACAAGAGTTTGAAAATTTTTAGGACGAAAGTTCTTTTTAAGGGTAGATAATGTAACAAATCGAAATTATAAAAAATAAAACTTAGTCTCCGGTAATTCCACGACCCGCGTGGAATCGTGTTCCCCAACCACTAAAAATGCCTCCCTCAACCTTCAACCATCGCCACACGAACGTCAACAACCTCCCCGAACCGCTCAGAAGAACTACAACCAAAGAAGAGACGAAAAGAAATTCGAGAGAAGGAGAAAATTAAAGAAAAGCTCTAGCTGGGAAACCCGTGACGTCGAAACCCTTAGCCTCGCATTTTAACCAAACAGATCAACCATGAAAGATCTCACCGACCTTAGTATATTACCCAAAGAGGATTCACAATGTGCATCGTCGAACTCGGAGAGGGAATTTGAAAAATCGAACTTTTGGAAGAATTTTTGATCTACCTCCACAAACGTCAAACAACCATGAAACTTTGTGAGAAAGAGAAGAAGAAGATGATGATAGAGAGATGAAGAAGATGGCATCAGAAACCGTCGCAGAGAGGAGAGAGAATGGGACATCGGAGAATCGCGCTGAGTTGGGTAAGGAAGACGAATCGTATTGATTCAGGTCAGACGCGAATCGAATACCCGAGACCCAAACCCATTGTAGCCTAATCGTTTAGCCTGTGACCCGTCTCTAGCCTACTTGTAGAACCCAAAGCTCAAATTCCTCCTCGGACCAGTAGCCAAATGTCAATCTAGCCCGCAACGCATGACCCGTGCTTGCCTCTACAAACCCGAGGCCCAAGTTCCCTCGACCCAACCAAACCAGCCGGCAGCCTAACTCACTCGCAGCCCAATCTGTGAACAGAAACCCAGTCAGCAGCCTAGCTGTAAACGCGACTTTGAGCCAACCCAAACCGAACCTCAACCCGAGACGCCTGCATCGACATGGGCTACTCTAGAGCTACCACGTGTCCAGTTGCTATGAAAGCAACCCTTCGGCTTTAGCGGTTTGGACGCTCCGACGACGCTTCGGTGGCTCCACTGCTGTTTTAGCCTAGTTTCCACTGTTTCAATCGTCCTAGATCCATTTTCGGCCCCAGTTAAGGTAATCGAGGTCGTTTTAGAGTCGTATTTCAAATTCATTGAATTATTAGTAATTTAATTGTGAAATACTAATGGAAGGTGGTGAACGGTGTGATAGGAAACAAACTCTGGCACCGTAGGAAGCAGCTATCAAGGAACGAGAGCTTATGTTTAGCTAATTAGAGAGTACTTGAGCCAAGGCCAACCAAGTAAGTGGCCTTACTATAGGATACGCTAAAAATTGTATGAGTTATGATGATGTATGAACTGTGTTGTACGATGTCGTATGTTAGTATATGATGATGTATGAGTTGTATCGTATGATGTCATATAACAGTATATAATGATGTATGAGTTGTATCATATGATGTCATATATTAGTGTATGATGATGTATGAGTTATGATGATGTACGGGATATGATGATGTATGAGTTATGATGCTTTATGATGTGCGTAGTATATATATATTTCGATGAATGACGTACTTGATAATGCTTGATGCACTTTATGACAATATGATGAGCATGATAATTGTGTGACGTTTACCGTAATATGATGATATTTTCCATATTGAGCATGCTATATAATGATGAATGCCATGTTTCATCATGTCGTTAGATCGACATACGACACAACCTTAAGAGCATGAAAATGATATTAATATAAATATCCACGAGTATGTGTTACCTAGAGTAACAAAGAGAGGCAATGATATTTTCTAAGATAAATCTGCGGTCAGGTTACCGTTAAATAAAAATTAAGGAAAAAAACGTACCAAAGACACCATTTAGGACAAGGTACAATCACTATGAGTTCGTAGTGATGTCATTTGGCCTCACCAATGCTCCAACTGTGTTAATAATGTTAATGAACTGAGGGTTCAAGGACTGTCTTGACACTTTCGTGATCGTGCTCATTGATGACATCCTAGTGTACTCGAAAACAGACCAGGAACACTTCTGAAAAGTCCTAGCGGCCCTAAGAGAGAACAAGTTATACGCGATGTTCTCAAAGTGTGAATATTGGTTACGACAAGTCTTTTTCCTAGGACACGTGGTGAAAAAGGACGGAGTATCTGTAGATCCCACTAAGGTCGAAGCGGTCACAAAGTGGGAACGCCCAACTACGATAACATCCATACGGAGTTTCTTTGGACTTGCGAATACTATCGATGGTTTGTGCAAAACTCCACTAGGATAGCCTCGCCTTTGAAACAGTTAACGAGAAAAGGGGTTTCATTCATATGGAATGATGCTTCTGAGGCAAGCTTCCAGAACCAAAAAGAGAGATTGGTAACAGTCCTGGTACTCACAGTACCTGAAAGCTCTGAATGGTACGTAATCTATAGTGATGCATCCATGAAGGGACTAGGATGTGTGTTAATGCAACATGTAAGGTTGTTGCATACCGTCCCGTCAACTAAAAGAATACAAAAAAAGTTACCCTACCCACGACCTAGAGTTGGCCGTTGTAGTGTTCGCACTAAAAATTTGGCGACACTTCTTGTATGGAGAGAAAACTCAATGTTTTACCAACCACAAGAGTTTAAAATATTTCTTCAGCTATTAAGAGTTAAATATGAGGCAGAGAAGGTGACTAGAATTGGTGGGACTACGATGTAGATATCCAGTACCACCCTGGAAAAACAAACGTGGTCACAGACAATAGAGTAGAAAGACGGCCTACTCTTCGGCCTTCATTACAAGGAAAGTAAGGGTACAAATAGAATTTGAGCAAGCCAGCACAGCTGTAGCGAGCGAGGGAATCATAGCACAGCTGGCCAGACTCATAGTGCAACCTACTCTTAAGCAGAGAATTATTACCTCCCAACGAGAGGATCCTAACGTACAGAAAGTCCTAGGCTAGCTAGACGAAAGTCCAGTGGACGAATTCTCAAAGTCCTTAGATGAAGTACTATTGTATTAGGGACGCCTATGTATCCTAGCAATAGAGGAGTTAAGGAAAGAGATACTGACGGAAGCTCACACCTTGCCATTTTCCATGCACCCAGGAGGTACTAAGATGTACCAAGATTTAAAACAACATTTCTTGTGGAAGAGCATGAAGAGGGACGTGACCAAGTTTGTGAGCAAATGCTTAGTTTTTCAACAAGTGAAAGCTCTTAGACGAAAGACAGTGGGGATGTTACAACCCTTAAGTATACCAAAATTGAAGTGGGAAAACATAGCAATGGACTTCATAGTAGGATTACCCGAAACCCTTAAAGGCTATACAACGATCTGGGTAATTGTCGAAAGGTTGACCAAGTGGGCACACTTCTTACCTGACAAAGGCACATATATAGTTGATAATTAGGCACAACTGTATGTGAAGAAATAGTAAGACTTCATGGAGTTCTACTGCCTATAGTGTCGAATCGAGATCCACGTTTTACGTCAGCGTTTTGGAGCAGACTTCAAAAAGCATTGGGTACTCGGCTCGACTTTGGCACCTCCTTCCACCCCCAAACAGATGGAAAAACTGAGCACCAAATCTTAGGGGACATTCTACGTTCTTGCGTATTAGACTTTAAGGGAAGTTGCGCTTTCAAGCCACTATTTGAATGTCACCGTTCGAGACCCTTGATGGGAAATGGTGCAGGTCTCCGCAATGTTGGGATGAGGTAGGTGAGAGAAAGCTAGTAGGACCCAAGCTAGACCTAGTCGCCAATGCGACTATCCAAAAAATTTGATCGAGAATGTGTACCGCTCAAAGTAGACAAAAAAAAAAGTTATGCCGATGTAAGACGTAGAGACTTAGAGTTTGAGGTAGAGGACCAAGTATTCCTAAAGGTAGCACCCATGAGAGGCTTCTTGAGGTTCAGACGTAAGGGCAAGTAAGTCCTAGATGCATTGGACCTGTCAAAATTGTCGAGTGAATTGGTATTTCGTGTATAAGTTAGCCCTACCTCCCTACCTCTCAGAAGTACACGAGGTAATTCACGTGTAGTTGTAGAGTAAATACATGACGGGCCCTATACACATAATAGACTACGAGCCCCTCCCACTCAATGAAAATTTGAGTTACGAGGAAAACCAATAGAATTTTAACCCAAGAAGTGAATGTGCTACCAAACCAGAGACATTACGTTCATTTTGGTGTTGTGTCAGAGCAACCATATAAAGGGGGACACAGTGGGTGGAGGAGGATGAAATAAGAGAATAATACCCCGAGTTAGTACAAGAGTTTGAAAATTTCGAGGACGAAAGTTCTTTTTAGGGGTAAATAATGTAACGAATCTAAAATATAAAAAAAAAAAAAACTTAGTCGCTGGTAATTCCGTGACCCGTACGAAATTGTGTTCCCCGACCCCTCACAACGCCTCCTTCAACCTTCAACCATCACCACGTGAACGTCAACAACCTCCCCAATGTTGAAATTGAAATTGGTCTGATACCAATTTGTTGAAATTGAAATCGCTCTAATACCAATTTGTAGAAAAATAAAGCCGCTCCGATACCAACTTGAGAAAAAATGCTCGCTTTGAATTTAACTCATTTAGATAACTCTCACGAAACTTTAAAAGGGGTATCAAAAGGGGAGAGAGAGAAGGAGACAAAGAAGTTCTCGAAATGTTATTACACAATAACTCAGACAATAAATTGCTTTCTGCTTTTTTCTCTATCTTGTTCTTTTATTCTCTACACATTTTACACTATACATAAGACCCCTTTTATAGTTTTTCTAAGGCTAAGTTAGCAGTATGTTCCTCACTTTTCTGTCTCCCATAACCCTTTTCCCTCTCAAATTTAGTGTCATCACTCTTCTCTCTCCCATAAGCCTTTCCCCTCTCAAATTTCAAATTTCGTAATAGTATTTTTCACAAAATAACAAACAAAAAATCATAATTTTTTCTTCTTCTCTCTCCTGCATTTAAGTTTATTTTTCAACACCTAAACCACTTAGAACAACTACAACCAAAGAAGAGACGAAAAAAATTCGAGAGAAGGAGAAAACTGAAGAAAAGCTCCAGCAGGAAAACTCGTGATGTCGAAACCCTCAGCCCCGCATTTTAACCAAACAGATCAACCATGATAGACCTCTCCGACCTTAGTATATTCCCCAAAGAGGATTCACAATGTGTATCGTCGTCCTCGAAGATGGAATTCGAAAAATCAAACTTTTGGAAGAATTTCTTATCTACCTCCACAAGCGTCCAACAACCACGAAACTTTTTGAGAGAGAGAAGATGAAGATGATGAAAGAGAGATGAAGAAGGTGGCACGAAACCGTCACAACAAGGAGAGAGAAAAGGACACTGGAGAATCGCTCTGAGTTGGGTAAGGAAGACGAATCTAATGGATTCGGGTCAAACGCGAATCGAATACCCGAGACCTAAACCCATTGTAGCCTAATAATTTTGCCTGTGACCTGTCGCCAGCCTACTTGTAGAACCCGAAGCCCAAATCCCTCCTCGGACCAGTAGCCAACTATCAATCCAGCCCGCAACCCGCGACCCGTGCCTGCCTCTACAAACTTGAGGCCCAAGTTCCCTCGACCCAACCAAACTAGCCCGCAGCCTAACTCACTCGCGGCCCAGTCTATAAACAGAAACCCAGTCAGCAGCCCAGTCCATAAACAGAAACACAATTAGCAGCCTAACCGTAAACGCGACCGTGAACCAACCCAAACCGAACCTCGACCCAGACGCCTGCATCGACGTGAAAAATGACTATATTTATAGCCAGTACAATGCTTAACAAAAGAGAAAAACAAAATCCTAACGGAAAGCAGAATATCAGAATATCATGCCAAAACGATGCGGCAGAAGACCATATTAGTGACCTCATGTTTAGGATTACTAAAACATAAAAATAGCAACTAACACTTTTACAACAAACTCACTCGAAGTTCGCTTGTACTTTTAACTCTCTAGTGATGAGGACCGACGAGTGTGCCGTTTTATGATTTAGGGCATCTTCGACTATGTTTGCCTTTTCAGGGTGGTACTGGATATTTATATCGTAGTCCTTTACTTATTCCAACTACCTTCGTTGTCTCACGTTCAATTCTTTTTGGGTGTAAGAAGTATTTCAGGCTATTGTGGTCGGTGTAAATTTGGGTCTCTTCTCCATACAGGTAGTGTCACCATATCTATATTGCGAATACTACTGCGGCCGATTCTAGGTTGTACGTATCCCTCTGAGCTTTCTAGAACCATGAGCATTGGAGCTGACACTAGTCTTTATTTTAGGTCTTGGCACTAGCCTCACGTGCATCATTGCATATAAAAGGTATGCCCTTCCTTGTAAAATGTGTAAGAGGCGAGGCTATTCTAGCGAAGTCTTGGACAAATCTTCGATAGTAGCTTGCTAACCCTAGGAAGCTTCATACCTCTGTAACTGTAGTTGGGTGTTCCCATTTAGTGATGACTTCTATCGTAGTGGATGAAAGAAAAAAAGTAACAGAATGGGAGAAGAAGCGAAGACACAAATTAATTTTCTTCTTTTTGTGGTGTGTTTAGAACTTGCACCATTTTCCTTATATAATAAAAATTTTACCCATTTCTACTATAAATGAGCAAGCACTTCACCATTCCATCCACTACTCCCAATATCTCCAGCCTTTTTTCATGGAGAAATAAGCAACAGAAATAAAATAAATACTAACCACTATTTTTGTTTTTGTTTTTTTTTTTTAACCAAAAAAAACTTATAAAGCAAAAAAAAAAAAAAAAAAAAAAAAAAAAAAAACAAGTTTGTAACCAACAACCACTCCTCTAAACTTGTTTAACTATGTTGAAACGACTTTCTTCAAGCCAATCTTCTCTCTTTTCTCCAGGAATCGTTGTCTTGCTAACGGCTTTGTCAGAATATTTGCCAACTGTTCATCTGTGTTCACATATTCCAGTTCAATAGCTTTAGTTTGTACACATTGGCGAATAAAGTGAAACCTGGTATCAATGTGCTTACTTCGATCATGGTAAACAGAATTTTTCGCCAACGCTATAGCTGACTTGTTGTCAACATTAAGCTTGGGTTTTACTTGCAGTTGACTGATGTTACTCAAAATCCTGCCCAACCATACTCCTTGACATGTTCCAGCAGTTGCGGCTATATACTCAGCCTCGCATGATGACAAAGCCACCACCTTCTGCCTCTGTAATACCCGGATTTACTCCCAAATAGTACAACACTCCAGTTGTACTCTTCCTATCATCAATATCCCCAGCCATATCACTGTCGCTAAATCCTACCAGCTCTACATTCGATAGCTTCTTATAAACACAGCCAAAACTTAGAGTACCTTTCACATACCTCAATATTTGTTTTACTGTTGTGAGATGTGAAGTTGTTGGTGCCTCCATGTATCTACTCATCACACAAACTGAGTAGGCTATGTCGGGTCGGGTATTAACCAGATAGCGTAAGCTTCCAATAACACTTTTGTAAAGTGTTTTATCAACCGCAGGTTCTCCATTCCCATTTTTGCTCATCTTCATTCTTGGTTCCATGGGAATCAAACAAGGATTGCACTCCCCCATTCCTAGCTTCTCTAGGATTTTTCTTGCATATATGGCCTGACATAAAGTGATTGATTCACTACTTTGTCGTATCTCAATACCCAAGTAATAGTTCAAAAGTCCAAGATCGCTCATCTCAAATTTCTGGTGCATCTCTTCCTTGAACTGAGCTATAACTTGTTTGTTTGAGCCGACTATGATTAAGTCATCCACATATGTGCCGATTATCATTGCTTCAACTCCATTAATATTCTTGTAGAGAGCATATTCCTGTGGACATCTAACAAAACCAAGTGACTGCAAACATTGATCAAGTTTAAAATTTCAGGCCCTCGGAGCCTGTTTTAATCCATACAAAGCTTTACGTAGTTTTAACACCATGTTTGGATTTTCCTTGTCAACGAACCCTTCTGGTTGAGCAACATACACCTCCTCTTCGAACTCGCCATTCAGAAAAGCTGTCTTTACATCCATATGATGTACTTCCCAGTTCTTAAAGGCTGCATAGGCAAGAATTAATCTCACTGTTTCTAACCTGGCCACGAGTGCGAATACTTCACTGTAATCTACACCAAACTGCTGTCCATATCTCTTTCCCACGAGTCTCTCCTTATGTTTCATGATTTCTTCATCTGGATTTTTCTTTAATTTGAAAATCCATTTGATGCCGATTTCTTTATGATTCTTCGGAAAATCTGTGAGTTCCCACGTTCTGTTCTTTTCAGTGGAGAGAATTTGAGACATCATGGCATTCCTCTAGTTTTTATTCTTAGCAGCTTTCTTATATGAAGTTGGTTCCTCTATAGAAAGAAAACAAAGGTCCATTGCTTCCTCCTCTGCTTCGTTCAGTTCTCTATAAATATCTTCTAGAGACCTAAATTTTTTCGGCGTCGATGAGCTTGACAATGATGCATTTGAGGTATTGTCTGGCGTTGATAAATTTGAGGATGAATTTTTCCTTTGTCTTTCATCTTGATCAACTTCGATATGTTCAATATTCCTTTCCTATGTTCTACTCTATTTTTCTGAAATTTGAACGATGAAAGTTCCTCTTTATTCATCATCACCGTTTGTGATTTCTTCCCAACACCACTTTTTCTCCTCTTCGAACACCACATTCCTACTCACCATAATTCTATTCTTTTGTGGATCCAATAGTCTGTAAGCTTTGGTTCCATCTTCATATCCCAACATAATTGTCTTCGCACTCCTATCAGCAAGTTTAGGAAGGTGTGAATATGTATTCTTGGCATGAGCAAGACACCCGAAGATTTTAAAGCGATGAACCTGTGGTATCTTGTCAAACCAAGCTTGATACGGTGTACCATCTGCAACTCCTTTTGTTGGTGATCTGTTCAGAATATACACGGCAGTTTTGATAGCTTCTCCCCAAAATTTTGCAGGCATCTCTTTGCTCTTTAAGATACATCTGGCCATCTCTACCACCGTTCGATTACGCCTTTATACTACGCCATTTTGCTATGGTGAAAATGGTGCAGTAAGAAGTCTTTTCATGCTTTCATTCTCGCAATAGTCTTTAAAAGCAGTAGATACGAACTCTCCTCCACGGTTCGTTCTAAAGCTCTTAATCTTCTTGCCTTTCTCTACCTCCACAATGATCTTGAACTTTTTAAATACCACCACTGTTTCATTCTTATTTTTCAACATAAACACCCTCATAAATCGTGAAAAATCATCCACTAGTAACATAAAATATTTGTTACCTCCATAAGTCATTGGCGAAATAGATCCACATAGATCTCCATGGACAAGATCCAATGACTCCTTCGCATGATATGTTGTTGTTCAGGGAAAAGGAGTCCTATGCTGCTTTCCAATTAAACACCCATCACAAAATTGATTGACCTGGGTGATTTTCGGCAACCCTTCAACCATTCTTTTGTCATTTATTTCTTTAAAGAGTGAAAATTCAGGTGTCCATACCTCGCGTGCCAGAGCCAACAACTGTTACTGATATTTGTCATTAAACACACCTGATCCGCAAGCTTCAGCTTTGCTACATACAATCTGTTGGATTGTCGGGTCACCATAATAATCAGGCTCCTAGCCCTGTCATATATCTTCATCACATTGTCCTCTATAACAATTTTATTTCCACTCTCATCCAGGTACCCAAACTTATAATATTGCTTTTCAGTTTAGGTATGTAATAGACTTGCGATAAGATCAAGTGCTCATCGGTTTTGCATTTGAAGAGCACTATTCCTCAACCACAAATGTCTATTACAGAGTTATCACCGAAGCGTACCTTTCCAACAACAGATGTGTCGAGCTCATGAAACACCCTTCTTTCTCCTGACATGTGGTTGCTTGCTCTAGTATCTAGGAACCAGGAATTTTCAGCTCCAATATTGGCTGATGGCGGCACTATAGTTTCATTCAACATCACAAAATCAGGGTCTTTGTCATGTGTGGTTTTAATTTCACACGCCTCTATCATCAGTAATGAAGACTCCTCATCATTTTGCATCTCTATCAAGTTGAGTTGTTCGTCTTTTGTGGAACACTCTGATGCGAAGTATCCCATTTGCTGACACCTGTAACGTT
The DNA here is from genome assembly GCF_057944985.1 of Cucurbita pepo subsp. pepo. Lineage (NCBI taxonomy): Eukaryota > Viridiplantae > Streptophyta > Magnoliopsida > Cucurbitales > Cucurbitaceae > Cucurbita > Cucurbita pepo. Next base: position 9,433,204 of record NC_141806.1, on the reverse strand, counting down.
TAATTTTACTTTTGTCAAATTTCTTCTTTTGAGTTTGCGACTCTCCTTCATCTTCTCGATGCCAGTCACTTCTCCCACGACCTCTCCATCTTCCATGACCCCGTCCCCTGCCTCCTTTGGAACTACCTTGATCCTTCCATTCTTTCTTTGAGGATTTTGCATTCTCTCGTTCCTTCCATTCTGCATGAGTGAGGAGAACGGTTTCATCCTTTTCTCCAAACCCTTGCAACCTTTCTTCATGTACCTTGAGTGATCCAATAATCTCATCAACGGATTTCGTTTTGAGATCACTGAACTCCTCAATCGTTGAAGTGATTTGAAGAAACATTGCAGAGGCGGATCGTAGAAGTTTCTTAACTACTTGGATATCATCCATAGTATTGCCGAGGCCTCTCAATTTGTTGACAATAATGGTGAGTTTTCCTGAATACTCATCAATACTTTTTTAATCACCCATCCTCAACGCTTCAAACTCTCGTCAAAGAGTCTGCATTCTAACTTCTTTCACTCTTTCCGCACCTAGATTCATATTTTTCAACATGATCTAGGCTTCCTTGGTAGTTTTCTTGGCACCCAACTGTAGCAACGTATCTTCTCCAATACTTTGATAAATAGCTGCTAAAGCCATCTTATCTTTGCGGTTATCTACTGTTTCAGGTGACTCAATTGCCTCCCAAACACCTTGTGCCCTCATAAATACCTTCATCTTAATTGCTCAAGCTGCATAATTGCATTTTGTCAACATCGGGTATTTGAGTGTGACAGATCCCTCCTTTTCTTGAATTCGTACACTCACTTCATATGCATCACCTTCTATCGCACCGGTGTTTTGGCTCCTGTCACTGGATTCCTGTCTCATTTTTTGATCTCTCTCCCTTCTTGACCGCTCAATCTCTTGGTGAGATAGGATTGAAAATAGGCCTTGATCTTGGCCTTGATCTTGTAGCTCTGATACCAATTGAAAAAAAAAAAGTAACAGAAGGGGAGAAGAAGCGAAGACACACAAATTAATTTTCTTCTATTTGTGGTGTCTTTAGAACTTGCACCATTTTCCTTATATAATAAAATTTTTACCCATTTCTACTGCAAATCAGCAAGCACTCCACCATTCCTTCCACTCCTATTATTCCACTCCCTAAAAACTAGTTCCTTCCACTACTTCCAATATCTCCAGTCTTTTTTCATGGAGAAATAAGCAACAGAAATAAAATAAATACTAACCACTATTTTTTTTTTTAAACCAAAAAAAACTTGTAAAGTAAAATAAAAAAACATTTTATAACCAACAGTGGATTCCACTTAAATCCAATCTTTAGACACTACGTGTTCTAAGAATGAGACTTTTTATAGCCAAAATTCACATTTGAAAAACTTGGCGTACAACTTGTTCTACCTTAAGATAGTTAAGACTTTTCGGAGGTGTTCTTAGTGTTCTTGATCCATTTTCAAGTATATTAGAATGTTGTCTATGAACACGAGAACAAACATGTTTAGACATTCCTTGAATACATGGTTTATTAATTTCATGAACATGGTTGGGGTATTGGTGAGACCAAATTACATCACTACAAACTTGTAGTGGCCATATCTTGTTCATAGACTGTTTTCGATACATCTCCTTCCTTAAAATTAATCTGATGATAGCTTTATTGAAGGTCTATCTTGGAAAATACTGTCGCCTCTCGGAGCTAGTAGAATAAATCCTCGATGCTAGGGAGTGGGTAGTTGTTCTTTATTGTTCTCTTGTTTTACTCCCCATAGTTAATACATAGGCGCATCGACCCGTCTTTCTTTTTCACAAACAACATCGGCACACACCAACAAAATAAATTAGGTCAAATGAAACCCTTTTATAGTAAGTCTTGTAGTTGTAATTTTTGTTCCTTTAATTCGGTTGGAGCCATGTGGTATAGTGCTTTAGAGATAGGTCCAGTTCCTGGTTTGAGTTCTATCCCGAAGTCTACAGCTCGTGAAGGAGAAACTCCTAGTAAATCCTCTAGGAAGACACTTGGAAATTCGTTTACTATGGATACCGTAGCCATTGTTTTCTCTTTTCCTTTTATGTCCACTGTGCATGTTAGTATATCCCATCCTCCTTGTTGTACCAAGCGTCGGGCTTTCATCATCGACACTATCTTTGGGGTGACACCTGTACAAGTTCCTTTAAACTTAAAGTTAGGTCTAGTTGGTGGCGAAAAAACCACTTTCTTCTTGTGGCAATCTATACTTGCATAATTCTCGGCTAACCAAAATATTCCTAATATGACATCAAAATCTGTCATACTCACACTTTCAGGTCTATGCTTATGATATGAACAGCTACTATTAATTGTCCATCTTTTATCCTATTCTCAGTAACTAGATCTACTCCTGCTAGGGTACTAACATATAAAACATGCAATAAGGGTTCCACCGTGAATCCTGCTTGACTAACAAAAGGCATGGATATAAACGAATGCATAGAATTAGAATCAAATATCATTAATGCGTAGTGACTTAGTATAGATAACGTACCTGTCAAGCGAGTTTGCACACTCCTTTGCTTGCAAGCGAGTTTGCACAGTTCGCTCTCCACTTCCTAAACCTCTAGGTGGTTCTTTTGGACTCTTGGTACCCTTCCCAATATAGTATTTGGTCGTTTGATGTTCACGACCACATCTGAGCATACATTTACCTCAATGTTGTTTTCTGCATTAGTGGCATTGAAGCTTCTCATGTTCCTGACCCCTCTCTTTATCCCTGGTGTCTGTGTAAATGTTGGGCAGGACCCCTATCAGCGTATTAGGGCCTTCGCGTTGATGGTCGATAGTCTGTCCCTCTAGGCTCATATGATCGCTTCCTTCCGATAGTGACCGCTGGTTCTCGATGTCTTTCCTCTTGAGACTTTTTCAGGGATTTTTGCCGTTCTTAGTGCCTCCTCATACATCTTTGGGTTTATGGCTTCCACCATGTGGTAGACCTACAAGGCTAGGACCCAAAAAAAAAAAAATTATATGTCATCTTTTGTTCAGTATCAACCAATGATGGCGTAAACCTTTTTAATCTCATAAGTTCTCTGTCATATTTGTCCACTGAGTGTCCACCCTGAGTCAGATTGATGAATTTCTGCTGTTTCTTAAGACACACCGCTTTGGGATAATACTTCTTTAGGAAAGCCTCCTTAAATTGATCTTACGCTATGATTCCCCCTCTTGGATTAATATTATCCTTATTGTCCGTCCACCATACTTACGCGTTCTTTTGCAGCATAAATGACGCACGAGGTACCTTCTGGTTGTTCAGACATTCCATTGACATAAATATGATTTCCATAGACGAAATCCACATCTAAACTTCTGTTGGATCTCTCATAGTACTAGTGAATGGGTGCGAATCATACCGCTTGAAGTCTCGTAGCCAGTTCGCTCCTCTAGTAGATTGCAAGTATTGGATTGTTGGGTGATCATTATGGCATGCATCATGACCTAAAACGACTCCCGCATCAAACTAGTAGTGGGGTCTATTTCAGTCACTGGTGCTGCTAAAGGTGGTGCAGCTTGTGGCGGTATAACTTGAGGCAATGCAGCTGCATCCTTCCTAGTTACTAATCCTTCTTGAGGTGAGCTCTCTTTAGCCTCACCTCTTCCTCTACATCTAATAGGGGGTCCTCCCCTTCCTCTTCTTCCTCTTCCACATCCTCTAGGTGACATGGTTCTAAAAACCAAGATAATTCTATTTAAGTCTATCATTTACTAACAATACAATATCATAGTACCCATAAAAAATTCATACAACATTGCAAGCATATAATAGCGATATTAAATCAAGCATCATGCTGCAATAAGTAAAGCTCGTCAATTTTCATGCTACATAACATTTAAAAAATAGAGCAAATCACAATAAATATCATCATAACATTTTCCTCTTTTAATCTTATGCATTGTGTATATAATGGTGACAGAGCATCAATGATTGAACCATGGAACACGTCAAGTCTACAAGATATACGTCGTATGCTAGTCTAGGGTGTGTGAACTGCCTGGGATCAAGCTCGCACGTGTAGGTTGTGTGTAGGGAAGTACTACACATCCAATGTTGTCTAAACTGGAGGACACCCCATGATCGTTAAACGATAGGTTCTAAAATACTCGAGTCATGTGCTATTTCTAATTTAGGTAAAAGCAAGGCACCCCTGTACCGTTGATGATGACATTGCAATCAGAGACCATGCCACGTGCATAGGATAGTAATATTTTCTTTTCTTATTCTTTGGCTAGTATAGTAGAAATCTAGGGTTGTTACAGTTGGTATTAGAGTTCTAGGTTATAGATTCTATAGACTAGCCTACGAGATAGGCTTGACATGTTCCATGGTCCCACATCTTATGCCCCCCAATCATCATCAGGTATGTCATGCATAAGATAAGAAAAGGAAATGTTGTTGATTTTGTTGGGTTTTATGTCCTAAAACTCATAGTTTGTAAACAAAAAAACATATTCTATTTTCAATAAAGTTATTATTGTTGTTTATTCACTAAAGATTGTTATTGAATAAAGTGAACTTTATGATTATTAATCTAAATCCAATAAACTAAGAACACTCTAGCTATAGTATGATTACTTGAACTATATGTAGAGACATAAGAGTGGATCAAGTTCAAGTATATAGTCAAAATGATCTATAGTATAAGGATAAGGCTGAGTACCTTATTCTGGGGACACTATGGATGCGGCCCACTTTTGTATATGATATAAACAATGTGATCACTAAATTGTACATGTGGAGACATGTGAGTGGGGGCGTCCTATGCAATGAGTATTGCATAAGATCGGACCATGAAAAAAACCACTCTCACTTTATAATGTCGTTTACTGTTGAGACTGATTTTCTTTTTATTCGATAACCTAGGTAACTCGGTTTTAATCCTGAGCTAACCATGAACTGCTGCTTATTTGGAATTATCGTTAGATTTGCACGGGTGAGAGTGGCTCTAGTTCGCCGACTCAATAGGCTTCCCATTTCAGGGGTAAGACTGGGTGAATGGCTAGGGACGTGGGGTGCAAGACGGAATTCACTCCTACCCACTTTTAGGGATAGAAGAGAGGTAGTTCCCTTAAGCACTGACCCAGGTCTTGAACAAGGGGCCCCACCCTCTCATTAGCCTAAGAGGGATTCGGTTTACTGGTTGGACCACAAACCAATTGTTCATTAGAAGATCAGTGAGACATAAGGAACAAGAAGTAACTTTAGGGGTAAAACGGTAAATTGACCCAGCTCTAGTTACGAACAACCTGTGAAGGATCGACTTACCAATCATGGTTATATCAAATAGACAGAAATATATCTATAGTGAGGGGAGTGCAACTACTAGGCTATAGTGGACTGTCCTAGTAGTTAACGAATGTTGGTTAACAAGGTTAATGAGTTTAACCGGTTAATCTTGGATCGTTGGAGCCAATGATCTATAGGTCCATTAGGTCCCTCTGCTAGCTCATATCGGACATAGAACAGTGTGACGAGTGAGTTCGAAGTGTTCGAATTCAAATTAGGGAATATGCGCTACATATATACGATATATTTAACCGCATTTTTGTTTTATTTACGAATTAAACAAAAAGAGAGAATCTGAGATATTTAAATAAGATTTAAATATCTTAATTAATTATGTGTTGGAATTGATTGGGATTGACATTTGAGTTAATATTAAATATTAATTAAATAGTTTAATGGAAAAATGAAGAAAGTCAAAATGTTGACTTCATTTAATGGAAAAATCCATGTTAGTGACAAACATAACTCTTTAAATAGAGTGATCATGGTACATGGAAGATCTTCTTCTTCTTGGTGAAAAACCTTGAGAAAAACCTCTCACAAACACTCTCTTCACATATACAAAATCCCTCCCAAGTTTAGTCATTCACCGGATTCCACAATCCCGTTCTAAGGCTAGAGGATAGTGGAGAAGACACTAGTGGTGGTTTGAAACCGGTTCGTGAGGAAAAAGAAGTTTGAACTACAAAAGGTTAGTATCTAAACTCATTAAGTTTTAATACTTATGAACATGCTAGTTATTTACTATAATTGATGTTCTAAAAGTTCCTAAGATCCAAATTGCTTCCGCATGTGTTATATTAACACCATCAGATTTCATATGTTGTTACTGCTTGGTCATTATCAGCTCAGGAAGTCGTGAGATGTAGAAAACCTCCCTGCCTAACACTAATTGAAAATTTTTAAAGTTACAATCGAGCCACATTGTGGATGAGATATTATGATCATGGTCAAAGTTTTATAAATATTTATAAACATGGATTGGAGTTTGAGATTTTTAAGATATCTTAAATTTAGGAATGATTTAAGATTGATTTGGGAGGAGTCACAATATTAAAAAAATATAAAATATAAAAAAGCCCACGTTGGTTATGTTGCCTTTTCATATAACGAATGAAAAAATTTTTAAATGAGACCTTGAAGACATATGGACAAAAAAGTGCATTATTGGACCTTTAGCTAGGCTTAAAAGAAATTGACTAGGAGGACAATGTAATGAAGGAAACTGATTAAACTATTGATCTTGTTGACAGAAGAAAGCCGTCATTGAGGTTGAGGTAAGTATTTAAGTTCTCCAACATTAATGTCCACATGAATGTTGATTTCAATGCGCCTAAACCACAATCATACTAAATGGATTCTATTTTTCATGAAATTTTAGGAGAAGACTCAATATGATATGATAAGGTTATGTATGAAATTTGATAATAATTAGATTATGATAAAAGGCTAAACCAAGGGTAGGTGTAAAATGACTAAAATTCCCCTATAATTATATATAGCTGGCTTAGGAGTAAAGTGACCCCTAAATGACATTTAATTGAATGAGACTTATGTTACATGGCCATTAAAATATGTTGAGGATTTAAACCAAGATTTTGCAGTGGTAAATAACCAAAATATCCCTATAAGAATTCTAAGATGTTTTCAAGATCTTAAATACTCAAAATACTACGAAAATTTATGAGACTCGTTTACAATATAAGGGTAAGTATGAAAGATTTTAAGGAGATTATAACAACTTAGGGATATGAGCTAAGAGAAAAAGTATGTAACTACCCCTCAAGACACTTGATAAGAAATCAAGGTTTTTATGAGTACCAAGTGACAAGATACTTATAAAGATTTATGCATGTAGAAAAATATTTATGACGCATATGGATTAAGGTGTACTTGTTAAGAAATTTTCTTTAGTTGTACTTCAAGACTTAACAAAAAACTCTTGAACGAGAACCCGAGATATTTTAAAGACCTCCCGATGAGTAGTGCAATATGGTCTTACGACAATGACTACATCGTAGGAAACGTATGAACACCTAGGTGTAGGTACTTAAACTATGTCACAAGGAACCCGTGAATCCTTGGACATAGGTATGTAAATTGTATCGCACCAAACACATGAAGCTTTGGATGCAAGTATTAAGACTATGTCATGGGGAATGCATGAAGCCTCGTGCAGTTATTTATTAAATATAAGGAATAAATTAAGGTAACAAAAGTCAAGAGATAGGAGTTCAAGAAAGTTCTCTTAAGGATAGGAGTTGAAGAAAGATAATGTTTCAAAGATTTTCTTTAAGTTTCAATGTGGTAGTTAAGAGTGACTGTGAGGTCTTTTAACTCATTAATGCCCACAACTTGTATAATTTAATGAACTAGATCTTCGAGAACGTTCTTAAACTAGTTTGTAATGCTCTAAATAAATTCTAAAGGGAGTAACATGTCATGCTCTAAATAAATTCTAAAGGGAGTAACATGTCAAACTCTTAAAAAGTTCTTAGTGAGCGTGGTAGTTAAGAGTGACTGTGAGGTCTTTTAACTCATTAATGCCCACAACTTGTATAATTTAATGAACTAGATCTTCGAGAACGTTCTTAAACTAGTTTGTAATGCTCTAAATAAATTCTAAAGGGAGTAACATGTCATGCTCTAAATAAATTCTAAAGGGAGTAACATGTCAAACTCTTAAAAAGTTCTTAGTGAGCGTTACACAAATTTCTCAGAGTATGAGTCTTGGATGAACAAAAATGTTTCCCATCCGAAAACTACACCATTGCAAGCAAAGAAGCATGTTGTTGCCCAGGATTGAACTGGAGACCTTTAGTGTGTAAGACTAACGTGATAACCACTACACCACAACAACAAGTTGTCCATGATGTCCATGATCCAAAAAATAGTTAATAATTATAAATTTTAATGTTTAAACAAAATATCCTTAGAACCTCCCAAGGTTTCATCAATATTATTCAAAAAAAAAAAAAAAAAATCTTGAAATATATCTTTTACTTTTCAAATAAATAAATAAAAATAAAAAATAAGTTTATTGTTAGTGAGATGAAACCGTTAATATCTTGTTTGAAAATACAATTCAACTTTTAAACGTTTAGTTAATACTCATAATTTTAAAAAGAAAAAAAAATTCAAAAATACTCTTAAATCACTTTTCTCTTCAATTTTGTCTGGAACTCTCTCATTTATGAACATTTCCCAATATGAATATAATACAATTCAATTCAAATAGACAATTTATTTTCAATCTTATTCTTGAGTATTTTTAAAATGGTGTTAACAAATTCATTCATATACATAAGAATACTTTTGAACTTTTTTAAAAAGATAATCAAGGGCATCATATGGTGGTGACCGAATGTAACCTGTGGTCATGTCTTTTTTGAAGAGCCACCTTCGTCCTACCACAGTTTGACTAGTCTACTCCATTTCGAGTGAACAAAGATATCATAGGCTTTGCAGTGTACCCAAAATGGTTTAGCTTTGAGTTAGAAAGTCACCGTTGGAAAACAGAGAGATTTACGTGAAGATAGATATGGTCATTACAATGGTTTAGCTTTGAGTTAGAAGCCAAATATTAATCATTTATACAATTCTAGTAAATTGGCTAACAGAGAGATTTACGCGAAGATAGATATGGTCATTACAATGGTTTAGCTTTGAGTTATAAAGTCACCGTTGGCAAAAAGAGAGATTTACGTGAAGATAGATATGGTCATTACAATGGTTTAGCTTTGACTTAGAAGCTAAATATTAATCAATTATATAATTCTAGTAAATTATGTCAAACAAAAGAAAACACGAAAGATTTGAAAATAGAGATCCACTATAAATTTGGAATACATGTGAACAAAATTAAAAGGCTATAGAGTAAATACAAATAATAAAAAAAAAAAAGAAAGATTTGAGTATTAAAAAACTTAAACTAAATATAGAAAGAAAAGTAAATACAAACACAAAATAACTCTGTCAATTTTTTTATACAAAATCATAGAAAACAAGATTTTTAATAAAAGTAAATGGACCAATCTAAATTAGAGAGGTAATTTGATAGGGTTCAAACTTATGTCATGGGTTCAAATAGGTTTACTTGGATTTCAAGGGACAGAATCGAACATTCATTAAGGATATATTCGTGACAACAACTTAAGCTAACCCGGTAACTGACCTTACTATTGATATGGTTATATTTGATGTTGACACATGCTCGTGGTTCTACACATGTCATATATACTAATATGTGTGAATTATTTGTGAATCGATAGAAGTAAGATTTGTTCATGAAACGTGAAGGTGAGGTTACATCTAGAAGTACTATGGATATGAGAGGTTGATAAAAGAATATAGTTAGGTTATGGGTAGAAAGAGATAGAATTATGATAGATTGATAGAACGATAACGTCAGGGTACGTTCATGTAACGACATGACTGTGATAGGTATAAGAATGTTAAGGCTATGTTAAGTTAGGGAATGATATGACCACGAAGTTTTTACGATATGATATGATTATGATACGATATGTGAATGATGGATGTATATATATTGTGATATGATATAAAGACAATATGTTATGGTAAGATATGTGATAAATTGACATGCTTATGATATGAATATTGTGATGCGATATGTTATGGCATGATACGTATATGATGAAAATTATTATGCCTGGAAGCATGAAATGTTATGATTATGATACACTTATGTAATTTGAATGATATGATATGATTGACATGCAAAACAACGAACTAGCATGAAATACGACCCCAGCATATGCATGAAAGATATGATAAGTGATATGAAAAATGATATGGGATGTACGGAACGCTAGTGGGGTTGTATTAAATGATAATGAAAATGAAAAAATGTTGGGACTTCATGCATTATTGTGTGTTCATGCATTGGGGGATACCCCTTACCTTCACAATAGTACGGACAAATACGTTACGAGGCAGAAATACGATCATTATGGTTATCATAATGTTGCGATGACTACGCAGGAAAACGATCATTATGTTTATCATAATGCTGCGACGGTCAGGCAGGGGTACGATCATTATGGTTAACCTAATGTTGTTGTGACGTTTACTAGTTCTAACGGGTGTCTGGCCTAAGGATCTCCCGGAGTATGCTCGCCTAACAAGGAAGGGTGCCCAGCGGTGTGCGAACTGACTTGTGAGTCCATACTCGCACGTATGGGCTATGTGTAGAGTATATGATACACATCCAAATTACCCGTTAGGACAGTACCGTAGGAAAATGGATTTAAATGATAGGTTCCGTCATTGCATTTGCATGTTTTTGCATTTCACCCCTAATAGTGGGGTCATTTACTGAGTATTTCTTAAAATACTCAAGCCACGTGCTACCTTTATTTTAGATTAAGGCAAGGCATTCCTGTACGGCTGACGACGGCATCGCAACTCGAAACTATTGCACATGCATAGAGTAGTCGTATTTATTTTCTTAGACTTAGACTAGGATATGATGTTTTTAATTTAAACGTTCATTTATTTTATTTAGCCTTTTGTTGTGTTGTTTTTAAAGTTTTTTTCGAAACACGTAAGTCCATGGCTGTGTTTTAAGTTGAAGGTTATGATTCATGAAAGTTTAAATGGTAGTATTTCCGCATTCAATATTTATGATATGTATACAGTCGCGACCTTAAATTAAATAAAAAATTTCGAGTCGTTATAAATGAACTGTCCCGAAGATCAAAAGGTGACTTGTGCATCGTTTATACTAAAAAATGATGCGGAGTTATAGTCGGGGGATAACCGGGGGATTCTTAGCCAAGATGGAAGTGTGATACAATAAACCTACTTTTAGCTTTTATGTTTAATATAGTTGATGTATTAAATATTAATGTGAACGGTTCAGATTAAGTTTTTTTTTTTTTTTTTTTTTTGTCTTTTTATATTTAATATATCTAATATATTAAATAAACACTTTAAATCAAATATATTTTTCTCTATTTGTATTTATTTAACATATTAAATATTTATTCCAACCCTTCAAATTAGATCTATTTTCTTAGATTAAATTTTTATTTGTATCCTTCAAAATTTTCTTTTAACTAAATTAAAGTCTTAATTAATCAATTTTGATTCGTTAACTATATATTTAGAGTTGCACTTTTATGGATGGTAGAACAAGTTGTGTCAATTGATATAATCATTACAAACAAGTCAATCATTCACAATTTTTCCGTAATTACAGCTGGGTCAAAAGTTCTTTATACCCCTTAATTATATCTTTCCCCTTAAGTATCACTTATTCTCTAATGAACCATTTGTTAATGATTCAATCATAAACTAAGTCCCTCTCGAGCCAGTAAGAGGGGTGGGCCTCATTGTTCAAATCTCAAAATCAACACTAAAGGAAACTACTCATCTACTTACATATATGAGAATGGGTGAAAGTCATCTCGTGAAATTATGTTCCCATCTCCCGTTTGGTCAAGTACTGAAAATTGCAGGCATAATGATTAGGTTACGAAAGTCATTCTCATCCATACAAATAAAAGGATAACCTTCATAGACAAGAGTTCATAACTCACTAAGAATTAAAATCAAGTCGCATATGATCATCTGTGAAATATTAATCTTCTCAATTAATGAATTTATAAATACAGATTAAATATTTCGTGATTCAGTTTTATATAAACTAATTGTATTAGTGACGCCTTTAAAGAATGGGCTAGGATGTGTGTTAATGCAACACGGTAAAGTTGTTGCATACGCGTCCCGTCAACTAAATGATTACGAAGATAATTACCCTAACCACGACCTGGAGTTGGCTGCTGTAGTGTTCACGCTGAAATTTGGTGACACTAACTGTATGGAGAGAAAATTCAAAGTTTAACCGACCACAAGATTTTAAATATTTCTTCACCCAGAAAGAGTCAAATATGAGACAGAGAATGTGGTTAGAATTGGTGAAGGACTACGATGTAGATATCCGGTACCACCCTAGAAAAGCAAATGTGGTCGCAGACGCTTTGAGTAGAAATGCGGCCCACTCTTCGGCCCTCATTACGAGGGAAGTAAGGGTACAAAGAAAATTCATGGGAGCCAACATAGTTGTAGCGACCGAGAAAATCATGGCACAACTGGCTCGACTTACAGTGCAACCTATACTTAGGCAAAGAATGGTTACCTCCCAACGAGAGGATCCAAACCTACAGAATGTCTTAAGCTAGCTAGCTGAGAGTCTAGTAAATGGGTTCTCGAAGACCACAGATGAAGGGCTATTGTATCAGGGACGCCTATATGTCTTGACAATAGAGGAGCTTAGGAAAGAAATACTAACGAAGCTCACAACTCGCCATTTGCCATGCACCTAGGAGGTACTAAGATGTACCAAGATTTAAAACAACACTTCTGGTGGAAGAGCATGAAGAGGGACGTGACCGAGTTTGTGAGCAAGTGTTTAGTTTTTCAACAAGTGAAAGATCCTCAATAAAATGCGGCGGGGTTGTTGCAGCCCCTAAGCATATTAGAGTGGAAGTGGGAAAACATAGCAATGGACTTCATAGTAGGATTACCCAAAACGCTTAAAGGCTATACAATGATCGGGTAGTTGTCGATAGGTTGACCAAGTCGGCACACTTCCTACCTGGGAAAGCTACATATACAGTTGACAATTGGGCATAGCTGTATGTGAAAGAAATAGTAAGACTACATGGAGTCCAAGTATCTATAGTGTCAGATCGGGACCCACGCTTTACGTCAGCGTTCTAGCTCGGACTTCAAAAAGCGCTGGGTACCCGCCTTGACTTTAGTACCGCCTTTCAGCCCCAAATAGATGGACAAATGGAGCGTTTAAACCAAATTCTAGAGGACATGCTACGCGCTTGTGTACTAGATTTTAAGGGAAGTTGGGATTCTAAACTCCACCTGATGGAATTCTCGTATAACAACAGTTTCCAAGCAACTATTGGAATGGCACCGTTTGAGGCCCTGTACGGGAAACGGTGTAGGTCCCCACTATGTTCGGACGAAGTAGGAGAGAGAGAATTAGTAGGACCCGAGCTGGTTCGATTCACCAATGAGGCTGTCCAGAAAATTCAAGTGAGGATGCGTACCGCTCAAAGTAGACAGAAAAGTTACGCCGATGTAAGGCGTAAAAGCCTGGAGTTTGAGATAGGGGACCCAGTATTCCTCAAGGTGGCAACTATGAAAGGTGTGTTAAGATTCGGACATAAGGGCAAGTTAAGTCCTAAATTCATTGGACCATTCGAGATCTAAGAGTGAGTTGGTCCAGTAGTGTATAAGTTAGCCCTACCTCCAGCCCTCTCAGGAGTACATGATGTATTTCACGTGTCGATGCTGAGGAAGTACATTACGGACCCTATCCACATAATAGACTACGAACCACTCCAACTCAATGAAGATCTAAGCTACGAGGAAAAACGAGTAAGAATCTTAGCTAGAGAAGTAAAAACCTTACGCAACAGGAGCATTGTGTTCGTTAAGGTACTGTGGCGGAATCACCACAGTAAGGAAGCCACGTGGGAGTGTGAGGACTAAATAAGAGAAAAATACCCCGAGTTGGTACAAGAGTTTGAGACTTTCGAGGACAAAATTTCTTTTTAGGGGTAGATAATGTAACGACCCAAGATAGAAAAAAAAACAAAAAAAAAAAAACTCAGTCGCTAGAAAACTCGCAAGTTTTCTGGTGACCGCCGAGTTTCCCAAACCCCACGCGAAACGACGGCCACACCACGCCCAGTCTTCAGCCCACGACTCCCAGCACCTATCAGAATACCTTCAAAGGGAGAAAAGAAATAAAATACGAGAGAGAGAGATTTCGGATAAATGTCGGCGAGTATCCAGTTTCTCCGACGAACCCTCAAACCACCCTCAAACTGACACCAAACGACCTGTTACCACCATGAGAAGGATCCCTAATGAAAGCACAATAACTCAAGGTGAATTTTGTGCTTTTTCGTAAGCGCCGTCATCGATAACCGAGGTCAAAAGGTTGGGTTTTCCTAATCGTTCTTAGATCTGTGGTTTTAGGAAATTTTAGGCCGCAAAACTCCCAGAAAAGAAAGAAGGACGACAAATAAAGAGGAAAAGGAAGAAAGAGGACCGAAATCGGCAACAGAAACACCACGGAAAGGAGAGAGAAAACTCGCCAGAAAATTGGCCAAAGTCGGGTAAGGAAGACGAGATCCATAGATCCGAGTCAACCCGAACCCAAGACTCGAGAGAGCCAGCCCATTCTTTCCCTCGACCTCTACCTTCAGCCCAGCCCAACTACAGCGGCCCATACCTCAAACCAGCCCAGTAGCTATGGTTTAGTTGAACCAACCCGAGACCAGACCCACGGTCCAATCGAGCCAGCCTACAACCCAAACACTTGCAACCCAGCCCAGTAAGCCGAGGCCCAACGATTAGTCTTGGCCCAGTATCCTTTTGCAGCCCACGACCTGGACCACTACTTGAACCGTGCTGCGACCCGCGCTACGATGCAACGCTACCGTACGACGTAGCTCGCTCTGTTGCTGCCAAGTGTCACATAGCGGCGCAGGCGGTCCCTCGCCTCGTCTCGGTGCAACGGCTTGGGCTCCTCCAGTGACGCTCCGGCGGCTCCCAGCGGCTGTTCAGCTCGGCTCACCTATTTTCAGCTCGATTTCCACTGTTTCGACCCTCCCGAATCTGTTTTTGGGTTCGATTAAGGTATCTGAGGCCGTTTTAGCGCCATATTTCACATTTATTGAATTATAGGTAAATTAATTGTGAAATACTAACGGAAAGTGGTGAACGGTGTGATAGGAAACAAACCCCGGCAACGTAGGAAGCAGCTCTCACGGAACGGGAGCTTACATTTAGCTATTTAGGGAGTACTTCGGCCAAGGCCAACCAAGTAAGTGGCCTTACTATAGGATAGGCTAAACATTGTATGAGTTATGATGATGTATGAGTTATGATGATGTGTGGGTTACGATACTTGTTGATGTGTGCAGTACATACATATTTTGATGAATGACGAACTTGATATGTTTGATGCACTTTGTGGCAATATGATGAGTATGATGATTGCATGATGTTTACCTTAATATGATGATGTTTTCCATATTGAGCATGCTATATGATGATGCGTGTCATATTGCATCATGTCGTTAGATCGACATAGGACACAACCTTAAGAGCGTGAAAATGATATTAATATAAATATCCACGAGTATGTGTTACCTAGAGTAACAAAGGATGAGACTAGAGGGTTGTATCAAAAGAGACATTATGATGGATTTAGAGGGACCTCATGCATATTGTATGTAAATAAGCATAGGGCTACTTCCCCTAGAGATGATGAGTGCGGACGCGCACCATATGATGAGCGCGAATGCGCACAGGTGCAAACGCACACAGATGAGAATGTTCATGAGGCGCATGACACTATGGGGTTCCACTGACCTCCAGACGTCGCTACATATTAGCTTGACCAGAGGGTCCAGGGGGTGTGCTAGCGCCCTTGGGATTCACACTCGAACGTGTGAGTCGTGTGTTGGGAAGTACTACACATCCAATTCGTCCGAGACTGGACGCTACCCCTAAGAGGATTGGAGATAGGTCCCTAAATCATGATTGCATGTGTTTGCATTTGTGTGGCCCCTATAGTGGGGCCACTTACTGAGTATTCTTTGAAATACTTAGGCCGTGTGCCACATCATTTTTCAGGTAAAGGGCAAGGCGCACTTGTACGGAGGACAGCGGCATCGCGAGCAGAGACTATGGCACATGCATAGGGTAGACTCATATTTAAATTCTTAGTTTTGAGTTATAATAGGTTGTTTTGCATTGCATTGTTTTAAATTATTTTGTATTTGTTTTTATTATCTCTAAATTTTCGTATTTTGTATTTAAACAGGTAAGACCATGGCTGTGTTTTCCAGAGGAGTTATTTTAAACGTTTTTAAAAGTTTACATTATAAATGATGTTCATGTAAGAGTTATATTTCCGCATTATAGATGAGCATGAGACGTTAGTGGCGACTCTAAATATGTGAAATTTAGGGTTGTTACATGAACAAGGGGCCCTACCCTCTCATTGGCCTAAGAGGGATTCGGTTTGGTGGTTGGACCACAAACCAATTGTTCATCAGAGGATCAGTGGGACTTAAGGAACAAGAAGTAACTTTAGGGGTAAAAACGGTAAATTGACCCAGCTCTAGTTACGAACAACCTGTGAAGGATCGACTTACTAATCATGGTTATATCAAATGGACAGAAATATATCTATAGTGAGGGGAGTGCAACTACTAGTCTATAGTGGAGTGTCCTCGTAGTTAACGAATGTTGGTTAAAAGGTTAATGAGTTTAGCTAGTTGATCTCGGATCGTTGGAGCCCATGAACTCAAACAGTACCAAAGAACTGGAGTTTGATCCGGGTGCTCAAAATCCTACCCGACCTATTCACTAACCAACGATACGCGACCCGTGACTGTATATGCGCACGTAGAAAACTTCTTTGGTGCTAGAAAAGCACGTGAGAGCGTGTATAGACTTTCTTTTTGTCCTCTAATCCTACTCGAGAAGGCACACGACAAATCTGTAAGTAACAACATGAAAACCTACAAAGCAGTACTTTTACAATTCGCTTGCTTATGAATGCATGCTAGTAAAATTAATCCTAGGTAGCTATTCTTGATTAACAACGACCTAGCAAACTTACTAAGAATGAAAACAGACTTGCTAGTTGTTGAAATTTCTTGTCTTACCCAGTATACTGTCTTGATATACTTTAGTACTGGTGTAAGTAATCATGCTATGACAGCGGATGAGATGTTTATTTATCAGCAATCTGGCTGCTGGATGGATGTTATCGTCCCATTGAGCATGTGTGACTCCTGGTGAATTATTGTGTGATCTCTCCCTTTAAAGAATAAGCAACAGAATCGAGTTAAGTCTAGGGTAAGCACGGAGATTGGTGGGTCGAGACTTAGGATTGAACACCTTTAAAGGTCTGAGACCAATGGAATCTCGAAGGGCGATCAGAGGGTGAGACAATATTATAACAAAATAGTGTGCGCACATAAGTAATTTACAACACGACAAAATTTAAAACACAAAATAAGAAACGAACTCAAAGAATTTTAAAACAAAAGAGTTGAGGACGACGGGTGAGTTTATTCTATGGCACCTGCCCAAGAGTCCACTCCCGACTTCGACCAGCTCCTTACCTGAAAAAAATGGAGAATAAGGAATGAGTACAAAGACTTAATATGTAGCCTGCTTGTAGGCTCTCAATCCATTCGTTGATATGCTAGGATACCACACTCTTTCTTGTCTTGTTCTTGTTTCTTATTGTAAGTACTTAGGCCCACTTGTTGTTAACTTGGGGTTCTTATCGTGATTTATTCGAAGGACATTGGTCCTTGGATTCTAAAACCTTGGTCATCCTTTAAGGGCCTTAGTACCATGGTTCTTGGTTCTTGGTTCTTGTACTTAGAACTAGGGTCTTGATCCATGTTCTAGACCTAGATCTTTCTCTTGTTCTTGGTACTTTCTAGGTATTTATTCTGTTATTGATTTATTCTCCAAGACACTCCCCCTAGGATTTACGGCACTAGCCATACACCTGGCAATCCTATGTCCAAGGCTTGTTACTCAGTGGTAGATCGACTACACTGCATTGTGGACACATCGTGTTTTAGGACATTAATCACGATGCAAGGTAGTAGTTACCCTGCACGTAAGATCCGTCCTATGAGAGGCCGTTGATCATGTGAGTAACTTGTTTAGGTGGCATGTACCGAGGGGTAGCACCCCCTCACCATAGGGTTACTTCATGGCCTGTGGGACGGGTTCACCAGTTAATACTCCCATGGATGCAAGCAGACCAACACTCACCATGTTCTTCCCCACCGTGTACCATTGCGAAGGCTAAGTTTTCAGCCCAGGCCTTTGTATCAAGAGTGTGGAAACTCGGGACAAAAGTAAACAATTGGTTCCCTGCTAGGTTAAGGATGTGATGAGAGACTACAAGTAGATTGCTTGATCGTGACGAGAGGGTACTCTAGAGTTTAGAAGTAATAGAGGGATTATGGACCTAGGGAATCATGTATCTCATTCCCGCTTCCCTCGTTAGATGAATTTGGCATATATTAATACACATTTTGATTTCCCTCTTATTTTATAAACATTGACTGGCAAAATTTTTCCTATGATGGTGTTAATATAACACATGCGGAAGAAATTTGGATCTTAGGCACTCTAAGTACATCAATTATAGTAAATTAGCTGGCATGTTCAAAACCATTAAAACTCAATGAGTTTGAATACTAACCTTCTGTCGCTCAAATTTCCTTCTTTTTTTTTTTTCACGAACCGGTTTCGAACCACCACTAGTGTCTTCTCCACTATCCTCCGGCCTTAGAACGAGATTATGGAATCCGGTGAGTGACTAAACTTGGGAGGGATTTAGTAAATATGAAGAGAGTGTTTATGAGAGGTTTTCCTCACGGTTTTTCCCAAAGTAAGACATTCCATGTACCATGATCACTCAATTTATAGAGTCATGTTTGCATGTTCATGCAAGTTTGAGTTAACCAAATTTTGACACTCAAATTCCACTCAAATATGTGGGGTTTATTTCGCAAGCATGCAAGTTTGGTTAAACCAAATTTTGACACCTCAAAATACCACTAACATGATTTTCCATTAAATGAAGTCAACATTTTTACTTTCTTCATTTTAATTCAACAATTAATTTCAAATTAAAGTAATATTAAATGATTAATTAAACTATTTAATTAATATTTAATATTAATTCAAATGTCAATCCCAATCAACACATATTTGAATAAAACATTTAAATCTTATTTAAATATCTCAAATTCTCTCTTTTTGTTTAATTTGTAAATAAAACAAAAATGCAGTTAAATATATCGTATATATGTAGCGCATATTCCCTAATTCGAATTCGAACACTTCGACCTCACTTGTCACACTATTCTATGGTTTAGTCCGATATGAGCTAGTAGAGGGACCTAATGGACCTATAGATCATGGGCTCCAACGATCCAAGATTAACCAGTTAAACTTCTTAACCTTGTTAACCAACATTCGTTAACTACTAGGACACTCCACTATAGCCTAGTAGTTGCACTCCCCTCACTATAGATATATTTCTGTCCATTTGATATAACCATGATTGGTAAGTCGATCCTTCACAGGTTGTTCGTTACTAGAGCTGGGTCAATTTACCGTTTTACCCCTGAAGTTACTTCTTGTTCCTTATGTCTCACTGATCCTCTAATGAACAATTGGTTTGTGGTCCAACCAGTGAACCGAATCACTCTCAGGCCAATGAGAGGGTGGGGGCCCTTTGTTCAACAACTGGAGTCAGTACTTAAAGGAACTACCTCTCTTCTATCCCTAAAAGTGGGTAAGAGTGAATTCCTTCTTACACCCTATGTCCCCAGCTATTCGCCCAGTCTTACCCCTGAAATGGGAGGCAATAAGCATTTGTAAATGGTATCAGAGCCTTCTATTCATGAGGGAAGAGGAGTTACTCGATCTTTAAGAGCGATATCACAGAAACCAGGAGGAAGATATGAAAATTCAGAAGAATTTGAAGTATGTGATAGCTGAGCGAATAGCCCTTGTGTTCCAGGTGGTAAGACGCGGGAAGTGCAGTAAGTCCGTTGGCAAGCTTGGGTGCTTAGTCATATGAAAAATTCTGAAGAAAATCTTATCTACAACGTGACAACTTTACCAAAGACAAAACAAAGATTGACAACTTGTCAGCCACACAGTAAAGGCTCACATGCCAATTACTAATGTCGGTAAATTATTAGTCTTTTAAATTATTAGTTTACTTTATGTCTTATAGGAAAACAGATCTTGCAGGGGTACTGTCCTCTTAGATTCGATCTTATCTCTTAGTTGACGTTTTTCAAATTTACGAACAAACTCGAAGTCTATAAAGGGACTTCATCAATGTAAAGAGGGCATCGATCGGCCGATAGCTCTCTCTTGAATATCAATTGAACAATTTAGAGAAAAATCATCCTACTCTTTTCTTATCTATCTTATGAACGAATTTCTTAGAAAGCTCAGAAAATCAAGCCATCTCAAATGCTCTACCGATGAAGAAGAAAGTTCAAATGAACATCGAAGGGGAGAAAATCTCACAATCTCAAATACTATCAATCAAGAATACCAGATTGCTAGAATCGAAGATCAACTCAAAAATTGGACTATTCCAAAGGTAGATCCTAAAACTATCTACCAAATTTCAACCTTCAATTTTACTCAAAGATCATGCATCAAATTCTCAGAGAAGAACATCCCAATTCATAGCAATAGGGAATCTCTGAATCTTTTTTCAAGATCTCTTATACTCCAACATCGTGAAGAGTTTAACTATCTCCATGTCGGTCTTGTCCAAGTCGCGGTAAAACCATTGTTCAGACTTGGATTAGATATCCCAGTCCTTATCTCCTTACGAGATAAGAGACATGAAGATTTCTCAAATTCTTTATTGGGAATGGTTCAATCCAATTTAGAGAATGGACCAGTCTATTTCAATTGTTATCCAAACTTTACTCTGTCTCTCCAGGACCCACACATATTATCAGCTCTCATGCTAGATTTACAGTCAAAAAATTTAAACATCAAGGCTGAAACCCATTCTTCAGTCGTTATATTCAGGGTTTATTATAAGCTCATGAATACAAACATTTCTCCAAGAGCATTAAGATCCTCACCAAAAGGATGGACTATGCTCATAGAAGCAAATATTGGAAAATCATCAGTGACTGTCCCAAAAACACTCTCTTGGGATCAAATAACCAGAAGCACTCTCTGGAAAATAGAAGATGCAAATCTTCCAAAGAGGAAAGAATCTCAAAACCCAGTCCAAATTATCGAACATGACGATGGAAGCGTTGAAATAAAATTCAGCGAAGAACCTTCGTCAGAGTCAAAAGTAAAAGAATTCCTGAGTTCTAGACCAAGTACTTCAGGAATATCAAGATCAATGTATGACCCCTTAAAGGTAAAAGAGGTCAGTTATGATCAAAAAAGAGCGTCAATCCACTATGAAGATGGCTCAAGGTCTCCAACCCATACGGATATGGATACTCAATCCGTCTACGAAAGCCAGCTAAATGTCATTACAGCTGATTTCCAGATAGACAGAGAATTTTTGAAAGCAGATTTTATGTCAACTACCAACTCTTCAAAAAGAAATGCCTTCTTCCAAACCTACAAAGAGGCTGAGCGAAATGAATTAAGAGCTCAGTGGTATTCTCATATGGAAGCCATCAAAGAAAATATACCATTCTTCGAATGGTTTGAAGAAAATATTCTGCAGGTATGCACCTTGACCCAGAGGAGTTGGAAGACTACCAAAAGAGGCGAGGTATATTCGAAACATCCTCCGTTAGAAGAAGTCGAATTCGACAACCACTACGGAGAAAAGGTCAAAGCTAGCCCTTTCAAACATATTCCGGAAGGACTAGAAAAGGGTAATCCGACCCTAAAAGATATCAAGAATATCCAGCATCAAAACAATTATTCAAATAAGATTTTATCCACGATCGCTACTCAACTTGAAAGTATCGAGGGAAAAATCTCAAAGAAATCAGGTACTCAGCAAGAACAGGCAAGCAGCTCTGTACCAAAGGTTGATGAGTCAATACCAATACTCAGACCGGCAAATCTCGAAATATTTACAAAAAGGATTTCAAAAGAAGAGGCTGCAATGGCCAAGATAGAGGAAAAGTTAGACAGGATATTAAATCCCGCCATGACGCCTCAAGATTCATCTGTCAATGTCGTTAACAATGATGACGAGAACCAAGAATTCGAAGACGAGATTGCAAACGAGAGAGAAGAACCTTTCTACAATCGAATTGAAAGGATCTCTAGAAGAAGTCAAAATAATGCCAGTAATCAGAAAAACTGGTATCCTCAACCGTCTTTTCCGGATATCCAGTTCGAAGAAAAGACACTACAAACTCAAGCTCATTACGATGGTTTAGCAATCTATGAATGGAATATCGATTGATTGTCTGACTATCTGATAATGAATGTTGTAAATGAAATGATGATGGCCGCAGGCGCGTATAAATTACAAGGCCATAAATCCGACCATCAGATAGCTCAAGTTTTGGTAACCGGATTTACCGGGCAACTCAAGGATTGGTGGGACAAATATCTCGACGAAACAACCCGCCAACAGATATTAAACCACTATGTCATTAGACCAACTACTCAAATTATCAAAGAAGGTCCATCAACTAGGACCGAGGTACAACATGAAAGGGTAGAGGATGCTGTCAACACCCTCATATATACCCTCATAGAATTCTTCGTCGGCGACCCTCTAAAATACCAGGAGAGATCCGCTGAGATACTCATGAATCTGAAATGTCCTACCTTAGGTGATTTCAGGTGGTACAAAGACATGTACTTCAGCAAAGTTCTTATTAGAACAGATAGTTCGTTGGAATTCTGGAAAGAGAATTTCGTCAATGGACTACCAAAACACTTCTCAAGGAGGATCAAAGATGGTCTTAAGACAAAGTACAATGGAACAATTCCATGGCAAACTTTGTCATACGGATCCATAGCATCCTTCATCATAGAAGAAGGACTCAGACTTTGTAATGAGTCAAAGATTCAAAACAAGCTCAATTCTTCGATATCAAACAGAAAAGAGCTTGGTAGATTTTGCGATCAATATGGATGCAAGGGAATAGAAGCTCCCTCAACCTCCAGACGGAAGAAGGTTAAGACGCATCCAAAACCTTATCATTCATACAGGCCTAGAGAAACATATCGGAGTAAACCCGTGCAGTCTCAGAAGCCAACATACTCAAGAATTCCTACAAAAACCCATAGAGGAAAGAAAAAGCAAACTTGCTTCAAATGTCGTGAAGAAGGACACTATGCTAACAAGTGTCCAATCAAAGGAAAGATCAATGAGTTGGATATAGATCAAGAGCTGAAAAATCAGCTATTACGACTGACCCTAACTGACTCAGAGCAATCAAGCGAGGGAGAAATCCTCGAACTCCAAGAAGAATCTGATTCATATTCTAGCACAGAATACGAATCAGAACAAGAAGGAAAAAGAACGTGCGAAGGATGCATAAATGTCCTTACCAAGGATCAAGAAATTCTACTCGAAGTAGTAGAAAAAGTTCAAGACCCAGAAATTCAACAGAAGATTGCTCAACGACTTAGGGATGCGAAGACAATCTCTAGGCCAACTGAAAGGGAAGAAAGAAATCCCTACAGACTCCAATTTGTTCTCCAAAGATTTGAAAAACCGAGGGAACTCACTACTCAAGATTTACAAAGAGAGATTAATAATCTCAAACAAGAGGTACAGGCGCTAAGATCTGAAACCAGGTCAGAATCTTATACGCTTCGTCAAGAAATTCTCAATCTTCAGGAAAGGCTGCCAGCACAAAAGGAAACGACGCAACCGAACCTGGATGAAGAAGATTTTCAAAGTTCCTTCGTTGGAGCCATCACCACTTCTCAATTTCAAAAATGGTACGCTCTCGTTACCTTAAAAATTTATGATTTCAAAATCACACTAAAGGCTCTCATAGATAATGGAGCCGATCAAAATTGCATTCAAGAAGGCTTAATACGTACAAAGTATTTTGAAAAAACTACTGAGGGCCTTAGAGGTGCTAACAACAACAAACTCAAAATTAATTACAAACTATCAAAAGTTCATGTTTGCAATGATGGAATTTGCTTCGTAAATTCCTTCCTTCTAGTAAAAGAACTAATCCTAGGTACTCATTTCATTACTCAATTATATCCTTTTAGAATAACTGAAAAAGGGTTAGAATCAAAAGCCTTAGGAAAGAAGATAAAATTTAACTTTCTTTCCCCATAAGGATTAGCGAAATAAATAACCTTCAAAAGAATACAATTATTCAATCAATAAATGTATTAAATTATAAAGAAAAACAAATTTCTTTTTTGAAATAAGAAATTTCATTCAAAAGAATAGAAGAACAAATTCAAAACAAAACTGTCCAGTTTAAAATCAAAACTTTACAAACTCAATTAGAAAAAGAAGTTTGTTCAAATATCCCAAATGCATTTTGGAATAGGAAACAACATATTGTTGATCTTCCTTATATCAAAGCTTTCGAGGAGAAAAATATTCCTACAAAAGTCCGACCTATTCAAATGAATAAAGAATTACTAACGTTCTGCAAAGCAGAAATTAATGATCTTTTGTTTTGAAATCTTCATGTCTCTTATCTCGTAAGGAGATAAGGACTGGGATATCTAATCCAAGTCTGAACAATGGTTTTACCGCGACTTGGACAAGACCGACATGGAGATAGTTAAACTCTTCACGATGTTGGAGTATAAGAGATCTTGACGGGGAAGTATCCCGATACACATGACATACATACATGCACGAGGTCCCATGATTTTTATTCACTACATATAGTTCAAGTAATCATACTATAGCCAGAGTGTTCTTAGTTTATTGGATTTAGATTAGTGATCGTAAAGTTCACTTTATTCAATAACAATCTTTACTTGATAAACAACAATAATAACTTTATTGAAAATAGAATATGTTTTTGTTTACAAACTATATGTTTTAGGGCATAAAACCCAACATCCTAGAGATTCAGGGTGTGACATGATGCAAATTGGAGACGCCACAAGCATATGTCTCTTTTGAAAGCTTTTGGCCTGAAACGCAGCACTTATGGCTTCGTGATAGGTGCAAACGTGGAACTGTAGGAACTTGTCTTTGGACGGCTAAAGATGATGGAATTTACTTGAGAAACTTTCTTGCTAATGTTGATGAATTGATTCACAAGTGGAACTATAAAAGTTAGAGAAGCTTTATTATCTCCTTTTGGTGGAATTATCCTTCCGGAACCAATGAAAAATAATGGAATAACACAAAAATGTTATTTTTTTTTTTTTGTATGAAATTTATTTCGTAACGAAGTGTATTGTTGTTCTCCAAAATTTTAAATTATGAAGAAAAACAAAATATTATATTTGTATATGAATACAAGTTTTCAAAGTTGTAATATAGTTTTTATATTAAAACTAAAAAAAAATGATGATTTTTACTGACCAATCTGAGAGAGAGTTTAGAACAATAAAATCTAAAATAGGTATTAAAAGCTCATGTTTCTGCCATCTTCACATCGATCTTAGAATAGGATGGTAGGCACAATCCTTGAATTTCCATATATCTTATTAAAAGTTTCACATATTACATTGTAGTTCCACAATCTTTCTTGATGTCCGATTTTCAAGAATTTGGATCTCGGACCAAAACTAAAAATATGAAAAAGCAAACCAAAAAAATGAAAAGTAACATAAAATAAAACATGAAAATTCGATAAAATATAAATTTAAAGGAAGATAAACAACACCAAAATTAAATACAAAATAATATTTAATTACAAGAGGGTCCTCTTAAATTTCTTTATAAATGCGAAAATGGTGTTGGGATATACGAACGCAACTAGTGAGGCAAACACCTTATATCGTGTAAAGTTATATTATTCGGTTAGTAATGCAATCACACACAATATATGACTGTGACCTATCGTTTAAACCATAGCATGACCTTAGGCTTTTTTCAATTCTTGGCAGAGTTGGATGCATGGTACTTTTCTACACACGGCCCACGTACGCATACATGGACCCTTCAGACGGATTGGTATACGTGCCCCTTAGGCCGGACTTTGTCGGGCACAACACAATACACGTGACTGGACCCTCATAAAAGAAAAGGTCTTCATGATAACATGTCGAACATATATATCGAAGGTATGCATCCGTACTAACTTAACATAACGGGGAAGTATCCCGATACACATGACATACATACATACATGCACGAGGTCCCATGATTTTTATTCACTACATATAGTTCAAGTAATCATACTATAGCCAGAGTGTTCTTAGTTTATTGGATTTAGATTAGTGGTCGTAAAGTTCACTTTATTCAATAACAATCTTCACTTGATAAACAACAATAATAACTTTATTGAAAATAGAATATGTTTTTGTTTACAAACTATACGTTTTAGGGCATAAAACCCAACATCCTAGAGATTCAGGGTGTGACATGATGAAATCAAAACCCCATAACGGTTCTCCCAACAGGCATTGAGTAATTCTTGCGAAAGAAGTCTTGCGCAATTCCTGTTTGAAACTATAGTTCTAGAATTTTTTGAACTTATCTGTTCTACCTCACCCTAAAATTTCTAAGGTCCTCGTAAAAAGTTTGAAAGTTCAACTTAAAAAAATAAATCGGGAATTTAATACCTTGTTGGACTTGGGTGCTATACCATATGTAATCTATGAATTGCTTTCTCTATTTTATGTTTTCTACCGGGAAGTATTCATATTTTGTTGTCCATTTTATGAGAGTGTTTTAAAAATCAATGAAATATTTATTATTCTTGGGCTAATAACTATTATCTATTCAAGGAATTTTGTTATTGAAAATCTAATAAATCTCTCAAATTATCCCAAAATTAACCTTAAATTGTGTTGCAACCGAGATTAGTTAAATGATTGAGTTTTTTTGCAACCATAGCATGCATTTACATAGTTTCTTGCATGTACTATAAGTACGTATATTTATTCACATGTCCAACACAAATTGGTAGTTAAGCTAAAGGTTGATTAGGAAATGATAAAGAATATTGTCGTTTTCTTTCTTTTCACGGTGGCTTTAGTTGGGGCTCAGGTTCCAAGGGTCGCGTTACCACCACCAGGACCTTCTAGATATTACATACATGTGGTTAACGGGCTAAGCAAACTTGGGTTGCTTGTGCATTGTCAGTCTAAAGACGATGACTTGGGGTATCATCGTTTGCTTAATCATGGAGATGATTACCAGTGGAACTTCAAGGTTAGCTTTTGGGGATCAACCCTCTATTGGTGCAAATTGGAGACGCCACAAGCATATGTCTCATTTGAAAGCTTTTGGCCTGAAACGCAGCACTTATGGCTCCGTGATAGGTGCAAACGTGGAACTGTAGGAACTTGTCTTTGGACGGCTAAAGATGATGGAATTTACTTGAGAAACTTTCTTGCTAATGTTGATGAATTGATTCACAAGTGGAACTATAAAAGTTAGAGAAGCTTTATTATCTCCTTTTGGTGGAATTATCCTTCCGGAACCAATGAAAAATAATGGAATAACACAAAAATGTTGTTTTTTTTTGTATGAAATTTATTTTGTAACGAAGTGTATTGTTGTTCTCCAAAATTTTAAATTATGAAGAAAAACAAAATATTATATTTGTATATGAATACTGTTGGGTTTTATGTCCTAAAACTCATAGTTTGTAAACAAAGATATATTCTATTTTCAATAAAGTTATTATTGATGTTTATTCAGTAATAAATTGTTATTGAATAAAGTGAACTTTACGATCATTAATCTAAATCCAATAAACTAAGAACACTCTTGCTATAGTATGATTACTTGAACTATATGTAGAGACATAAGAGTGGATCAAGTTCAAGTATATAGTCAAAATGATCTATAGTATAAGGATAAGACTGAGTACCTTATTCTGGGGACACTATGGATGCGGCCCACTTTTGTATATGATATAAACAATGTGATCACTAAATTGTGCATGTGGAGACATGTGAGTGGGGGCGTCCTATGCAATGAGTATTGCATAAGATCGGACCATGAAGAAAACCACTCTCACTTTATAAAGTCGTTTACTGTTGAGACTGATTTTCTTTACATTCGATAACCTAGGTAACTCGGTTTTAATCCTGAGCTAACCATGAACTCCTGTTTATTCGGAATTATCCTTAGATTTGCATGGGTGAGAGTGGCTCTAGTTCGCCGACTCAACAGGCCT
Source organism: Cucurbita pepo subsp. pepo (assembly GCF_057944985.1). Taxonomy (NCBI): domain Eukaryota; kingdom Viridiplantae; phylum Streptophyta; class Magnoliopsida; order Cucurbitales; family Cucurbitaceae; genus Cucurbita; species Cucurbita pepo. Next base: position 9,405,026 of record NC_141806.1, on the reverse strand, counting down.
CCCATTTCAGGGGTAAGACTGGGTGAATGGCTGGGGACATGGGGTGCAAGACGGAATTCACTCCTACCCACTTTTAGGGATAGAAGAAAGGTAGTTCCCTTAAGCACTGACTCCATGTCTTGAACAAGGGGCCCCACCCTCTCATTGGCCTGAGAGGGATTCGGTTTACTGGTTGGACCACAAACCAATTGTTCATTAGAGGATCAGTGAGACATAAGGAACAAGAAATGACTTCAGGGGTAAAACGGTAAATTGACCCAGCTCTAGTTACGAACAACCTGTGAAGGATCGACTTACTAATCATGGTTATATCAGATGGACAGAAATATATCTATAGTGAGGGGAGTGCAACTACTAGGCTATAGTGGAGTGTCCTAGTAGTTAACGAATGTTGGTTAACCAGGTCAATGAGTTTAATCGGTTAATCTTCGATCGTTGGAGCCCATGATCTATAGGTCCATTAGGTCCCTCTGCTAGCTCATATCGGACTAAACCATAGAACAGTGTGACGAGTGAGTTCGAAGTGTTCGAATTCAAATTAGGGAATATGCGTTACATATATACGATATATTTAACCGCAATTTTGTTTTATTTACGAATTAAACGAAAAGAGAGAATCTGAGATATTTAAATAAGATTTAAATATCTTAAATCAATTATGTGTCGGAATTGATTGGGATTGACATTTGAATTAATATTAAATATTAATTAAATAGTTTAATTAATCATTTAATGTTACTTTAATTTGAAATTAATTATTCAAATTAATTGTTGAATTAAAATGAAGAAAGTCAAAATGTTGACTTTCATCTAATGGAAAAATCCATGTTAGTGGAATTTTGAGGTGTCAAAATTTGGTTTAACCAACTTGCATGTTTGCCAAATAAACCCCACAAGTTTGAGTGGAATTTTGAGTGTCAAAATTTGGTTAACTCAAACGTGCATGCTTGCCACATAATCCCAAACATTTGAGTGGAATTTTAAGTGTCAAAATTTGGTGATCTCAAGTTTGCATGAACATGCAAACTTGACTCTTTAAATAGAGTGATCATGATACTTGGAAGGGATTCTTCTTCATCTTGATGAAAAAACCTTGAAACAAACACTCTCTTTCACATATACAAAATCCCTCCCAAGTTTAGTCACTCACCGGATTCCACAATCCCGTTCTAAGGCTGGAGGATAGTGGAGAAGACACTAGTGGTGGTTCGAAACCGGTTCGTGAGGCAAAAGGAGTTTGAACTACAAAAGGTTAGTATTTAAACCCATTAAGTTTTAATACTTATGAACATGCTAGTTATTTACAATAATTGATGTTCTAAAAGTGCCTAAGATCCAAATTGCTTCCGCATGTGTTATATTAACACCATCAAATACAAGTTTTCAAAGTTGTAATATAGTTTTTATATTAAAACTAAAAAAAATGATGATTTTTACGGACCAATCTGAGAGAGAGTTTAGAACAATAAAATCTAAAATAGGTATTAAAAGCTCATGTTTCTGCCATCTTCACATCCATCTTAGAATAGGATGGTAGGCACAATCCTTGAATTTCCATATATCTTATTAAAAGTTTCACATATTACATTGTAGTTCCACAATCTTTCTTGATGTCCGATTTTCAAGAATTTGGATCTCGGACCAAAACTAAAAATATGAAAAAGCAAACAAAAAAAATGAAAAGTAACATAAAATAAAACATGAAAATTCGATAAAATATAAATTTAAAGGAAGATAAACAACACCAAAATTAAATACAAAATAATATTTAATTACAAGAGGGTCCTCTTAAATTTCTTTATAAATGCGAAAATGGTGTTGGGATATACGAACACAACTAGTGAGGCAAACACCTTATATCGTGTAAAGTTATATTATTCGGTTAGTAATGCAATCACACACAATATATGACTGTGACCTATCGTTTAAACCATAGCATGACCTTAGGCTTTTTTCAATTCTTGGCAGAGTTGGATGCATGGTACTTTTCTACACACGGCCCACGTACGCATACATGGACCCTTCAGACGGATTGGTATACGTGCCCCTTAGGCCGGACTTTGTCGGGCACAACACAATACACGTGACTGGACCCTCATAAAAGAAAAGGTCTTCATGATAACATGTCGAACATATATATCGAAGGTATGCATCCGTACTAACTTAACATAACGGGGAAGTATCCCGATACACATGACATACATACATACATGCACGAGGTCCCATGATTTTTATTCACTACATATAGTTCAAGTAATCATACTATAGCCAGAGTGTTCTTAGTTTATTGGATTTAGATTAGTGGTCGTAAAGTTCACTTTATTCAATAACAATCTTCACTTGATAAACAACAATAATAACTTTATTGAAAATAGAATATGTTTTTGTTTACAAACTATACGTTTTAGGGCATAAAACCCAACATCCTAGAGATTCAGGGTGTGACATGATGAAATCAAAACCCCATAACGGTTCTCCCAACAGGCATTGAGTAATTCTTGCGAAAGAAGTCTTGCGCAATTCCTGTTTGAAACTATAGTTCTAGAATTTTTTGAACTTATCTGTTCTACCTCACCCTAAAATTTCTAAGGTCCTCGTAAAAAGTTTGAAAGTTCAACTTAAAAAAATAAATCGGGAATTTAATGCCTTGTTGGACTTGGGTGCTATACCATATGTAATCTATGAATTGCTTTCTCTATTTTATATTTTCTACCGGGAAGTATTCATATTTTGTTGTCCATTTTATGAGAGTGTTTTAAAAATCAATGAAATATTTATTATTCTTGGGCTAATAACTATTATCTATTCAAGGAATTTTGTTAGTGAAAATCTAATAAATCTCTCAAATTATCCCAAAATTAACCTTAAATTGTGTTGCATAACCGAGATTAGTTAAATGATTGAGTTTTTTTGCAACCATAGCATGCATTTACATAGTTTCTTGCATGTACTATAAGTACGTATATTTATTCACATGTCCAACACAAATTGGTAGTTAAGCTAAAGGTTGATTAGGAAATGATAAAGAATATTGTCGTTTTCTTTCTTTTCACGGTGGCTTTAGTTGGGGCTCAGGTTCCAAGGGTCGCGTTACCACCACCAGGACCTTCTAGATATTACATTCATGTGGTTAACGGGCTAAGCAAACTTGGGTTGCTTGTGCATTGTCAGTCTAAAGACGATGACTTGGGGTATCATCGTTTGCTTAATCATGGAGATGATTACCAGTGGAACTTCAAGGTTAGCTTTTGGGGATCAACCCTCTATTGGTGCAAATTGGAGACGCCACAAGCATATGTCTCATTTGAAAGCTTTTGGCCTGAAACGCAGCACTTATGGCTCCGTGATAGGTGCAAACGTGGAACTGTAGGAACTTGTCTTTGGACGGCTAAAGATGATGGAATTTACTTGAGAAACTTTCTTGCTAATGTTGATGAATTGATTCACAAGTGGAACTATAAAAGTTAGAGAAGCTTTATTATCTCCTTTTGGTGGAATTATCCTTCCGGAACCAATGAAAAATAATGGAATAACACAAAAATGTTGTTTTTTTTTTTTTTGTATGAAATTTATTTCGTAACGAAGTGTATTGTTGTTCTCCAAAATTTTAAATTATGAAGAAAAACAAAATATTATATTTGTATATGAATACAAGTTTTCAAAGTTGTAATATAGTTTTTATATTAAAACTAAAAAAAAAATGATGTTTTTTACGGACCAATCTGAGAGAGAGTTTAGAACAATAAAATCTAAAATAGGTATTAAAAGCTCATGTTTCTGTCATCTTCACATCGATCTTAGAATAGGATGGTAGGCACAATCCCTTAATTTCCATATATCTTATTAAAAGTTTCACATATTACATTGTAGTTCCACAATCTTTCTTGATGTCCGATTTTCAAGAATTTTGATCTCGGACCAAAACTAAAAATATGAAAAAGAAAACAAAAAAAATGAAAAGTAACATAAAATAAAACAAGAAAATTCGATAAAATATAAATTTAAAGGAAGATAAACAACACCAAAATTAAATACAAAATAATATTTAATTACAAGAGGGTCCTCTTAAATTTCTTTATAAATGCGAAAATGGTGTTGGGATATACGAACACAACTAGTGAGGCAAACACCTTATATCGTGTAAAGTTATATTATTCGGTTAGTAATGCAATCACACACAATATATGACTGTGACCTATCGTTTAAAACATAGCATGACCTTAGTTTTTTTTCAATTCTTGGCAGAGTTGGATGCATGGTACTTTTCTACACACGGCCCACGTACGCATACATGGACCCTTCAGACGGATTGGTATACGTGCCCCTTAGGCCGGACTTTGTCGGGCACAACACAATACATGTGACTGGACCCTCATAAAAGAAAAGGTCTTCATGATAACATGTCGAACATATATATCGAAGGTATGCATCCGTACTAACTTAACATAACGGGGAAGTATCCCGATACACATGACATACATACATGCACGAGGTCCCATGATTTTTATTCACTACATATAGTTCAAGTAATCATACTATAGCCAGAGTGTTCTTAGTTTATTGGATTTAGATTAGTGATCGTAATGTTCACTTTATTCAATAACAATCTTTACTTGATAAACAACAATAATAACTTTATTGAAAATAGAATATGTTTTTATTACAAACTATACGTTTTAGGGCATGGTACTTTTCTTCAATTCTCTAACAATCTTTGTGAAGCTAACTCGTTTATGTTTGCTCATAATGCAGTTCTCACAAGGACTCATAACAATCTCCGCATCAAATACACCTTGTTCATAGCCGACGATTTTTCGTACATATTCGACAGCGTCTTCAACAGACCTGACGTTGTCTTCTCCTTAATAATGTTGAACGCCATGTTTCTCGATAGCGTCAACCGGATCAGCCCCAAGGCTTGTCGATCCTTGAGCTTCCACTGTTCCGTGGTTATGGTATCCGGCTTCACCCCCAACAGAGGTTCGTGAAGATCTTTCTGGTACAGACAATCTTCAATCTGCATTTTCCAGAAACCGAAATCGGATCCATCGAACTTCTCAATTCCAATCTTTGAACTTTCCATCTTCACAGATCGTGGCGAGTTTCGCCTGACTCTGACTTCCGCCTGCCTCTGATACCAGTTGTTAGGATCGATATCAGTCGTTAGCTCTGATACCAGTTGTTAGGATCGATATCAGTCGTTAGCTCTGATACCAATTGTTAGGATCACACAACAACGCACACGCTCGATCTAGATGAACACAAAGAATGTGATAGAGAAAATTGCAAGGAGAACTCTGGCTAAAAGGATTCTTCTTTTTTATCGATGACTTCAGGTATGTACAACAAGAGAGAGTACAGAGAATAGAAAAGTACATTTTCAAAGCTCTACCGGACCAGATATATATATATGGTATAGTTTACTATATATAGCTTTATCAGATTTAGCCATCTACTATATATAGCTATTTACCATATATAGTTTTACCGGATATAACTTTACCATATATAGCTTTACCATATATAGCTTTACTATATATAGCTTTACCAAATATAGCTTTACTTGATATAACCGTTGACCAAGCTATAAATAAGTATTAGGCTCCATAACATAACACTTTTAACCAATCTCTCAATCCTATTGAGATTAATGTGGCCTAGTCTTAAGTACCAAAGATAGGTATTAGAAGAAATCTTTTGTCGTTTATTTTGAGTTTCAGCTGTTTTAAACATCTCGGTATTTAAAATAGCTTTTGTTTCGCTCGGTTTTAACATATATAAGTTGTTTTCTAGTTTTGCAGAACAAATATGAATACCTCTTTTGCAAATGAACACTTCATTGATTTCAAAAGATACTTTATACAATTGTTCTAATAAACAAGAGATAGATATTAGATTTCTTTTCATTTTAGGAACAAAAAGTACATTATCTAATATAATGAATCTATCTCCAAAAAACAACTTTAAATTTCCTACTAATCTTGCTGAGACAACCTCTCCTGTTCCAACCCTGAGTCTTATCTCGCTGTCTGCAAGCATTCTCCAGGAGCTAGTTTCCTGGTAAAAAGAACAAATTTGATTAGTCGCCCCTGAATCTAGTATCCAAGTTGAGTTTTCATACTCTACTAAACATATTTATACAACGAGTAAATCATATTTACCTTGTTGTGTCTTTTCGTCTTTCTTCTCTGCAAGGTATTTTGGGCAGTTTCTCTTCCAGTGCTCGTTTTCGTTAAATGGAAACATTTTCCTTTATCTGCTTTTTGAACCATGTGTTTGCGGTTAGTAGGAATCTTATTTTTCCCTTTACCCTTTACCCGTCTTCTTCATCAAAACACTTTCAGAAGTTGAAGGTCCAGACTTATTTTTGAGGATGATCCTCGTAATAATTTCATGGAAATAGCAACATTTGCTTCTCCTGTTTGTCCCTTGTTCGTTAAGAGGGACTGATAAGTCTGTAGCTCATTGAGAAGAGCAGTCAAGTTATATTATATTTTGTTCATTACCACATTGGTGCGGAACTGGAAGAACCTCTTCGAAAGAGACATCATGATAAAACTGACTTGACTCTTCTCATCAATGACAACTTCATTTTCTTTTGCCACATTGAAATGGACCATCATGTCCAGGACATGTTCTCTAACTGAGGTCCCTTCTTTCATACGGCAGTTGTAAATGTATTTTATGGTTTCATGTCTAAGGGAGAAGGACGGTTGTCCAAACATCCCTTTTAGAGATTCCATAATCTCTTTAGCAGTACCCATAACATCGTGTTTCTTAGCCAAAACATCAGATATGCTGGCTAGAATGTACACTCAGGCTTTGTCATTTGCCTTTATCCATCTGTCGTACGCATCCTGAACTGTTCGGTTTGTATTTAAGATGGGGTTTGGAGGACACTCCTCAGTTAAAACAAACCTTAAATCATCAATGACCAATATTGTGTTTAGGTTTGATTTCCAAGTTGCATAATTGTCGCCGTTTAATTTCTCAGAAGCGAGTAATTGTACTATTGAGTTTGTCATGCTGTGATATAAAGAAAATTCTATTAGTGATTTGACTTAATCCTGTTTAATCAAATCAGTTTTAGCAAATGTAATAATGTATCCAAATCATTATTAATTTGCAACGATACTTTAGTGAGTTAGAGCAACTGCTACCGAGGGGCAGTCAATCACTCATTCACTAAACCAAGACATTAGTGACTTAAACACTAATCCCAGAATAACTCTTGTTCCTATAGTGTTCTTAATTATCGTTGTTTTGTTCAAGAATATACCAACTATTAGTATTTCTTCGTAAGTGTGACCCGCCATTTTCAGACCTCATAGATCGGTCCCAACAATGCTATCGAATGAAAAAGCCAAAGTTGGAAATGGACCTAAGAAATCCTATCCATTTCTTGAGTTTGTGTTGTTTCGACTCCCATGTTACGACCCTCTGAATGGGTAGTTGCTCTAGGGCAACATGCAGGTGGAACATGGGAATCTCACGGTGCAGCCTAGTGGTGGAGACCATAGGACGTATTTGATATACTTCCTTCTCCCACTTACTGTAATACTTTCTCTATTCACCTTGTTATTGACTCATGCATATACCTTTCGAATGGAGGACTCTCCCAGGGCAACACGAGGCCGAGCATGAATCTCACTGTGTGAATTTTACAGAGAGCATGAAAAGAAAACGATGTATCTTATACACCTTTTTCCTCCCACTAAGTATTTTAGATGGTTGGGTATACTCATTACTTAAGTATATTCCGGCTAATTAAATATAACTTAAGTCTACGTGATTTTTCTAAATCTTACATCACTTAAGCATGCTCATAAAACTGGGCTAACTAAGCTCAAGTACTGGTCCGATCTCCGGGTAGTAGGTGTTTCGTAAACTGGCAACTTAAGTACCTCCAGCCTTAGACAAGATCGTGCCAGGTGAGCTTTCTCGTAACCGCAATTTTGTAAGACATCAACCTATTTTAACTATTAAAATTGATCGTGCTCGGTTCTTAACCCTAAGTGAGCATGCACTTATCTTTATTATAGATTTTAACGTCTATCTTGTTTTATGACGTTGAAAATAACCTATAACATGCATCTAACATGCTTTATATAACAATTATATAATCATCCATTCCATGCAATAATATAACAATTTATATCTATCACTCATGGAACCCTAAACATGCATACTATACATTATAACACTTATAACATACTTGGAATGCATGAAACATGCTTAGCCTATGGTGGGATTTTAAATCTATATGACATACTTTATGCATATAAATTTTCTATTAAATTAAAACATACATTCATAATGCATAATTAATTAAACACACTAAAGTGGATTGGTTTTGGCATTTTAAAACAAGCAATTAACTAAATTATTCATTAATAATTAAAATAACTTGAACCGCTCCCCAGGTCCACGAACTAGGTGAACCAACCCTTAAAAACGTTGAACCGGACCCCAAAGGTAGCAAAAACACCCAAACCGCCTCTTCCATCTTCTTCTTCGGTTCAGCTTGCTATCTTTTCCATTTTCGATCAATTACAACCTAAAATGAACTCTAATGACTCCATAAAAATTACAGACCTTTCTTCATTCATTAAAGCCCATACACATTAGGCTTATTACAATAATTGTATCAAATGGAAGCATAAAAAAAATGCCAAAACCAAAACCATCCACTTTAGCAACCACAAAATTTCATTCATGAAATGGTACCCACCATGATCAAATTAATGTAAATAAAGTGCATAAAACCTTCTCTGATACCAATTGATGGTGTTAATAGAACACATGCGGAAGCAATTTGGATCTTAGGCACTCTAAGTACATCAATTATAGTAAATTAGCTAGCATGTTTCAAAAGCATGAGTTTGAATACTAACTTTTTGTCGCTCAAGTTTCTTAACGAACCGGTTTCAAACCACCACTAGTGTCTTCTCCACTATCCTCCGGCCTTGAAACGGGATTGTGGAATCCGGTGAGTGACTAAACTTGGGAGGAATTTTGTATATATGAAGAGAGTGTTTGTGAGAGGTTTTTCTCAAGGTTTTTCACCAAGAAGAAGAAGACCTTCCATGTATCATGATCACTCTATTTAAAGAGTCATGTTTGCATGTTCATGCAAATTTGAGATCACCAAATTTTGACACTCAAAATTCCACTCAAATGTTTGGGATTATGTGGCAAGCATGCATGTTTGAGATAACCAAATTTTGACACTCAAATTTCCACTCAAACTTGTGGGGTTTATTTGGCAAGCATTCAAGTTTGGTTAAACAAAATTTTGACACCTCAAAATTCCACTAACATGGATTTTTCGATTAAATGAAATCAACATTTTGACTTTCTTCATTTTAATTCAACAATTAATTTGAATAATGAATTTCAAATTAAAGTAACATTAAATGATTAATTAAACTATTTAATTAATATTTAATATTAATTCAAATGCCAATCTCAATCAATTCCGACACATAATTGATTAAGATATTTAAATCTTATTTAAATATCTCAGATTCTCTCTTTTTGTTTAATTCGTAAATAAAACAAAAATGCGGTTAAATATATCCTATATATGTAGCGCATATTCCTTAATTTGAATTCGAACACTTCGAACTCACTCATCACACTGTTCTATGGTTCAGTCCGATATGAGCTAGCAGAGGGACCTAATGGACCTATAGATCATGGGCTCCAACGATCCAAGATTAACCGGTTAAACTCATTAACCTTGTTAACCAACATTCGTTAACTACTAAGACACTCGACTATAGCCTAGTAGTTGACTCCCCTCACTATAGATATATTTTTGTCCATTTGATATAACCATGATTGGTAAGTCAATCATTCACAGGTTGTTCGTAACTAGACCTAGGTCAACTTACCGTTTTACCCCTAAAGTTACTTCTTGTTCCTTATGTCTCACTGATCCTCTAATGAACAATTGGTTTGTGGTCCAACCATTAAACCGAATCCCTCTCAGGCCAATGAGAGGGTTGGGCCCCTTGTTCAAGACCTGGAGTCAGTGCTTAAGGGAACTACCTCTCTTCTATCCCTAAAAGTGGGTAGGAGTGAATTCCATCTTGCACCCCACGTCCCCAGCTATTCACCCAGTCTTACCCCTGAAATGGGAGGCCTATTAAGTCGGCGAACTAGAGCCACTCTCACCCATGCAAATCTAAGGATAATTCCGAATAAACAGGAGTTCATGGTTAGCTCAGGATTAAGACCGAGTTACCTAGGTTATCAAATGAAAAGAAAATCAGTCTCAACAGTAAACGACTTTATAAAGTTTGAGTGATTTTCTTCATGGTCCGATCTTATGCAATACTCATTGCATAGGACGCCCCCACTCACATGTCTCCACATGTACAATTTGGTGATCACATTGTTTATATCATATACAAAACTTGATCCACTCTTATGTCTCTACATATAGTTCAAGTAATCATAATATAGCCAGAGTGTTCTTAGTTTATTGGATTTAGATTAATGATCGTAAAGTTCACTTTATTCAATACCAATCTTTACTGAATAAACAACAATAATAACTTTATTGAAAATAGAATATGTTTTTGTTTACAAACTATGAGTTATTGGACATAAAACCCAACAAACTGGTCTACAAGAGGATTAAAATTAAAAAAAATACAGGGAGGGTGACGGTTTGGTTTGACATGGCGGGTTCGACTTAACTTGCCACGTCATCATCCTCTTCCTCTTTTAAGAAGAAGACGCGCATGTCCAATAGCGCTGCCGTTTTAAAACGCCTCTCACCTGCTCCTATCATGACATTGCTCCCCTTGATTTCTTCATTCAACTTAAAGATGGTGTTACAAGGATGAGCTTGGGATTGACTTCATACATTCTCTTGGATTGTAGCCTAAGTTATTTGCCTCTAAAGTTCGTCGGAAAACTAATACTTACCTCTAGTTAAATTAGTTGGTTTGAACGAACATCTTTATATGTGTGGCATTAATCTCGCCAGCTCCAAAAAGTGGCATTGCTCCCCTTGATTTCTTCATGAAACTTAAAAATGGTGTTACAAGGAAGAGCTTGAGATTGACTTCATACCTTCTCGTGAATTGTAGCCTAAGTTATTTGCCTCCAAAGTTCGTTGGAAAACTAATACTTCACTCTAGTTAAATGAATTGGTTTGAAGGAACGTCTTTAAGTGTGTGGCATTAATATTTATAAATTCTTCTCAATCTACAGCTCACCCAAAAAAGGAGATAATTGACTTGTTGGGCAACTCGATCTACGACGTTTTAGCTCTAGATTTCTCTCCTATCTCTCTTCCCTCCTCTTTAGATGGAAGACCATGACTGTGTTTTCCAGATAAGAAGTTGTTTTAAGCGTTTTTCAAAGTTTATGCTATAAATGATGTTCATGTAAGAGTTATATTTCCACATTATAGATGAACATGAGACGTTAGTAGCGACTCTAAGTATGTGGAAATTTAGGGTCGTTATAGTTGATATCAAAGCTATAGGTTTTAGATTCTGTAGACTAGCCTACGATGTAGGCTTGGCACATTCCATGGTCCCAACGTCGATGTCCTATCACCTTCAGGTACGTCTTGCATAAGATAAGAAAAGAGAAACATTTTCGAACTCCCATGCATTTTTCTAGTGATATTACTGAAATTGTTGTGATATTTCATGTATTTATTATAGAGTATGATGTGATTTGTTGTATGTTGAGTGATTTTGTTTGCAATATGATGTGACTTTAGAATATGTATTTTTAATAATATATATGCATAGTGATGAACCTTAGACTTAAGAAATGCTATCTTGGTTTCTTGAACCATGCTGCTTAGACCACGCGAAAGAGTAAGACAAGGAAGGGGACGATGTCCTATTAGAGGTAGAGGACGAGGTGAGGCTGAAGAGAGTTCACCTCAAGAAGGATCACAGATGGGGTTTGAATTAGAACCCTTATTGCATGAAATGTCTGTAAGCACCCCTTTGGGGGCAGACTTAGTAGCTAGGGATAGAGTAAAAATGACCAAGTAATCATAGGGAACCAAACTCTATGCGTTAACCTGATGGTAGTAAACATGATGGACTTCAACGTCATACTAGGCATGGATTAGCTAGCCGAAATCATGCTAGTATAGACTATTGTAAAAAAGAAGTAACATATTTGCCATTGGCGGGACCTACCTTTAAATTTAAAGGCATGAGTACCGGGATTACCCCTAGGTAGTCTTGATGATGAAAGCAAATAGGTTAGTCCAACAAGGCGGATGGGCTATATTAGCATGTGTTGTAGACGAAAGAGGAAAAGAAAAGACCCTAGAAAACATGTCAATAGTTAACAAGTTCCCAGATGTATTTCCGAATGATCTACCTGGAATATCCCCTTCCTGAGTGGTTGACTTCGTCATCGAACACGAGCTAGGAACTGGGCCTATTTCCAAAGCACCCTATCACATGGTGCTAACAGAGTTGAAGGAACTCAATGCGTATTTACAAGACTTACTGAATAAAGGGTTCATTCGACCTAGCGTATCCCCTTAGAGTGCACCAGTGTTTTTTGTTAAGAAGAAAGATGGATCGATTACAGAGAGCTAAATAAGAGAACCATTAAGAACAAATACCCTCTGCCTCGAATGGAAGACTTATTCGATCAACTCAGAGAGGCAACGATATTTTCTAAGATAAATTTGCGGTCAGGTTACCATTAAATAAAGATTAAAGAAAAAGACAATACCAAAGACAGCATTTAGGACAAGGTACGATCACTATGAGTTCGTAGTGATGTCATTTGGCCTCACCAATGCTCCAACTATATTAATAATGTTAATGAACCGAGGGTTCAAGGACTGTCTAGACACTTTCGTGATCGTGGTCATTGATGACATCCTAGTGTACTCAAAAACAGACTTGAAACACTAGGAACACTTATGAAATGTCCTAGCCACCTTAAGAGAGAACAAGTTATACGTGAAGTTCTCAAAGTGTGAATATTGGTTACGACAAGTCTTTTTCCTAGGACAAGTGGTGACAAAGGACGGAGTATCCATAGATCCCACTAAGGTCGAAGCGGTCGCAAAGTGGGAATGCCCAACTACGATAACATTAGTACGGAGTTTCTTAGGACTAGCAGGATACTATTGATGGTTTGGGCAGGACTTCACTAGGATAGTCTCGCCTTTAACATAGTTAACGAGAAAAGGGGTATCATTTATATGGAATGATGCTCATGAGGCAAGCTTCCAGAACCTAAAAGAGAGATTGGTAACAGCCAGATACTCACAGTACCTGAAAGCTCAAAAGGGTACGTAATCTATAGTGACGCGTCCAAGAAGGGACTAGGATGTGTGTTAATGTAACATGTAAGGTTGTTGCATACTCCTCCCGTCAACTAAAAGAATACAAAAAGAATTACCCTACCCACGGCCTAGAATTGGCCGCTGTAGTGTTCGTACTAAAAATTTGTAGAACCCAAAGCCCAAATCCCTCCTCGGACCAGTAGCCAAATGTCAATCCAACTCGCAACCCGCGTCCCGTGCTTGCCTCTACAAACCCGAGGTCCAAGTTCCCTCGACCCAACCAAACCAGCCCGCAGCCTAACTCACTCGTGGCCCAATCTGTAAACAGAAACCCAATCAGCAGCTGATAAGGCAACCCTAATCCTCAACTCAACGATCCAAGCTTATGTTGAAGCAAGAACCCTTAAATCAAAGTAATTAACACCTCCTTATACGAAATTTGGATCAACCAAGAGATAAGGCTAGAATTAGATTACCTCTTACGATCGAAGATCTAGAAGCAAGATTTGGAAACCATGTTCTAAATCGAGTCACTCCACAATCTAACTTGATCAAGGCTTGATTGAATGGCTCGGGTGCAATTCTACTACAAGAATTGCTTGAAACTTAGAAATGGAAAATATGATGCTCGGATTTCTAAGGGAAACGTCTCAATTTGAGATCTGAATTACATTCATCCACGAATCTTATTTTTACATAACATATTGTGGGTATTTATAGTCTCCCAACAAAAGATGTTTGTGGACGGGATTTATTCGAGATGTTTGTGGACGGGATTTATTCCCGATCCCCTTTAATCTCCACAAAGAATAAGTCAAATTGACCATTTGACTTTTACATAATTTATCAAATTAAACATAGTTTTTTCTAACAAACGTTGATGTGCTTGAGTGGCTAATGCGGCAGACGTGTAATCAATTGAGCTCTTTGTGCTTAGGTTCAAATTTTATTGTTGACATAGTTTTTTGAATCTTTTGGAACACCGTGATTCTTATCATCAGCCTAGCCGTAAACGCGACCGCGAGCCAACCCAAATCGACATGGGCTGCTATGGTGCTGCCACGTGTCCATTTGCTATGAAAGCAACCCTTCGGCTTGAGCGGTTTGGATGCTCCGACGACGCTTCGGTGGCTCCACTGCTCTTTGTGCTTAGGTTCGAATTTTATTGTTGACATAGTTTTTTTAATCTTTTGGAACACCGTGATTCTTATCATCAGCTTAGCCGTAAACGCGACTGTGAGCCAACCCAAATCGACATGGGCTGCTATGGTGCTGCCACGTGTCCATTTGCTATGAAAGCAACCCTTCGGCTTGAGCGGTTTGGATGCTCCGACGACGCTTCGGTGGCTCCACTACTGTTTTAGCCTAGTTTCCACTGTTTCGACCATCCTAGATCCATTTTCGGCCCCAGTTAAGGTAATCGAGGTCGTTTTAGAGCCGTATTTCACATTTATTGAATTATTAGTTATTTAATTGTGAAATACTAATGGAAGGTGGTGAACGGTGTGATAGGAAACAAACTCTGGCACCGTAGGAAGTAGCTCTCAAGGAACGAGAGCTTATGTTTAGCTAATTAGGGAGTACTTTAGCCAAGGCTAAGTGGCCTTACTATAGGATATGCTAAAAATTGTATGAGTTATGATGATGTATGAACTGTGTTGTACGATGTCGTATGTTAGTATATGATGATGTATAAGTTATGATGATGTATGAGTTGTATCGTATGATGCCATATACTAGTATATAATGAATGATGTATGATTTGTATCATATGATGTCATATATTAGTGTATGATGATGTATGAGTTATGATGATGTACGAGATATGATGATGTACGAGATATGATGATGTATGAGTTATGATGCTTTATGATGTGCGTAGTATATATATATTTCGATGAATGATGTACTTGATATGCTTGATGCACTTTATGACAATATGATGAGCATGATGATTGTGTGATGTTTACCTTAATATGATGATATTTTCCATATTGAGCATGCTATATGATGATGAGTGCCATATTTCATCATGTCGTTAGATCGACATACGACACAACCCTTTAAGAGCATGAAAATGATATTAATATAAATATCCACGAGTATGTGTTACCTAGAGTAACAAAGAGATGCGACTAGAGGGTTGTGTTAGAAGAGATATTATGATGAATTTAGAGGGACCTCATGCATGTTGTATGTTTATAAGCATAGGGCTACTTCCCCTAGAGATGATGAGTGTGGACGCACACAATATGATGATGAGTGCGAATGTGCACAGATGAGGGTGTTCCTGAGGCATATGACATTAGCTTGACCAGAGGGTTTAGGGGATGTGCGAGCGCCTTGTGGATTCACACTCGCACGTGTGAATCGTGTGTAGGGAAGTACTTCACATCCAATTTTTCCAAGACTGAAGGTCACCCCTATGATGTTAGAGATAGGTCCTTAAATCATGATTGCATGTGTTTGCGTTTGCATGACCTCCTATAGTGGGGCCACTTACTAAGTATTCTTCGAAATACTAAGGTCGTGTGCCACATTATTTTTTAGGTAAAGGCAAGGCGCACTTGTATGGAGGACGGCGGCATCGCGAGCAAAGATTGTGGCATATGCATAGGGTAGATTCATATTTAAATTTCAAGGTTTAGGTTAGAATAGTTTGTTATACATTTCATTGTTTTAAATTACTTCGTATTTCTTTTATTTTCTCTAAATTCTAAATGTCAGTATTTCGTATTTAAACATGTAAGACCAGGGTTGTATTTTCGAGAGAAGAAGTTGTTTTAATCATTTTTTCAAGTTTACATTATAAATGATGTTCATGTAAGAGTTATATTTCCACATTATAGATGAGCATGAGACGTTAGTAGCGACTCTGAGTATGTGGAAATTTAAGGTCGTTACACTTTGAGCATTACTATGAGCTAACAAGGGGACCTTATGGACTTACATATTATAAGCTCCAATGATATAAAACTAATTAATTAAACTTTTTAATTAATCAATTTCCCTTCATTAACTATAGATCACTCCACTATAGACCTATTGCACTCTTATGCACTGTAGGACAAGTTATGTCGATTGATATAAATATTACAAGCAAGTCGATCCTTCACGAGTTGTTCATAATTACGGTTGGGTCAAAAGTCTATTTTACCCCTGTAACTACATCTTTCACCTTACATACTACTGATTCTCTAATGAACAATTTGTTTATGATCCTTCACGAGTTATTTTATGCATGAAAATGATTTTTCTAACAAAGGTTAGATGTTTCAGTCAGAGGTCTTGAACATAGTTAAAATACGCAATGTTATGACCATAGAGATGGTAAAAAATGTATCAACGTATACTGACGATTAAATAGATTCAAATGAAAACGACCAAGAAAACTTGATAGACGACAGCATCTTATAGTCTGCTACAGATATTAAAAGTGGTATTGTCGAAAGGAAATTTTGTCACTATGAAGTATGTAAATATGAAATATAAGTATGGTGTGAACAAAAAAAAAAAAAAATAAAATAAAATAAAATAAAAGCTAACACAATAAAAGTTGAAACATTGTATACCTAAACTGATTTATGAATGACATAAACTGATTTATGAATGACATAAATGACTTTAATGTGAGCTAAGCTCAGGAAGTCGTGAGATGTAGAAAACCTCCGTGCCTAACACTAATTGAAAATTTTTAAAGTTACAATCGAGCCACATTGTGGATGAGATATTATGATCATGGTCAAAGTTTTATAAATATTTATAAACATGGATGGGAGTTTGAGATTTTTAAGATATCTTAAATTTAGGAATGATTTAAGATTGATTTGGGAGGAGTCACAATATTAAAAAAAATAAAAAATATAAAAAAGCCCCCTTTGGTTGTGTTGCCTTTTCATATAACAAATGAAAAAATGTTAAAATGAGACCTTGAAGATGTATGGACAAAAAAGTGCATCATTGGACCTTTAGCTAGGCTTAAAAAAAATTTGACTTGGAGGACAATGTAATGAAGGAAACTGATTAAACTATTGATCTTGTTGTCCGAAGAAAGCAAGTCATCTAGAAGAAAGTGAGAAAATTGAAATTGAGGTTGAGGTAAGTATTTAAGTTCTCCATCATTATTGTCCACATGAATGTTGATTTCAATGCGCCTAAACCACAATCATACTAAATGGATTCTATTTTTCATGAAATTTTAGGAGAAGACTCAATATGATATGATAAGGTTATGTATGAAATTTGATGATAATTAGATTATGATAAAAGGCTAAACCCAGGGTAGGTGTAAAATGACTAAAATTCCCCTATAATTATATATAGCTGGCTTATGAGCAAAGTGACCCCTAAATGACATTTAATTGAATGAGGAGACTTATGTTACAAGGCCATTGAAATATGTTGATGATTTAAACCAAGTTTTGCGATGGTAAATGACCAAAATATCCCTATAAGAATTCTAGGATATTTTCAAAACCTTAAATACTCAAAAAAAAAAAAATTATGAGACTCATTTACAATATAAGGGTAAGTATGAAAGATTTTAAGGAGATTATAACAACTTAGGGATATGAGCTAAGAGAGAAAGTATGTAACTACCCCTCAAGACACTTGATAAGAAATCAAGGTTTTTATGATTACCAAGTGACAAGATACTTATGAAAGATTTATGCATATAGAAAAATATTTATGACTCATATGGATTAGGGTGTACTTGTTAAGAATTTTTCCTTAGTTGTACTTCAAGACTTAACAAAAAACTCTTGAACGAGAACCCGAGATATTTTAAAGACCTCCCGATGAGTAGTGCAATATGGTCTTACGACAATGACTACGTCGTTGGAAACGCATGAACACCTGGGTGTAGGTACTTAAACTATGTCACAAGGAACCCGTGAATCCTTGGACATAGGTATACAAATTGTATCGCACCGAACACATGAAGCCTTGGATGTAAGTATTAAGACTATGTCACGGGGAATGCATGAAGCCTCATGCATTTATTTATTAAATATAAGGAACAGATTAAGATAACAAAAGACAAAAGATACACTTCAAGAAACAAAAGTTCTCTCAAGTATAGGAGTTGAAGAAAGATAATGTTTCAAAGATTTTCTTTAAGTTTCAATATGGTAGTTATGAGTGACTGTGAGGTCTTTTAACTCATTAATGCCCAAAACTTGTATAATTTAATGAACTAGATCTTCGAGAAGGTTCTTAAACTAGTTTGTAATGGTCTAAATAAATTCTAAATGGAGTAACAGGACAAACTCTTAAGCGAACTTAAAGTTCTATATAACACACGGCATCAATGTCATAGAATTTGGTATAGCGAACCATTTTAAACGAAGAGTAATTTTCCCAAGTTACTAATGAGGTCGTGCAAAAACTAACAGTGATTCCTTCCTTCAAAAGGAATAAAAAAAGATTTTGTACAATTGACGACAACATTGCAAGCAAAGAAGCATGCTGGGGACCTTTAGTGTGTAAGGGGACCTTTAGTGTGTAAGACTAACGTGATAACCACTACACCACAACAACTAAATGTCCATGATGTCCATGATAAAAAAAAATAGTTAATAATTAAAAAATTTAATGTTTAAACAAAATATCCTTAGAACCTCGCAAGGTTTCATCAATAGTTAATAATTAAAAAATAGTTAGTGAGATGAAACCGTTAATATCTTGTTTGAAAAATACAATTTAACTTTCAAACCAAAAAAAAAGAAAAACTTCAAAAATAAGTTTTGGTTAATACTCATAATTTTAAAAAGAAAAAAAAAATAAAAAATACTCTTCAATTTTATCTTGAACTCTCATTTATGAACATTTCCCAATATGAATATAATACAATTCAATATTTAAATAGACAATTTATTTTCAATCTTATTCTTAAGTATTTTTAAAATGGGTTAACAAATTAGTTCATATACATAAGAATACTTTTGAACTTTTTAAAAAAGATAATCAAGGATATCATATGGTGGTGACCCAATGTAACCCGTGGTCATGTCTTCTTTGAAGAGCCACCTTCGTCCTACCACGGTTTGACTCGTCTACTCCATTTCGAGTCAACAAAGATATCATAGGCTTTGCATCGTACCCAAAATATAATGGCAAGACCAAGTTATCGTTTTATCTATTCATATCCTATATTTAAAATATTATGCATAAAATCATTCAACCACGTGAGAAAGAACAATATTACTAGCGAACAAACTGTGGCATCATCGAGACTTAAACCGGAGACCTTTGTATGTTAGACAAACTTGATAACCAACTACACCACAAGACCAAATGATGTGGAAATTTTGTTTTATATTATGATATAATGTTATAAAATTGAGGAGTAAAAAGAATGATAAAATTAGAATTTTAAATCTTTTTTTTTAATTCTAGAATTAATTGAATAGTATTACACATTTGAAGGCTTTCATGGTTATTTTGAGCCATAGGTCCTGCTTTTTAATGGTAACAACTTACAAAAAATAATAATTATAACAATAATAAAGAAATAAATAAATAATTAACCCATCCCTTCGTTCACTGATATCTTAGGACTCCTTCCTCAAATATCACTCTTCAACCCCTACTCTAACTATCATTTATGCTAGAGAGAATAAAAAAATAGATCATAAAAAATTCACATACAAAGCTAGAGAAAGAATAAAAAAATAGCTCTTATTCCAACTATCAGTTATGCTAGAGAGAGAATAAAATGGCTCTGATACATGTTAGATGAACACACTCTCCACAATGGTATGATATTATCCACTCTGAGCATAAGCTTTGCTTCGGGCTTTCCCAAAAGGCCTCATACGAATGAAGATAGTATTATTTGATTATAAACCGATGATCATTCCCTAAATTAGTTGTGGGACTCTCATCCAAAAGAATTAAACTGCTAAACAGAATTAAACGAAAAAAAAATAAGATTTAGAAGTATTGAAGATTTAGAATAAAATAATTAAAAATTAAAACTAAATATAAAAAAAATGGAGATTTAGTAAAAAGAGCTCCAAATGAAACAAAAGAATTAAAAACTAAAATTAAATACGGGAAGAAAAGAAAATATAAACCAAGACCAATAGAAAAAAAGAGGGAAGATTCAATAAATAGAATTTAAAACTAAATATAAAAAAAAAATGGAGATAGGGTGAAAAGAACTAAACCATAAAGCATAAAGCAAAAGAAATAAGTGAGGACAAGTACATAATAATGTAACATAAAATAACTTTATTAATTTCTTTTATATATCAGTAACTTCCATATATATATAAAAATAAATATAATATAATATAAAATACTCCCGGACATTTATTCATGCAAATATTCTAATGTTCACATGAAATCTAACCTAATCATTATAAATTAAAGGAATAATTTTGTAAAAGTTCGAATTTAAAACTGATGTCATGGGCTCACATAGGTTGACTTGGATTTCAAAGGATAGAATCGAACTTTAAATTAGTGACAACAACTTAAGCTAATCAGGTAAGTGGCCTTACTATTAGCATGATTATATTTGATGCTGACACGTGCCCTGTGGTTTTGCATGTGTCAGAAACTTCATATGTGTGAATTGTTTATGAATCGATATGACTATGATATGTTATGTATACGTTATGATGCGTGAATGATACGATAACTCGTACATCATCAGGTGTTCAATGATATCTGTGAGATAGGATACGAGAAGGATGCGATAAACGTAATGGAATGATATGACTAAGATATGATTGACATAGCATATGGTTAGGTTATGTATAAAAAAGGATATGATTATCATAGAATGATAGAACGATATGGATGTGTGAATTGTTTATGAGTCGATATGACTATGATACGTTATGTATACGTTATGATACGTGAATGATATGATAACTCGTACATCATCATGTGTTCAATGATATCTGTGAGATAGGATACGAGAAGGATGCGATAAACGTAATGGAACGATATGACTAAGATATCATTGACATAGCATATGGTTAGGTTATGTATAGAAAAGGATATGATTATGATAGAATGATAGAACGATATGGTTAGGATACGTTCCTATAACGGTATGACTCGAATTCGTAAATAAAACGATATGGTTAGGATGCGTTCCTATAACGGTAAGACTAGGATACATTCATGAAACGACGTGAACTAAGATATGCATATAGAAATGATATGACTAGCATAAAATACGATCTCGACGTATGCATGAAAGTATGATAAACGATATGAGAAATGATATGAAAAACGATATGATATGTTCGCTAGCGGGATTGTATTAAACAATAATAAAAATGAAAAAACTGTTGTGACCTTGTACCCCTAACGGGTGTCCGGCACTGAGAGCTACTAGAGAATGCTCGCCCTATAAGAAAAGGAGGCTCGGGTCCTAGTAGGATATGATAGGTCCCGTAATTGCAAGTAAGGGGTGTGTGGATGAGTCACGTAAGTGACTATGACTCGTATAATGTTGTTGACCCTAAAAGTTTTATGTTGACTACAAAGGGGGTCAAACCCACAACCTTCTAATCCAAAGTTAGACACACTAATCCACTGCCCTATGCAGTCATTTTTTAAAGTTTATGCAAATACATTAATATAAATATAATATTTTTATACTTTTATGTTTGAATTCCTACTTAGCATACTGTGATGGAAAGTATTGGGACCTGATGCATAATGTGTGTTCATGTGTATCGAGATACTGCCCCATTATGATGAGCACGGACGCGTACTTCATGAGACTGATTGTTATCATCTTGTTCGCCATAATGCTACGACAATCGCTATTCCCTATGGGTGTCCAGCAACAACTCTCAGCGAGTGCTAGCCAGACAAGTAGGCGTAGGGAGCGTGCGAACCTGCCTAGTGGGCCCATGTTCGTAGGTGTGGCCCATGTGTAAAGAAGTATTACACATCTAATTTAGCCTGAACTAGAAAGCCTTCAAGAGAATGAAATGAACTCTTGTACAGTTGATGACTACATTTCATGTGACTTCATTTCATAACGCCAATAGTCGGGCCACTTATTGAGTACAGGGGTTCCTACACACGGCCCACAAGTCACATTAAAGACCATGGAACTTGTGTTACGATAAGTTGCATTTTATTTATTTTGTAGTCCTTAAGTTAGATTAGGACATTGTTTTATTCTTTTTTTTGTTTTATATAAATTTCACGTTGTTTATTTTTCGTTATTTTTTTTAAGGTTTTATTGTGAATGTTTAAGTCCATGGCATCGTGTTTATTTAAATGAATTTTTCACACAAAAAAGGTCATGTCATGCATATCAAATAGAAAAAAAAAATGTTATTGTTGAGTGTTCTATTGTTGACTGAGTCATTTGTCTATCATGAGTAATTATGTGTTGACTATAGATCATGTCACCTAGAGGATGTGGAAGAGGGCGTACGGAAAAAAGACGACCCCTGTTAAAGGACGGGGTAGGGGTAGAGGGAGTCCACCTCCAGCGACGCACCGGCTACTTGAATGGACCCCATGACGACCCTGATTTTCGAATCATTCTACGCTGTGATGCAAACGATGGTGACCACCCAACAGACCAACAGTACGCAATCCCCGCGAGAAGCGAGGTATGCGAGATTTCAAGCGATAGATTCTCACACCTTTAATGGTGCCTTAGGTGACCCAACAAAGGTACAATTGTCAAAATGGTCCATTGAGACGATTTTCCTATCAATGATATAATAGTCTAAAAAAATCATAAACAAATAAACAACTAAAAATAATTATAAAATAAGATTATGTTATGAAAAAATAATAATAAATAAACAAAAAGAAGAAGAAACAACCCTCCGCGACTTCTCTTCACTAACCTCTTATGTCTTTCCTAAGTAATCTCTTTCCTCAGTTATCTCTCCTCAACCCATCCCTTGCCGAGAAAGTCACCGTTGGAAAAAAGAACAGAAAAACAACAATTGTTAGATTTACTGATGAAAAAATGAGAACCGCTCTTACCTAGTTGAGATTCACCTATAGAGAGATTTACATGAAGATAGATATGTTCATTAAGGTATATATTAAATCTTCATTTCTCTTATCCTATTTCTTTTTTTTGAAATCACCCTACTGTAGTTAGATCTTCATTAAATCCTTACAATGGTTTAGGTTTGAGTTAGAAACTAAACGTTAATCATGTCAAACAAAAGGAAACACGGAGATAAGGAAAGATTTAAAAATAGGGATCCATTCGAAATTTGGAACACATGTGAACATAAATAAAAGGCAATAGAGTAAATACAAATAAAGAAAAAAAAGAAGGAAGATTTCAGTATTAAAAAACTTAAACTAAATATAGAAAGAAAAGTAAATATAGACCCAAAATAACTCTATCAATTGTTTTATACAAAATCATAGAAAACAAGCTTTTTAATAAAAATATAATGATTAGGTACCTAACATTTACTTTTAACAATAAACCAATCTAAACTAGAGAAATAATTTTATAGGGTTCAAACTTGAAACTGATGTCATGGGCTCACGTAGGTTGACTTGGATTTCAAGGGACAGAATCGAACTTTCATTAAGGATATATTCGTGACAACAACTTAAGCTAACCAGGTAAGTGACCTTACTATTGACATGGTTATATTTTATGTTGACACATGCCCGTGGTTTTGCAGGTGTCATATATACTGATATGTGTGAATTATTTGTGAATCGTAGAAGTAAGATTTGTTCATGAAACGTGAAGGTTAGGTTTCATCTTGAAGTACTATGGATATGAGAGGTTGATAAAAGAATATAGTTAGGTTATGGGTAGAAAGAGATAGGATCATGATAGATTGATAGAACGATAACGTTAGGGTACGTTGATGTAACGACATGACTGTGATAGGTATAAGAATGTTGAGGCTATGATAAGTTAGGGAACGATATGACCACGAAGTGTTTACGATATGATATGATTATGATATGACATGTGAATGATGGATGTATATATATTGTGATATAATATAAAGACGATATGAAATATGTTATGGTAAGATATGTGATAAATTGACATGTTTATGATATGAATATATTGTGATGCGATATGTTATGGCATGATACGTATCTGATGAAAATTATTATGC
This sequence comes from Cucurbita pepo subsp. pepo, assembly GCF_057944985.1. Lineage (NCBI taxonomy): Eukaryota > Viridiplantae > Streptophyta > Magnoliopsida > Cucurbitales > Cucurbitaceae > Cucurbita > Cucurbita pepo. The sequence goes on along the minus strand of NC_141806.1, from coordinate 9,380,636 downwards.
TTGGAAGCATGAAATGTTATGATTATGATACACTTATGTAATTTGAATGATATGATATGATTGACATGCAAAACGACGAACTAGCATGAAATACAACCCCAGCGTATGCATGAAAGATATGATAAGTGATATGAAAAATGATATGGGATGTACGGAACGCTAGTGGGGTTGTATTAAATGATAATGAAAATGAAAAAATATTGGGACTTCATGCATTATTGTGTGCTCATGCATTGGGGGATACCCCTTACCCTTCACGATAGTACCGACGAATACGTTAGGAGGCAGGAATACGATCATTATGGTTATCATAATGCTGCGATGACCAAGCAGGAAAACGATCATTATGTTTATCATAATGCTGCGACGGTTAGGCAGGGGTACGATCATTATGGTTAACCTAATGTTGTGGTGACGGTTACTAGTTCTAACGGGTGTCTGGCCTAAGGAGCTTCCGGAGTATGCTCGTCTAACAAGGAAGGTGGCCCAGCGGTGTGCGAACTGACTGGTGAGTCCATACTTGCACGTATGGGCTATGTGTAGAGTATATGATAGACATCCAAATTACCCGTTAGGACAGTACCGTAGGAAAATGGATTTAAATGTAGGTCCCGTCATTGCATTCACATGTTCTTGCATTTATCCCCCAATAGTGAGGTCACTTACTGAGTATTTCTTAAAATACTCAAGCCACGTGCTACCTTTATTTCAGATTAAGGCAACGCATTCCTGTACGGCTGGCGACGGCATCGCAACTCGAGACTATAGCACATGCATAGAGTAGTCGTATTTATTTTTTTTTTGACTTAGACTAGGATAGGATGTTTTTTAATTTAAACATTCATTTATTTTATTTAGCCTTTTGTTGTGTTATTTTTAAAGGTGTTTTCGAAACACGTAAGTCCATGACTGTGTTTTAAGCTGAAGGTTATGATTCATGAAAGTTTAAATGGTAGTATTTCCGCATTCAATATTTATGATATGCATACAGTCGCGACCTTAAATTAATTAGAAAATTTCGAGTCGTTATAAATGAACTGTCTGGATGATCAAAAGGTGACTTGTGCATCGTTTATACTAAAAAATGATGCGGAGTTATAGTCGGGGGATAACCGGGGGATTCTCAGCCAAGATGGAAGTGTGATACAATAAACATACTTTTAGCTTTTATGTTTAATCTAGTTAATGTATTAAATATTAATATGAACGGTTCAGATTAAGTTTTTTTTTTTTTTTTTTTTTTTTTTTTTTATCTTTTTATAAACACTTCAAATTAAATATATTTTTTTCCATTTGTATTTATTTAACATATTAAATATTTATTCCAACCCTTCAAATTAGATCTATTTTCTTAGATTAAATTTTAATTTGTACCCTTCAAATTTTTCTTTTAACTAAATTAAGGTCTTAATTAATCAATTTTCATTCGTAAACTATATATTTAGAGTTGCACTTTTATGCACGGTAGAACAAGTTGTGTCAATTGATATAATCATTACAAGCAAGTCAATCATTCACAATTTTTTCGTAATTACAGCTGGGTCAAAAGTTCGTTATACCCCTTAATTATATTTTTCACCTTAATACCACTGATTCTCTAATGAACCATTTGTTTATGATTCAATCATAAACTAAGTCCCTCTAGAGCCCGTAAGAGGGGTGGGCCCCATTGTTCAAATCTCAAAATCAACACTAAAGGAAACTACTCATCTACTTACCATATATGAGAATGGGTGAAAGTCATCTCGTGAAATTATGTTTCCATCTCCCGTTTGGTCAAGTACTGAAAATGGCATTCATAATAATTAGGTTACGAAAGTCATTCTCACCCATACAAATGAAAGGATAACCCTCATAGACAAGAGTTCATAACTCACTAAAAATTAAAATCAAGTCGCATATGATCATCTGTGAAATATTAATCTTCTCAATTAATGAATTTATAAATAGAGATTAAATATTTAGTGATTCAGTTCTATACAAACTAATGGTATAGGATTATCCCACTCACATGTCTTTGTTCCCTTCACTTTGAAAGGTTGACCTATTTCTTAACATACCAACCAAGGTTATATAAATATACATGTCAATTTAAAATGATTTTTATTAGGCATAAATTGACCAATATAAAATATAATACACAATAGGGATGTTCAAAAAACTCGATGATCAGAAAAATTCTATCAACTCAACTCTATAGTTTGGGTTGGATTGTGAACTTATTTGGGTTGGATTTGGTTCAAATAATAAATGAAAATTTTATGAATAAAGTTGGTTCATGATTGAGTTTATCTAACTAACTTGATGTAATAACCAAGAAATTAGAAGAAAAAAATTGACATTGTCCTACATCCCTGAAGTTAGAAGTAGGCCTCCGGTGTAAAATGGAGACACCTTACTTCATTTTATCATCCCACTTGAAAGGTTTGAAGCCAGTCGGAGAATACATTTTCTGAGGACTTCAAGCCAGCATTCTGTCTAATCCGACTTGGGTCTCATAACTCGGTCCCTTTCCTTCTAATTTCAACTATTCGAAAGCATTTAAAGGTAGTCAACTAATTCAAATTTTGAGTTTAAGGTTAGTAGGACTACCTTTTAACTAATTTAAATTTTCAGAGTAGGCTTAGCTATCTTAAAATATTAGAAATATAATTAGAATTTCAAATCTCTATGTTTTTTTTTTTCTAGAATTGATTGAATAGTATTTATATCCTACTTTTAGCAATACATCAAGCTCTTTAATCTTAATATTGGCTGCTAAAAAGTTGACTACTTATTACGGACAACTATACAACTCAGAAAATAATGTTTGGACCCTTTCAATAGAAGCAAATGAGATAATGGTTAGTTTTAATCGACCATATGGTGGGAGTTAAAACCACTTAAAACTGGTGTTTAGATAATGAAAGACACTATGGATTTGGGAGTTCTTTATTGAAAAGAGGATAATCGAGAGTTAATAACATATACTAACATGATTATTCACTATGCTATGCAGTAATTTTTAAAAGTTTATGCTTATACTTTAATATAAATATATATTTTTATACTTCTACGTTTGAATTTCCACCTATCATACTATGATAGAAAGTATGGAGACCTGATCAATAATTGTGTTCACGTGCATCGAGATACTTCTCCATTATGGTGAGTACGGACACGTAGACCATGATACTGATTATGACCATCATGTTCGCCATAATGCTACGACGACTGCTATTCCCTCTAGGTGTCCAGCAATAGCGCATTAGCGAGTGCTAGCCCAACCAGCAGGCCTAGGAGGCGTACGAGCCCATCTTGTGGATTCACATTCGCACGTGTGGGCCATGTGTACAGAAGTATTATACATGATGTTTTTAATGATAGGTCCCACCAGTATGTGACTCCATTTCATAACCCCAATTTCAAAACCATGGAACTTGTGTTAGGATAAGTTGCATTTTATTTATTTTGTAGTCCTTAAGTTAGATTAGGGCATCATTTTAATCGTTTTTTGTTTTATACAAATTTCATGTCGTTTATTTTTAGTTTTTTTGTTTTAAGGTTTTATTATGTATGTTTAAGTCCATGACATCGTGTGTTATGAATTATTTAAATGAATGTTTTCGCAAAAAAATGTCAGGTCAGGTCATTCACATCGTAGCGACTCTATTTTAGTAGAAAAATAGGGTCATTACAATTGGTATCAAAGCCCTACGTTACAGATTCTGTTGTCTAGCATACGAGGTAGTTTTAGTACGTTCCATGGTCCCACCGCAGATGGTCCGTCGCCGTCAAGTACGTCATACGTAAATTAATAAAAAAAGATATTGAATGTTATTGTCAAGTGTGATATTGTTGAATCAGTTGTGTGTTTATAATGATATAGTGTATGACATATTTTTTGTACCGAGAGATCCTCACTTAAGAGTAATTACATGTTGATTATAGAGGATGGGGTAGAGGTAGAGGGAGTCCACCTCGTGAAGGATCAGTTACTCAAACCGACACAGCAGTGCCACCCCTAGTGGCACCAACGTCTAGAATGGACCCCATGACTACCACGATGTGGGAATCATTCTAGGTTGGGATGCAAATGGTGGTGACCATCCAGCAGACCAACAGTACGCAATCATTGTGAGAAGCGCTGTATGAAGAATTTCAAGGGATAGATCCTCGTACCTTTAATGGTGCCTCACGAGACCCAACAAAAACACAATTGTGGCAATCATCAATTAAGACAATCTTCTTATTAATGAACTGTCTGGATGATCAAAAGGTGACATGTGCATCATTTATGTTGAAAAATGATACGGAGTTATGATTGGGGTATAATCGGGAGATTCTCATCCAAGAATGGAAGTGTGATACAATAAATATATTTTTTGCTTTTTGTTTAATATAGTTAATATATTAAATATTAATGTGAACACCGGAGATTATTATTATTATTTTGTCTATTTATATTTAATATATTTAATATATTCAATAAACCCTTTAAACTAAATATATTTTTTTCTATTTGTATTTAATATATTCAATATTTATTTGAACACTTTAAATTAGATCTATTTTCTTCTTTATATTTAATCTTATATACTAAATTTTAATTTTTCTTTTTAACTAAAGTGAACCTTTTAGTGTTATGAGCATATGGGTTATCAAAGAGACCTTATGAACATATAGATTATAAGATTCAAGGACACAAAATTAAATAATTAAACTCTTTAATTAAATTTTTTTTATTGTTAACTATAGGTCACTCAACTATATATTTAGAGTTGCACTGTTATGCACGGTAGGAGAAGTTGTGTCAATTGATATTATTATTACAAACAAGTCAATCATTGCACTTCATACATTCCAAGCGGCATAGTCTCAATACCTACCGTTAAGGGTTCATACATTGAAAGCTCGAAGTCTAAGTTAGGAACATGCTATACCGTGGGAGGTCTTAGGAGTTTCTTGAGTTTCTTAGTTTAAGGACCTTGGTCCCTTATTCTTGAGTGGTACCTAGTGTTTTTCTTACCTTGGTAGTTGTAGAGTTTGTATAGTATTTTTCTTGGTTCTCAGTCTTCAACATTATGTAAATTCTAAGTTTTGTAATTTCTGGAAACATAAGTCGTATCATGCATTTTTAAGCTCTACAAAACTTAGTAACATACCTGAGTCATTTAGAATTTCATGAAGTCATAATGAGTTCTTTAGATAATTATAGAAGAGTCTTGAATTTTGGGAAGAATTACTTGAAGTAATCCCTTTAAACGTTTCTTAGGCTCTAACTTGGTTTAGGTTTCAAAATTGTTCTAATTAACTTGTATTAAGAAATTTGATTTAGGATATAAGATTAGTTATGAAATATATTTTATAGAGTGGTCATTATTTAGGATTTTTCCTCCCTTTTAGAAATTGGTTGTGTCCCGGGGAATGTACTAATTTTTATTTATAGTATATCCTATAGAACACATTAGTTCATTTAGTCTTGTGGATCAATGTCACTAGCCTTCTCAACTTCATTTAGCCTGTCCGATTGATTTCTTGAGTGTTCGTGTTTATTTATGGCATGAAACTACTTGAAGCATGGGTCTACTTATTGATACGTTCTGAAAAGCCCCCTTAAATCCATTTGATTTCTTTTTTACCGACAAAAACTCGTGCTTGAAAATAAATATAGTTATTGCGAATAAAAAATGAAACAATGAGATTATGGATTTCTTTTATTTCTACGATTTAGTTGGTTGCTTGTATCCTATTTAAACATGAACATTAATGAAAATTGGACTTTCAATCACAGTTATGTTTCTCATTCTTTGCATGGTATCAAAGCATCTAATTTTTAACAACTTGAAATTTTGAAAGTATCTTTATGCCCTTATGAATAGGCATTGTAAGAAGTAGTAAGTCATTTACCTCTGAAAATGCTCCAATACCTTTTAGACTTAGTATGTCATCAATCATAATATCTAAAAAAATAAAAAAAATAAAAGGGCCTACTACAAAGTTTCATAGCTTTTAGAGGTCATTTACATCATGAACCGAAGGTAAGTTGCCTTAAGGGCATTATGGTCATTTTATTCCGTTATTTGGTTTAACTACTCAACTTTGTGCAATGACTATCAAATTGCATATATAATCTTAACATACCATAGTATGATCAGAATTAAAAGTTTGGCCGAAATTCATTTAGTGGGTTATTTTGATGTTACTTAAATCTCAAGAAATTTGATTGGTTTAGGGTCTTAACTCATGGTTCTTGATATTTTTCTTTCATATATATTTAATTCATACTTGATTTAATGTTTATATAAAAATTCAAGCAATTCCTACAAGCATTTCTTAAGAAAAGTCTAAGATGGTTACTTACCTCGTAGTTGACGTACGGGACCTCCGCTCTCGAGAAATTGGTATCCTAATTGCTTCAAATTTTCTTTGACACAATCCTTAGGGTGTCTAGTTTCTATAACCATAAAGTTTTCATGACAACTGGTCTAGAAGAGGATTAAAATTAAGAAAAATATAGGGAGGGTCACGGTTCAGTTTGACATGGCGGGTTCAACTTAACTGGCCACGTCATCATCCTCTTCCTCTTTTAAGAAGAAGACGCGCATGTCCAATAGCGCCGCCGTTTTAAAACGCCTCTCACCTGCTCCAATCATGACATTGCTCCGCTTGATTTCTTCATGAAACTTAAAGATGGTGTTACAATGAAGAGCTTGGGATTGATTTCATACCTTCTCGTGGATTGTAGCCTAAGTTATTTGCCTCTAAAGTTCGTCGGAAAACTAATACTTACCTCTAGTTAAATGAGTTGGTTTGAACGAACATCTTTGAGTGTGTGGCATCAATCTCGCCAGCTCCAATCATGGTATTGCTCCCCTTGATTTCTTCATGAAACTTAAAAATGGTGTTACAAGGAAGATCTTGACATTGACTTCATACCTTCTCGTGAATTGTAGCCCAAGTTATTTGCCTCCAAAGTTCGTTGGAAAACTAATACTTCTCTCTAGTTAAATGAATTGGTTTGAACGAAAGTCTTTAAGTGTGTGGCTTTAATATTTATAAATTCTTCTCAATCTATAGCTCACCCAAAAAAGCAGAGAATTGACTTGTTGGGCAACTCGATCTACGACGTTTTAGCTCTAGATTTCTCTCCTATCTCTCTTCCCTCCTCTTTAGATGGAAGACCATGACTGTGTTTTCCAGATAAGAAGTTGTTTTAAGCATTTTTCAAAGTTTACGCTATAAATGATGTTCATGTAAGAGATATTTCCACATTATAGATGAACATGAGACGTTAGCAGCGATACTAAGTATGTGAAAATTTAAGGTCATTACAGTTAATATCAAAGCTCTAGGTTTTAGATTCTGTAGACTAGCCTACGATGTAGGCTTGGCACATTCCATGGTCCCAACGTCGATGTCCCGTCACCATCAGGTACGTCTTGCATAAGATAAGAAAAGAGAAACATTTTCGAATTCGCATGCATTTTTCTAGTGATATTACTGAAATTGTTGTGATATTTAATGTATTTATTATAGAGTATGATGTGATTTGTTGTATGTTGAGTGATTTTGTTTGCAATATAATGTGACTTTAGTATATGTATTTTTAATAATATATATGCATAGTGATGAACCTTAGACTTAAGAAATGCTATCTTGGTTTCTTGAACCATGCTGCCTAGACCACGCGAAAGAGTAAGACAAGGAAGGGGACGATGTTCTATTAGAGGTAGAGGATGAGGTGAGGCTGAAGAGAGTTAACCTCAAGAAGGATCACAGATGGGGTTTGAATTAGAACCCTTATTGCATGAAATGTCTGTAAGCACCTCTTTAGGGGTAGACTTAGTAGCTAGGGATAGAGTAAAGAATGACCAAGTAATCATAGGGAACCAAACTCTAAGCGTTGACCTGATGGTAGTAAACATGATGGACTTCGACGTCATACTAGGCATGGATTAGCTAGCCGAAAACCATGCTAGTAAAGACTATTGTAAAAAGGAAGTAACATATTTGTCACTGGCGGGACCTACCTTTAAATTTAAAGGCACGAGTACCGGGATTACCCCCTAGGTAGTCTTGATGATGAAAGCAAATAGGTTAGTCCAACAAGGCGGATGGGCTATATTAGCATGTGTTGTAGACGTAAGAGGAAAAGAAAAGACCCTAGAAAACGTGTCAATAGTTAACAAGTTCCCAGATGTATTTCCGAATGATCTACCTGGAATATCCTCTTCCTGAGTGGTCGACTTCGTCATCGAACACGAGCTAGGAACTGGGCCTATTTCCAAAGCACCCTATCTCATGGTGCTAACAGAGTTGAAGGAACTCAAGGCGTATTTACAAGACTTACTGAATAAAGGGTTCATTCGACCTAGCGTATCCCCTTAGAGTGCACCAGTGTTGTTTGTTAAGAAGAAAGATGGATCGATGCGTCGATGCATCGATTACAGAGAGCTAAATAAGAGAACCATAAAGAACAAATACCCTCTGCCTAGAATGGAAGACTTATTCGATCAACTCAGAGAGGCAACGATATTTTCTAAGATAAATCTGCGGTCAGGTTACCATTAAATAAAGATTAAAGAAAAAGACATACCAAAGACAACATTTAGGACAAGGTACGATCACTAGGAGTTCGTAGTGATGTCATTTGGCCTCATCAATGCTCCAACTGTGTTAATAATGTTAATGAACCGAGGGTTCAAGGACTGTCTCGACACTTTTGTGATCGTGCTCATTGATGACATCCTAGTGTACTAAAAAACAGACTTGGAACACTAGGAACACTTCTGAAAAGTCCTAGCCACCCTAAGAGAGAACAAGTTATACGCGAAGTTCTCAAAGTGTGAATATTGGTTACGACAAGTCTTTTTCCTAGGACAAGTGGTGACAAAGGACGGAGTATCCATAGATCCCACTAAGGTTGAAGCAGTCACAAAGTGGGAACGCCCAACTACGATAACATCAGTACGGAGTTTCTTAGGACTAGCAGGATACTATCAATGGTTTGTGCAGGACTTCACTAGGATAGTCTCGCCTTTGACACAGTTAACGAGAAAAGGGGTATCATTTATATGAAATGATGCTTGTGAGGCAAGCTTCCAGAACCTAAAAGAGAGATTGGTACAGCCTTGGTACTCATAGTACTTGAAAGCTCAAAAGGGTACGTAATCTATAGTGACGCGTCCAAGAAGGGACTAGGATGTGTGTTAATGCAACATGTAAGGTTGTTGCATACTCGTCCCGTCAACTAAAAGAATACAAAAAGAATTACCCTACCCAAGACCTAGAATTGGCCGCTGTAGTGTTCGTACTAAGAATTTGGCGACACTTCTTGTATGGAGAGAAAACTCAAAGTTTTACCAACCACAAGAGTTTAAAATATTTCTTCACATAGAAAGAGTTAAATATGAGGCAGAGAAGGTGACTAGAATTGGTGAAGGACTACGATGTAGATATCTAGTACCACCCTGGAAAAGCAAACGTGGTCGCAGATGCTTTCAGTAGAAAGATGGCCTACTCTTCGGCCCTCATTACAAGGGAAGTAAGGACACAAAGAGAATTTGAGCAAGCCAGCATAGCTATAGCGACCGAGGGAATCATAGCATAGTTGGCAAGACTCACAGTGCAACCTACGCTTAGTCAGAGAATTATTACCTCACAACGAGAGGATCCTAACGTACAGAAAGTCCTAGGCCAGCTAGACAAAAGTCCAATACACGGATTCTCAAAGACCTCAGATGAAGGATTATTATATTAGGGACGCTTATTTGTCCTGATAATAGAGGAGTTAAGGAAAGAGATACTAACAGAAGCTCACAACTTGCCATTTTTCATGCACCCAGGAAGTACTAAGATGTACCAAGATTTAAAACAACATTTTTGGTGGAAGAGCATGAAGAGGGACGTGACCAAGTTTATGAGCAAGTGCTTAGTTTTTCAACAAGTGAAAACTCCTAGACAAAAGACAACGAGGATGTTACAGCCCTTAAGTATACCAGAGTGGAAGTGGGAAAACATAGAAATGGACTTCATAGTAGGATTACCCAAAACGCTTAAAGGCTATACAACGATCTGGATAATTATCGATAGGTTGACCAAGTGGGCACACTTCTTACTTTGGAAAGGCAAATATATAGTTGATAACTAGGCACAACTATATGTGAAGAAATAGTAAGACCTCATGGAGTTCTAGAGTCTATAGTGTCGAATCGAGATCCAGACTTTACGTCAGCGTTTTGGCTCGGATTTCACTTTCCATATATATAGAAATAGAAACAGATAGACTAGAAACGACATCTCTTATCTCAATGACACCACAGGGATTTTAAATGAATGGAATTGGGATATGGATGGAATATAATGAAATAGAGCCACTTTGAGGTTCTCTATGAAATGAGGCATGGAACGGAGCCACTACGAAGAAGTTTCGGGAGTTACGAAGGAAACCTCGAGCTCATATTGGTCATGGGTTGAGAACGGGAATTGAATTCTCTAAAACCTAATTTACCGTTGTTCCTTAGTAGCTCAGTGGTAGAGCGGTCGGCTGTTAACTGATTGGTCGTAGGTTCGAATCCTACTTGGAGACTTAAAAAAGCATTAGGTACTTGGCTCGACTTTGGCACCTCCTTCCACCCCCAAACAGATGTTCAAACTGAGCACCAAAACTTAGAGGACATTCTATGTTCTTGCATATTAGACGTTAAGGGAAGTTGCGCTTTCAAGCCACTATTTGAATGACACCGTTCGAGACCCTTTATGGAAAATGGTGCAGGTCCCCGCTATGTTGGGATGAGGTATGTGAGAGAAAGCTAGTAGGACCCGAGCTAGTCCTAGTCGCCAATGAGACTATCCAAAAAATTTGAGCAAGAATGCGTACCGCTCAACGTAGAAAAAAAAAGTTATGTCAATGTAAGACGTAGAAACTTAGAGTTTGAGGTAGGGGACCCAGTATTCCTAAAGGTAGCACCATAAGGTAGCACCTAAATGTAGAGTATAAGTTAGCCCTACCTCCCTACCTCTCAGAAGTACACGAGGTAATTCACGTGTAGATGTAGAGTAAATACATGACGAGCCCTATACACATAATAGACTACGAGCCCCTCCAACCAAGAAATGAAAGTGCTACCCAACCAGGGACATTACGTTCGTTTTGGTGTTGTGTCGGAGCCACCATATCAAGGGGGACACGGTGAGTGCAGGAGGATGAAATAAGAGAATAATACCCCCAGTTAGTACAAGAGTTTGAAAATTTTGAGGACGAAAGTTCTTTTTAGGGGTAGATAATGTAACAAATCGAAATAATAAAAAAAAAAAAAAACTTAGTCTCCGGTAATTCCACGACCAGCGCGGAATCGTGTTCCCCAACCCATAAAAATGCCTCCCTCAACCTTCAACCATGGCCACACGAACGTCAACAACCTCCCCAAACCGCTCAGAAGAACTACAACCAAAGAAGAGACGAAAAGAAATTCGAGAGAAGGAGAAAACTAAAGAAAAGCTCTAGCTGGGAAACCCGTGACGTCGAAACCCTTAGCCTCGCATTTTAACCAAATAGATCAAGCATGAAAGACCTCACCGACCTTAGTATATTACCCAAAGAGGATTCACAATGTGCATCGTCGAACTTGGAGAGGGAATTTGAAAAATTGAACTTTTGGAAGAATTTTTGATCTACCTCCACAAACTTCCAACAACCATGAAACTTTGTGAGAGAGAGAAGAAGAAGATGATGACAGAGAGATGAAGAAGATGGCATTAGAAACCGTCGCAGCGAGGAGAGAGAAAAGGACACCGGAGAATCGCGCTGAGTTGGGTAAGGAAGACAATCGAATGGATTTAGGTCAGACGCGAATCCAATACCCGAGACCAAACCCATTGTAGCCTAATCGTTTAGCCTGTGACCCATCTCCAGCCTACTTGTAGAACCCAAAGCCCAAATTCCTCCTCGGACCAGTAGCCAAATGTCAATCCAGCCCGCAATCCGCGACCCGTGCTTGCCTCTACAAACCCGAGGCCCAAGTTCCCTCGACCCAACCAAACCAGCCCGCAGCCTAACTCACTCGCAACCGAATCTGTGAACAGAAACTCAGTCAGTAGCCTAGCTATAAACGCGACCGTGAGCCAACCCAAACCGAACCTCGACCCGAGACGCCTACATCGACATAGGCTACTCTGGTGCTGCCACGTGTCCAGTTGCTATGAAAGCAACCCTTCGGCTTTAGCGGTTTGGACGCTCCGACGACGCTTCGGTTGCTCCACTGCTGTTTTAGCCCAGTTTCCACTGTTTCAACCGTCCTAGATCCATTTTCGGCCCCAATTAAGGTAATCGAGGTCGTTTTAGAGTCGTATTTCATATTTATTAATTATTAGTAATTTAATTGTGAAATACTAATGGAAGGTGGTGAACGGTGTGGTAGGAAACCAACTCTGGCACCGTAGGAAGCAGCTCTCAAGGAACGAGAGCTTATGTTTAGCTAATTAGAGAGTACTTGAGCCAAGGCCAACCAAGTAAGTGGCCTTACTATAGGATAGGCTAAAAATTGTATGAGTTATGATGATGTATGAACTGTGTTGTACGATGTCGTATGTTAGTATATGATGATGATAAGTTATGATGATGTATGAGTTGTATCGTATGATGCCATATACTAGTATATAATGATGTATGAGTTGTATCATATGATGTCATATATTAGTGTATGATGATGTATGAGTTATGATGATGTACGAGATATGATGATGTATGAGTTATGATGCTTTATGATGTGCGTAGTATATATATATTTCGATGAATGACGTACTTGATATGCTTGATGCACTTTATGACAATATGATGAGCATGATGATTGTGTGACGTTTACCTTAATATGATGATATTTTCCATATTGAGCATGCTATATGATGATGAGTGCCATATTTCATCATGTCGTTAGATCGACATACGACACAACCTTAAGAGCATGAAAATGATATTAATATAAATATCCACGAGTATGTGTTACCTAGAGTAACAAAGAGAGGCAACGATATTTTCTAAGATAAATCTGCAGTCAGGTTACCGTTAAATAAAAATTAAGGAAAAAGACGTACCAAAGACACCATTTAGGACAAGGTACGATCACTATGAGTTCGTAGTGATGTCAGTTGGCCTCACCAATGCTTCAACTGTGTTAATAATGTTAATAAACCGAGGGTTCAAGGACTGTCTTGACACTTTCGCGATCGTGCTCATTGATGACATCCTAATGTACTCGAAAACAGACCAGGAACACTTCTGAAAAGTCCTAGCGGCCCTAAGAGAGAACAAGTTATACGTGATGTTCTCAAAGTGTGAATATTGGTTACGACAAGTCTTTTTTCTAGGACACGTGGTGAAAAAGGACGGAGTATCTGTAGATCCCACTAAGGTCGAAGCGGTCACAAAGTGGGAACGCCCAACTACGATAACATCCGTACCGAGTTTCTTAGGACTTGTGGATACTATCGATGGTTTGTGCAGGACTCCACTAGGATAGCCTCGCCTTTGACACAGTTAACGAGAAAAGGGGTTTCATTCATATGGAATGATGCTTCTGAGGCAAGCTTCCAGAACCAAAAAGAGAGATTGGTAACAGTCCTGGTACTCACAGTACCTGAAAGCTCTTAATAGTACGTAATCTATAGTGATGCATCCATGAAGGGACTAGGATGTGTGTTAATGCAACATGTAAGGTTGTTGCATACCGTCTCGTCAACTAAAAGAATACGAAAAAAGTTACCCTACCCACAACCTAGAGTTGGCCGTTGTAGTGTTCGCACTAAAAATTTGGCGACACTTCTTGTATGGAGAGAAAACTCAATGTTTTACCAACCACAAGAGTTTAAAATATTTCTTCACCTATTAAGAGTTAAACATGAGGCAGAGAAGATGACTAGAATTGGTGGGACTACGATGTAGATATCCAGTACCACCCTGGAAAAACAAACGTGGTCGCAGACGCTTAGAGTAGAAAGATGGCCTACTCATCGGCCCTCATTACAAGGAAAGTAAGGGTACAAATAGAATTTGAGCAAGCCAGCATAGCTGTAGCGAGCGAGGGAATCATAGCACAGCTGGCCAGACTCATAGTGCAACCTACTCTTAAGCAGAGAATTATTACCTCCCAACGAGAGGATCCTAACGTGCAGAAAGTCCTAGGCCAGCTAGACGAAAGTCCAGTAGACGGATTCTCAAAGTCCTCAGATGAAGGACTATTGTATTAGGGACGCCTATGTGTCCTAGCAATAGTCGTTAAGGAAAGAGATACTGACGGAAGCTCACACCTTGCCATTTTCCATGCACCCAGGAGGTACTAAGATGTACCAAGATTTAAAACAACATTTCTTGTGGAAGAGCATGAAGATGGACGTGACCAAGTTTGTGAGCAAATGCTTAGTTTTTCAACAAGTGAAAGCTCCTAGACGAAAGACAGTGGGGATGTTACAACCCTTAAGTATACCGGAGTGGAAGTGGGAAAACATAGCAATAGACTTCATAGTAGGATTACTCGAAACCCTTAAAGGCTATACAACGATCTGGATCATTGTAGAAAGGTTGATCAAGTGGGCACACTTCTTACCTAAAAAAGGCACATATATAGTTGATAACTAGGCACAACTGTATGTGAAGAAATAGTAAGACTTCATGGAGTTCTAGTGTCTATAGTGTCGAATCGAGATCCACGTTTTACGTCAGCGTTTTGGCCCAGACTTCAAAACGCGTTGGGTACTCGGCTCGACTTTGGCACCTCCTTCCACCCCCAAACAGATGGACAAACTGAGCACCAAATCTTAGGGGACATTCTACGTTCTTGCGTATTAGACTTTAAGGAAAGTTGCGCTTTCAAGCCACTATTTGAATGACACCGTTCGAGACCCTTTATGGGAAATGGTGCAGGTCTCCGCAATGTTGGGATGAGGTAGGTGAGAGAAAGCTAGTAGGACCCGAGCTAGACCTAGTCGCCAATGCGACTATCCAAAAAATTTGATCGAGAATGTGTACCGCTCAAAGTAGACAAAAAAAAAAGTTATGCCGATGTAAGACGTAGAGACTTAGACTTTGAGGTAGAGGACCAAGTATTCCTAAAGATAGCACCCATGAGAGGCTTCTTGAGGTTCAGACGTAAGGGCAAGTAAGTCCTAGACATATTGGACCTGTCAAAATTTTCGAGTGAATTGGTATTTAGTGTATAAGTTAGCCCTACCTCCCTACCTCTCAGAAGTACATGAGGTAATTCACGTGTAGATGTCGAGTAAATACATGACGGGCCCTATACACATAATAGATTACGAGCCCCTCCCACTCAATGAAAATTTGAGTTACGATGAAAACCAATAGAATTTTAACCCAAGAAGTGAATGTGTTACCAAACCAGGGACATTATGTTCATTTTGGCGTTGTGTCCAAACAACCATATCAAGGGGGACACGGTGAGTGTAGGAGGATGAAATAAGAGAATAATACCCCCAGTTAGTACAAGAGTTTGAAAATTTTGAGGACGAAAGTTCTTTTTAGGGGTAAATAATGTAACGAATATGAAATATAAAAAAAAAACTTAGTCGCTGGTAATTCCGTGAACCGTACGAAATTGTGTTCCCCGACCCCTCACAACGCCTCCTTCAACCTTCAACCATCGCCACATGAACGTCAACAACCTCCCCAATGTTGAAATTGAAATTGGTCTGATACCAATTTGTTGAAATTGAAATCGCTCTAATACCAATTTGTAGAAAAATAAAGCCGCTCCGATACCAACTTAAGAAAAAAATGCTCGCTTTGAATATAACCCATTTAGATAACTCTCACGAAACTTTAAAAAGGGTATCGAAAGGGGAGAGAGACAAGGAGACAAAGAAGTTCTCCAAAGGTTATTACACAATAACTCAGGCAATAAATTGCTCTCTGTTTTTTTCTCTCTCTTGTTCTTTTATTCTCTACACATTTTACACTATACATAAGACCCCTTTTATAGTTTTTCTAAGGCTAAGTTGAGCAGTATCTTCCTCATTTTTCTGTCTCCCATAACCCTTTTCCCTCTCAAATTTAGTGCCATCACTCTTCTCTCTCCCATAAGCCTTACCCCTCTCAAATTTCGTAATGGTCTTTTTCACAAAATAACAAACAAAAAATCATAATTTTTTTTCTTCTCTCTCTCCTGCATTTAAGTTTATTTTTCAACATCTAAACCACTTAGAACAACTACAACCAAAGAAGAGACGAAAAAAATTCGTGAGAAGGAGAAAACTGAAGAAAAGCTCCAGCAGGAAAACTCGTGATGTCGAAACCCTCAACCCCACATTTTAACCAAACAGATCAACCATGAAAGACCTCACCGACCTTAGTATATTCCCCAAAGAGGATTCACAATGTGCATCGTCGTCCTCGAAGAGGGAATTCGAAAAATCAAACTTTTGGAAGAATTTCTTATCTACCTCCACAAGCGTCCAACAATCACGAAACTTTTTGAGAGAGAGAAGAAGAAGATGATGAAAGATAGATGAAGAAGGTGGCATTGAAACTGTTGCAACAAGGAGAGAGAAAAGGAGACTAGAGAATCGCGCTGAGTTGGGTAAGGAAGACGAATCGAATGGATTCGGGTCAAACGCGAGGCGAGGCTATTCTAGCGAAGTCTTGGACAAATCTTCGATAGTAGCTTGCTAACCCTAGGAAGCTTCATATCTCTGTAACTGTAGTTGAGTGTTCCCATTTAGTGATGACTTCTATCATTGTGGATGAAAGAAAAAAAGTAACAGAATGGGAGAAGAAGCGAAGACACACAAATTAATTTTCTTCTTTTTGTGGTGTGTTTAGAACTTGCACCATTTTCCTTATATAATAAAAATTTTACCCATTTCTACTACAAATGAGCAAGCACTCCACCATTCCTTCCACTACTTCCAATATCTCCGGCCTTTTTTCATGGAGAAATAAGCAACAGAAATAAAATAAATACTAACCACTATTTTTTTTTTTTAACAAAAAAAAAACTTATAAAGCAAAATATATAAAAAAAACTTGTTTAACTATGTTGAAACGACTTTCTTCAAGCCAATCTTCTCTCTTATCTCCAGGAATCGTTGTCTTGCTAACGGCTTTGTCAGAATATTCGCCAACTGTTCATCTGTGTTCACATATTCCAGTTCAATAGCTTCAGTTTGTACACATTGGCGAATAAAGTGGAACCTGGTATCAATGTGCTTACTTCGATCATGGTAAACAGGATTTTTTGCCAACGCTATAGCTGACTTGTTGTCAACATTAAGCTTGGGTTTTACTTGCAGTTGACTGATGTTACTCAAAATCCTGCCCAACCATACTCCTTGACATGTTCCAGCAGTTGCGGCTATATACTCAGCCTCGCATGATGACAAAGCCACCACCTTCTACCTCTGTAATACCCAGATTATTGGATTTACTCCCAAATAGTACAACACTCTAGTTGTACTCTTTCTATCATCAATATCCCCAGTCATATCACTATCGCTAAATCCTACCAGCTCTACATTCGATAGCTTCTTATAAACACAGCCAAAACTTAGAGTACCTTTCACATACCTCAATATTTGTTTTACTGTTGTGAGATGTGAAGTTGTTGGTGCCTCCATGTATCTACTCATCACATAAACTGAGTAGGCTATGTCGTGTCGGGTATTAACCAGATAGCATAAGCTTCCAATAAAACTTTTGTAAAGTGTTTTATCAACCGCAGGTTCTCCATTCCCATTTTTGCTCATCTTCATTCTTGGTTCCATGGGAATCAAAAAAGGATTGCACTCCCCCATTCCTAGCTTCTCTAGGATTTTTCTTGCATATATGGCCTGACATAAAGTGATTGATTCACTACTTTGTCGTACCTCAATACCCAAGTAATAGCTCAAAAGTCCAAGATCGCTCATCTCAAATTTCTGGTGCATCTCTTCCTTGAACTGAGCTATAACTTGTTTGTTTGAGCCGACTATGATTAAGTCATCCACATATGTGCCGATTATCATTGCTTCAACTCCATTAATATTCTTGTAGAGAGCATATTCCTGTGGACATCTAACAAAACCAAGTGACTGCAAACATTGATCGAGTTTAAAATTCCAGGCTCTCGGAGTCTGTTTTAATCCATACAAGGCTTTACGTAGTTTTAACACCATGTTTGGATTTTCCTTGTTAACGAACCCTTCTGGTTGAGCAACATACACCTCCTCTTCGAATCGCCATTCAGAAAAGTTGTGTTTACATCCATATGATGTACTTCCCAGTTCTTAAAGGCTACATAGGCAAGAATTAATCTCACTGTTTCTAACCAGGCCACTAGTGGGAATACTTCACTGTAATCTACACCAAACTGCTGTACATATCCCTTTGCCACGAGTCTCGTCTTATGTTTCATGATTTCTTCATTTGGATTTTTCTTTAATTTAAAAAATCCATTTGATGCCGATTACTTTATGATTCTTCGGAAAATCTGTGAGTTCCCACGTTCTGTTCTTTTCAATGGAGAGAATTTGAGACATCATGGCATTCCTCTAGTTTTCATTCTTAGCAGCTTTCTTATATGAAGTTGGTTCCTCTATAGAAAGAAGACAAAGGTCCACTGCTTCCTCCTCTGCTTCATTCAGTTCTCTATAAATATCTTCTAGAGACCTGAATTTTTTCGGCATCGATGAGCTTGACAATGATGCATTTGAGGTATTGTCTGGCGTTGATAAATTTGAGAGCACTACTCCTCGACCACAAATGTCTATTGCAGAGTTATCACCGAAGCGTACCTTTCAAACAACAGATGTGTCGATCTCACGAAACACCCTTCTTTCTCATGACATATGGTTGCTTGCTCTAGTATCTAGGTACCAGGAATTTTTAGTTCCAATATTGGCTGATGACGACACTATAGTTTCATTCAACATCACAAAATCAGGGTCTTTGTCATGTGTGGTTTTAATTTCACACGCCTCTATCATCAGCAATGAAGACTCCTCATCCTTTTGCATCTCTATCAAGTTGAGTTGTTCGTCTTTTGTGGAACACTCTGATGCAAAGTATCCCATTTGCTGACACCTGTAACGTTTAATTTTACTTTTTTCAAATTTCTTCTTTTGAGTTTGCGACTCTCCTTCATCTCCTCGATGCCAGTCACTTCTCCCACGGCCTCTCCATCTTCCACGACCCCGTCCCCTGCCTCCTTTGGAACTGCCTTGATCCTTCCATTCTTTCTTTGAGGATTTTGCATTCTCTCGTTCCTTCCATTCTGCATGAGTGAGGAGAACGGTTTCATCCTTTTCTTCAAACCCTTGCAACCTTTCTTCATGTACCTTGAGTGATCCAATAATCTCATCAACGGATTTCGTTTTGAGATCACTGAACTCCTCAATCGTTGAACTGATTTGAAGAAACTTTGCAGAGGTGGATCTTAGAAGTTTCTTAACTACTTGGATATCATCCACAGTATTGCCGAGCCCTCTCAATTTGTTGACAATAATGGTGAGTTTTCCTGAATACTCATCAATACTTTCTGAATCACCCATCCTCGACGCTTCAAACTCCTGCCAAAGAGTGTGCGTTCTAACTTCTTTCACTCTTTCCGCACCTAGATTCATATTTTTCAACATGATCTCTTTTTTTGTTCTTTATTGTTCTCTTTTTTTACTCCTCATAGTTAATACATAGGCGCATCGACCCGTCTTTCTTTTTCACAAACAACATCGGCACACACCAACAAAATAAATTAGGTCGAATGAAACCCTTTTATAGTAAGTCTTGTAGTTGTAATTTTAGTTCCTTTAATTATATTGGAGCCATGTGGTATAGTGCTTTAGAGATAGGTCCAGTTCCTGGTTTGAGTTCTATCCCGAAGTCTACAGCTCGTAAAGGGGAAACTCCTAGTAAATCCTCTGGGAAGACACTTGGAAATTCGTTTACTATGGATACCGTATCCATTGTTTTCTCTTTTCCTTTTACGTCCACTGTAACCTAAAAATAGCAACTAAAACTTTTTTAACAAACTAACATGGCTTGTACTTTTAACTCTCCAGTGATGAGGACGAACGAGTGTGCCGTTTTATAACTTAGGGCATCTCTGACTACGTTTGCCTTTCCAGGGTGGTACTGGATATCTATATCGTAGTCCTTCACTAATTCCAACCAACGAAATTTTTTTTGGGTGAAGAAATATTTTAGGCTATTGGTGGTCTGTGTAAATTTGGGTCTTTTCTCCGTACAGGGAGTGTCACCATATCTATATTGCTCTAATAGCCCAAAAATAAATAAAGAAATAAAGAATAAAAATAATTATAAAAATAGTTAAAATTATAATAATAAAAAAATAAATTTAATTAATTAATTAAATAAAAAAAATAAAAAAATAAAAAAATAAAAAAATAAAAAAATAAATCTTTCCCCATCTCTCTCCACTGACCTCTTTCCCACAATTATCTCTCCTCTCCCCATCTAAGCTCGAAAAAAAAAGAAAAAAAAAAAAAGAAAACCTGACAAAAAAAAAAAAAAAAAAAACAGAAAACAACCATCTTGAGATTTGAGAAGAAGTATTTGAATAGATTGCAGATTTAGAGATCTTTGTCGGTTATTACGGTAAAATTCTATCTGAGAACTTCTTTTCCTTTATAGTTATGCTTATAAGAAATTAATTTAGGATCAAATATTCTTTCCTATCTTACCGTATGTAATAATCAGATCCCATGTTCAATTAATTAGATTTCTTTTTAGCATCGGAAGTTATAGGAAATAAGGTTAGAATCAATATAATTTTAGCTGGCATATCCATAAATCTGTAAGATAGTGGCCAAATTAAAATTGGCCAATAATATCGGTCGAAAATAAATATAGAATTAGAGTAATATTTATTTACTGATGTTTACAAAACTGAGAATCTATTTACAGAATGGGAATGAAAATAATTACCATGAGGGAGGAGGGAAGATTGAGGGAAGATTTGTTAAACAGAATTTAAAACTATAACAGGAGATATCAGAGGGCATGAAACTCCATTAAATTCTGTCTAACAGTAAATATCATAATTTCAACAAGGTAAATTAGAGAAATAATTGTATAGAGTTCAAACTTGAAACTGATATCATGGGCTCACATAGGTTGGCTTGGATTTCAAAGGACGGAATCGAACTTTCAGTAAGGATATATACGTGACAACGACTTAAGCTATCCATGTAAGTGACCTTACTATCGGCAAGGTTATATTTGATGTTGACACGTGCCCTGTGGTTCTGCACGTGTCATATATATTGATATGTGTGAATTGTCTGAGGATCGATATGCTTCCTATATGTTATGTTATGTTATGTTATTATATGTGGATTGTATGATAATAATTATGGTACGATGTGCTCTAGGAGATGTTAAAGATAGGGTACGAGAAGGATGCACAAAACGAAATGTAACGATAGGAGTAAGATACGTTCATGAAATGTTAGAGTTAGGTTACATACCGGAGTGCTATGGATAGGAGAGATTGATGAAAGAATACGGTCAGGTTATGGGTAGAAAGGGATAGGTTTGTGATAGATTGATAGAACGATATCGTTAGGGTACGTTCTTGTGACGATATGACCAAGGTACGTCACGTAATGATATGTCTGTGATAGGTATAGGAACGTTAAGGCTATGGTAAGTTAGAGAACGATATGATTATGAAGTGTTTACGTTATGACTTGGTTATGATATGATACATTGTATGCTAGATTATTGTGCTTAAGTACAAAATCATGTGAACGTGAATGTATGTTATTTATGTTGCTTAGTTGATGTGATATGAATGCATGTGACGATGTGTGACCCTTGCACGATTATGGCTTGTTGTATGAGTATTGAAATGTAACTGAATGAATTGTATGACATGAAATACGGTAAATTGCATGATACATAACCCTGCTAGGAATATGTATGATATGTAACAGAATGAGAATGAGAATGACATGTAAGCATGAAAACGTGACACGGGGTTATGTTCATTAAATGATGACTGTAGGATTAGTGGGACCTCATGCATATTGTGTGATCATGCATTTGGGGGGATACCCCTATCCCATCACGAGGGTACGGACGCGTACATCCAAATGGCAGGACAACGATCGTTATGCCCTGCATAGCATTGTGTGACGGTTTTAGTTTTAACGGGTCACGGTGGGCCCCTAGAGCATGCCCACCGGCTAGGGACAGTGGCCCAGCGGTGTGCGAACTAGCTGGTGAGCTCATACTCGCACGTATGGGCTGCGTGTAGAGTATATGGTACACGTCCACGATTACCTGTTAGGATTACACCGTAGGGAAAATGAAACAAAACGAAACGAAAAAGAAACGAAACAAAACGAAACGAAATGAAACGAAACGAAAGATAGGTCCCATCATTTTATTGCATGTGATTGTTGCATTTAACCCCAATAGTGGGGTCACTTACTGAGTATTTCTTTAAATACTCAAGCCATGTGCTACTACATTTTTTAGGTTAAGGCAAGGCATTCCTGTACGGCTGACGACGGCATCGCAACTCGAGATCATGGCACATGCATAGGATAGTGGTATTCATTTTCTTAGACTTAGGATAGAATAAGATGTTTTAAACTTAAATGCTTATTTATTTTATTTCGGGTCTTTTGTTGTGTCATTTTAAAGATGTTTTCGAAACACGTAAGTCCATGGCTGTGTTTTTAAGTTAAAGGTTATATTTTATGGAATTTAAATGAAGTCTTTCGCATTCAATGTTTATGGTATGTATACAGTAGCGACCTTAAATTAAGTAGAAAATTTCGGGTCGTTACAATTGCGAATACTACTGCGGCCGATTCTAGGTTGTGCGTAGGGTAGTTTTTCTCATATTCTTTCAATTGGCGTGATGCATAAGCAACAACCTTACAATGTTGCATCAACACGCACCCTAATCTTTTTTTAGATGCATCGTTGTAGATTACGTATCCCTCCGAGCTTTATGATCACATGAGCATTGGAGTTGACACTAGTCTTTATTTTATGTCTTGGATGCTGGCCTCACATGCGTCATTGCATATAAAAGGTATGTTCTTCCTTGTAAAATGTGTAAGAGGCGAGGCTATTCTAGTGAAGTCTCGGACAAATTTTCGATAGTAGCCTGCTAACCCCAGGAAGCTTCATACCTCTGTAACCGTAGTTGGATGTTCCCATTTAGTGACGACTTCTATCATAGTGGAGTCACTTAAATCCCATCTTTAGACACTACGTGTTCTAAGGTTGAGACTTTTTGTAGCCAAAATGCACATTTGGAAAATTTGGCATACAACTTGTTCTAACTTAAGATAGTTAAGACTTTTCGGAGGTGTTCCTGGTGTTCTTGTTCCGTTTTCAAGTATATTAGAATGTTGTTTATGAACATC
The DNA here is from genome assembly GCF_057944985.1 of Cucurbita pepo subsp. pepo. Lineage (NCBI taxonomy): Eukaryota > Viridiplantae > Streptophyta > Magnoliopsida > Cucurbitales > Cucurbitaceae > Cucurbita > Cucurbita pepo. The sequence goes on along the minus strand of NC_141806.1, from coordinate 9,357,266 downwards.
ATAACAAACATGTTTAGACATTCCTTGAATACATGGTTTATTAATTTCATGAACACGACTGGGGCGTTGGTGAGGCAAAATTACATCACTACAAACTCGTAGTTGCCATATCTTGTTCAAAGGTTGTTTTCGATACATCTCATTCCTTAATCTTAATCGGATGATAGCTTGATCGAAGGTCTATCTTGGAAAATACTGTCGCCTTTCGGAGCTAGTAGAATAAATCCTCGATGCGAGGGAGTGGGTAGTTGTTCTTTATTGTTCTCTTGTTTTACTCCCTATAGTTAATACATAGGCGCATGGACACGTCTTTCTTTTTCACAAACAACACCAGCACACACCAACAAGATAAACTAGGTCGAATTAAACCCTTTTATAGTAGATCTTGTACTTGTAAATTTAGTTCCTTTAATTTCGTTGGAGCCATGTGGTATAGTGCTTTAGAGATAGGTCTAGTTCCTGGTTTGAGTTCTATCCGAAGTCTACAGCTCGTGAAGGAGAAACTCCTGGTAAATCCTCTAGGAAGACACTTGAGAATTCGTTTACTATGGATGTCGTATCCATTGTTTTCTCTTTTCCTTTTACGTCCACTGCGCATGTTAGTATAGCCCCATCATCCCTGTTGGATCTCTCGTAGTACTAGTGAATGGGTGCGAATCATACCGCTTGAAGTCTCGTAGCCAGTTCACTACTCTAGTAGATTGCAAGTGTTGGATTGTTGGGTGATCATTATGACATGCATCATGACCTAAAACGACTCCCGCATCAAACTAGTAATGGGGTCTATTCAAGTCACTGGTGCTGCTAGAGGTGGTGCAGCTTGTGGCGGTACAACTTGAGGCAATGCAGCTGCATCCTTCCTAGTTACTAATCCTTCTCGAGGTGAGCTCTCTTTAGCCTCACCTCTTCCTCTACATCTAATCTTCCACATCCTCTAGGTGACATGGTTCTAAAAACCAAGATAATTCTATTTAAGTCTATCATTTACTAACAATACAATATCATAGTACACAAAAAAAATTCATACAACATTGCAAGCATATAATAGCGAAATTAAATCAAGCATCATGCTGCAATATATAATATAATTAAAGCTCGTTAATTTTCATGCTACATAACATTTAAAACATAGAGCCAATCACTACACATAACATTTAAAGCATCATTGTGTATATAATGGTGACAGAGCATCAATGAGTGAACTGCCTGGGATCGAGCTCGCACGTGTGGGTTGTGTGTAGGGAAGTACTACACATCCAATGTTGTCTAAATTGGAGGACACCCCATGACCGTTTTAACCATAGGTCCTAGATCATTAGTTACACATGTTTGCATTCTTTGACCCCATCAGTGGGGTCACTTACTTAGTATTTCTTAAAATACTCGAGTCATGTGCTATTTCTACTTTAGGTAAAGGCAAAGTACCCCTGTACCGTTGACGACGACATTGCAATCAGAGACCATGCCACGTGCATAGGATAGTAATATTTTCTTTTCTTAGACTTTGACTAGTATGGGATGTTTTTCATTAGAATTTTTACTTGCTTTATTTATTATTGTTCTTATATAGTTTTAAATATGTTTTCAAACTAGTATGTCCATGACAGTGTTTTAAGTTGAAGTAATATTTTAAGATAAAGATTATGTTTCACGATGATGTTTTAAATGTTTCTTTCACACAAGAGCATAGACTATGATGATGGTAGTGACTTTAGGTTAGTAAAAATCTAGGGCCATTACATGTGATGTGCTGATGATGTGATTTATGTTATGGTGTAATACGTTCGGCGATATAATACATGATGAGACATGCATTATGATATGATGTGATATGTCTATGACATCATGTCTATGATATGATATTTCTATGATATAATATGTTGAAGGACATGTTATGTGCATGGTACGACATAATATGATGTATGATAGGAATGATACGGTATTCAACTCCGATACATGTCTTAAAGACAATGTTGAAAAATGATATGATATGAAGGAAAATGGAAGGAGTTTTTTAGATGCATCAGGGAATGTCTCCTTTTACGATGTTACAAATGCGTACGTCATGAGACAAGAAAATGATCATTATTTCTAACATAATGTTGCGATGATCATGATCATGCCTCGCAAGACACTCGAGATTTGCTGACCTCCGGACGTCTGGCTATGGACAACCAGCTCGACTATGATGGGTCTAGGGGGCGTGCGAACCGCCTGAAGACTCACACTTGCACGCACATCCAATTTTATCCAGACTGGAAGCCACCCCTACGATGGTTTTAATGATAGGTCCCTAAGCATGAGTTGCATGTGTTTGCATTCCGTGACCCTAATAGTGGAGTCACTTATTGAGTATTTCCTAAAATACTCAAGTCGTGTGCCACTTCTATTACAGGTAAAGGCAAGACACCCCTGTAGAGCTGATGACGACATCACAAGTAAAGACCATGGCACATGCATAGGATAATGGTATTTCATTTCTTAGACTTTAGGTTAGTACACGGTGTTTTTACTTTTAATGTTTATTTTTTCTATTCAATATTTGGTTATGTTGTTTTAAATATATTTTCGAACACGCAAGTCCATGACAGTATTTTATGATAAAGTTTTAAAGATTTATTTCCGCATAAGAGAGTATGTCGTGATGATGATAGCGACTTTAGGTTAGTAGAAATCTAGGGTTGTTACAGTTGGTATCAGAGTTCTAGATTAGAGATTCTGTAGACTAGCCTACGAGATAGGCTTGACATGTTCCATGGTCCCACATCTTATGCCCCCCGATCATCATCAAGTATGTCATGGATAAGATAAGAAAAGGAAATGTTGTTGATTTCATATGTTGTTACTGCTTGGTCATTATCAACTATAACTCCTAATTAAATTTTGACACCATTGACTTTATTATTGTTGACTTAGTTATATGTTTATTTTAATAAAGAATTGGTATGATTTACCCAGCATGGAATATGAATGTTAATTAATATATTGATAGTGTTTAGATTAGTAAGGTTTGTACCATGAATGGGGAGCTAGAGTTTAGTATTTATGTCAGATGTCTTGAACATAGTTAAAATACGCAGTGTTATGACCATAGAGATGGGAAAAATGTATCAACGTATACTGACGATTAAATAGATTCAAAAGAAAACGAACAAAAAAACTTGATAGATGACAGCATCTTATAGTCTGCTACAGATATTAAAAGTGGTAGTGTCGAAAGGAAATTTCGTCACTATGAAGTATGTAAATATGAAATTTAAGTATGGGTGAAAAAAAAAAATAAATAAGCTAACACAGTAAAAGTTGAAACATTGTATACCTAAACTCATTTATGAATGACATAAATGACTTTAATGTGAGCTAAGCTCAGGAAGTCGTGAGATGTAGAAAACCACCCTGCCTAACACTAACTGATTAAACTATTGATCTTGTTGACAGAAGAAAGCAAGTCATCTAGAAGAAAGTGAGAAAATTGAAATTGAGGTTGAGGTAAGTATTTAAGTTCTCCAATACTAAATTGAGGTTGAAATTGATTACAATGTGCCTAAACCACAATCATACTAAATGGATTCTATTTTTCATGAAATTTTAGGAGAAGACTCAATATGATATGATAAGGTTATGTATGAAATTTGATAATAATTAGATTATGATAAAAGGCTAAACCAAGGGTACGTGTAAAATGACTAAAATTCCCCTATAATTATATATAGCTGGCTTAGGAGCAAAGTGACCCCTAAATGACATTTAATTGAATGAGACTTATGTTACAAGGCCATTGAAATATGTTGAGGATTTAAACCAAGATTTGCAGTGGTAAATAACCAAAATATCCCTATAAGAATTCTAAGATGTTTTCAAGATCTTAAATACTCAAAATACTACGAAAATTGATGAGACTCGTTTACAATATAAGGGTAAGTATGAAAGATTTTAAGGAGATTATAACAACTTAGGGATATGAGCTAAGAGAAAAAGTATGTAACTACCCTCAAGACACTTGATAAGGAATCAAGGTTTTTATGAGTACTAAGTGACAAGATACATATGAAATATTTATGCTTGTAGAAAAATATTTATGACTCATATGGATTAGGGTGTACTTGTTAAGAATTTTTCTTTAGTTGTATTTCAAGACTTAACAAAAAAAACTCTTGAACGAGAACCCGAGATATTTTAAAGACCTCCCGATGAGTAGTGCAATATGGTCTTACGACAATGAATACGTCGTAGGAAACTATGAACACCTAGGTGTAGGTACTTCAACTATGTCACAAGGAACCCGTGAATTCTTGGACATAGGTATGTAAATTGTATCGCACCGAACACATGAAGCTTTGGATGCAAATATTAAGACTATGTCACGGGGAATGCATGAAGCCTCGTGCATTTATTTATTAAATATAATGAACAAATTAAGGTAACAAAAGTCAAGAGATAGGAGTTGAAGAAAGTTCTCTTAAGTATAGGAGTTGAAGAAAGATAATGTTTCAAAGATTTTCTTTTAAGTTTCAATGTGGTAGTTATGAGTGACTGTGAGGTCTTTTAACTCATTAATACCCACAACTTGTATAATTTAATGAACTAGATCTTCGAGAAGGTTTGTAATGATCTAAATAAATTCTAAAGGGAGTAATTGGACAAACTAGCTAATAATTATAAATTTTAGTGTTTAAACAAAATATCCTTAGACCGTGAAATGTTTCATCAATATACTTAAAAAATAATAATAATAATAAATAAATAAATAAAAATAAAAAAATAAGTTTATTGTTAGTGAGATGAAACCGTTAATATCTTGTTTGAAAATACAATTCAACTTTCAAACGTTTTGTTAATACTCATAATTTAAAAAAAAAAAATTAAAAAATACTCTTAAATCACTTTTCTCTTCAATTTTGTTTTGAAGTCTCTTGTTTAGGGACATTTCCTAATATGAATATAATACAATTCAATATTTAAATAAACAATTTATTTTCAATCTTATTCTTGAGTATTTTTAAATTTGTGTTAACAAATTCGTTCATATACATAAGAATACAGTTTGACTCGTCTACTCTATTTCGAGTCAACAAAGATATCATAGGCTTTGCAGTGTACCCAAAATAAAATGGCGAGACCAAGTTATCGTTTTAAAATATTATGCATAAAATCATTCAACCACATGAGAAAGAACAATATTACTAGCGAACAAACGAAGACCTTTGTATGTTAGACTAACATGATAACCAACTATACCACAAGACTAAATGATGTGCAAATTTTGTTCTATATTATGATATAATGTTATAAAATCCAGGAGTAAAAAGAATGATAAAATTAGAATTTTAAATTTTTTTGTTATTCTAGAATTAATTGTGCAATATTTGAAGGCTTTCATTGTTATTTTGAGCAATAGGTCCAACTCTTTAATTGTAACGACTTACAAAAAATAATAATTATAACAATAATAAAGAAATAAATAAATAATTAACCCATCCCTTCCTTCATTGGTATCTTAGGACTCCTTCCTCAAATATCACTCTTCAACCCCTACTCTAACTACCAGTTATGCTAGAGAGAATAAAAAAATAGATTGGAAAAGATTCACATATAAAGCTAGAGAAAGAATATAAAAATAGCCCCTACTCCAACTATCAGTTATGCTAGAGAGAGAATAAAATGGCTTTGATACCATGATAGATGATCACCACCAACTATCAGTTATGCTAGAGAGAGAATAAAATGGCTCTGAGACCATGTTAGATGAACACGACTCTCCACAATGGTATGATATTGTCCACTCTGAGCATAAGCTTTGTTTCGAGCTTTCCCAAAAGGCCTCATACGAATGGAGATAGTATTCTTTGATTATAAACTGATAATCATTCCTTAAATTAGCTGTGGGACTCTCATCCAACAGAATTAAACGGCTAAACAAAATTAAACGAAAAAAAGAAATCAGATTTAGAAGTAAAGAAGATTCAGTGGATAGAACTAAACACTAAAACTAAATACAGAGATAAGATTCAATTAATAGAATTAAAAACTAAAACTAAATATGGGGAGAAAAGAAAATAAAGACAAAGATTTGGTGGAAAAAAACTCTACGATAAAACAATTAAAAATTAAAACTAAATATAAAAAAATGGAGATTTAGTGAAAAGAGCTCCACATAAAACAAAAGAATTAAAAATTAAAATTAAATACTGGGAGAAAAGAAAATAACCCCGAGGAAAAAATAAAATAAAGACCAAGACTAATAGAAAAAAGAGGAAAGATTCAATAAATAGAATTTAAAGTTAAATATAAAAAGAAAAATGGAGATAGGGTGAAAAGAACTAAACCCAGCAAAAAAAATTGAACTTTAAATATCTCGGACTTTTATTCATGCAAATATTCTAATGTTCACATGAAATCTAACATAATCATTATAAATTAAAGGAATAATTTTGTACAAGTTCGAATTTAAAACTGATGTCATGGGCTCACATAAGTTGACTTGGATTTCAAAGGATAGAATTGAACTTTAAATTAGTGACAACAACTTAAGCTAATCAGGTAAGTGGCCTTACTATCGGCACGATTATATTTGATGCTGACACGTGCCCTGTGGTTTTGCATGTGTCATAAACTTCATGTGTGAATTGTTTATAAATCGATATGACTATGATATGTTATGTATATGTTATGATACGTGAATGATATGATAACTCTTACATCATCATGTGTTCAATGATATGTGTGAGATAGGATACGAGAAGGATGCGATAAACGTAATGGAACGATATGACTAAGATATGATTGACATAATCAATGATATGTGTGAGATAGGATATGACTATGATATGTTATGTATATGTTATGATACGTGAATGATATGATAACTCTTACATCATCATGTGTTCAATGATATGTGTGAGATAGGATACGAGAAGGATGCGATAAACGTAATGGAACGATATGACTAAGATATGATTGACATAATCAATGATATGTGTGAGATAGGATTCGAGAAGGATGCGATAAACGTAATGGAACGATATGACTAAGATATGATTGACATAGCATATGGTTAGGTTATGTATAGAAAAGGATATGATTATGATAGAATGATAGAACGATATGGTTAGGATACGTTCCTATAACGGTATGACTCAGATTCGTAAATAAAACGATATGGTTAGGATGCTATACGTTCCTATAACAGTATGACTCAGATTCGTAAATAAAATGATATGAAAAATGATATGATATGTTCGCTAGAGGGATTGTATTAAACAATAATAAAAACGAAAAAGATGTTGTGACCTTGTACCCCCCTTAACGGGTGTCTGGGGCTCTGGGGCACTGAGAGCTACTAGAGAATGAAAGGAGGCTTAGGTCCTAGTACGTTATGATGATAGGTCCCGTAATTGCAAGTTAGAGTGAGTGGATGAGTCACGTAAGTGACTATAATGTAGTTTTATGTTGACTACAATGGGAGTCGAACCCACGACCTTCTGTTCCGAAGTCAAACGCGCTAATCCACTGCGCTATGCAATCATTTTTTGAAGTTTATGCAAATACATTAATATAAATATATATTTTTATACTTTTATGTTTGAATTCCTACTTATCATACCGTAATGGAAAGTATGGGGACCTGATGCATAATTGTGTGTTCATGTGTATCGAGATACTGCCCCATTATGATGAGCACGGACGCGTACTTCATGAGACTGATTGTGATCATCTTATTCGCCATAATGCTACGACAATCATTATTCCCTACGGGTGTCCAGCAACAACTCTCAGCGAGTGCTAGCCAGACCAGTAGGCCTAGGGAGCGTGCGAGCCTGCCTAGTGGGCCCACGTTCGTAGGTGTGGGCCATGTGTAGAGAAGTATTACACATCTAATTTAGCCTGAACTAGAAAGCCTTCAAGAGAATGAAATGAACTCTTGTACAGTTGATGACTACATTTCATGTGACTTCATTTCATAACGCCAATAGTCGGGCCAGTTATTGAGTACAGGGGTTCCTACACACGGCCCACACGTCACATTAAAGACCATGGAACTTGTGTTACGATAAGTTGCATTTTATTTATTTTGTAGTCCTTAAGTTAGATTAGGACATTGTTTTATTCTTTTTTGTTTTATATAAATTTCACGTTGTTTATTTTTCGTTATTTTTTTTAAGGTTTTATTGCAAATGTTTAAGTCCATGGCATCGTGTTATGAATTATTTAAATGAATTTTTCATACAAAAAAAAAAAGGAAGATTCCCGTATTAAAAAACTTAAACTAAATATAGAAAGAAAAGTAAATACAGACCCAAAATAACTTGAAATAACTCTATCAGTTGTTTTATACAAAATCATAGAAAATAAGATTTTTAATAAAAAAAAATATAATTATTAGGTACCTAACATTTACTTTTAACAATGGACCAATCTAAATTATAGAAATAATTTTATTGGGTTCAAACTTAAAACTGATGTCATGAGCTCACATAGGTTGACTTGGATTTCAAGGGACATAATCGAACTTTCATTAAGGATATATTCGTGACAACAACTTAAGCTAACGAGGTAAGTGACCTTACTATTGACATGGTTATATTTGATGTTGACACATGCCCGTGGTTCTGCACGTGTCATATATACTGATATGTGTGCATTATTTGTGAATCGGTAGAAGTAAGATTTGTTCATGAAACGTGAAGGTTAGGTTACATCTTGAAGTACTATGGATATGAGTGGTTGATAAAAGAATATAGTTAGGTTATGTGTAGAAAGAGATAGGATTATGATAGACTGATAGAACGATAACGTCAGGGTACGTTTATGTAACGACATGACTATGATAGGTATAAGAATGTTAAGGCTATGATAAGTTAGGGAACGATATGACCACGAAGTGTTTACGATATGTTATGATTATGATACGACATGTGAATCATTGATGTATATATATTGTGATATGATATAAAGACGATATGAAATATGTTATAGTAAGATATGTGATAAAATTGACATGTTTATGATATGAATATTGTGATGCGATATGTTATGGCATGATACGTATATGATGAAAATTATTATGCTTGGAAGCACGAAATGTTATGATTGTGACACACTTATGTAATTTGAATGATATGATATGATTGGCATGCCAAACGACGAACTAGCATGAAATACAACCCCAGCGTATGCATGAAAGATATGATAAGTGATATGAAAAATGATATGGGATGTACGGAACGCTAGTGGGGTTGTATTAAATGATAATGAAAATGAAAAAATGTTGGGACTTCATGCATTATTGTGTTCTCATGCATTGGGGGATACCCTTTACCCTTCACGATAGTACGGACGAATACGTTATGAGGCAGGAATACGATTATTATGGTTATCATAATGTTTCGATGACCAAGCAGGAAAATGATCATTATGTTTATCATAATGCTGCGACGGTCAGACAGGGGTACGATCATTATGGTTAACCTAATGTTGTCGTGACGGTTACTAGTTCTAACGAGTGTCTAGCCTAAGGAGCTTTCGGAGTATGCTTGCCTCACAAGGAAGGTGGCCCAGCGGTGTGCGAACTGACTGGTGAGTCCATACTTGAACGTATGGGCTATGTGTAGAGTATATGATACACATCCAAATTACCCGTTAGGACAGTACCGTCGAAAAATGGATTTAAATGATAGGTCCCGTCATTGCATTCGCATGTTCTTGCATTTAATCCCTAATAGTAGGGTCACTTACTGGGTATTTCTTAAAATACTCAACCCACATGCTACCTTTATTTCAGATTAAGACAAGGCATTCCTGTACGGCTGACGACGGCATCGCAACTGGAGACTATGACACATGCATAGAGTAGTCGTATTTATTTTCTTAGACTTAGACTAGGATAGGATGTTTTTAATTTAAACGTTCATTGATTTTATTTAGCCTTTTGTTGTGTTGTTTTTAAAGGTGTTTTCGAAACACGTAAGTCGATGACTGTGTTTTAAGCTGAAGGTTATGATTCATGAAAGTTTAAATGAAGTATTTCCGCATTCAATATTTATGATATGTATACAGTCGCGACCTTAATTTAAGTAGAAAATTTTGAGTTGTTATAAATGAACTGTCCGGATGATCAATAGGTGACTTGTGCATCATTTATACTAAAAAATGATGCAGAGTTAATAGTCGGGGGAATAACCGGGGGATTCTCAGCCAAGATGGAAGTGTGATACAATAAACCTACTTTTAGCTTTTATGTTTAATCTAGTTAATTGTATTAAATATAAATGTGAACGGTTCAGATTAAGTTTTTTTATTTTTTATTTTTTATCTTTTTATATTTGATATATCTAATATATTAAATAAACACTTCAAATTAAATATATTTTTTCTCTATTTGTATTTATTTAACATATTAAATATTTATTCCAACCCTTCAAATTAGATCTATTTTCTTAGTTAAATTTTAATTTGTACCCTTCAAATTCTTCTTTTAACTAAATTAAGGTCTTAATTAATCAATTTTCATTCGTTAACTATATATTTAGAGTTGCACTTTTATGCACGGTAGAACAAGTTGTGTCAATTGATATAATCATTACAAGCAAGTCAATCATTCACAATTTTTTGGTAATTACAACTGAGTCAAAAGTTTGTTATACCCCCTAATTATATCTTTCACCTTAATGCCCCTAATTCTCTAATAAACCATTTGTCTAAGATTCAATCATAAACTAAGTCCCTCTTGAGCACGTAAGAAGGGTGGGCCCCATTGTTCAAATCTCAAAATCAACACTACAGGAAACTACTCATCTACTTACCATATATGAGAATGGGTGAAAGTCATCTAGTGTGTTATGAATTATTTAAATGAATGTTTTCGCAAAAAAAGGTCAGGTCAGGTCATTCATATCGTAGCGACTCTATTTTAGTAGAAAAATAGGGTCATTACAATTTGTATCAAAGCTCTAGGTTACAGATTCTGTTGACTTGCATACGACGTAGTTTTAGTACGTTCCATGGTTCCACCACTGATGCTCCGTCGCCACAAAGTACGTCATACGTAAAATAATAAAAAAAGATATTAAATGTTATTGTCAAGTGTGCTATTGTTGAATCAGTTGTGTGTTTATAATGATATAGTGTATGACATATTTTTTGTACGAAGAGATCCTCACTTCAGAGTAATTACGTGTTGATTATAGATCATGTCACCTAGAGGACGTGGAAGAGGGTGTAGGGGAAGAAGATGACCCCTTGTTAGATGATGGGGTAGAGGTAGAGGGAGTCCACCTCGTGAAGGATCAGTAACTCAAACCGACACAGCAGTGCCACCCCTAGTGGCACCGACGCTTAGAATGGACCCCATGACTACCATAATGTGGGAATCATTCTAGGTTCGGATGCAAATGGTGGTGACCACCCAGCAGACCAACAGTACGCAGTCATTGCGAGAAGTGTTGTATGCAGGATTTCAAGGGATAGATCCTCGTACCTTTAATGGTGCCTCACGAGACCCAACAAAGACACAATTGTGGCAATCATCAATTAAGACAATCTTCTTATTAATGAACTGTCTCGATGATCAAAAGGTGACATGTGCATCATTTATGTTGAAAAATGATGCGGAGTTATGGTCGGGGTATAATCGGGAGATTCTCAGCCAAGAATGGAAGTGTGATACAATAAATATATTTTTTGCTTTTATGTTTATTATTATTATTTTGTCTATTTATATTTAATATATCTAATATATTCAATAAAAACTTTAAACTAAATATATTTTTTTCTATTTGTATTTAATATATTAAATATTTATTTGAACACTTTAAATTAGATCTATTTTCTTCTTTATATTTAATATATCTAATATACTAAATTTTAATTTTTCTTTTAACTAAAGTGAACCTTTTAGTGTAATGAGCATATGAGTTATCAAAGAGACCTTATGAACATATAGATTATAAGATTCAAGGACCTAAAATTAAATAATTAAACTGTTTAATTAATAAATTTTTATTGTTAACTATAGGTCACTCAACTATATATTTAGAGTTGCACTTTTATGTACGGTAGGAGAAGTTGTATCAATTGATATAATCATTACAAACAAGTCAATCATTGCACTTCATACATTCCAAGCGGCATAGTCTCAATATCTACACTCAAGGCTTCGTACGTTGAAAGCTACGAAGTCTAAGTTAGGAACATGCTATATCATGGGAGGTCTTAAGGGTTTCTTGAGTTTCTTAGTTTAAGGACCTTGGTCCCTTATTCTTGAGTGGTACCTACAAGAACATGATATACCGTGGGAGGTCTGGAGTTTCTTGAGTTTCTTAGTTTAAGGACCTTGGTCCCTTATTCTTGAGTGCTACCTAATGTTTTTCTTACCTTGGTAGTTGTAGAGCTTGTATAGTATTTTTCTTGGTTCTCAGTCTTCAACATTGATATTGGTTGATTGATATGATGGTAGTTGTCAACCTTATGTAAATTCTAAGGTTTGTAGAGCAATAATCAGTTAGGATTTTTCCTCCCTTTTAGAAATTGGTTGTTAGTGGATGGGGGAATGTACTAATTTTATTTATAGTATATCCTATAGAACCAATTAGTTCATTTAGTCTTGTGGATCAATGTCACTAGCCTTCTCAACATCATTTAGCCTGTACGACGGATTTCTTGAGTGTTCGCTTTTATTTATAGCATGAAACAACTCGAAGCATGGGTCTACTTATTGATACGTTATGAAAAGCTCCCTTGAATCCATTTGATTTCTTTTTTACCGACAAAAACTCGTGCTTGAAAATAAATATAGTTATTGAGAAGAAAAAATGAAACAATGAGATTATGGATTTCTTTTATTTCTACGATTTAGTTGGTTGCTTGTATCCTATTTAAACATGAACATTAATGAAAATTGGACTTTCGATCCCAATTATGTTTCTCATTCTTAGCATGGTATCAAAGCTTCTCATTTTTAACCACTTGAAATCTTGAAAATATCTTTATGCCCTTATAGGCTTTGTAAGAAGTTCTAAGTCATTTAGAGGGGTTTAGACCTTGAAATACTTTAAAAGGTCATGGGGGCATTTTGGTCATTATACCACCTAATTCTTGGTTTGACCTCTGAAAATGTTCCAATGTCATCAATCATAATAAAAAATAATAAAAGAATAATAATAAAAAAAAATAAAAAAAAGGGGGCCTACTACAAAGTTTCATAGCATTCAGAGGCCATTTAGATCATGAACCGAAGGTAAGTTGCCTTAAGGGCATTATGGTCATTTTATACCGTTATTTGGTTTAACTACTCAACTTTGTGCAATGACTATCAAATTGCATATATAATCTTAACATACCATAGTATGCTCAAAATTAAAAGTTGGGCCGAAATTCATTTAGTGGGTTATTTTGATGTTACTTAAATCTCAAGAAATTTGATCGGTTGAGGGTCTTAACTCATGGTTCTTGATATTTTTCTTTCATATATCTTTAATTCATACTTGATTTAATGTTTATATAGAAATTCAAGCAATTCCTACAAGTATTTCTTAATAAAAGTCTAAGATGGTTTCTTACCTCGTAGTTGACGTACGGGACCTCCGTTCTCGAGAAATTGGTATCCTAATTGCTTCAAATTTTCTTTGACACAATCCTTGGGGTGTCTAGTTTCTATAACCATAAAGTTTTCATGACAACTGTGATGATGTTAATATAACACATGTGGAAGCAATTTGGATCTTAGGCACTCTAAGTACATCAATTATAGTAAATTAGCTAGCATGTTTCAAAAGCATTAAATCTCAATGAGTTTGAATACTAACCTTTTGTCGCTCAAGTTTCTTCACGAACCGGTTTCAAACCACCTCGAACATACTTGTCACACTGTTCTATGGTTTAGTCCGATATGAGCTTGCAGAGGGACCTAATGGACCTATAGATCATGGGCTCCAACGATCCAAGATTAACCGGCTAAACTCATTAACCTTGTTAACCAACATTCGTTAACCACTAGGACACTCCACTATAGCCTAGTAGTAGCACTCCCCTCACTATAGATATATTTCTGTCCATTTGATATAACCATGATTAGTAAGTCGATCCTTCACAGGTTGTTCGTAACTAGAGATGGGTCAATTTACCGTTTTACCCCTAAAGTCACTTCTTGTTCCTTATGTCTCACTGATCCTCTAATGAACAATTGGTTTGTGGTCTAACCAGTAAACCGAATCCCTCTCAGGCCAATGAGAGGGTGGGGCCCCTTGTTCAAGACCTAGAGTCAGTGCTTAATGGGAGGCCTATTGAGTCGGCAAACTAGAGCCACTCTCACCCATGAAAATCTAAGGATAATTCCGAATAAACAGGAGTTCATGGTTAGCTCAGGATTAAAACCGAGTTACCTAGGTTATCGAATGAAAAGAAAATCAGTCTCAACAGTAAACGACATTATAAAGTGAGAGTGGTTTTCTTCATGGTCCGATCTTATGCATTACTCATTGCATAGGATGCCCCCACTCACATGTCTCCACATGTACAATTTAGTGATCACATTGTTTATATCATATACAAAAGTGGGCCGCATCCATAGTGTCCCCAGAATAAGGTACTCAGCCTTATCCTTATACTATAGATCATTTTGACTATATACTTGAACTTGATCCACTCTTATGTCTCTACATATAGTTCAAGTAATCAAACTATAGCCAGAGTGTTCTTAGTTTATTGGATTTAGATTAATGATCGTAAAGTTCACTTTATTCAATAACAATCTTTACTGAATAAACAACAATAATAACTTTATTGAAAATAGAATATGTTTTTGTTTACAAACTATGAGTTTTAGGACATAAAACCCAACAGAATCAACAATGCAACCTTGCTTTATGCTTCTCCATATTATTTCTCCTCCGTTCAGAGTGAAGATAGATCCTGATGTCGATTTCCTCGAATCTACATCAGTCTGAAAATCTGAGTCAGTAAACCCTGTAAGGATCAGATCCTTAGCACCGTACATTAGCATATAGTCCCACGTTCTCCTAAGATACTTGAGGATATTCTTAACGGCAGTCCAATGAGCACGTCCTAGATTGGAGTGATATCTACTGACAATTCCCACAGCATAGCATATGTCGGGTCGGGTACATAGCATGGCATACATCAGACTATCGACCGCTGATGCATAGGGAATGTGTCTCGTATCTCAACTTCTTGAGGTGTCTTAGAACTTTGTTCCTTCGACAAATGAACTCCATGCCTGAAAGGTATAATCCTTTCTTAGAGTCCTATATCTTATATCGAATCAACATTTTGTCGATGTACGATGCCTGAGACAATGTTAGTGTTTTGTTCTTGCGATTCCGAACAATTTAGATTCCAAGAACAAACTGAGCCTCTCCCAAATCTTTCATTTGGAATTGTATCGCTAGCCAATGCTTAACGTCAGTCAGAAATCCCACATCATTTCCAATGAGTAGGATATCGTCAACGTACAACACCAGGAAAGCTACTGTAGAGTCGACTATCCTTTTATAAACACAAGGTTCGTCAACATTCTGTTTAAAGGCATAAGATTTGATCGCAATATCAAACTTTATATTCCAGGATCGTAATGCTTGCTTCAACCCATAAATGGATCTTTTAAGCTTGCAAACCCTTTGCTCGTGATCCTGTTCAATGAACCCCTCTGGTTGAGCCATATACATACTCTCTTCAAGATTGCCGTTTAGAAAGGCTATCTTAACATCCATTTGCCAAATTTCATAATCATAAAATGTGGCAATAGACAAGAGTATTCTAATTGATTTAAGCATAGCAACAGGAGAGAAGGTTTCTTCATAGTCCACCCCCTCTCTTTGGGTATAACCCTTTGCTACTAGTCGAGCTTTAAAGGTCTGTATCTTACTGGTCTGGTCTCGTTTCCTCTTATAGATCCATTTGCAACCAATAGGTTTTACCCCATCTGGTTGATCTACAAGTTCCCAGACTGAATTGAAGTACATTGACTCCATTTCAAGATTCATGGCTTTAATCCACTGATCTCTATCTTCATCATTCATTGCCTATTTATAGGTCAATGGATCCTCAACGCCATCATCAGGTATGATGACTTGAGTTTCTGTCAAACCCAAGTATCGATCGGGTTGAGTTATAACCCTCCCACTACGTCGAGGCATTCTCAACTCTTGAGAAGGATGTGATTGACCAGGAGTGTCAGCTCCATCAACACAACTCTTGTTGAAGGACCAGCTTGATCAACAACTCTTGTTGTTTTATCAGTAGCTTCTTTAGAAATCTCACTTTTCTTACGTGGTCTTCCTCTAAGAATGTAGTGTTTGTTGATACAAACACTCTATTTTCTTGAGGGTCATAAAACAAACCACCTTTTTAGCTCTAGATTTCTCTCCTATCTCTCTTCCCTCCTCTTTAGATGGAAGACCATGACTGTGTTTTCCAGATAAGAAGTTGTTTTAAGCGTTTTTCAAAGTTTACGTTATAAATGATGTTCATGTAAGAATTATATTTCCACATTATAGATGAACATGAGACGTTAGTAGCGACTCTAAGTATGTGGAAATTTAGGGTCGTTATAGTTGATATCAAAGCTCTAGGTTTTAGATTCTGTAGACTAGCCTACGATGTAGGCTTGGCACATTCCATGGTCCCAACATCGATGTCCTGTCACCATCAAGTACGTCTTGCATAAGATAAGAAAAGAGAAACATTTTCGAACTCGCATGCATTTTTCTAGTGATATTACTAAAATTGTTGTGATATTTCATGTATTTATTATAGAGTATGATGTGATTTGTTGTATGTTGAGTGATTTTGTTTGCAATATGAGACTTTAGAATATGTATTTTTAATAATATATATGCATAGTGATGAACCTTAGACTTAAGAAATGCTATCTTGGTTTCTTGAACCATGCTGCCTAAACCACGCGAAAGAGTAAGACAAGGAAGGGGACGATGTCCTATTAGAGGTAGAGGACGAGGTGAGGCTGAAGAGAGTTCACCTCAAGAAGGATCACAGATGGGGTTTGAATTAGAACCCTTATTGCATGAAATGTCTGTAAGCACCCCTTTGGGATTAGAAATAGTAGCTAGGGATAGAGTAAAAATGACCAAGTAATCATAGGGAACCAAACTCTAAGCATTGACCTGATGGTAGTGAACTTGATGTTCTTCGACGTCATACTAGGCATGGATTAGCTAGCCGAAAACCATGCTAGTATAGACTGTTGTAAAAAGGAAGTAACATATTTGCCACTAGCGGGACCTACCTTTAAATTTAAAGGCACGAGTACCGGGATTACCCCCTAGGTAGTCTTGATGATGAAAGCAAATAGGTTAGTCCAACAAGGCGGATGGGCTATATTAGCATGTGTCGTAGACGTAAGAGGAAAAGAAAAGACCCTAGAAAACGTGTCAATAGTAAACGAGTTTTCAGATGCATTAACGAACGATCTACCTGGAATACCCCCTTCTTGAGTGATCGATTTCGTCATCGAAGACAAGCTAGGAACTGGGCCTATTTCCAAAGCACCCTATCACATGGTGCTAACAGAGTTGAAGGAACTCAAGGCGTATTTACAAGACTTACTAAATAAAGGGTTCATTCGACCTAGTGTATCCCCTTAGAGTGCACCAGTGTTGTTTGTTAAGAAGAAAGATGGATCGATGCGTCGATGCATCGATTACAGAGAGCTAAATAAGAGAACCATAAAGAACAAATAGCCTCTGCCCCGAACGGAAGACTTATTCAATCAACTCAGAGTGGCAACGATATTTTCTAAGATAAATTTGCGGTCAGGTTACCATTAAATAAAGATTAAAGAAAAAGACATACCAAAGACAGCATTTAGGACAAGGTACGATCACTATGAGTTCGTAGTGATGTCATTTGGCCTCACCAAGGACTGTCTAGACACTTTCGTGATCGTGGTCATTGATGACATCCTAGTGTACTAGAAAACAGACTTGGAACACTAGGAACACTTCTGAAAAGTCCTAGCCACCTTAAGAGAGAACAAGTTATACGCGAAGTTCTCAAAGTGTGAATATTGGTTACGACAAGTCTTTTTCCTAGGACAAGTGGTGACAAAGGACGGAGTATCCATAGATCCCACTAAGGTCGAAGCGGTCGCAAAGTGGGAACGCCCAACTACGATAAAATTAGTACGGAGTTTCTTAGGACTAGCAGGATACTATCGATGGTTTGTGCAGGACTTCACTAGGATAGTCTCACCTTTAACACAGTTAACGAGAAAAGGGGTATCATTTATATGGAATGATGCTCGTGAGGCAAGCTTCCAGAACCTAAAAGAGAGATTGGTAACAACCCAGATACTCACAGTACCTGAAAGCTCAAAAGGGTGCGTAATCTATAGTGACGCGTCCAAGAAGGGACTAGGATGTGTGTTAATGCAACATGTAAGGTTGTTGCATACTCCTCCCGTCAACTAAAAGAATACAAAAAGAATTATCCTACCCATGACCTAGAATTGGCCGCTGTAGTGTTCGTACTAAAAATTTGTAGAACCCATAGCCCAAATCCCTCCTCGGACCAGTAGCCAAATGTCAATCCAACCCGCAACCCGCGACCCGTGCTTGCCTCTACAAACCCGAGGTCCAAGTTCCCTCGACCCAACCAAACCAGCCCGCAGCCTAACTCACTCGCGGCCTGATCTATAAACAGAAACAAAGTCAGCAGCCTAGCCGTAAACGCGACCACGAGCCAACCCAAACCGAACCTCGACCCGAGACGCTTGCATCGACATGGGCTGCTCTGGTGCTGCCACGTGTTCATTTTCTATGAAAGCAACCCTTCGGCTTGAGCGGTTTGGACGCTCCGACGACGCTTCGGTGGCTCGACTGCTGTTTTAGCCCAGTTTCCACTGTTTCGACCGTCCTAGATCAATTTTCGGCCCCAGTTAAGGTAATCAAGGTCGTTTTAGAGCCGTATTTCACATTTATTGAATTATTAGTTATTTAATTGTGAAATACTAATGGAAGGTGGTGAACGGTGTGATTGGAAACAAACTCTAGCACCGTAGGAAGCAGCTCTCAAGGAACGAGAGTTTATGTAACGACCCAGATCCACCGCTAGCAGATATTGTCCTCTTTGGGCTTTCCCTTTCGGGCTTCCCCTCAAGGCTTTAAAACGCGTCTGCTAGGGGAAGGTTTCCACACCCTTATAAAGGGTGATTTGTTCTCCTCCCCAACCAATGTGGGACATCACAATCCACCCCCCTTCGGGGCCCAGCGTCCTCGCTGGCACTCGTTCCTTTATCCAATCGATGTGGGACTGCCCCCAAATCCACCCCCCTTTGGGGCCCAGCATCTTTACTGGCACACCGCCTCGTGTCTACCCCCCTTCGGGGAACAGCGAGAAGGCCAGCACATCGTCCGGTGACTGGCTCTGATACCATTTGTAACGACCCAGATCCACCGCTAGCAGATATTGTCCTCTTTGGGCTTTCCCTTTCGGGCTTCCCCTCAAGGCTTTAAAACGCGTCTGCTAGGGGAAGGTTTCCACACCCTTATAAAGGGTGATTTGTTCTCCTCCCCAACCAATGTGGGACATCACAGTTTATGTTTAGCTAATTAGGGAGTACTTGAGTCAAGGCCAACCAAGTAAGTGGCCTTACTATAGGATAGGCTAAAAATTGTATGAGCTATGATGATGTATGAACTGTGTTGTACGATGTCGTATGTTAGTATATGATGATGTATAAGTTATGATGATGTATGAGTTGTATCGTATGATGCCATATACTAGTATATAATGAATGATGTATGAGTTGTATCATATGATGTCATATATTAGTGTATGATGATGTATGAGTTATGATGATGTACGAGATATGATGATGTATGAGTTATGATGCTTTATGATGTGCGTAGTATATATATATTTCGATGAATGACGTACTTGATATTCTTGATGCACTTTATGACAATATGATGAGCATGATGATTGTGTGACGTTTACCTTAATATGATGATATTTTCCATATTGAGCATGCTATATGATGATGAGTGCCATATTTCATCATGTCGTTAGATCGACATACGACACAACCCTAACAGCATGAAAATGATATTAATATAAATATCCACGAGTATGTGTTACCTAGAATAACAAAGAGATGCGACTAGAGGGTTGTATTAGAAGAGATATTATGATGAATTTAGAGGGATCTCATGCATGTTGTATGTTTATAAGCATAGGGCTACTTCCCCTAGAGATGATGAGTGTGGACGCACACAATAGCTTGACCAGAGGAGGGTGTTCCTGAGGCATATGACATTAGCTTGACCAGAGGGTTTAGGGGATGTGCGAGCGCCTAGTGGATTCACACTCGCACGTGTGAATCGTGTGTAGGGAAGTACTTCACATGCAATTTTTTCGAGACTGAAGGTCACCCCTATGATGTTAGAGATAGGTCCTTAAATCATGATTGCATGTGTTTGCGTTTGCATGACCTCCTATAGTGGGGCCACTTACTAAGTATTCTTCGAAATACTAAGGTCGTGTGCCATATTATTTTTTAGGTAAAGGCAAGGCGCACTTGTATGGAGGACGGCGGCATCGCTAGCAGAGATTGTGGCATATGCATAGGGTAAACCAAGTCCATCTCGAGCCAATGAGAGGGTGGGGCTCCATTGTTCAAGTCTCAAAATCAGTACTTAAAGAGAACGACTCATCTACATTCCTTATATGGAAAGGAGTGAATTTCATCTCATGATATTATGTTCCCAACTCCCTATTTGGTCAAGTCTCCAAAACGGTAGGCATATTGAATCCGCTAAAAGAGTCATTCTCACCCATGTAAATTAAAGGACAAGCCCTCACAGACAGGAGTTCATAACTCACTCAAGATTAAGATTGAGTCGCATATGATCATCATGTGAAATATTAATCTTCTCAATTAACGGATTTATAAAGAGTGATTAAACATTTCTTGTTCCATTCTTATACAAATTCATTGTATAGGATACCTCCACTTACATGTCTCCACACGAACGATTTGGATCAAATCGTTCGTAACGATTACAAAGTGGGTTGTATCAATAGTGTTACCAGGATAAGGCACCCATCCTTATCCATATACTATAGAGCCTTTAGGCTATTACTTGAACACGATCCTCTTGTATGTCAACCACATGTTGTTCAAGATTACATTAATAACCTTGAATTTGCATACAATGGATAACAATTAAATTGCAAATAAAATAACAAAAATTATTGTTATAAAGTAAATAATTAATTACTAGACTTTCGGGCATAAATCCTAACAAAAAGAAGAAAGTAAGTCATTTAAGGGAAGTGGGAAAGTTGGAAATTAAGACTGAATTGCGTATTTAAGGTTTTCTAGCATTAGGATTAACATTTTGTATTAGTTTTGCTAAGAGGATATAATCCAAGCATGCAGTTGTTTACGGAATATAAGGAACATATCAAGGTAACAAAAGACAAGAGGTACACCTCAAGAAACAAAAGTTCTCTCAAGTATAGGAGTAAGAAAGATAATGTTTCAAAGCTTTCCTTTAAGTTTCAATGTTGTAGTTATGAGTGACTGTGAGGTCTTTTAACTTATTAATGCACACAACTTCTATAGATCTTCGAGGAGGTTCTTAAACTAGTTTGTAATAGTCTAAATAAATTCTAAAGGGAGTAACAGGATAAACCCTTAACCAAACTTAAGGTTCTATATAGTGAGCATTACACAAATTTCTCAAACTATGAGTCTTGGATGAACAAAAATGTTTCCTTTCAGCACAAAATGCCATAGAATGTGGTATAGTGAACCATTTTAAACGAAGAGTAGTATGTCCAAGCCACTAATGAGGTCGTGCAAAAGGTTAGGATGTGGATGCATACAACTTGGTGTAGACAGAAAAATAAGAAATAAAAAAATGTTCCATTGATGTAATACGTAGAGAGCTAGAGTTGAAAGTAGGCAACAAAGTATGCTTGAAGGTAGCCTCGATGAACAACATAATAAGGTTCAAATGAAGCACGAGTTAAGTCCATGCTTTAGCATACCTATCGACATGTTAGATTGAATCGTACCAGTTGAGGATATTTGGTAAAACCACCACACCTAAATGGTATGAAAGTTCTCTATTTATAATCATTTAGAGAATAAAAAATTACAAGGATATGAAAAGAGCAATAAATGGATATAAGATGTTTGCCTATAATAGAAAGGAAAATATGATACCTACGGTAAGCCATAATGGAAGACAAATATGATATTTATGGTAAGCCGTAATGGAAGACAAATATCTAGATATTTGGCTATAATAAAAGATCGAATATGATATATATGGTAAAATATAATTCAGTACTAAATATTCTTAACACCCCCCCCACAAGCTGAGCGTCAGATTTGAACGAATGTGAAGCTTGGATATGAAAAATTCAAAGAGAGGTTGAGAAACACTTTTTGTGAATTTGTCACCAATTTTGTTCGAAGGAGACGTCTAATTGGGCGGCATAGTATTTTCTTGACGATCTAAAACTGTAGTGGCAATGGCTCCAACGAGAATATGTCTACCCCACAAAGTAGGAGGAGGAAACCGAGAGGAAGAAGGAGAATATAGAGAGAGGGCTATTGGAAGGGCCTTGGTCAAGTAACAAATTGAACAAAGAAGAGGGAGAATAAAAAATCTCCATAAGAATTCCTACAAATCTAACATTAGAAGATATAGAAATTGCAATTTAAAATAGAATGGGAATGAATCGAAAAAGAGTATGGAAATGGAGAAAGAGGCAGGAGGAAATTGGAAAAATAGAAATTGACGGGTCAAAGAGAAAGTCAATAAAGAAGACACCAACAGGTGATCGATAGAGAGCAAGATTAGAGAAAATTGAACGATCAGCAATCTGGTGTTGAGAAACAATCATTGGTTGTGGGCTATAGAGACGCAAGGCAAAGGCTTCAGAATTAGAGCGATGGCTCTATTATGAGAAAAGGGCAAGAGTGAGGAAGAAGAGGGCAGAAACTTGAGAATGCAAACTCTGTGGTGTATTTGCGACGAAGAAAGGAAGAGAGGGACGGAGATGGAGTGGTGTCTGCATCTTGTGGACTGGTTTGCTATTGAGAAAATGAGTACGAGTAAGAATATCTCGAACATATTTTGCCTGGTGACTCCAAAAGAGTAGTAGACAGAGCTGGTTGAGAAGTAGTCAACGCCATAGCAGGTGGTGAAGTTCCAATAGACGGAGAGGAATTGACGAAGACGATGTTGAAGCCCAAAGAGTTGTCCCAATGGATAAAGGAGCCAATTTTGGTGAGGAGGCTGGCTGCGATTTGGTTGGCGAAGAGGCCAGCACGGTGCCCGGATCCCAAAGGTAAATCTCTGCTGAAGGTCAGTACTTGAGATTTCGTATATTTTTTATGAGAAAGCTTATGAGGATCCTGAGGTTAGGGTTTCTATAAAGGATGAAGGACGGATCGGAAAGAAAATGAAAGAGGCTATGTTGGTTAGGGAGAAACCGGTTGTGTTGGAGAAGGTGATGTTGTATGTACAGAGTATGGCGAAGGGTTGACCTGCAAAGGATGATTTAGAGGTCAAAAGGGTGGAGCCGAAGAGTAATCAATCGGCTCCGCCTATGTCCGCCATGGAGACTACCACTACAGCATCAAAGCCAGTAGTGGTGGTGGAGAAGAAGATGGTAGAGAATTTAAAAGCCATTGAAAAGAAAGATTCGGGGTTCGTAAACTGAAAGGCTCTTGTACCATGAGAATATTTGTTAAAATCACCACACCTAATTCGTTTAAAAGTTCTATGTTTATTATCATTTTGATAATCAAATAAATTACAAAGATATGGAAAAATCAACAAATGGATACAAGATATTTGACTATAATAAAGTATCAAATATGATATATAGTCAACTATAATTCAATACTAACTATCCTTAACTGTAATACCCGAAGAGAGAAATAGAAATAGAAAAAAAAAAAGAAAGGGAAAAGTCGAGAGAGGAAAATAGGTAAATTTGCCCCTCCAACCACCTAAGGGGTCCAAACGAAACCCCATCCATAATCCTGCAAAAGAGAGATAGTGAGAGAAAGGGGTAGAGAGAACCTAGAGAGAGGAGAAAGGATGAACCGCCGGAAGACTCACCGAAAACTACCGTCGGAGTCTATTCCGGTGAAGATCATGATGCAAGGAGGTGAAGATCATGCAGAGAGACTTTCTTGGAAGGGAAAAGAGAATGTGGGTGGCCGGAGTCCTATTTTTCATCAAGAAGTCGGAAAACCCGCAAGGTAAGGATCTTGAACTTTTCCCAAATCTATGGTTTTCCTTTGCGAATCAAGATCTGAAATCTTGATATATTCATCTAGGAACAACTCTACGCATGATCTGTGAAGAAGTTTGGCCAGACCTCAACCCAAAGGCGGAGATCCGAGAGTCGTCCGAGAACGGTGAGCGAAATTCTGACCTTCTTAACTCGTCTGGTAGTTAATCGAAAATTACGAAAAAAACACGAGGACGTAGCCAGTAACACGATCTAAAACTTTGTCGAAGGAATCATGTCGATCCGATCTACGGATCGAAAGATATGAAAATCGGAAAAGAAGGTTGTGTTTCGATTTTCAGAGGGCGGAGAAGAAAGAAGAAGAAGAAAAAAAAAAAAAAAAAGAAAGGAGTCGGCCGGCGAGCAGCGGACGGCGGCGACAGGCGCCGGACGGCTGCGACAGGCGCCGGACAAGCGTCGACCATCGGCGGAGCAACGCAGATCCAGCGAGGCATCGACACGTGTCGCCTGTAAGCCGGGCCGAACCGCGACGCGAGCCGAGCCGACCGGACCGGCCGACCCGCGACTACGCGGAGGCGGGTGCGCGTGCAGCCTACGACTGGCGCCTTCTCGCGCGCGTTGAATGGCCAATTTTGCCCGGTTGCTTTCTGTTTGCCAGATTTTTGTCCCGGTTCCAGTTCTAATACTGTTCTTACGTGAATAGGGACCTAATTTAAAGAAATCAGTACTTTTGGACACCTCACGGGCAAAGAAACGCTAGCAAAAAGAGCACGCGTCAACCAGGTAAGTCACCACCCAGTATTTAGGAAGAAATACTTGTAGGGTTCGCTTGGATTGTATGTATGCATGTTAGTAATTTTGCCTTAAATTAGCTCTCCATGAATGAAATTAAT
Organism: Cucurbita pepo subsp. pepo; assembly: GCF_057944985.1. Lineage (NCBI taxonomy): Eukaryota > Viridiplantae > Streptophyta > Magnoliopsida > Cucurbitales > Cucurbitaceae > Cucurbita > Cucurbita pepo. The sequence continues at coordinate 9,332,118 of NC_141806.1, read as the reverse complement.
CAGATGGATTCTTATGATGTGTTGGGTGAATTATCTGAGTGTTGCTTGTATGCCTTAAGCTTCCATTGTACGTATGCATGCGCTTAATTTAGGTTGGAATTGTGTATTCCGTGTTCCGGGTGCTCGATGGATGAATTCGCCCCATTGAGCGCGAACTTCGTGTTTTGGGTGCTGGATGGAGGCCATCGCCTCGTTGAGCCGGCCTGCCTAGTTTGCATGAATATTAGGATGTTAGAAGACGGTTGCATGCACACCCGTTATTTTCTAGTACCCATTTCTATGATAAGCTTAGAGAATTACTGTTAGGAGCGATATGTCGCTCCAGCCAGACTTAATTTTCCCCTAGGAACTTAGCGGTTAACCATGGCAAGAAAGTACCTAGGAGTGTTTATAGATTGCTAGCGTGAGAACGGTATCTATAGCTTCGTGGGGAGGACCAAGGGTCTCTGATCAGTCCTTACTGCTCTTAGCCATTTCACATGGGGAATGTGTCCCCACGTCGTACAGCCCATTAGCTGCATGGGAACGGGTTGGGTCGCGCCCCCCCATAGGAGGACTATATGGGCGTAGGGGTATTCAGCACCCCCTAGGCTAGATACCATGTAGTCCTAGATAGCCATGTAGAGGTAGCGCCTCATAGAGAGATACCGATCATATCAGCTTGGCATAAGGAACCTCTAGGTGACTAATGAAAGGACGATGAACCGGTGAAACCCAAGGGGCAAGCCCCAAGAGACTAAGGTTAGAACCCGATGTCCTAGAACTGAGTTTCTGTTAAATTAAGATGCGAAGAGAGCCTACAAGTAGGTGGCTTACTGAGTATAATTTTTATACTCATCCCGTTCTCCTTTATTTTTCTCAGGTGTTCGCTGGCTGCTGGTCGAGGTAGAGGAGCGTTTGAGAGCTGTACAGTCACAGAGGGGGTCGTTCCGGAGCGTCAGTCCCTTTTCGGTCTTTTGGAGTTTTTTGTATTTCATTTTATATTTGCAATTTCTTTTGTAATAATTAACAAACAAAATTTCTCTCTTTTGTTTTAATTCAAAGTATTTTTATCCTTTTACTTTGCATTTCTTTTCTTTTATTTTCCTTTTGTTTGTTTTCGATTTCATCTTTTTAGTCACGATTCGGTTTTTCGAAGCCTCGAAAATCGGGTCGTGCCATTAACACTACTAACATACAGGTTCCCCTACCACAGTCCCTCTTTACCTTATATAACATATGTCACATATTCATGCTTCGTAAATACATGACCGACTTAATGCACATTCCAGACCATAAACCTTTCCAGATAGACAAGGACCAAAGTTATTACGAGATTAAAACGCTTTCGAGGACGATTTTTTTTAGAGGTATATGATGTAACAACCATAAAAAAAAAAAAAAAAATAATAATAATAATAATAAAATAAAAAATAAGAAAAAAATTATAAGGGGTTTTTTACTTTCCATTAACCTCTCACAACTTCTCCCTAAAATACTTCCCCTAAAATACTTCTCCTACCAAGTATCAGTAATTCCTTCCTTAGCAAACAAACAGAAAACCAAAAGGTTTAGTTCTCTTAGAAGGAGAGACGTTGTTGAGGAGTCAATCATTGCGGCCTATTTCTGAGTCTTGCATCTTTCTTGAAAATTCAATAATTTCTTGAAAGTCTAAAAATGCAAACCAATCAAAGGCGGTCTATTTTTTTTTACGGATATTTTCATTACTGAGAAGACAAGAGTGAAAGACAACTCGGGTGTTATTGACCTACCGTAAAGACAAGTTAAAGACAAGTTGGACGTGATTAAAATACACTCTCCAACTTGAGGGGGAGTGTTGAGATATATTATTTATGGAATATATCCTAGATATTATATCTTAATATTCTTCCATTTATGGTTAGATTTAGAGTATATTTTATTTATTTATCAGATTTAGTTAGATATATATTTTTTCTATTTTTAGGTATTAGTTGATAGTTTGTATCCTATATAAACGTGGTAAACCTGAATGAAGATCATACTTTCGATCCCAATTCCTGAATGAAGATCATACTTTCGATCCCAATTCCTGAATGAAGATCATACTTTCGATCCCAATTCCTGAATGAAGATCATACTTTCGATCCCAATTCCTGAATGAAGATCATACTTTCGATCCCAATTCCTGAATGAAGATCATACTTTCGATCCCAATTCCTGAATGAAGATCATACTTTCGATCCCAATTCCTGAATGAAGATCATACTTTCGATCCCAATTCCTGAATGAAGATCATACTTTCGATCCCAATTCTATTTCTATTTCTCATTCTTAACAAGGTATTAATTTGGTTATAATTATTTAGATCTTTGTTGGAATATGACGATGACTTTTGAATACCATGATGCATTATGACGATGACTTTTCTAAGATACAACACTAATTGATGTTAATGATGATGAACGTATGAAGGCCAATGCATGCATGTTACCTATGGTGATGTATGAATAATGTATAGGGTTGTGTCATAAGAATGATTTAAAGATGAAAATCATAGGGACCTCATGTATATTGTGTGTTCACCGACGCGTACACTATGTTGACGATGATAACGATCATGCCTTGCATGATACTCGGGGGGGTGTGCTAACCTCTAGACGTCCGACTACGGACAATAGCCCAACTCTGATGGTTCCAGGGGGTGCAAGCTACCTTTGGACTAACACTCGCACGTGTGGATCATGTGTAGGGAAGTACTACACATCCAATTCGTTTGGATTGGAGGCCACCTCCATGATGATTTTAACAATAGGTCCCCAATCATAGTAGCATGTGTTTGCATTCCTTGACCCCAATACTCGGGTCACTTACGAAGTATTTCTTAAAATACCCCAAGTCGTGTGCTACTTCTATTTCAGGTAAATGCAAGACACCCTTATACGGTTGACCAATAAAAATATAATACATGTGCCATTTAAAAAAAAAAAAAAAAAAAAAAAAAAAAAAAACTTATGTTGGGTAGGATACAATTATATACCCATTAATTTATTTTATTTTTATTTAATTTTATAATTATTTTTAATTCTCGAGAAACATAAATTTATTTTATTTTTTTAATTTCATAATAATTTTATTTTATTTTATTTCATAATTTTATTTTATGAGTCTTTTTTATTCTGGAGAAACATAAATTTATTTTATTTTTATTTAATTTCATAATTATATTTTATTCTCCCCAAACTCTTTAGGCCCAAAAACTTTTAGAATGATAAAAAAATTTGACATTTTGTTCCAAAAAATTGTTGCTACCGAGTTCCAAAAAATTGGACTAGGAATCGTTAGTGTGTAAAACTAAAGTGATAACAACTACACCACAACAACTAAAAGTTTAGTAGTCTATTAAAAATTTTGGGATTTAAAGAAAAAAAAAAGAGAAAAATTTTAAAGAGCAAGAAGGAAATTAAGAGGAAATTAAGAAGAAATTAAGAGGGTATTAAAAAAGTAGGAGAAAAAAATATAAGAAATGAGAGAACATTTTCAAAAGAGAGATAATGGATGGAATATAGATAAATGATTTTTTTATGGTGCAGTCATGATAAGAAGTTTTTTCTTTTTTCTTTTTTTTTTTTTCTGTAAAAGAATACATTTGAAGGATCTCAAAGTGGTTGCCTAGAGTCTATAGTTGTGACTCTTAGTTGTGCTGGTTTCACATTTGTATTTCTTTGGAATTTTTTTTTTTATTGAATCCCAAATTCTTTGCCCGAAATAGTTTCGATGGCGTGAAAAAGGTAGTTCTTAGCTTCTCAATCTTTCAATTTCTGATTTGCTACCTCTTTTTGTTCATCTAAGTAATCAAGATCATCTATATTCTACACCAGAAATCTAAGACTCAACTACTTGCCAATATTCTTTAGAGCGAAGAAATTTCTCCATTAACATGCTCTAATGATCGTAGTGACCAACAAATTTTGAATTACTGGTTGAACAAAGTTGCCTTCGGTAGTCATCTTTGGCTGCAGCTGGAAGAGACCAGGCGCTCTGATGCTAAATGATAAATTTAATGTAGCATTAGATAAGTTTGCAAAGGAATGAAATTCAGTCCTTTATTAGGTGAAAAAAAACACTATATTTATGAGGCGTACAATGATTGATAGAAGAGAAAAACAAAATCCTCACCCAAAACAGAATATCATGCAAAAGATGGGCAAAAGACCACAGTAATGACCAGATAGTCATAATTACTAAAACCTAAAAATAGCAACTAAAACTTTTAGAATAAACTAACATGGCTTGTACTTTTAACTCTCCAGTGATGAGGACGAACTAGTGTGCCGTTTTATAACTTAGGGCATCTCTGACTACGTTTGCCTTTCCAGGGTGGTACTGGATATCTATATCGTAGTCCTCATTAATTCCAACCAACGAAATTTTTTTTGGGTGAAGAAGTATTTTAGGCTATTGGTGGTCCGTGTAAATTTGGGTCTTTTCTCCATACAGGGAATGTCACCATATCTATATTGCGAATACTACTGCGGCCGATTCTAGGTTGTGCGTAGGATAGTTTTTCTCATATTCTTTCAATTGGCGTAATGCATAAGCAACAACCTTACAATGTTGCATCAACACGCACCCTAATCTTTTTTTAGATGCATCGTTGTAGATTACGTATCCCTCCGAGCTTTATGATCACATGAGCATTGGAGTTGACACTAGTCTTTATTTTAGGTCTTGGAAGCTGGCCTCATATGCGTCATTGCATATAAAAGGTATGTCCTTCCTTGTAAAATGTGTAAGAGGCGAGGCTATTCTAGTGAAGCCTCGGACAAATTTTCGATAGTAGCCTGCTAACCCCAGGAAGCTTCATACCTCTGTAACCGTAGTTGGATGTTCCCATTTAGTGACGACTTCTATCATAGTGGAGTCACTTAAATCCCATTTTTAGACAGTACGTGTTCTAACATTGAGACTTTTCGTAGCCAAAATGCACATTTGGAAAATTTGGCGTACAACTTGTTCCACCTTAAGATACTTAAGACTTTTCGGAGGTGTTCCTGGTGTTCTTGATCCGTTTTCAAGTATATTAGAATGTTGTTTATGAACATCATAACAAACATGTTTAGACATTCCTTGAATACATGGTTTATTAATTTCATGAACACGACTGGTGCGTTGGTGAGGCCAAATTACATCACTACAAACTCGTAGTGACCATATCTTGTTCAAAGGTTGTTTTCGATACATCTCATTCCTTAATCTTAATCTGATGATAGCTTGATCGAAGGTCTATCTTGGAAAATACTGTCGCCTCTCGGAGCTAGTAGAATAAATCCTCGATGCGAGGGAGTGGGTAGTTGTTCTTTATTGTTCTCTTGTTTTACTCCCTATAGTTAATACATAGGCGCATGGACACGTCTTTCTTTTTCACAAACAACACCAGCACACACCAACAAGATAAACTAGGTCGAATTAAACCCTTTTATAGTAGATCTTGTAGTTGTAAATTTAGTTCCTTTAATTTCGTTGGAGCCATGTGGTATAGTGCTTTAGAGATAGGTCTAGTTCCTGGTTTGAGTTCTATCCGAAGTCTACAGCTCGTGAAGGAGAAACTCCTGGTAAATCCTCTAGGAAGACACTTGAGAATTCGTTTACTATGGATGTCGTATCCATTGTTTTCTCTTTTCCTTTTACGTCCACTGCGCATGTTAGTATAGCCCATCATCCTTGTTGTACCAAGTGTTTGGCTTTCATCATCGACACTATCTTTGGGGTGACTCTCGTGCAGGTTCCTTTCAACTTAAAGTTTGGTCTAGTTGGTGGCGAAAAAACCACTTTCTTCTTGTGGCAATCTATACTTGCATAGTTCTCCGCTAACCAAAACATTCCTAATATGACATCAAAATCTGTCATACTCACTACTTTCAAGTCTACGCTTATGATTTGTCCAGCCATTATTACTTGTCCGTCTTTTATCCTATTCTCAGTAACTAGATCTACTCCCACTAGGGTACTAACATATAATACATGCAATAAGGGTTCTACCGTGAATTCTCTTTGACTAACAAAAGGCATGGATATAAAGGAATGCGTAGAACTAGAATCAAATAACGTTAATATGTAGTGACTTAGTATAGATAGCGTACCTGTCACCACGGTGTCAAATGTTCCAGCATCCCCACTGGTGGATGCATACTCCTTTGCTTGCAAGCGGGTTGGCACAGTTCGCTCGCCACTTCCTAAACCTCTAGGTGGTTCTATTGGACTCTTGGTACCCTTCCCAATATAGTATTTGGTCGTTTGATGTTCACGACCACATCTGAGCATATCCTTGAGCCAGCCATACATTTACCTTAGTGTTGTTTTCCGCATTAGTGGCATCAAAGCTTCTCATGTTTCTGACCCCTCTCTTTATCCTTGGCATCTGTGTAAATGTTGGGCAGGACGCCTATCAGCGTATTAAGGCCTTCGCGTTGATGGTCGATAGTCTGTCCCTCTAGGCTCATATGATTGCTTCCTTCCGATAATGACCGCTGGTTCTCGATGTCTTTCCTCTTGAGACTTTTTCAGGGATTTTTGCCATTCTTAGTGCCTCCTCATACATCTTTGGGTTTATGGCTTCCACCATGTGGTAGACCTACAAGGCTAGGCCCCAAAAAAAAAAAAAAATTATATGTCATCTTTTGTTCAGTATCCATCAATGACGGTGTAAATCTTTTTAATCTCATAAGTTCTCTGTCATATTTGTCCACTGAGTGTCCACCCTGAGTCAGATTGATGAATTTCTGCTGTTTCTTAAGACACACCGCTTTGGGATAATACTTCTTTAGGAAAGCCTCCTTAAATTGATCTCACGCCATGATTCCCCCTCTTGGATTAATATTATCCTTATTGTCCGTCCACCATACTTACGCGTTCTTTTGCAGCATAAATGACGCACCAGGTACCTTCTGGTTGTTCAGACATTCCATTGACATAAATATGATTTCCATGGACGAAATCCACATCTAAACTTCTGTTGGATCTCTCGTAGTACTAATGAATGGGTGCGAATCATACCGCTTGAAGTCGTGTAGCCAGTTCGCTACTCTAGTAGATTGCAAGTGTTGGAATGTTGGGTGATCATTATGGCATGCATCATGACCTAAAACGACTCCCGCATCAAACTAGTAATAGGGTCTATTCCAATCACTGGTGCTGCTAGAGGTGGTGCAGCTTGTGGCGGTACAACTTTAGGCAATGCAGCTGCATCCTTCCTAGTTACTAATCCTTCTCGAGGTGAGCTCTCTTTAGCCTCACCTCTTCCTCTACATCTAATAGGGGGTCCTCCCCTTCCTCTTCTTCATCTTCCACATCCTCTCGGTGACATGGTTCTAAAAACCAAGATAATTCTCTTTAAGTCTATCATTTACTAACAATACAATATCATAGTACACATAAAAAATTCATACAACATTGCAAGCATATAATAGCGAAATTAAATCAAGCATCATGCTGCAATATATAATATAATTAAAGCTCGTCAATTTTCATGCTACATAACATTTAAAACATAGAGCCAATCACAAGAAATATCATCATGACATTTTCCTTTTTTAATCTAATGATTGTGTATATAATGGTGACAGAGCATCAATGATTGAACCATGGAACACATCAAGTCTACAAGATCTACGTTGTAGGCTAGTCTAGGTGTGTGAACTGCCTGGGATCCAGCTCGCACGTGTGGGTTGTGTGTAGGGAAGTACTACACATCCAATGTTGTCTAAATTGGAGGACACCCCATGACCGTTTTAACGATAGGTCCTAGATCATTAGTTACACATGTTTGCATTCTTTGACCCCATCAGTGGGGTCACTTACTTAGTATTTCTTAAAATACTCGAGTCATGTGCTATTTCTACTTTAGGTAAAGGCAAGACACCCATGTACCGTTGACGACGACATTGCAATCAGAGACCATGCCACATGCATAGGATGTTCTTATCTAGTTTTAAATATGTTTTCAAACTCGTAAGTCCATGACAGTGTTTTAAGTTGAAGTAATGTTTTAAGATAAAGATTATGTTTCACGATGATGTTTTAAATGTTTCTTCCACACAAGAGCATAGACTATGATGATGGTAGTGACTTTAGGTTAGTAAAAATTTAGGGCTATTACATGTGATGTGCTGATGATGTGATTTATGTTATGGTGTAATACGTTCGGCGATGTAATACATGATGAGACATGCATTATGATATGATGTTATGTCTATGACATCATGTCTATGATATGATATTTCTATGATATAATATGTTGAAGGACATGTTATGTGCATGGTACGACATAATATGATGTATGATAGGAATGATACGGTATTCAACCCCGATACATGTCTTAAAGACAATGTTGAAAAATGATATGATATGAAGGAAAATGGAAGGAGTTTTGTAGATGCATCAGGGAATGTCTCCTTTTACGATGTTACAAATGCGTACGTCATGAGACAAGAAAATGATCATTATTTCTAACATAATGTTGCAATGATCATGATCATGCCTCGCAAGACACTCGGGATTTGCTGACCTCCGGACATCTGGCTATGGACAACCAGCTCGACTATGATGGGTCTAGGGGGCGTGCAAACCGCCTGAAGACTCACACTTGCACGCACATCCAATTTTATCCAGACTGGAAGCCACCCCTACGATGATTTTAATGATAGGTCCCTAAGCATGAGTTGCATGTGTTTTCATTCCGTGACCCTAGTAGTGGAGTCACTTATTGAGTATTTCCTAAAATACTCAAGTCGTGTGCCACTTCTATTACAGGTAAAGACAAGACACCCCTGTAGAGCTGACGACGACATCACAAGTAAAGACCATGGCACATGCATAGGATAATGGTATTTCATTTCTTAGACTTTAGGTTAGTACACGGTGTTTTTACTTTTAATGTTTATTTTTTCTATTCAATATTTGGTTATGTTGTTTTAAATATATTTTCAAACACGCAAGTCCATGACAGTGTTTTATGATAAAGTTTTAAAGATTTATTTCTGCATAAGAGAGTACGTTGTGATGACGATAGTGACTTTAGGTTAGTAGACATCTAGGGTTGTTACAGTTGGTATCAGAGTTCTAGGTTATAGATTCTATAGACTAGCCTACAAGATAGGCTTGACATGTTCCATGGTCCCACATCTTATGCCCCCCCGATCATCATCACGTATGTCATGGATAAGATAAGAAAAGGAAATGTTGTTGATTTCATATGTTGTTACTGCTTGGTCATCATCAACTATAACTCCTAATTAAATTTTGACACCATTGACTGTATTATTGTTGACTTAGTTATATGTTTATTTTAATACAGAATTGGTATGATTTACCCAGCATGGAATATGAATGTTAATTAATATATTGATAGTGTTTAGATTAGTACGGTTTGTACCATGAATGGGGAGCTAGAGTTTAGTATTTTATGTCAGATGTCTTGAACATAGTTAAAATACGCAGTGTTATGACCATAGAGATGGGAAAAATGTATCAACGTATACTGACGATTAAATAGATTCAAAAGAAAACGAACAAAAAAACTTGATAGATGACAGCATCTTATAGTCTGCTACAGATATTAAAAGTGGTAGTGTCGAAAGGAAATTTCGTCACTATGAAGTATGTAAATATGAAATTTAAGTATGGGTGAAAAAAAAAAAAAAAATAAGCTAACACAGTAAAAGTTGAAACATTGTATACCTAAACTCATTTATGAATGACATAAATGACTTTAATGTGAGCTAAGCTCAGGAAGTTGTGAGATGTAGAAAACCACCCTGCCTAACACTAATTGAAAATTTTTAAAGTTACAATCGGGCCACATTGTGGATGAGATATTATGATCATGGTCAAAGTTTTATAAATATTTATAAACATGGATTGGAGTTTGAGATTTTTAAGATATCTTAAATTTAGGAATGATTTAAGAGTGATTTGGGAGGAGTCACAATGATTTAAGAGTGATTTGGTTGTGTTGCCTTTTCATATAACGAATGAAAAAATGTTAAAATGAGACCTTGAAGACATATGGACAAAAAAGTGCATTATTGGACCTTCAGCTAGGCTTAAAAGAAATTAACTTGTTGACAATGTAACGAAGGAAACTGATTAAACTATTGATCTTGTTGACAGAAGAAAGTAAGTCATCTAGAAGAAAGTGAGAAAATTGAAATTGAGGTTGAGGTAAGTATTTAAGTTCTCCAACATTAATGTCCACATGAATGTTGATTTCAATGCGCCTAAACCACAATCATACTAAATGGATTCTATTTTTCATGAAATTTTAGGAGAAGACTCAATATGATATGATAAGGTTATGTATGAAATTTGATAATAATTAGATTATGATAAAAGGCTAAACCAAGGGTAGGTGTAAAATGACTAAAAAATTCCCCTATAATTATATATAGTTGGCTTAGGAGTAAAGTGGCCCCTAAATGACATTTAATTGAATGAGACTTATGTTACAAGGCCATTGAAATATGTTGAGGATTTAAACCAAGATTTGCAGTGGTAAATAACCAAAATATCCCTATAAGAATTCTAAGATGTTTTCAAGATCTTAAATACTCAAAATATTACGAAAATTTGTGAGACTCGTTTACAATATAAGGGTAAGTATGAAAGATTTTAAGGAGATTATAACAACTTAGGGATATGAGCTAAGAGAAAAAGTATGTAACTACCCCTCAAGACACTTGATAAGAAATCAAGGTTTTTATGAGTACCAAGTGACAAGATACCTAGGAAAGATTTATGCATGTACTTGTTAAGAATTTTTCCTTAGTTGTATTTCAAGACTTAACAAAAAAACTCTTGAACGAGAACCCGAGATATTTTAAAGACATCCCAATGAGTAGTGCAACATGGTCTTACGACAATGACTACGTCGTAGGAAACGTATGAACACCTAGGTGTAGGTACTTAAACTATGTCACAAGGAACCCGTGAATCCTTGGACATAGGTATGTAAATTGTATCGCACCGAACACATGAAGCTTTGGATGCAAATATTAAGACTATGTCACGGGAAATGCATGAAGCCTCGTGCATTTATTTATTAAATATAAGGAACAAATTAAGGTAACAAAAGTCAAGAGATAGGAGTTGAAGAAAGTTCTCTTAAGTATACGAGTTGAAGAAGGATAATGTTTCAAAGATTTTCTTTTAAGTTTCAATGTGGTAGTTATGAGTGACTGTGAGGTCTTTTAACTCATTAATACCCACAACTTGTATAATTTAATGAACTAATCTTCGAGAAGGTTCTTAAACTAGTTTGTAATGGTCTAAATAAATTCTAAAGGGAGTAACCGGACAAACTCTTAATCGAACTTAAAGTTCTATATAGTGAGCGTTACACAAATTTCTCAGAGTATGAGTCTTGGATGAACAAAAATGTTTCCCATCGGCATCAATGTCATAGAATTTGGTATAGCGAACCATTTTAAACGAAGAGTAGTTTTCCCAAGTTACTAATGAGGTCGTGCAAAAACTAACCGTGATTCCTTCCTTCAAAACTAACCAAAAAAAGATTTTGTACAATTAACAACAACATTCCAAGCAAAGAAGCATGTTGTTGTCCAAGATTGAACTGGGGACCTTTAGTGTGTAAGACTAACGTGATAACCACTACACCACAACAACAAGTTGTCCATGATGTCCATGATCCAAAAATAGTTAATAATTATAAATTTTAATGTTTAAACAAAATATCCTTAGAATCTCGAATGGTTTCATCAATATTCTTTAAAAAAAAAAAAATTTTGAAATATATCTTTTACTTTTCAAATAAAAAAAAAAAATAAATAAATAAGTTTATTGTTAGTGAGATGAAACCGTTAATATCTTGTTTGAAAATACAATTCAACTTTCAAACGTTTCGTTAATACTCATAATTTTAAAAAGAAAAAAAAAATTCAAAAATATTCTTAAATCACTTTTCTCTTCAATTTTGTCTGGAACTCTCTCATTTATGAACATTTCCCAATATGAATATAATACAATTCAATATTCAAATAGACAATTTATTTTCAATCTTATTCTTGAGTATTTTTAAAATGGTGTTAACAAATTCATTCATATACATAAGAATACTTTTGAACTTTTTTAAAAAGATAATCAAGGGTATCATATGGTGGTTATCCAATGTAACCTGTGGTCATGTCTTTTTTGAAGAGCCACCTTCGTCCTACCACGGTTTGACTAGTCTACTCCATTTCGAGTGAACAAAGATATCATAGGCTTTGTAGTGTACCCAAAATGGTTTAGCTTTGAGTTAGAAAGTCACCGTTGGCAAACAGAGAGATTTACGTGAAGATAGATATGGTCATTACAATGGTTTAGCTTTGAGTTAGAAGCCAAATATTAATCATTTATACAATTCTAGTAAATTGGCAAACAGAGAGATTTACGCGAAGATAGATATGGTCATTACAATGGTTTAGCTTTGAGTTAGAAAGTCACCGTTGGCAAACAGAGAGATTTACGTGAAGATAGATATGGTCATTACAATGGTTTAGGTTTGACTTAGAAGCTAAATATTAATCATTTATACAATTCTAGTAAATTATGTCAAACAAAAGAAAACACAATAGATTTGAAAATAGAGATCTACTACAAATTTGGAATACATGTGAACAAAATTAAAAGGCTAGAGAGTAAATACAAATAAATAAAAAAAAGAAGAAAGATTCAAGTATTAAAAAACTTAAACTAAATATAGAAAGAAAAGTAAATACAGACACAAAATAACTTGAAATAACTCTGTCAATTTTTTTATACAAAATCATAGAAAATAAGATTTTTAATAAAAGTATATGGACCAATTTAAATTAGAGAAGTAATTTGAGAGGGTTCAAACTTGAAACTGATGTCATGGGCTCAAATAGGTTGACTTGGATTTCAAGGGATAGAATCGAACATTCATTAAGGATATATTCGTGACAACAACTTAAGCTAACCAGGTAACTGACCTTACTATTGATATGGTTATATTTGACGTTGACACATGCTCGTGGTTCTGCACATGTCATATATACTAATATGTGTGAATTATTTGTGAATCGATAGAAGTAAGATTTGTTCATGAAACGTGAAGGTTAGGTTACATCTAGAAGTACTACGGATATGAGAGGTTGATAAAAGAATATAGTTAGGTTATGGGTAGAAAGAGATAGGATTATGATAGATTGATAGAACGATAACGTCAGGGTACGTTCATGTAACGACATGACTGTGATAGGTATAAGAATGTTAAGGCTATGATAAGTTAGGGGACGATATGACCACAAAGTGTTTACGATATGATATGATTATGATACGACATGTGAATGATGGATGTATATATATTGTGATATGATATAAAGACAATATGTTATGGTAAGATATGTGATAAATTAACATGCTTATGATATAAATATTGTGATATGATATAAAGACAATATGTTATGGTAAGATATGTGATAAATTAACATGCTTATGATATAAATATTGTGATGCGATATGTTATGGCATGATACGTATATGATGAAAATTATTATGCCTGGAAGCATGAAATGTTATGATTATGATACACTTATGTAATTTGAATGATATGATATGATTGACATGCAAAACAATGAACTAGCATGAAATACGACCCCAGCGTATGCATGAAAGATATGATAAGTGATATGAAAAATGATATGGGATGTACGGCACGCTAGTGGGGTTGTATTAAATGATAATAAAAATGAAAAATGTTGGGACTTCATGCATTATTGTGTGTTCATGCATTGGAGAATACCCCTTACCCTTCACAATAGCACGGACGAATACGTTACGAGGCAGGAATACGATCATTATTGTTATCATAATGCTGCGATGACTAAGCAGGAAAACGATCATTATGTTTATCATAATGCTGCGACGGTCAGGCAGGGGTACGATCATTATGGTTAACCTAATGTTGTCGTGACGTTTACTAGTTCTAACGGGTGTCTGGCCTAAGGAGCTCCCGAAGTATGCTCGCCTAACAAGGAAGGTGGCCGGTGTGCGAACTGACTGGTGAGTCCATACTCGCACGTATGGGCTATGTGTAGAGTATATGATACACATCCAAATTACCCGTTAGGACAGTACCGTAGGAAAATGGATTTAAATGATAGGTCCCGCCATTGCATTTGCATGTTCTTGCATTTCACCCCCAATAGTGGGGTCACTTACTGAGTATTTCTTAAAATACTCAAGCCACGTGCTACCTTTATTTCAGATTAAGGCAAGGCATTCCTGTACGGCTGACGACGGCATCGCAACTCGAAACTATGGCACATGCATAGAGTAGTCGTATTTATTTTCTTAGACTTAGACTAGGATAGGATATTTTTAATTTAAACTTTCATTTATTTTATTTAGCCTTTTGTTGTTTTGTTTTTAAAGTTGTTTTCGAAACACGTAAGTCCATGGCTGTGTTTTAAGCTGAAGGTTATGATTCATGAAAGTTTAAATGTAGTATTTCCGCATTCAATATTTATGATATGTATACAGTCGAGACCTTAAATTAAGTAGAAAATTTCGAGTCGTTATAAATGAACTATCCCGAAGATCAAAAGGTGACTTGTGCATCGTTTATACTAAAAAATGATGCAGAGTTATAGTCGGGGGATAACCGGGGGATTCTCAGCCAAGATGGAAGTGTGATACAATAAACCTACTTTTAGCTTTTATGTTTAATATAGTTGATGTATTAAATATTAATGTGAACGGTTCATATTAAGTTTTTTTTTTTTTTTAATTTTTTTTTTGTCTTTTTATATTTAATATATTAAATAAACACTTTAAATTAAATATATTTTTCTCTATTTGTATTTATTTAACATATTAAATATTTATTCCAACCCTTCAAATTAGTTCTATTTTCTTAGATTAAATTTTAATTTGTATCCTTCAAATTTTTCTTTTAACTAAATTAAAGTCTTAATTAATTAATTTTCATTGGTTAACTATATATTTAGAGTTGCACTTTTATGGATGGTATAACAAGTTGTGTCAATTGATATAATCATTACAAAAAAGTCAATCATTCACAATTTTTTCGTAATTACAGCTGGGTCAAAAGTTCGTTATACCCCTTAATTATATCTTTCACCTTTAAGTATCACTGATTCTCTAATGAACCATTTGTTAATGATTCAATCATAAACTAAGTCCCTCTCGAGCCAGTAAGAGGGGTGGGCCTCATTGTTCAAATCTCAAAATCAACACTAAAGGAAACTACTCATCTACTTATATATATGAGAATGGGTGAAAGTCATCGCATGAAATTATGTTCCCATCTCCCATTTGGTCAAGTACTGAAAATGGAAGGCATAATGATTAGGTTACGAAAGTCATTCTCATCCATACAAATAAAAGAATAACCTTCATAGACAAGAGTTCGTAACTCACTAAGAATTAAAATCAAGTCGCATATGATCATCTGTGAAATATTAATCTTCGCAATTAATGAATTTATAAATAGAGATTAAATATTTCGTGATTCAGTTTTATACAAACTAATTGTATAGGATTATCTCACTCACATGTCTTTGTTCCCTTCACTTTGAAAGGTTGACCTATTTCTTAACATTCCAAACAAGGTTATATAAATATACATGTCAATTTAAAATGATTTTTATTAGGCATAAATTGACCAATATAAAATATAATACACAATAGGGATGTTCAAAAAACTCGATGATCAGAAAAATTCGATCAACCCAACTCTACAGTTTGGGTTGAATTGTGAACTTATTTGGGTTAGATTTGGTTCAAATAAATGAAAATTTTATAAATAAAGTTGGTTCATGATTGAGTTTATCTAACTAACTTGATGTAATAACGAAGAAATTAGAAGAAAAAAACTGACATTGTCCCACATCCCTTAAGTTAGAACTTGGGAGTTGGCCTCTCGTGTAAAATGGAGATACCTTACTTCATTTTATCATCCCACTTCAAAGGTTTGAAGCTAGTCGGAGAATAAATTTTCTGAGGTCTTCAAGCCAGCATTCTGTTTAATCCGACTTGGGTCTCATAACT
Organism: Cucurbita pepo subsp. pepo; assembly: GCF_057944985.1. Taxonomy (NCBI): domain Eukaryota; kingdom Viridiplantae; phylum Streptophyta; class Magnoliopsida; order Cucurbitales; family Cucurbitaceae; genus Cucurbita; species Cucurbita pepo. The sequence continues at coordinate 9,316,068 of NC_141806.1, read as the reverse complement.
CGGACCCTTTCCTTCAAATTTCAACTATTCGGAAGCATTTAAGGTTAGTATGACTACTTTTAACTAGTTTAAATTTTGAGTTTAAGGTTAGTATGACTACCTTTTAACTAATTCAAATGTTCAGAGTCTTAAATTATTTAGGTATAATTAGGCTTAAACTACCTTTTAAGTAGTTTAAATTATTTATGTATAATTAGGCTTAACTATCTTAAAATATTAGAAATATGATTAAATTATACCTTTTAACTAGTTTAAATTTTTAGAGTTAAGTTTAAATTATTTATGCATTTAGTAAGTTGCCTTGGGAGCATTATGGTCATTTTATACCGTTATTTGGTTTACTACTCAACTTTGTGCAATGACTATCAAATTGCATATATAATCTTAACATACCCTAGTATGCTCAGAATTAAAATTTCATGGGCAGCAAAATTCATTTAGTGGGTTATTTTGATGTTACTTAAATCTCAAGAAATTTGATCCGTTTAGGGTCTTAACTCATGGTTCTTAATATTTTTCTTTCATATATCTTTAATTCATACTTGGTTTAATGTTTATATAAAAATTCAAGCAATTCCTACAAGTATTTCTTAAGAAAATTCTGATGGTTACTTACCTCATGGTTGACGTACGGGACCTCCATTCTCGAGAAATTGGTATCCCAATTGCTTCAAATTTTCTTTGACACAATCCTTGGGGTGTCAAGTTTCTATAACCATAAATTTTTCATGACAACTTGAATAGAAGAGGATTAAAATTAAGAAAAATTGAGGGAGGGTCACGGTTCGGTTTGACATGGGGGGTTCAACTGAACTGGCCACGTCATCATCCTCTTCCTCTGTAAAGAGGAAGACGCGCATGTCCAATAGCGCTGCCATTTTAAAATGCCTCTCACCTGCTCTAGTCATGACATTGCTCTCCTTGATTTCTTCATGAAACTTAAAATGGAGTTACAAGGAAGAGCTTGGGATTGACTTCATACCTTCTCGTGAATTGTAGCCTAAGATATTTGCCTCCAAAGTTGGTTGGAAAACTAATACTTCCCTGTAGTTAAATGAATTAGTTTGAACGAACGTCTTTAAGTGTGTGGCATTAATGTTTATAAATTCATCTCAATCTACAGCTCACCCAAAAAAGGAGAGAATTGACTTGTTGGGCAACTCGATCTAGGAAGTTTTAGCTCTAGATTTCTCTCCTATATCTCTTCCCTCCTCTTTAGATGGAAGAATCGAAGAACGAAGAAAATAGGGGAAGAGAGAGAAGATATGATCCAAAATTTTGAGTCACATTCTTACCCTATATTCTATCCATTTCAATTTTGTATGAACATTTTCTAACTCCACAAATTTTTCTTACCATTCTATCTTTTTTAAACTTTTTTGATTGATGATGTTATTATTTTTACAAAACGCGTACGCTATGAATATGAAGTTGATGATCATCATCATGCCTCGCATAACACTCGAGATTTGCTAACCTACGAACGTCTGGCTATGGACAATTAACCCGACTATGGTTAGTCCAGGGGGCGTGCAAACCGTCTGAAGACTCTCGCTCGCACGCACATCTAATTTTGTCGGAACTAGAGGCCACCCCTATGATGGTTTTAATGGTAGGTCCTTAAGTATGTGTTGCATGTGTTTGCATTTCGTGACCCTAATAGTGGTGAGTATCGTTAGATCGACATAAGACACAACCCTAAGAGCATGAAAATGATATTAATATAAATATCCATGAGTATGTGTTACCTAGAGTAACAAAGAGATGAGACTAGAGGGGTGTGTCAAAAAAGACATTATGATGGATTTAGAGGAACCTCATGCATGTTCTAAGTTCATAAGCATAGGGATACTTCCCCTAGAGATGATGAGCGCGAACGCACACAATATGATGATGTGTGCGAATGCGCATAGATGAGGGTGTTCATGAGGCGCATGACACTGTGGGGTTACGCTAACCTCAAAACATCACTACAAATTAGCTTGACCAGAGGGTCCAGGGGGTGTGTGAGCGCCCTAGAGATTCACAATCGCACATGTGAATAGTGTGTAGGAAAGTACTACACATCCAATTTGTCCGAGACTGGAGGCCACCCCTATGATGTTAGAGATAGGTCTCTAAATCATGATTGCATGTGTTTGCATTTGCATGACCCCCTATAGTTGGGCCACTTACTGAGTATTCTTCGAAATACTCTGGTCGAGTGCCATATCATTTTTTAGGTAAAGGCAAGGCGCACTTGTATGGAGTACGGCGACATCGCAAGCAGAGACTGTGGCACGTGCATGTGGTAGATTCATATTTAAATTTCTAGGTTTAGGTTAGAATAGGTTGTTATGCATTTCATTGTTTTAAATAACTTCGTATTGCTCTTATTTTCTCTAAATTTTAGTATTTTGTATTTAAATACGTAAGACCATGACTATGTTTCAAGATAAGATGTTGTTTTAAGCGTTTTTCAAAGTTTACGTTATAAATGATGTTCATGTAAGAGTTATATTTCCACATTATAGAGGAGCATGAGACGTTAGTAGCGACACTATGTAAAAATTTAGGGTCGTTACAGTTGATATCAAAGCTCTAGGTTTTAGATTCTGTAGACTAGCCTACGATGTCGGCTTGACACATTCCATGGTCACAACGTCGATGTCTCGTCACTGTTAGGTACGTCTTGCATAAGATAAGAAAAGAGAAACATTTTCGAACTCGCATGCATTTTTCTGTTGATATTACTGAAATTGTTGTGATATTTCATATATTTATTATAGAGTATGATGTGATTTGTTGTATGCTGAGTAATTTTGTTTGCAATATGATGTGACTTTAGTATATGTATTTTTATTAATATATATGCATAGTGGTGAACCTTAGATTTAAGAGATGCTATCTTGGTTTCTAGAACCATGCTGCCTAGACCACGCAAAAGAGTAAGACAAGGAAGGCGATGATCTCCTATTAGAGGTAGAGGGCGAGGTGAGGCTGAAGAGAGTCCACCTCAAGAAGGATTAGAGACGGGGTTTGAATTAAATCCCTTATTGCATGAAATGTCTGTATGCACCCCTTCGGGGGTAGACTTAGTAGCTAGGGATAGAGTAAAGAATGACCAAGTAATCATAGGTAGTCTCGATGATGAAAGCAAAGAGGTTAGTCCAACAAGACGGATGGGCTATATTAGCATTTGTCGTATACGTAAGAGGAAAACAAAAGACTATAGAAAACGTGCCAATAGTAAACGAGTTCCCAGATGTATTTCCGGATGATCTACCTGGAATACCCCCTTCATGAGCAATCGACTTCGTCATCGAACACAAGCTAGGAACTAGGCCTATTTTCAAAGCACCTTATCACATGGTGCTAGCAGAGTTGAAGGAACTCAAGGCATAATTACAAGACTTACTGAATAAAGGGTTCATTCGACCTAGCGTATCCCCCTAGAGTGCGTCAGTGTTGTTTGTTAAGAAGAAAGATGGATCGATGCGTCTATGCATCAATTAAAGAGAGCTAAATAAGAGAACCATAAAGAACAAATACCCTCTGCCTAGAATGGAAGACTTATTCGATCAACTCAAAGAGGCAACAATATTTTCTAAGATAAATCTGCGGTCAGGTTACCATTAAATAAAGATTAAAGAAAAAGACATACAAAAGACAGCATTTAGGACGAGGTACGATCACTATGAGTTAGTAGTGATGTCATTTGGCCTCACCAATGCTCCAACTGTGTTAATAATGTTAATGAACCGAGGGTTCAAGGATTGTCTTGACACTTTTGTGATCGTGCTCATTGATGACATCCTAGTGTACTCGAAAATAGACCAGGAACACTTCTGAAAAATCCTAGCGACTCTAAGAGAGAACAAGTTATACGCAATGTTCTCAAAGTGTGAATATTGGTTACGACAAGTCTTTTTCCTAGGACACATCGTGACAAAGGACGGAGTATCCGTAGATCCCATTAAGGTCGAAGCGGTCACAAAGTGGGAACGCCCATCTACGATAACATCAGTACAGAGTTTCTTAGGACTTGCAGGATACTATCGATGGTTTGTGCAGGACTCCACTAGGATAGCCTCGCCTTTGACATAGTTAATGAGAAAAGGGGTTTCATTCATATGGAATGATGCTTGTGAGGCAAGCTTCCAAAACCAAAGAGAGAGATTGGTAACAGTCCAGGTACTCATAGTACCTGAAAGCTCCGAAGGGTACGTAATCTATAGTGATGCATCCATGAAGGGACTAGGATGTGTGTTAATGCAACATGTAAGGTTGTTGCATACTCGTCCCGTCAACTAAAAGAATACGAAAAAAATTACCCTACCCACGACCTAGAGTTGACAGTTGTAGTGTTCGCACTAAAAATTTGGCGACACTTCTTGTATGAAGAGAAACTCAAAGTTTTTCCAACCACAAGAGTTTAAAATATTTCTTCACCTATTAAGAGTTAAATATGAGGGAGAGAAGGTGACTAGAATTGGTGGGACTACGATGTAGATATCCAGTACCACCCTAGAAAAACAAACGTGGTCGCAGACTTAGAGTAGAAAGACGGCCTACTCGTCAACCCTCATTACAAGGAAAGTAAGGGTACAAATAGAATTTGAGCAAGGCAGCATAGCTGTAGCGAGCGAGGGAATCATAGCACAGCTGGCCAGACTCATAGTGCAACCTACTCTTAAGCAGAGAATTATTACCTCCCAACGAGAGGATCCTAATGTACAGAAAGTCCTAGGCAGCTAGACAAAAGTCCAGTAGACGGATTCTCAAAGTCCTCAGATGAAGAACTATTGTATCAGGGATGCCTATGTGTCCTGGCAATAGAGGAGTTAAGAAAGAGATACTGACGGAAGCTCACACCTTGCCATTAGCCATGCACCAGGAGGTACTAAGATGTACCAAGATTTCAAACAACATTTTGGTGGAGGATAAGGAACTTTAGGGGTAAAACAACATAAGGAACAAGAAGTAACTTTAGGGGTAAAACGGTAAATTGACCTAGCTCTAGTTACGAACAACCTGTGAAGGATCGACCTACTAATCATGGTTATATCAAATGGACAGAAATATATCTATAGTGAGGGGAGTGCAACTACTAGGCTATAGTGGAGTGTCCTAGTAGTTAACGAATGTTGGTTAACAAGGTTAATGAGTTTAGCCGGTTAATCTTGGATCGTTGGAGCCCATGATCTATACGTCCATTAGGTCCCTCTGCTAGCTCATATCGGACTAAACCATAGAACAGTCTGACGAGTGAGTTCGAAGTGTTCGAATTCAAATTAGGGAACATGCGCTACATATATATGATATATTTAACCGCATTTTTGTTTTATTTACGAATTAAACAAAAGGAGAGAATCTGAGATATTTAAATAAGATTTAAATATCTTAATCAATTATGTGTCGGAGTTGATTGGGATTGGCATTTGAATTAATATTAAATATTAATTAAATAGTTTAATTAATCATTTAATGTTACTTTAATTTGAAATTCATTATTCAAATTAATTGTTGAATTAAAATGAAGAAAGTCAAAATGTTGACTTCATTTAATGGAAAAATCCATGTTAGTGGAATTTTGAGTGTCAAAATTTGGTTAACTCAAACATGCATGCTTGCCACATAATCCCAAACATTTGAGTGGAATTTTAAGCGTCAAAATTTGGTGATCTCAAATTTGCATGAACATGCAAACATGACTCTTTAAATAGAGTGATCATGGTACATGGAAGGTCTTCTTCTTCTTGGTGAAAAACCATGACAAAAGCCTCTCACAAACACTCTCTTCATATATACAAAATCCCTCCCAAGTTTAGTCACTCACCGGATTCCACAATCCCGTTCTAAGGTCGAAGGATAGTGGAGAAGATACTAGTAGTTGTTCGAAACCGGTTCGTGAGGAAAAAGAAGTTTGAACTACAAAAGGTTAGTATTCAAACTCATTAAGTTTTAATACTTATGAACATGCTAGTTATTTACTATAATTGATGTTCTAAAAGTGCCTAAGATCCAAATTGCTTCCGCGTGTGTTATATTAGCACCATCAATGTTATGTATATGTTATGATACGTGAATGATGGTTAGGATACGTTCCTATAACGGTATGACTCGGATTCGTAAATAAAACGATATGGTTAGGATGTGTTCCTATAACGGTAAGACTAGCATACATTCATGAAACGACGTGAACTAAGATATGCATATGGAAATGATATGACTAGCATAAAATACAATCTCGACGTATGCATGAAAGTATGATAAACGATATGAGAAATGATATGAAAAACGATATGATATGTTCGCTAGAGGGATTGTATTAAACAATAATAAAAATGAAAAAAAAAAAATCTACCCCCCTTAACGGGTGTCCGGGGCACTGAGAGCTACTAGAGAATGAAAGAAGGGTTAGGTCCTTGTACGTTATGATGATAGGTCCCGTAATTGTAAGTTAAGGTGAGTGGAAGAGTCACTCAAGTGACTATGAGTCAAGTCATATAATGTAGTTTTATGTTGACTACAAAGGGAGTCAAACCCACAACCTTCTAATCCAAAGTTAGACACACTAATCCACTACCCTATGCAATCATTTTTCAAAGTTTATGCAAATACATTAATATAAATATATATTTTTATACTTTTATGTTTGAATTCCTACTTATCATACTCTGATGGAAAGTATGGGGACCTGATGCATAATTGTGTGTTCATGTGTATCGAGATACTGCCCCATTATGATGAGCACGGACCCGTACTTCATGAGACTGATTGTTATCATCTTGTTCGCCATAATGCTACGACAATCACTATTCCCTACGGGTGTCCAGCAACAACTCTTAGAGAGTGCTAGCCAGACAAGTAGGCGTAGGGAGCGTGCGAGCCTGCCTAGTGGGCCCATGTTCGTAGGTGTGGGCCATGTGTAGAGAAGTATTACACATCTAATTTAGCCTGAACTAAAAAGCCTTCAATAGAATGAAATGAACTCTTGTACAGTTGATGACTACATTTCATGTGACTTCATTTCATAACGCCAATAGTCGAGCCACTTATTGAGTACAGGGGTTCCTACACACGGCCCACAAGTCACATTAAAGACCATGGAACTTGTGTTACGATAAGTTGCATTTATTTATTTTGTAGTCCTTAAGTTAGATTAGGACATTGTTTTATTCTTTTTTTGTTTTATATAAATTTCACGTTGTTTATTTTTCGCTATTTTTTTTAAGGTTTTATTGCGAATGATTAAGTCCATGACATGGTGTTATGAATTATTTAAATGAATTTTTCACACAAAAAAGGTCATGTCATGCATATCGACTCTATTTGAGTAGGAAAAAAAATGTTATTGTTGAGTGTTCTATTGTTGACTGAGTCATTTGTCTATCATGAGTAATTATGTGTTGACTATAGATCATGTCACCTAGAGAATGTGGAAGAGGACGTACGGAAAAAAGACGCCCCCTGTTAAAGGACGGGGTAGGGGTAGAGGGAGTCCACCTCCAGCGACGCACCGGCTACTTGAATGGACCCCATGACGACCCTTATTTTCGAATCATTCTACGTTGTGATGCAAACGATGGTGACCACCCAACAGACCAACAGTACGCAGTCCATGCGAGAAGCAAGGTATGCGAGATTTCAAGCGATAGATTCTCACACCTTTAATGGTGCCTTAGGTGACCCAACAAAGGTACAATTGTCAAAATGGTCCATTGAGACAATTTTCCTATTAATGATGTAATAGTCTAAAAAATCATAAATAAATAAACAAATAAAAACAATTATAAAATAAGATTAGGTTATAAAAAAATAATAATAAATAAACAAAAAAAAGAAGGAACAACCCTCTCACTAACCTCTTATGTCTTTCCTAAGTAATCTCTTTCCTCAGTTATCTCTCCTCAACTCATCCCTTGCCGAGAAAGTCACCATTGGAAAAAAAAGAACAGAAAAACAACAATTGTTAGATTTACTTATGAAAAAATGAGAACCGCTCTTACCCAGTTGAGATTCACCTATAGAGAGATTTACATGAAGATAGATATGGTCATTAAGGTATATATTAAATCTTCATTTCTCTTATCCTATTTCTTTTTTTAGAAATCACCCTACTGTAGTTAGATCTTCATTAAATCATTACAATGGTTTAGGTTTGAGTTAGAAACTAAACGTTAATCATGTCAAACAAAAGAAGGTGGAGTATGCTCGTCTAACAAGGAAGGTGGCCCAACGGTGTGCGAACTGACTGGTGAGTCCATACTTGCACGTATGGGCTATGTGTAGAGTATATGATACACGTCCAAATTACCCGTTAGGACAGTACCGTAGGAAAATGGATTTAAATGTAGGTCCCGTCATTGCATTCGCATGTTCTTGCATTTAACCCCCAATAGTGAGGTCACTTACTGAGTATTTCTTAAAATACTCAAGCCACGTGCTACTTTATTTCAGATTAAGGCAAGGCATTCTTGTACGGCTGACGACGACATCGCAACTCGAGACTATGACACATGCATAGAGTAGTCGTATTTATTTTCTTAGACTTAGACTAGGATAGGATGTTTTTAATTTAAACGTTCATTTATTTTATTTAGCCTTTTGTTGTGTTGTTTTTAAAGGTGTTTTCGAAACACGTAAGTCCATGACTGTGTTTTAAGCTGAAGGTTATGATTCATGAAAGTTTAAATGAAGTATTTCCGCACTCAATATTTATGATATGTATACAGTCGCAACCTTAAATTAATTAGAAAATTTTGAGTCGTTATAAATGAACTGTCTGGATGATCAAAAGGTGACTTGTGCATCGTTTATACTAAAAAATGATGCGGAGTTATAGTCGGGGGATAACCGGGGGATTCTCAGCCAAGATGGAAATGTGATACAATAAACCTACTTTTAGCTTTTATGTTTAATCTAGTTAACATATTAAATATTAATGTGAATGGTTCGATTAAGTTTCTTTTTTTTTTTTTTTTTTTTATCTTTTTATATTTAATTATCTAATATATTAAATAAACACTTCAAATTAAATATATTTTTCTCCATTTGTATTTATTTAACATATTAAATATTTATTCCAACCCTTTAAATTAGATCTATTTTCTTAGATTAAATTTTAATTTATACCCTTCAAATTTTTCTTTTAACTAAATTAAGGTTTTAATTAATCAATTTTCATTCGTAAACTATATATTTAGAGTTGCACTTTTATGCACGGTAGATCAAGTTGTGTCAATTGATATAATCATTACAAGCAAGTCAATCATTCACAATTTTTTCGTAATTACAGCTGGGTCAAAAGTTCGTTATAGCCCTCAATTATATCTTTCACCTTAATACCACTGATTCTCTAATGAACCATTTGTTTCTGATTCAATCATAAGCTAAGTTCCTCTCGAGCCCGTAAGAGGGGTGGGCCTCATTGTTCAAATCTCAAAATCAACACTAAAGGAAACTACTCATCTACTTACCATATATGAGAATGGGTGAAAGTCATCTCGTGAAATTATGTTCCCATCTCCTGTTTTGTCAAGTACTGAAAATGGCATGCATAATAATTAGGTTACGAAAGTCATTCTCACCCATACAAATAAAAGGATAACCCTCATAGACAAGAGTTCATAACTCAATAGGAATTAAAATCAAGTCGCATATGATCATTGGAGAAATGTTAATCTTCTCAATTAATGAATTTATAAATAGAGATTAAATATTTAGTGATTCAGTTTTATACAAACTAATGGTATAGAAATATTTAGTGATTCATATTAAATAGTTAGTTTTATACAAACTAACTCACATATCTTTGTTCCCTACACTTTGAAAGGTTGACCTATTTCTTAACATACCAACCAAGGTTATATAAATATACATGTCAATTTAAAATGATTTTTATTAGGCATAAATTGACCAATATAAAATATAATACACAATAGGGATGTTCAAAAAACTCGATGATCAGAAAAATTCGATCAACTCAACTCTATAGTTTGGGTTGGATTGTGAACTTATTTGGGTTGGATTTGGTTCAAATAAATGAAAATTTTATGAATAAAGTTGGTTCATGATTGAGTTTATCTAACTAACTTGATGTAATAACCAGAAAATTAGAAGAAAAAAATGACATTGTCCCACATCCCTTAAGTTAGAAGTAGGCCTCCCGTGTAAAATGGAGACACCTTACTTCATTTTATCATCCCACTTGAAAGGTTTGAAGCCAGTCGGAGAATACATTTTATGAGGACTTCAAGCCAGCATTCTGTCTAATCCGACTTGGGTCTCATAACTCGGACCCTTTCCTTCTAAGGTCTCATAACTCGGACCCTTTCCTTCTAAGGTCTCATAACTCGGACCCTTTCCTTCTAATTTCAACAATTCGAAAGCATTTAAGGTTAGTATGACTACCTTTTAACTAATTCAAATTTTGAGTTTAAGGTTAGTATGACTACCTTTTAACTAATTCAAATTTTAAGAGTCTTAAATTGTATAATTAGGCTTAGCTATCTTAAAATATTAGAAATATAATTAAATTATACCTTTTAACTAGTTTAAATTTTTAGAGTTAAGTTTAAATTATTTATGTATAATTAGACTTAAACTAGTTTAAAATAGCAGGAGTATATTTAAATTATTTTATGTAAAATTAAGCTTAGTTATGCAAGATTGTTCTCCCAAAAAAAAATATATATATAAATTTTAATGTTTTAAAAAATAGCCGTAGGAATTTTTCATAAAAGTTTTCCACTATCCTATGGTATTGCTCGAACTAGAAAACTTTAATATGTTAGACTAACATGATAAACCAACTACACCACAACATTATGATATACTAATTTATAAATACAAATTTATTTTATATTATGATATAATGTTATAAAACCCACCGGAGTAAAAAGAAAAAAGAAAGATAAAATTAGAATTTCAAATCTCTATATTTTTTTTTTAGAATTTATATCCTACTTTTCGCAATACATCAAGCTCTTTAATCTTAATATTGGCTTCTAAAAAGTTGACTACTTATTAGGGACAACTATACAACTCAGAAAATTAATGTCTGGACCCTTTCAATAGAAGCAAATTAGATAATGGTTAGTTTTAATCGACCATATGGTGAGAGTTAAAACCACTTAAAACTGGTCTTTAGATAATGAAAGACACTATGGATTTGGGAGTTCTTTATTGAAAAGAGGATAATCGAGAGTTAATAACATATACTAACATGATTATTCACTATGCTATGCAGTAATTTTTAAAAGTTTATGCTTATACTTTAATATAAATATATATTTTTATACTTCTACGTTTGAATTTCCACCTATCATACTATGATAGAAAGTATGGAGACTTGATCAATAACTGTGTTCACGTGCATCGAGATACTTCTTCATTATGGTGAGTACGGACACGTAGACCATGATACTGATTATGACCATCATGTTCGTCATAATGCTACGACGACTGCTATTCTCTCTAGGTGTCAAGCAATAGCGCATTAGCAAGTGCTAGCCCGACCAGCAGGCCTAGGAGGCGTACGAGCCCATCTTGTGGATTCACGTTCGTACGTGTGGGCCATGTGTACAGAAGTATTATACATGATGTTTTTAATGATAGGTCCCACCATGTTGTATGTGACTCCATTTCATAACCCCGATTTCAGAACCATGGAACTTGTGTTACGATAAGTTGTATTTTATTTATTTTGTAGTCCTTAAGTTTGATTAGGGCATCATTTTAATGCTTTTTTGTTTTATACAAATTTCATGTTGTTTATTTTTAGTTGTTTTGTTTTAAGGTTTTATTATGTATGTTTAAGTCTATGACATCGTGTGTTATGAATTATTTAAATGAATGTTTTCGCAAAAAAATGTCAGGTCAGGTCATTCACATCGTAGCGACTCTATTTTAGTAGAAAAATAGGGTCATTACAATTGGTATCAAAGCCCTACGTTACAGATTCTGTTGTCTAGCATACGAGGTAGTGTTAGTACGTTCCATGGTCCCACTGCAGATAGTCCGTCGCCGTCAAGTACGTCATACGTAAATTAATAAAAAAAGATATTGAATGTTATTGTCAAGTGTGATATTGTTGAATCAGTCGTGTGTTTTTAATGATATAGTGTATGACATATTTTTTGTACCGAGAGATCCTCACTTAAGAGTAATTACGGGTTGATTATAGATCATGTCACCTAGAGGACGTGGAAGGGGGTGTAGGGGAAGTAGATGACCCCCTCTTAGAGGATGGGGTAGAGGTAGAGGGAGTCCACCTCGTGAAGGATCAGTAACTCAAACCGACACAACAATGCCACCCCTAGTGGCACCGACGTCTAGAATGGACCCTAAGACTACCATGATTTGGGAATCATTCTAGGTTGGGATGCAAATGGTGGTGACCATCCAGCAGATCAACAGTACGCAGTCATTGTGAGAAGCGTTGTATGCAGGATTTCAAGGGATAGATCCTCGTACCTTTAATGGTGCCTCACGAGACCCAACAAAAACACAATTGTGGCAATCATCAATTAAGACAATCTTCTTATTAATGAACTGTCTGGATGATCAAAAGGTGACATGTGCATCATTTATGTTGAAAAATGATGCGGAGTTATGGTCGGGGTATAATCGGGAGATTCTCAGCCAAGAATGGAAGTGTGATACAATAAATATATTTTTTACTTTTATGTTTAATATAGTTAATATGTTAAATATTAATGTGAACACACGAGATTATTATTATTATTTTGTCTATTTATATTTAATATATCTAATATATTCAATAAACACTTTAAACTAAATATATTTTTTTCTATTTGTATTTAATATATTAAATATTTATTTGAACACTTTAAATTAGATCTATTTTCTTCTTTATATTTGATATATCTAATATACTAAATTCTAAATTTTAATTTTTCTTTTAACTAAAGTGAACCTTTTAGTGTTATGAGGAGTTATCAAAAAGATTCAAGGACCAAAAATTAAATAATTAAACTCTTTAATTAAATTTTTTTTATTGTTAACTATAGGTCACTCAACTATATATTTAGAGTTGCACTTTTATGCACGGTAGGAGAAGTTGTGTCAATTGATATAATCATTACAAACAAGTCAATCATTGCACTTCATACATTCCAAGCGGCATAGTCTCAATACCTACAGTCGAGGGTTCATACGTTGAAAGCTACGAAGTCTAAGTTAGGAACATGCTATACCTATAGAGCTTGTATAGTATTTTTCTTGGTTCTCAGTTTTCAACATTATGTAAATTCTAAAGTTTGTAATTTCTAGAAACATAAGTCGTATCATGCATTCGTAGGCTCTAACTTTGTTTAGGTTTCAAAATTGTTCTAATTAAACTTGTATTAATAAATTTGATTTAGGATATAAGATTAGTTATGAAATATATTTTATAGAGTGGTCATTATTTAGGATTTTTCCTCCCTTTTAGAAATTGGTTGTCAGTCCTGGTGGAATGTACTAATTTTTATTTATAGTATATCCTATAGAACACATTAGTTCATTTAGTCTTGTGGATCAATGTCACTAGCCTTCTCAGCATCATTTAGCCTGTCCGATGGATTTCTTGAGTGTTCGTGTTTATTTATGACATGAAACTACTCGAAGCATGGGTCTACTTATTGATACGTTCTGAAAAGCCCCCTTAAATCCATTTGATTTCTTTTTTACCGACAAAAACTCGTGCTTGAAAATAAATATAGTTATTGTGAATAAAAAATGAAACAATGAGATTATGGATTTCTTTTATTTCTACGATTTAGTTGGTTGCTTGTATCCTATTTAAACATGAACATTAATGAAAATTGGACTTTCTCAGTTATGTTTCTCATTCTTAGCATGGTATCAAAGCTTCTAATTTTTAACCTTGAAATTTTGAAAATATCTTTATGCCCTTGTGAATAGGCATTGTAAGAAGTAGTAAGTCATTTACCTCGGAAAATGCTCCAATACCTTTTAGACTTAGTATGTCATCAATCATAATAACTAAAAAAATAAAAAAATAAAAGGGCCTACTACAAAGTTTCATAGCTTTTAGAGGTCATTTACATCATGAACCGAAGGTAAGTTGCCTTAAGGGCATTATGGTCATTTTATTCCGTTATTTGGTTTAACTACTCAACTTTGTGCAATGACTATCAAATTGCATATATAATCTTAACATACCATAGTATGATTAGAATTAAAACTTTGGCCGAAATTCATTTCGTGGGTTATTTTGATGTTACTTAAATCTCAAGAAATTTGATCGGTTTAGGGTCTTAACTCATGGTTCTTGATATTTTTCTTTCATATATATTTAATTCATACTTGATTTAATGTTTATATAAAAATTCAAGCAATTCCTACAAGTATTTCTTAAGAAAAGTCTAAGATGGTTACTTACCTCGTAGTTGACCTCTGGAACCTCCGTTCTCGAGAAATTGGTATCCTAATTGCTTCAAATTTTCTTTGACACAATCCTTGGGGTGTCTAGTTTCTATAACCATAAAGTTTTCATGACAACTGGTCTAGAAGAGGATTAAAATTAAGAAAAATATAGAGAGGGTCACGGTTCGATTTGACATGGCGGGTTCAACTTAATTGGCCATGTCATCATCCTCTTCCTCTTTTAAGAAGAAGACGCGCATGTCCAATAGCGCCGCCGTTTTAAAACGCCTCTCACCTGCTCCAATCATGACATTGCTCCGCTTGATTTCTTCATGAAACTTAAAAATGGTGTTACAAGGAAGAGCTTGAGATTGACTTCATACCTTCTCGTGAATTGTAGCCTAAGTTATTGTGTTTTCAAGATAAGAAGTTGTTTTAAGCGTTTTTCAAAGTTTACACTATAAATGATGTTCATATAAGAGTTATATTTCCACATTATAGATGAACATGAGACGTTAGTAGCGATACTAAGTATGTGGAAATTTAGGGTCGTTACAGTTAATATCAAAGCTCTAGGTTTTAGATTCTGTAGACTAGCCTACGATGTAGGCTTGGCACATTCCATGGTCCCATCAGGTACGTCTTGCATAAGATAAGAAAAGAGAAATATTTTCGAACTCGCATGCATTTTTCTAGTGATATTACTGAAATTGTTGTGATATTTCATGTATTTATTATAGAGTATGATGTGATTTGTTGTATGTTGAGTGATTTTGTTTGCAATATAATGTGACTTTAGTATATGTATTTTTAATAATATATATGCATAGTGATGAACCTTAGACTTAAGAAATGCTATCTTGGTTTCTTGAACCATGCTGCCTAGACCACGCAAAAGAGTAAGACAAGGAAGGGGACGATGTCCTATTAGAGGTAGAGGAGGAGGTGAGGCTGAAGAGAGTTAACCTCAAGAAGGATCACATATGGGGTTTGAATTAGAACCCTTATTGCATGAAATGTCTGTAAGCACCCCTTTGGGGGTAAACTTAGTAGCTAGGGATAGAGTAAAGAATGACCAAGTAATCATAGGGAACCAAACTCTAAGTGTTGACCTGATGGTAGTAAACATGATGGACTTCGACGTCATACTAGGCATGGATTAGCTAGCCGAAAACCATGCTAGTCCTAAGAACTCAAGACGTCATCGAACACGAGCTAGGAACTGAGCCTATTTTCAAAGCACCCTATCACATGGTGGTAACAGAGTTGAAGGAACTCAAGACGTATTTACAAGACTTACTGAATAAAGGGTTCATTCGACCTAGCGTATCCCCTTACAGTGCATCAGTGTTGTTTGTTAAGAAGAAAGATGGATCGATGCGTCGATGCATCGATTACAGAGAGCTAAATAAGAGAACCATAAAGAACAAATACCCTCTGCCTAGAATGGAAGACTTATTCGATCAACTCAGAGAGGCAACAATATTTTCTAAGATAAATCTGCGGTTAGGTTACCATTAAATAAAGATTAAAGAAAAAGACATACCAAAGATAGCATTTAGGACAAGGTACGATCACTATGAGTTCGTAGTGATGTCATTTGGCCTCATCAATGCTCCAACTGTGTTAATAATGTTAATGAACCGAGGGTTCAAGGACTGTCTGGACACTTTTGTGATCGTGCTCATTGATGACATCCTAGTGTACTCAAAAACAGACTTGGAACACATCTGAAAAGTCCTAGCCATCCTAAGAGAGAACAAGTTATACGCAAAGTTCTCAAAGTGTGAATATTGGTTACGACAAGTCTTTTTCCTAGGACAAGTGGTGACAAAGGATAGAGTATCCATAGATCCCACTCAAGTCGAAGCAGTCACAAAGTGGGAACGCCCAACTATGATAACATCAGTACGGAGTTTCTTAGGACTAGCAGGATACTATCGATGGTTTGTGCAGGACTTCGCTAGGATAGTCTCACCTTTGACACAGTTAACGAGAAAAGGGGTATCATTTATATAAAATGATGCTTGTGAGGCAAGCTTCCAGAACCTAAAAGAGAGATTGGTAACAGCCCAGATACTCACAGTACCTGAAAGCACAAAAGGGTACGTAATCTATAGTGACGCGTCCAAGAAGGGACTAGGATGTGTGTTAATGCAACATGTAAGGTTGTTGCATACTCGTCCCGTCAACTAAAAGAATACGAAAAGAATTACCCTACCCACGACCTAGAATTGGCCGCTGTAGTGTTCGTACTAAGGATTTGGTGACACTTCTTGTATGGAGAGAAAACCAAAGTTTTACCAACCAGAAGAGTTTAAAATATTTCTTCACATAGAAAGAGTTAAATATGAGGCAGAGAAGGTGACTAGAATTGGTGAAGGACTACGATGTAGATATCTAGTACCACCCTGGAAAAGCAAACGTGGTCGCAGACGCTTTGAGTAGAAAGATGGTCTACTCGTCCGCCCTCATTACAAGGGAAGTAAGGGTACAAAGAGAATTTGAGCAAGCCAGCATAGCTATAGCGACAGAGGGAATCATAGCATAGTTGGCAACACTCACAGTGCAACCTACACTTAGTCAGAGAATTATTATCTCCCAATGAGAGGATCCTAACGTACAGAAAGTCCTAGGCCAGCTAGACAAAAGTCCAATACACGGATTCTCAAAGTCCTCAGATGAAGGACTATTGTATCAGGGACGCTTATTTGTCCTGGCAATAGAGGAGTTAAGAAAAGAGATACTGACAGAAGCTCACAACTTGCCATTTGCCATGCACCCAGGAAGTACTAAGATGTACCAAGATTTAAACAACATTTTTGGTGGAAGAGCATGAAGAGGGACGTGACGAAGTTTATGAGCAAGTGCTTAGTTTTTCAACAAGTAAAAACTCCTAGACAAAAGACAGCGAGGATGTTATAGCCCTTAAGTATACCAGAGTGGAAGTGGGAAAACATAGAAATGGACTTCATAGTAGGATTACCCAAAACTCTTAAAGGCTATACAACGATCTGGGTAATTATCGATAGGTTGACCAAGTGGGCACACTTCTTACCTGGGAAAGGCAAATATATAGTTGATAACTAGGCACAACTGTATGTGAAGAAATAGTAAGACCTCATGGAGTTCTGGAGTCTATAGTGTCGAATCGAGATCCACACTTTACCTCAACATTTTGGCTCGGACTTCAAAAAGCATTGGGTACTCAACTCGACTTTGGCACCTCCTTCCACCCCCAAACAGATGTTCAAACTGAGCACCAAAACTTAGAGGACATTCTATGTTCTTGCATATTAGACGTTAAGGGAAGTTGCGCTTTCAAGCCACTATTTGAATGACACCGTTCGAGACCCTTTATGAAAAACGGTGCAGGTCCCCGCTATGTTGGGATGAGGTATGTGAGAGAAAGCTAGTAGGACCTGAGCTAGTCCTTGTCGCCAATGAGACTATCCAAAAAATTTGAGCAAGAATGCGTACCGCTCAACGTAGAAAAATAAAAGTTATGTCAATGTAAGACGTAGAAACTTAGAGTTTGAGGTAGGGGACCCAGTATTCCTAAAGGTAGCACCCATGAGAGGCTTCTTAAGGTTTAGCCGTAAGGGCAAATAAGTCCTAGATGCATTGGACCTGTCAAAATTGTCGAGCAAATTGGTATGTAGAGTATAAGTTAGCCCTACCTCCCTACCTCTCAGAAGTACACGAGGTAATTCACGTGTAGATGTAGAGTAAATACATGACGGGCCCTATACACATAATAGACTACGAGCCCCTCCAACTCAATGAAGATTTGAGGTACAAGAAAAACCAATAGAATTTTAACCCAAGAAGTGAAAGTGCTACCCAACCAGGGACATTACGTTCGTTTTGGTGTTGTAACGGAGCCACCATACCTAGTGGACACGGTGGGTGTAGGAGGATGAAATAAGAGAATAATACCCCGAGTTAGTACAAGAGTTTGAAAATTTTTAGGACGAAAGTTCTTTTTAAGGGTAGATAATGTAACAAATCGAAATTATAAAAAATAAAACTTAGTCTCCGGTAATTCCACGACCCGCGCGGAATCGTGTTCCCCAACCCCTAAAAATGCCTCCCTCAACCTTCAACCATCGCCACACGAACGTCAACAACCTCCCCAAACCGCTCAGAAGAACTACAACCAAAGAAGAGACGAAAAGAAATTCGAGAGAAGGAGAAAATTAAAGAAAAGCTCTAGCTGGGAAACCCGTGACGTCGAAACCCTTAGCCTCGCATTTTAACCAAACAGATCAACCATGAAAGATCTCACCGACCTTAGTATATTACCCAAAGAGGATTCACAATGTGCATCGTCGAACTCGGAGAGGGAATTTGAAAAATCGAACTTTTGGAAGAATTTTTGATCTACCTCCACAAACGTCAAACAACCATGAAACTTTGTGAGAAAGAGAAGAAGAAGATGATGATAGAGAGATGAAGAAGATGGCATCAGAAACCGTCACAGAGAGGAGAGAGAATGGGACATCGGAGAATCGCGCTGAGTTGGGTAAGGAAGACGAATCGTATTGATTCAGGTCAGACGCGAATCGAATACCCGAGACCCAAACCCATTGTAGCCTAATCGTTTAGCCTGTGACCCGTCTCTAGCCTACTTGTAGAACCCAAAGCTCAAATTCCTCCTCGGACCAGTAGCCAAATGTCAATCTAGCCCGCAACGCATGACCCGTGCTTGCCTCTACAAACCCGAGGCCCAAGTTCCCTCGACCCAACCAAACCAGCCGGCAGCCTAACTCACTCGCAGCCCAATCTGTGAACAGAAACCCAGTCAGCAGCCTAGCTGTAAACGCGACTTTGAGCCAACCCAAACCGAACCTCAACCCGAGACGCCTGCATCGACATGGGCTACTCTAGAGCTACCACGTGTCCAGTTGCTATGAAAGCAACCCTTCGGCTTTAGCGGTTTGGACGCTCCGACGACGCTTCGGTGGCTCCACTGCTGTTTTAGCCTAGTTTCCACTGTTTCAATCGTCCTAGATCCATTTTCGGCCCCAGTTAAGGTAATCGAGGTCGTTTTAGAGTCGTATTTCAAATTCATTGAATTATTAGTAATTTAATTGTGAAATACTAATGGAAGGTGGTGAACGGTGTGATAGGAAACAAACTCTGGCACCGTAGGAAGCAGCTATCAAGGAACGAGAGCTTATGTTTAGCTAATTAGAGAGTACTTGAGCCAAGGCCAACCAAGTAAGTGGCCTTACTATAGGATACGCTAAAAATTGTATGAGTTATGATGATGTATGAACTGTGTTGTACGATGTCGTATGTTAGTATATGATGATGTATGAGTTGTATCGTATGATGTCATATAACAGTATATAATGATGTATGAGTTGTATCATATGATGTCATATATTAGTGTATGATGATGTATGAGTTATGATGATGTACGGGATATGATGATGTATGAGTTATGATGCTTTATGATGTGCGTAGTATATATATATTTCGATGAATGACGTACTTGATAATGCTTGATGCACTTTATAACAATATGATGAGCATGATAATTGTGTGACGTTTACCGTAATATGATGATATTTTCCATATTGAGCATGCTATATAATGATGAATGCCATGTTTCATCATGTCGTTAGATCGACATACGACACAACCTTAAGAGCATGAAAATGATATTAATATAAATATCCACGAGTATGTGTTACCTAGAGTAACAAAGAGAGGCAATGATATTTTCTAAGATAAATCTGCGGTCAGGTTACCGTTAAATAAAAATTAAGGAAAAAAACGTACCAAAGACACCATTTAGGACAAGGTACAATCACTATGAGTTCGTAGTGATGTCATTTGGCCTCACCAATGCTCCAACTGTGTTAATAATGTTAATGAACTGAGGGTTCAAGGACTGTCTTGACACTTTCGTGATCGTGCTCATTGATGACATCCTAGTGTACTCGAAAACAGACCAGGAACACTTCTGAAAAGTTCTAGCGGCCCTAAGAGAGAACAAGTTATACGCGATGTTCTCAAAGTGTGAATATTGGTTACGACAAGTCTTTTTCCTAGGACACGTGGTGAAAAAGGACGGAGTATCTGTAGATCCCACTAAGGTCGAAGCGGTCACAAAGTGGGAACGCCCAACTACGATAACATCCATACGGAGTTTCTTTGGACTTGCGAATACTATCGATGGTTTGTGCAAAACTCCACTAGGATAGCCTCGCCTTTGAAACAGTTAACGAGAAAAGGGGTTTCATTCATATGGAATGATGCTTCTGAGGCAAGCTTCCAGAACCAAAAAGAGAGATTGGTAACAGTCCTGGTACTCACAGTACCTGAAAGCTCTGAATGGTACGTAATCTATAGTGATGCATCCATGAAGGGACTAGGATGTGTGTTAATGCAACATGTAAGGTTGTTGCATACCGTCCCGTCAACTAAAAGAATACAAAAAAAGTTACCCTACCCACGACCTAGAGTTGGCCGTTGTAGTGTTTGCACTAAAAATTTGGCGACACTTCTTGTATGGAGAGAAAACTCAATGTTTTACCAACCACAAGAGTTTAAAATATTTCTTCACCTATTAAGAGTTAAATATGAGGCAGAGAAGGTGACTAGAATTGGTGGGACTACGATGTAGATATCCAGTACCACCCTGGAAAAACAAACGTGGTCACAGACGCTTAGAGTAGAAAGACGGCCTACTCTTCGGCCTTCATTACAAGGAAAGTAAGGGTACAAATAGAATTTGAGCAAGCCAGCACAGCTGTAGCGAGCGAGGGAATCATAGCACAGCTGGCCAGACTCATAGTGCAACCTACTCTTAAGCAGAGAATTATTACCTCCCAACGAGAGGATCCTAACGTACAGAAAGTCCTAGGCTAGCTAGACGAAAGTCCAGTGGACGGATTCTCAAAGTTCTTAGATGAAGTACTATTGTATTAGGGACGCCTATGTATCCTAGCAATAGAGGAGTTAAGGAAAGAGATACTGACGGAAGCTCACACCTTGCCATTTTCCATGCACCCAGGAGGTACTAAGATGTACCAAGATTTAAAACAACATTTCTTGTGGAAGAGCATGAAGAGGGACGTGACCAAGTTTGTGAGCAAATGCTTAGTTTTTCAACAAGTGAAAGCTCTTAGACGAAAGACAGTGGGGATGTTACAACCCTTAAGTATACCGAAATTGAAGTGGGAAAACATAGCAATGGACTTCATAGTAGGATTACCCGAAACCCTTAAAGGCTATACAACGATCTGGGTAATTGTCGAAAGGTTGACCAAGTGGGCACACTTCTTACCTGAAAAAGGCACATATATAGTTGATAATTAGGCACAACTGTATGTGAAGAAATAGTAAGACTTCATGGAGTTCTAGTGCCTATAGTGTCGAATCGAGATCCACGTTTTACGTCAGCGTTTTGGAGCAGACTTCAAAAAGCATTGGGTACTCGGCTCGACTTTGGCACCTCCTTCCACCCCCAAACAGATGGAAAAACTGAGCACCAAATCTTAGGGGACATTCTACGTTCTTGCGTATTAGACTTTAAGGGAAGTTGCGCTTTCAAGCCACTATTTGAATGTCACCGTTCGAGACCCTTGATGGGAAATGGTGCAGGTCTCCGCAATGTTGGGATGAGGTAGGTGAGAGAAAGCTAGTAGGACCCAAGCTAGACCTAGTCGCCAATGCGACTATCCAAAAAATTTGATCGAGAATGTGTACCGCTCAAAGTAGACAAAAAAAAAAGTTATGCCGATGTAAGACGTAGAGACTTAGAGTTTGAGGTAGAGGACCAAGTATTCCTAAAGGTAGCACCCATGAGAGGCTTCTTGAGGTTCAGACGTAAGGGCAAGTAAGTCCTAGATGCATTGGACCTGTCAAAATTGTCGAGTGAATTGGTATTTCGTGTATAAGTTAGCCCTACCTCCCTACCTCTCAGAAGTACACGAGGTAATTCACGTGTAGTTGTAGAGTAAATACATGACGGGCCCTATACACATAATAGACTACGAGCCCCTCCCACTCAATGAAAATTTGAGTTACGAGGAAAACCAATAGAATTTTAACCCAAGAAGTGAATGTGCTACCAAACCAGAGACATTACGTTCATTTTGGTGTTGTGTCAGAGCAACCATATAAAGGGGGACACAGTGGGTGGAGGAGGATGAAATAAGAGAATAATACCCCGAGTTAGTACAAGAGTTTGAAAATTTCGAGGACGAAAGTTCTTTTTAGGGGTAAATAATGTAACGAATCTAAAATATAAAAAAAAAAAAAACTTAGTCGCTGGTAATTCCGTGACCCGTACGAAATTGTGTTCCCCGACCCCTCACAACGCCTCCTTCAACCTTCAACCATCACCACGTGAACGTCAACAACCTCCCCAATGTTGAAATTGAAATTGGTCTGATACCAATTTGTTGAAATTGAAATCGCTCTAATACCAATTTGTAGAAAAATAAAGCCGCTCCGATACCAACTTGAGAAAAAATGCTCGCTTTGAATTTAACTCATTTAGATAACTCTCACGAAACTTTAAAAGGGGTATCAAAAGGGGAGAGAGAGAAGGAGACAAAGAAGTTCTCGAAATGTTATTACACAATAACTCAGACAATAAATTGCTTTCTGCTTTTTTCTCTATCTTGTTCTTTTATTCTCTACACATTTTACACTATACATAAGACCACTTTTATAGTTTTTCTAAGCCTAAGTTAGCAGTATGTTCCTCACTTTTCTGTCTCCCATAACCCTTTTCCCTCTCAAATTTAGTGTCATCACTCTTCTCTCTCCCATAAGCCTTTCCCCTCTCAAATTTCAAATTTCGTAATGGTATTTTTCACAAAATAACAAACAAAAAATCATAATTTTTTCTTCTTCTCTCTCCTGCATTTAAGTTTATTTTTCAACACCTAAACAACTTAGAACAACTACAACCAAAGAAGAGACGAAAAAAATTCGAGAGAAGGAGAAAACTGAAGAAAAGCTCCAGCAGGAAAACTCGTGATGTCGAAACCCTCAGCCCCGCATTTTAACCAAACAGATCAACCATGATAGACCTCTCCGACCTTAGTATATTCCCCAAAGAGGATTCACAATGTGTATCGTCGTCCTCGAAGATGGAATTCGAAAAATCAAACTTTTGGAAGAATTTCTTATCTACCTCCACAAGCGTCCAACAACCACGAAACTTTTTGAGAGAGAGAAGATGAAGATGATGAAAGAGAGATGAAGAAGGTGGCACGAAACCGTCACAACAAGGAGAGAGAAAAGGACACTGGAGAATCGCTCTGAGTTGGGTAAGGAAGACGAATCGAATGGATTCGGGTCAAACGCGAATCGAATACCCGAGACCTAAACCCATTGTAGCCTAATAATTTTGCCTGTGACCTGTCGCCAGCCTACTTGTAGAACCCGAAGCCCAAATCCCTCCTCGGACCAGTAGCCAACTATCAATCCAGCCCGCAACCCGCGACCCGTGCCTGCCTCTACAAACTTGAGGCCCAAGTTCCCTCGACCCAACCAAACTAGCCCGCAGCCTAACTCACTCGCGGCCCAGTCTGTAAACAGAAACCCAGTCAGCAGCCCAGTCCGTAAACAGAAACACAATTAGCAGCCTAACCGTAAACGCGACCGTGAACCAACCCAAACCGAACCTCGACCCAGACGCCTGCATCGACGTGAAAAATGACTATATTTATAGCCAGTACAATGCTTAACAAAAGAGAAAAACAAAATCCTAACGGAAAGCAGAATATCAGAATATCATGCCAAAACGATGCGGCAGAAGACCATATTAGTGACCTCATGTTTAGGATTACTAAAACATAAAAATAGCAACTAACACTTTTACAACAAACTCACTCGAAGTTCGCTTGTACTTTTAACTCTCTAGTGATGAGGACCGACGAGTGTGCCGTTTTATGATTTAGGGCATCTTCGACTATGTTTGCCTTTTCAGGGTGGTACTGGATATTTATATCATTGTCATTTACTTATTCCAACTACCTTCGTTGTCTCACGTTCAATTCTTTTTGGGTGAAGAAGTATTTCAGGCTATTGTGGTCGGTGTAAATTTGGGTCTCTTCTCCATACAGGTAGTGTCACCATATCTATATTGCGAATACTACTGCGGCCGATTCTAGGTTGTACGTATCCCTCTGAGCTTTCTAGAACCATGAGCATTGGAGCTGACACTAGTCTTTATTTTAGGTCTTGGCACTAGCCTCACGTGCATCATTGCATATAAAAGGTATGCCCTTCCTTGTAAAATGTGTAAGAGGCGAGGCTATTCTAGCGAAGTCTTGGACAAATCTTCGATAGTAGCTTGCTAACCCTAGGAAGCTTCATACCTCTGTAACTGTAGTTGGGTGTTCCCATTTAGTGATGACTTCTATCGTAGTGGATGAAAGAAAAAAAGTAACAGAATGGGAGAAGAAGCGAAGACACAAATTAATTTTCTTCTTTTTGTGGTGTGTTTAGAACTTGCACCATTTTCCTTATATAATAAAAATTTTACCCATTTCTACTATAAATGAGCAAGCACTTCACCATTCCATCCACTACTCCCAATATCTCCAGCCTTTTTTCATGGAGAAATAAGCAACAGAAATAAAATAAATACTAACCACTATTTTTGTTTTTGTTTTTTTTTTTTAACCAAAAAAAACTTATAAAGCAAAAAAAAAAAAAAAAAAAAAAAAAAAAAAGTTTGTAACCAACAACCACTCCTCTAAACTTGTTTAACTATGTTGAAACGACTTTCTTCAAGCCAATCTTCTCTCTTTTCTCCAGGAATCGTTGTCTTGCTAACGGCTTTGTCAGAATATTTGCCAACTGTTCATCTGTGTTCACATATTCCAGTTCAATAGCTTCAGTTTGTACACATTGGCGAATAAAGTGAAACCTGGTATCAATGTGCTTACTTCGATCATGGTAAACAGAATTTTTCGCCAACGCTATAGCTGACTTGTTGTCAACATTAAGCTTGGGTTTTACTTGCAGTTGACTGATGTTACTCAAAATCCAGCCCAACCATACTCCTTGACATGTTCCAGCAGTTGCGGCTATATACTCAGCCTCGCATGATGACAAAGCCACCACCTTCTGCCTCTGTAATACCCGGATTTACTCCCAAATAGTACAACACTCCAGTTGTACTCTTCCTATCATCAATATCCCCAGCCATATCACTGTCGCTAAATCCTAGCAGCTCTACATTCGATAGCTTCTTATAAACACAGCCAAAACTTAGAGTACCTTTCACATACCTCAATATTTGTTTTACTGTTGTGAGATGTGAAGTTGTTGGTGCCTCCATGTATCTACTCATCACACAAACTGAGTAGGCTATGTCGGGTCGGGTATTAACCAGATAGCGTAAGCTTCCAATAACACTTTTGTAAAGTGTTTTATCAACCGCAGGTTCTCCATTCCCATTTTTGCTCATCTTCATTCTTGGTTCCATGGGAATCAAACAAGGATTGCACTCCCCCATTCCTAGCTTCTCTAGGATTTTTCTTGCATATATGGCCTGACATAAAGTGATTGATTCACTACTTTGTCGTATCTCAATACCCAAGTAATAGTTCAAAAGTCCAAGATCGCTCATCTCAAATTTCTGGTGCATCTCTTCCTTGAACTGAGCTATAACTTGTTTGTTTGAGCCGACTATGATTAAGTCATCCACATATGTGCCGATTATCATTGCTTCAACTCCATTAATATTCTTGTAGAGAGCATATTCCTGTGGACATCTAACAAAACCAAGTGACTGCAAACATTGATCAAGTTTAAAATTTCAGGCCCTCGGAGCCTGTTTTAATCCATACAAGGCTTTACGTAGTTTTAACACCATGTTTGGATTTTCCTTGTCAACGAACCCTTCTGGTTGAGCAACATACACCTCCTCTTCGAACTCGCCATTCAGAAAAGCTGTCTTTACATCCATATGATGTACTTCCCAGTTCTTAAAGGCTGCATAGGCAAGAATTAATCTCACTGTTTCTAACCTGGCCACGAGTGCGAATACTTCACTGTAATCTACACCAAACTGCTGTCCATATCTCTTTCCCACGAGTCTCTCCTTATGTTTCATGATTTCTTCATCTGAATTTTTCTTTAATTTGAAAATCCATTTGATGCCGATTTCTTTATGATTCTTCGGAAAATCTGTGAGTTCCCACGTTCTGTTCTTTTCAGTGGAGAGAATTTGAGACATCATGGCATTCCTCTAGTTTTTATTCTTAGCAGCTTTCTTATATGAAGTTGGTTCCTCTATAGAAAGAAAACAAAGGTCCATTGCTTCCTCCTCTGCTTTGTTCAGTTCTCTATAAATATCTTCTAGAGACCTAAATTTTTTCGGCGTCGATGAGCTTGACAATGATGCATTTGAGGTATTGTCTGGCGTTGATAAATTTGAGGATGAATTTTTCCTTTGTCTTTCATCTTGATCAACTTCGATATGTTCAATATTCCTTTCCTATGTTCTACTCTATTTTTCTGAAATTTGAACGATGAAAGTTCCTCTTTATTCATCATCACCGTTTGTGATTTCTTCCCAACACCACTTTTTCTCCTCTTCGAACACCACATTCCTACTCACCATAATTCTATTCTTTTGTGGATCCAATAGTCTGTAAGCTTTGGTTCCATCTTCATATCCCAACATAATTGTCTTCGCACTCCTATCAGCAAGTTTAGGAAGGTGTGAATATGTATTCTTGGCATGAGCAAGACACCCGAAGATTTTAAAGCGATGAACCTGTGGTATCTTGTCAAACCAAGCTTGATACGGTGTACCATCTGCAACTCCTTTTGTTGGTGATCTGTTCAGAATATACACGGCAGTTTTGATAGCTTCTCCCCAAAATTTTGCAGGCATCTCTTTGCTCTTTAAGATACATCTGGCCATCTCTACCACCGTTCGATTACGCCTTTATACTACGCCATTTTGCTATGGTGAAAATGGTGCAGTAAGAAGTCTTTTCATGCTTTCATTCTCGCAATAGTCTTTAAAAGCAGTAGATACGAACTCTCCTCCACGGTTCGTTCTAAAGCTCTTAATCTTCTTGCCTTTCTCTACCTCCACAATGATCTTGAACTTTTTAAATACCACCACTGTTTCATTCTTATTTTTCAACATAAACACCCTCATAAATCGTGAAAAATCATCCACTAGTAACATAAAATATTTGTTACCTCCATAAGTCATTGGCGAAATAGATCCACATAGATCTCCATGGACAAGATCCAATGACTCCTTCGCATGATATGTTGTTGTTCAGGGAAAAGGAGTCCTATGCTGCTTTCCAATTAAACACCCATCACAAAATTGATTGACCTGGGTGATTTTCGGCAACCCTTCAACCATTCTTTTGTCATTTATTTCTTTAAAGAGTGAAAATTCAGGTGTCCATACCTCGCGTGCCAGAGCCAACAACTGTTACTGATATTTGTCATTAAACACACCTGATCTGCAAGCTTCAGCTTTGCTACATACAATCTGTTGGATTGTCGGGTCACCATAATAATCAGGCTCCTAGCCCTGTCATATATCTTCATCACATTGTCCTCTATAACAATTTTATTTCCACTCTCATCCAGTTACCCAAACTTATAATATTGCTTTTCAGTTTAGGTATGTAATAGACTTGCGATAAGATCAAGTGCTCATCGGTTTTGCATTTGAAGAGCACTATTCCTCAACCACAAATGTCTATTACAGAGTTATCACCGAAGCGTACCTTTCCAACAACAGATGTGTCGAGCTCATGAAACACCCTTCTTTCTCCTGACATGTGGTTGCTTGCTCTAGTATCTAGGAACCAGGAATTTTCAGCTCCAATATTGGCTGATGGCGGCACTATAGTTTCATTCAACATCACAAAATCAGGGTCTTTGTCATGTGTGGTTTTAATTTCACACGCCTCTATCATCAGTAATGAAGACTCCTCATCATTTTGCATCTCTATCAAGTTGAGTTGTTCGTCTTTTGTGGAACACTCTGATGCGAAGTATCCCATTTGCTGACACCTGTAACGTTTAATTTTACTTTTGTCAAATTTCTTCTTTTGAGTTTGCGACTCTCCTTCATCTTCTCGATGCCAGTCACTTCTCCCACGACCTCTCCATCTTCCATGACCCCGTCCCCTGCCTCCTTTGGAACTACCTTGATCCTTCCATTCTTTCTTTGAGGATTTTGCATTCTCTCGTTCCTTCCATTCTGCATGAGTGAGGAGAACGGTTTCATCCTTTTCTCCAAACCCTTGCAACCTTTCTTCATGTACCTTGAGTGATCCAATAATCTCATCAACGGATTTCGTTTTGAGATCACTGAACTCCTCAATCGTTGAAGTGATTTGAAGAAACATTGCAGAGGTGGATCGTAGAAGTTTCTTAACTACTTGGATATCATCCACAGTATTGCCGAGGCCTCTCAATTTGTTGACAATAATGGTGAGTTTTCCTGAATACTCATCAATACTTTTTTAATCACCCATCCTCAACGCTTCAAACTCTCGCCAAAGAGTCTGCATTCTAACTTCTTTCACTCTTTCCGCACCTAGATTCATATTTTTCAACATGATCTAGGCTTTCTTGGTAGTTTTCTTGGCACCCAACTGTAGCAACGTATCTTCTCCAATACTTTGATAAATAGCTGCTAAAGCCATCTTATCTTTGCGGTTATCTACTGTTTCAGGTGACTCAATTGCCTCCCAAACACCTTGTGCCCTCATAAATACCTTCATCTTAATTGCCCAAGCTGCATAATTGCATTTTGTCAACATCGGGTATTTGAGTGTGACAGATCCCTCCTTTTCTTGAATTCGTACACTCACTTCATATGCATCACCTTCTATCGCACCGGTGTTTTGGCTCCTGTCACTGGATTCCTGTCTCATTTTTTGATCTCTCTCCCTTCTTGACCGCTCAATCTCTTGGTGAGATAGGATTGAAAATAGGCCTTGATCTTGGCCTTGATCTTGTAGCTCTGATACCAATTGAAAAAAAAAAAGTAACAGAAGGGGAGAAGAAGCGAAGACACACAAATTAATTTTCTTCTATTTGTGGTGTCTTTAGAACTTGCACCATTTTCCTTATATAATAAAATTTTTACCCATTTCTACTGCAAATCAGCAAGCACTCCACCATTCCTTCCACTCCTATTATTCCACTCCCTAAAAACTAGTTCCTTCCACTACTTCCAATATCTCCAGTCTTTTTTCATGGAGAAATAAGCAACAGAAATAAAATAAATACTAACCACTATTTTTTTTTTAAACCAAAAAAAACTTGTAAAGTAAAATAAAAAAACATTTTATAACCAACAGTGGATTCCACTTAAATCCAATCTTTAGACACTACGTGTTCTAAGAATGAGACTTTTTATAGCCAAAATTCACATTTGAAAAACTTGGCGTACAACTTGTTCTACCTTAAGATAGTTAAGACTTTTCGGAGGTGTTCTTAGTGTTCTTGATCCATTTTCAAGTATATTAGAATGTTGTCTATGAACACGATAACAAACATGTTTAGACATTCCTTGAATACATGGTTTATTAATTTCATGAACATGGTTGGGGTATTGGTGAGACCAAATTACATCACTACAAACTTGTAGTGGCCATATCTTGTTCATAGACTGTTTTCGATACATCTCCTTCCTTAAAATTAATCTGATGATAGCTTTATTGAAGGTCTATCTTGGAAAATACTGTCGCCTCTCGGAGCTAGTAGAATAAATCCTCGATGCTAGGGAGTGGGTAGTTGTTCTTTATTTTTCTCTTGTTTTACTCCCCATAGTTAATACATAGGCGCATCGACCCGTCTTTCTTTTTCACAAACAACATCGGCACACACCAACAAAATAAATTAGGTCAAATGAAACCCTTTTATAGTAAGTCTTGTAGTTGTAATTTTTGTTCCTTTAATTCGGTTGGAGCCATGTGGTATAGTGCTTTAGAGATAGGTCCAGTTCCTGGTTTGAGTTCTATCCCGAAGTCTACAGCTCGTGAAGGAGAAACTCCTAGTAAATCCTCTGGGAAGACACTTGGAAATTCGTTTACTATGGATACCGTAGCCATTGTTTTCTCTTTTCCTTTTACGTCCACTGTGCATGTTAGTATATCCCATCCTCCTTGTTGTACCAAGCGTCGGACTTTCATCATCGACACTATCTTTGGGGTGACACCTGTACAAGTTCCTTTAAACTTAAAGTTAGGTCTAGTTGGTGGCGAAAAAACCACTTTCTTCTTGTGGCAATCTATACTTGCATAATTCTCGGCTAACCAAAATATTCCTAATATGACATCAAAATCTGTCATACTCACACTTTCAGGTCTATGCTTATGATATGAACAGCTACTATTAATTGTCCATCTTTTATCCTATTCTCAGTAACTAGATCTACTCCTGCTAGGGTACTAACATATAAAACATGCAATAAGGGTTCCACCGTGAATCCTGCTTGACTAACAAAAGGCATGGATATAAACGAATGCATAGAATTAGAATCAAATATCATTAATGCGTAGTGACTTAGTATAGATAACGTACCTGTCAAGCGAGTTTGCACACTCCTTTGCTTGCAAGCGAGTTTGCACAGTTCGCTCTCCACTTCCTAAACCTCTAGGTGGTTCTTTTGGACTCTTGGTACCCTTCCCAATATAGTATTTGGTCGTTTGATGTTCACGACCACATCTGAGCATACATTTACCTCAATGTTGTTTTCTGCATTAGTGGCATTGAAGCTTCTCATGTTCCTGACCCCTCTCTTTATCCCTGGTGTCTGTGTAAATGTTGGGCAGGACCCCTATCAGCGTATTAGGGCCTTCGCGTTGATGGTCGATAGTCTGTCCCTCTAGGCTCATATGATCGCTTCCTTCCGATAGTGACCGCTGGTTCTCGATGTCTTTCCTCTTGAGACTTTTTCAGGGATTTTTGCCGTTCTTAGTGCCTCCTCATACATCTTTGGGTTTATGGCTTCCACCATGTGGTAGACCTACAAGGCTAGGACCCAAAAAAAAAAAAAAATTATATGTCATCTTTTGTTCAGTATCAACCAATGATGGCGTAAACCTTTTTAATCTCATAAGTTCTCTGTCATATTTGTCCACTGAGTGTCCACCCTGAGTCAGATTGATGAATTTCTGCTGTTTCTTAAGACACACCGCTTTGGGATAATACTTCTTTAGGAAAGCCTCCTTAAATTGATCTTACGCTATGATTCCCCCTCTTGGATTAATATTATCCTTATTGTCCGTCCACCATACTTACGCGTTCTTTTGCAGCATAAATGACGCACGAGGTACCTTCTGGTTGTTCAGACATTCCATTGACATAAATATGATTTCCATAGACGAAATCCACATCTAAACTTCTGTTGGATCTCTCATAGTACTAGTGAATGGGTGCGAATCATACCGCTTGAAGTCTCGTAGCCAGTTCGCTCCTCTAGTAGATTGCAAGTATTGGATTGTTGGGTGATCATTATGGCATGCATCATGACCTAAAACGACTCCCGCATCAAACTAGTAGTGGGGTCTATTCCAGTCACTGGTGCTGCTAAAGGTGGTGCAGCTTGTGGCGGTATAACTTGAGGCAATGCAGCTGCATCCTTCCTAGTTACTAATCCTTCTTGAGGTGAGCTCTCTTTAGCCTCACCTCTTCCTCTACATCTAATAGGGGGTCCTCCCCTTCCTCTTCTTCCTCTTCCACATCCTCTGGGTGACATGGTTCTAAAAACCAAGATAATTCTATTTAAGTCTATCATTTACTAACAATACAATATCATAGTACCCATAAAAAATTCATACAACATTGCAAGCATATAATAGCGATATTAAATCAAGCATCATGCTGCAATAAGTAAAGCTCGTCAATTTTCATGCTACATAACATTTAAAAAATAGAGAAAATCACAATAAATATCATCATAACATTTTCCTCTTTTAATCTTATGCATTGTGTATATAATGGTGAGGCATCAATGATTGAACCATGGAACACGTCAAGTCTACAAGATATACGTCGTATGCTAGTCTAGGGTGTGTGAACTGCCTGGGATCAAGCTCGCACGTGTAGGTTGTGTGTAGGGAAGTACTACACATCCAATGTTGTCTAAACTGGAGGACACCCCATGATCGTTAAACGATAGGTTCTAAAATACTCGAGTCATGTGCTATTTCTAATTTAGGTAAAAGCAAGGCACCCCTGTACCGTTGATGATGACATTGCAATCAGAGACCATGCCACGTGCATAGGATAGTAATATTTTCTTTTCTTAGACTTTGGCTAGTATAGTAGAAATCTAGGGTTGTTACAGTTGGTATCAGAGTTCTAGGTTATAGATTCTGTAGACTAGCCTACGAGATAGGCTTGACATGTTCCATGGTCCCACATCTTATGCCCCCCAATCATCATCAGGTATGTCATGCATAAGATAAGAAAAGGAAATATTGTTGATTTTGTTGGGTTTTATGTCCTAAAACTCATAGTTTGTAAACAAAAAAAACATATTCTATTTTCAATAAAGTTATTATTGTTGTTTATTCACTAAAGATTGTTATTGAATAAAGTGAACTTTATGATTATTAATCTAAATCCAATAAACTAAGAACACTCTAGCTATAGTATGATTACTTGAACTATATGTAGAGACATAAGAGTGGATCAAGTTCAAGTATATAGTCAAAATGATCTATAGTATAAGGATAAGGCTGAGTACCTTATTCTGGGGACACTATGGATGCGGCCCACTTTTGTATATGATATAAACAATGTGATCACTAAATTGTACATGTGGAGACATGTGAGTGGGGGCGTCCTATGCAATGAGTATTGCATAAGATCGGACCATGAAAAAAACCACTCTCACTTTATAATGTCGTTTACTGTTGAGACCGATTTTCTTTTTATTCGATAACCTAGGTAACTCGGTTTTAATCCTGAGCTAACCATGAACTGCTGCTTATTTGGAATTATCGTTAGATTTGCACGGGTGAGAGTGGCTCTAGTTCGCCGACTCAATAGGCTTCCCATTTCAGGGGTAAGACTGGGTGAATGGCTAGGGACGTGGGGTGCAAGACGGAATTCACTCCTACCCACTTTTAGGGATAGAAGAGAGGTAGTTCCCTTAAGCACTGACCCAGGTCTTGAACAAGGGGCCCCACCCTCTCATTAGCCTAAGAGGGATTCGGTTTACTGGTTGGACCACGAACCAATTGTTCATTAGAAGATCAGTGAGACATAAGGAACAAGAAGTAACTTTAGGGGTAAAACGGTAAATTGACCCAGCTCTAGTTACGAACAACCTGTGAAGGATCGACTTACCAATCATGGTTATATCAAATAGACAGAAATATATCTATAGTGAGGGGAGTGCAACTACTAGGCTATAGTGGACTGTCCTAGTAGTTAACGAATGTTGGTTAACAAGGTTAATGAGTTTAACCGGTTAATCTTGGATCGTTGGAGCCAATGATCTATAGGTCCATTAGGTCCCTCTGCTAGCTCATATCGAACATAGAACAGTGTGACGAGTGAGTTCGAAGTGTTCGAATTCAAATTAGGGAATATGCGCTACATATATACGATATATTTAACCGCATTTTTGTTTTATTTACGAATTAAACAAAAAGAGAGAATCTGAGATATTTAAATAAGATTTAAATATCTTAATTAATTATGTGTTGGAATTGATTGGGATTGGCATTTGAGTTAATATTAAATATTAATTAAATAGTTTAATGGAAAAATGAAGAAAGTCAAAATGTTGACTTCATTTAATGGAAAAATCCATGTTAGTGACAAACATAACTCTTTAAATAGAGTGATCATGGTACATGGAAGATCTTCTTCTTCTTGGTGAAAAACCTTGAGAAAAACCTCTCACAAACACTCTCTTCACATATACAAAATCCCTCTCAAGTTTAGTCATTCACCGGATTCCACAATCCCGTTCTAAGGCTGGAGGATAGTGGAGAAGACACTAGTGGTGGTTTGAAACCGGTTCGTGAGGAAAAAGAAGTTTGAACTACAAAAGGTTAGTATCTAAACTCATTAAGTTTTAATACTTATGAACATGCTAGTTATTTACTATAATTGATGTTCTAAAAGTGCCTAAGATCCAAATTGCTTCCGCATGTGTTATATTAACACCATCAGATTTCATATGTTGTTACTGCTTGGTCATTATCAACTATAACTTCCAATTAAATTTTGACACCATTGACTGTATTATTCTTGACTTAGTTATATGTTTATTTTCTTTAGTTGTACTTCAAGACTTAACAAAAAACTCTTGAACGAGAACCCGAGATATTTTAAAGACCTCCCGATGAGTAGTGCAATATGGTCTTACGACAATGACTACATCGTAGGAAACGTATGAACACCTAGGTGTAGGTACTTAAACTATGTCACAAGGAACCCGTGAATCCTTGGACATAGGTATGTAAATTGTATCGCACCAAACACATGAAGCTTTGGATGCAAGTATTAAGACTATGTCATGGGGAATGCATGAAGCCTCGTGCAGTTATTTATTAAATATAAGGAATAAATTAAGGTAACAAAAGTCAAGAGATAGGAGTTCAAGAAAGTTCTCTTAAGGATAGGAGTTGAAGAAAGATAATGTTTCAAAGATTTTCTTGAAGTTTCAATGTGGTAGTTAAGAGTGACTGTGAGGTCTTTTAACTCATTAATGCCCACAACTTGTATAATTTAATGAACTAGATCTTCGAGAACGTTCTTAAACTAGTTTGTAATGCTCTAAATAAATTCTAAAGGGAGTAACATGTCATGCTCTAAATAAATTCTAAAGGGAGTAACATGTCAAACTCTTAAAAAGTTCTTAGTGAGTGTGGTAGTTAAGAGTGACTGTGAGGTCTTTTAACTCATTAATGCCCACAACTTGTATAATTTAATGAACTAGATCTTCGAGAACGTTCTTAAACTAGTTTGTAATGCTCTAAATAAATTCTAAAGGGAGTAACATGTCATGCTCTAAATAAATTCTAAAGGGAGTAACATGTCAAACTCTTAAAAAGTTCTTAGTGAGTGTGGTAGTTAAGAGTGACTGTGAGGTCTTTTAAC
The DNA here is from genome assembly GCF_057944985.1 of Cucurbita pepo subsp. pepo. Taxonomy (NCBI): domain Eukaryota; kingdom Viridiplantae; phylum Streptophyta; class Magnoliopsida; order Cucurbitales; family Cucurbitaceae; genus Cucurbita; species Cucurbita pepo. Next base: position 9,280,599 of record NC_141806.1, on the reverse strand, counting down.
TCATTAATGCCCACAACTTGTATAATTTAATGAACTAGATCTTCGAGAACGTTCTTAAACTAGTTTGTAATGCTCTAAATAAATTCTAAAGGGAGTAACATGTCATGCTCTAAATAAATTCTAAAGGGAGTAACATGTCAAACTCTTAAAAAGTTCTTAGTGAGCGTTACACAAATTTCTCAGAGTATGAGTCTTGGATGAACAAAAATGTTTCCCATCCGAAAACTACACCATTGCAAGCAAAGAAGCATGTTGTTGCCCAGGATTGAACTGGAGACCTTTAGTGTGTAAGACTAACGTGATAACCACTACACCACAACAACAAGTTGTCCATGATGTCCATGATCCAAAAAATAGTTAATAATTATAAATTTTAATGTTTAAACAAGAATACCAGATTGCTAGAATCGAAGATCAACTCAAAAATTGGACTATTCCAAAGGTAGATCCTAAAACTATCTACCAAATTTCAACCTTCAATTTTACTCAAAGATCATGCATCAAATTCTCAGAGAAGAACATCCCAATTCATAGCAATAGGGAATCTCTGAATCTTTTTTCAAGATCTCTTATACTCCAACATCGTGAAGAGTTTAACTATCTCCATGTCGGTCTTGTCCAAGTCGCGGTAAAACCATTGTTCAGACTTGGATTAGATATCCCAGTCCTTATCTCCTTACGAGATAAGAGACATGAAGATTTCTCAAATTCTTTATTGGGAATGGTTCAATCCAATTTAGAGAATGGACCAGTCTATTTCAATTGTTATCCAAACTTTACTCTGTCTCTCCAGGACCCACACATATTATCAGCTCTCATGCTAGATTTACAGTCAAAAAATTTAAACATCAAGGCTGAAACCCATTCTTCAGTCGTTATATTCAGGGTTTATTATAAGCTCATGAATACAAACATTTCTCCAAGAGCATTAAGATCCTCACCAAAAGGATGGACTATGCTCATAGAAGCAAATATTGGAAAATCATCAGTGACTGTCCCAAAAACACTCTCTTGGGATCAAATAACCAGAAGCACTCTCTGGAAAATAGAAGATGCAAATCTTCCAAAGAGGAAAGAATCTCAAAACCCAGTCCAAATTATCGAACATGACGATGGAAGCGTTGAAATAAAATTCAGCGAAGAACCTTCGTCAGAGTCAAAAGTAAAAGAATTCCGGAGTTCTAGACCAAGTACTTCAGGAATATCAAGATCAATGTATGACCCCTTAAAGGTAAAAGAGGTCAGTTATGATCAAAAAAGGGCGTCAATCCACTATGAAGATGGCTCAAGGTCTCCAACCCATACGAATATGGATACTCAATCCGTCTACAAAAGCCAGCTAAATGTCATTACAGCTGATTTCCAGATAGACAAAGAATTTTTGAAAGCAGATTTTATGTCAACTACCAACTCTTCAAAAAGAAATGCCTTCTTCCAAACCTACAAAGAGGCTGAGCGAAATGAATTAAGAGCTCAGTGGTATTCTCATATGGAAGCCATCAAAGAAAATATACCATTCTTCGAATGGTTTGAAGAAAATATTCTGCAGGTATGCACCTTGACCCAGAGGAGTTGGAAGACTACCAAAAGAGGCGAGGTATATTCGAAACATCCTCCGTTAGAAGAAGTCGAATTCGACAACCACTACGGAGAAAAGGTCAAAGCTAGCCCTTTCAAACATATTCCGGAAGGACTAGAAAAGGGTAATCCGACCCTAAAAGATATCAAGAATATCCAGCATCAAAACAATTATTCAAATAAGATTTTATCCACGATCGCTACTCAACTTGAAAGTATCGAGGGAAAAATCTCAAAGAAATCAGGTACTCAGCAAGAACAGGCAAGCAGCTCTGTACCAAAGGTTGATGAGTCAATACCAATACTCAGACCGGCAAATCTCGAAATATTTACAAAAAGGATTTCAAAAGAAGAGGCTGCAATGGCCAAGATAGAGGAAAAGTTAGACAGGATATTAAATCCCGCCATGACGCCTCAAGATTCATCTGTCAATGTCGTTAACAATGACGACGAGAACCAAGAATTCGAAGACGAGATTGCAAACGAGAGAGAAGAACCTTTCTACAATCGAATTGAAAGGATCTCTAGAAGAAGTCAAAATAATGCCAGTAATCAGAAAAACTGGTATCCTCAACCGTCTTTTCCGGATATCCAGTTCGAAGAAAAGACACTACAAACTCAAGCTCATTACGATGGTTTAGCAATCTATGAATGGAATATCGATTGATTGTCTGACTATCTGATAATGAATGTTGTAAATGAAATGATGATGGCCGCAGGCGCGTATAAATTACAAGGCCATAAATCCGACCATCAGATAGCTCAAGTTTTGGTAACCGGATTTACCGGGCAACTCAAGGATTGGTGGGACAAATATCTCGACGAAACAACCCGCCAACAGATATTAAACCACTATGTCATTAGACCAACTACTCAAATTATCAAAGAAGGTCCATCAACTAGGACCGAGGTACAACATGAAAGGGTAGAGGATGCTGTCAACACCTTCATATATACCCTCATAGAATTCTTCGTCGGCGACCCTCTAAAATACCAGGAGAGATCCGCTGAGATACTCATGAATCTGAAATGTCCTACCTTAGGTGATTTCAGGTGGTACAAAGACATGTACTTCAGCAAAGTTCTTATTAGAACAGATAGTTCGTTGGAATTCTGGAAAGAGAATTTCGTCAATGGACTACCAAAACACTTCTCAAGGAGGATCAAAGATGATCTTAAGACAAAGTACAATGGAACAATTCCATGGCAAACTTTGTCATACGGATCCATAGCATCCTTCATCATAGAAGAAGGACTCAGACTTTGTAATGAGTCAAAGATTCAAAACAAGCTCAATTCTTCGATATCAAACAGAAAAGAGCTTGGTAGATTTTGCGATCAATATGGATGCAAGGGAATAGAAGCTCCCTCAACCTCCAGACGGAAGAAGGTTAAGACGCATCCAAAACCTTATCATTCATACAGGCCTAGAGAAACATATCGGAGTAAACCCGTGCAGTCTCAGAAGCCAACATACTCAAGAAGGAAGTATATTCCTACAAAAACCCATAGAGGAAAGAAAAAGCAAACTTGCTTCAAATGTCGTGAAGAAGGACACTATGCTAACAAGTGTCCAATCAAAGGAAAGATCAATGAGTTGGATATAGATCAAGAGCTGAAAAATCAGCTATTACGACTGACCCTAACTGACTTAGAGCAATCAAGCGAGGGAGAAATCCTCGAACTCCAAGAAGAATCTGATTCATATTCTAGCACAGAATACGAATCAGAACAAGAAGGAAAAAGAACGTGCGAAGGATGCATAAATGTCCTTACCAAGGATCAAGAAATTCTACTCGAAGTAGTAGAAAAAGTTCAAGACCCAGAAATTCAACAGAAGATTGCTCAACGACTTAGGGATGCGAAGACAATCTCTAGGCCAACTGAAAGGGAAGAAAGAAATCCCTACAGACTCCAATTTGTTCTCCAAAGATTTGAAAAACCGAGGGAACTCACTACTCAAGATTTACAAAGAGAGATTAATAATCTCAAACAAGAGGTACAGGCGCTAAGATCTGAAACCAGGTCAGAATCTTATACGCTTCGTCAAGAAATTCTCAATCTTCAGGAAAGGCTGCCAGCACAAAAGGAAACGGCGCAACCGAACCTGGATGAAGAAGATTTTCAAAGTTCCTTCGTTGGAGCCATCACCACTTCTCAATTTCAAAAATGGTACGCTCTCGTTACCTTAAAAATTTATGATTTCAAAATCACACTAAAGGCTCTCATAGATAATGGAGCCGATCAAAATTGCATTCAAGAAGGCTTAATACCTACAAAGTATTTTGAAAAAACTACTAAGGGCCTTAGAGGTGCTAACAACAACAAACTCAAAATTAATTACAAACTATCAAAAGTTCATGTTTGCAATGATGGAATTTGCTTCGTAAATTCCTTCCTTCTAGTAAAAGAACTAATCCTAGGTACTCATTTCATTACTCAATTATATCCTTTTAGAATAACTGAAAAAGGGTTAGAATCAAAAGCCTTAGGAAAGAAGATAAAATTTAACTTTCTTTCCCCATAAGGATTAGCGAAATAAATAACCTTCAAAAGAATACAATTATTCAATCAATAAATGTATTAAATTATAAAGAAAAACAAATTTCTTTTTTGAAATAAGAAATTTCATTCAAAAGAATAGAAGAACAAATTCAAAACAAAACTGTCCAGTTTAAAATCAAAACTTTACAAACTCAATTAGAAAAAGAAGTTTGTTCAAATATCCCAAATGCATTTTGGAATAGGAAACAACATATTGTTGATCTTCCTTATATCAAAGCTTTCGAGGAGAAAAATATTCCTACAAAAGTCCGACCTATTCAAATGAATAAAGAATTACTAACGTTCTGCAAAGCAGAAATTAATGATCTTTTGTTTTGAAATCTTCATGTCTCTTATCTCGTAAGGAGATAAGGACTGGGATATCTAATCCAAGTCTGAACAATGGTTTTACCGCGACTTGGACAAGACCGACATGGAGATAGTTAAACTCTTCACGATGTTGGAGTATAAGAGATCTTGACGGGGAAGTATCCCGATACACATGACATACATACATGCACGAGGTCCCATGATTTTTATTCACTACATATAGTTCAAGTAATCATACTATAGCCAGAGTGTTCTTAGTTTATTGGATTTAGATTAGTGATCGTAAAGTTCACTTTATTCAATAACAATCTTTACTTGATAAACAACAATAATAACTTTATTGAAAATAGAATATGTTTTTGTTTACAAACTATATGTTTTAGGGCATAAAACCCAACATCCTAGAGATTCAGGGTGTGACATGATGCAAATTGGAGACGCCACAAGCATATGTCTCTTTTGAAAGCTTTTGGCCTGAAACACAGCACTTATGGCTCCGTGATAGGTGCAAACGTGGAACTGTAGGAACTTGTCTTTGGACGGCTAAAGATGATGGAATTTACTTGAGAAACTTTCTTGCTAATGTTGATGAATTGATTCACAAGTGGAACTATAAAAGTTAGAGAAGCTTTATTATCTCCTTTTGGTGGAATTATCCTTCCGGAACCAATGAAAAATAATGGAATAACACAAAAATGTTGTTTTTTTTTTTGTATGAAATTTATTTCGTAACGAAGTGTATTGTTGTTCTCCAAAATTTTAAATTATGAAGAAAAACAAAATATTATATTTGTATATGAATACAAGTTTTCAAAGTTGTAATATAGTTTTTATGTTAAAACTAAAAAAAATGATGATTTTTAGGGACCAATCTGAGAGAGAGTTTAGAACAATAAAATCTAAAATAGGTATTAAAAGCTCATGTTTCTGCCATCTTCACATCGATCTTAGAATAGGATGGTGGCACAATCCTTGAATTTCCATATATCTTATTAAAAGTTTCACATATTACATTGTAGTTCCACAATCTTTCTTGATGTCCGATTTTCAAGAATTTGGATCTCGGACCAAAACTAAAAATATGAAAAAGCAAACAAAAAAAATGAAAAGTAACATAAAATAAAACATGAAAATTCGATAAAATATAAATTTAAAGGAAGATAAACAACACCAAAATTAAATACAAAATAATATTTAATTACAAGAGGGTCCTCTTAAATTTCTTTATAAATGCGAAAATGGTGTTGGGATATACGAACACAACTAGTGAGGCAAACACCTTATATCGTGTAAAGTTATATTATTCGGTTAGTAATGCAATCACACACAATATATGACTGTGACCTATCGTTTAAACCATAGCATGACCTTAGGCTTTTTTCAATTCTTGGCAGAGTTGGATGCATGGTACTTTTCTACACACGGCCCACGTACGCATACATGGACCCTTCAGACGGATTGGTATACGTGCCCCTTAGGCCGGACTTTGTCAGGCACAACACAATACACGTGACTGGACCCTCATAAAAGAAAAGGTCTTCATGATAACATGTCGAACATATATATCGAAGGTATGCATCCGTACTAACTTAACATAACGGGGAAGTATCCCGATACACATGACATACATACATACATGCACGAGGTCCCATGATTTTTATTCACTACATATAGTTCAAGTAATCATACTATAGCCAGAGTGTTCTTAGTTTATTGGATTTAGATTAGTGGTCGTAAAGTTCACTTTATTCAATAACAATCTTCACTTGATAAACAACAATAATAACTTTATTGAAAATAGAATATGTTTTTGTTTACAAACTATACGTTTTAGGGCATTAAAACCCAACATCCTAGAGATTCAGGGTGTGACATGATGAAATCAAAACCCCATAACGGTTCTCCCAACAGGCATTGAGTAATTCTTGCGAAAGAAGTCTTGCGCAATTCCTGTTTGCAACTATAGTTCTAGAATTTTTTGAACTTATCTGTTCTACCTCACCCTAAAATTTCTAAGGTCCTCCTAAAAAGTTTGAAAGTTCAACTTAAAAAAATAAATCGGGAATTTAATACCTTGTTGGACTTGGGTGCTATACCATATGTAATCTATGAATTGCTTTCTCTATTTTATATTTTCTACCGGGGAAGTATTCATATTTTGTTGTCCATTTTATGAGAGTGTTTTAAAAATCAATGAAATATTTATTATTCTTGGGCTAATAACTATTATCTGTTCAAGGAATTTTGTTATTGAAAATCTAATAAATCTCTCAAATTATCCCAAAATTAACCTTAAATTGTGTTGCATAACCGAGATTAGTTAAATGATTGAGTTTTTTTGCAACCATAGCATGCATTTACATAGTTTCTTGCATGTACTATAAGTACGTATATTTATTCACATGTCCAACACAAATTGGTAGTTAAGCTAAAGGTTGATTAGGAAATGATAAAGAATATTGTCGTTTTCTTTCTTTTCACGGTGGCTTTAGTTGGGGCTCAGGTTCCAAGGGTCGCGTTACCACCACCAGGACCTTCTAGATATTACATTCATGTGGTTAACGGGCTAAGCAAACTTGGGTTGCTTGTGCATTGTCAGTCTAAAGACGATGACTTGGGGTATCATCGTTTGCTTAATCATGGAGATGATTACCAGTGGAACTTCAAGGTTAGCTTTTGGGGATCAACCCTCTATTGGTGCAAATTGGAGACGCCACAAGCATATGTCTCATTTGAAAGCTTTTGGCCTGAAACGCAGCACTTATGGCTCCGTGATAGGTGCAAACGTGGAACTGTAGGAACTTGTCTTTGGACGGCTAAAGATGATGGAATTTACTTGAGAAACTTTCTTGCTAATGTTGATGAATTGATTCACAAGTGGAACTATAAAAGTTAGAGAAGCTTTATTATCTCCTTTTGGTGGAATTATCCTTCCGGAGCCAATGAAAAATAATGGAATAACACAAAAATGTTGTTTTTTTTTTTTTTTTGTATGAAATTTATTTCGTAACGAAGTGTATTGTTGTTCTCCAAAATTTTAAATTATGAAGAAAAACAAAATATTATATTTGTATATGAATACAAGTTTTCAAAGTTGTAATATAGTTTTTATGTTAAAACTAAAAAAAAATGATGATTTTTACGGACCAATCTGAGAGAGAGTTTAGAACAATAAAATCTAAAATAGGTATTAAAAGCTCATGTTTCTGCCATCTTCACATCGATCTTAGAATAGGATGGTAGGCACAATCCTTGAATTTCCATATATCTTATTAAAAGTTTCACATATTACATTGTAGTTCCACAATCTTTCTTGATGTCCGATTTTCAAGAATTTGGATCTCGGACCAAAACTAAAAATATGAAAAAGCAAACAAAAAAAATGAAAAGTAACATAAAATAAAACATGAAAATTCGATAAAATATAAATTTAAAGGAAGATAAACAACACCAAAATTAAATACAAAATAATATTTAATTACAAGAGGGTCCTCTTAAATTTCTTTATAAATGCGAAAATGGTGTTGGGATATACGAACACAACTAGTGAGGCAAACACCTTATATCGTGTAAAGTTATATTATTCGGTTAGTAATGCAATCAAACACAATATATGACTGTGACCTATCGTTTAAACCATAGCATGACCTTAGGCTTTTTTCAATTCTTGGCAGAGTTGGATGCATGGTACTTTTCTACACACGGCCCACGTACGCATACATGGACCCTTCAGACGGATTGGTATACGTGCCCCTTAGGCCGGACTTTGTCGGGCACAAAACAATACACGTGACTGGACCCTCATAAAAGAAAAGGTCTTCATGATAACATGTCGAACATATATATCGAAGGTATGCATTCGTACTAACTTAACATAACGGGGAAGTATCCCGATACACATGACATACATACATACATGCACGAGATCCCATGATTTTTATTCACTACATATAGTTCAAGTAATCATACTATAGCCAGAGTGTTCTTAGTTTATTGGATTTAGATTAGTGATCGTAATGTTCACTTTATTCAATAACAATCTTTACTTGATAAACAACAATAATAACTTTATTGAAAATAGAATATGTTTTTATTACAAACTATACGTTTTAGGGCATGGTACTTTTCTTCAATTCTCTAACAATCTTTGTGAAGCTAACTCATTTATCTTTGCTCATAATGCAGTTCTCACAAGGACTCATAACAATCTCCGCATCAAATACACCTTGTTCATAGCCGACGATTTTTCGTACATATTCGACAGCGTCTTCAACAGACCTGACGTTGTCTTCTCCTTAATAATGTTGAACGCCATGTTTCTCGATAGCGTCAACCGGATCAGCCCCAAGGCTTGTCGATCCTTGAGCTTCCACTGTTCCGTGGTCATGGTATCCGGCTTCACCCCCAACAGAGGTTTGTGAAGATCTTTCTAGTACAGACAATCTTCAATCTGCATTTTCCAGAAACCGAAATCGGATCCATCGAACTTCTCAATTCCAATCTTTGAACTTTCCATCTTCACAGATCGTGGCGAGTTTCGCCTGACTCTGACTTCCGCCTGCCTCTGATACCAGTTGTTAGGATCGATATCAGTCGTTAGCTCTGATACCAGTTGTTAGGATCGATATCAGTCGTTAGCTCTGATACCAATTGTTAGGATCACACAACAACGCACACGCTCGATCTAGATGAACACAAAGAATGTGATAGAGAAAATTGCAAGGAGAACTCTGGCTAAAAGGATTCTTCTTTTTTATCGATGACTTCAGGTATGTACAACAAGAGAGAGTACAGAGAATAGAAAAGTACATTTTCAAAGCTCTACCGGACCAGATATATATATATGGTATAGTTTACTATATATAGCTTTATCAGATTTAGCCATCTACTATATATAGCTATTTACCATATATAGCTTTACCGGATATAACTTTATCATATATAGCTTTACCATATATAGCTTTACCATATATAGCTTTACTATATATAGCTTTACCAAATATAGCTTTACTTGATATAGCTTTACTTGATATAACCGTTGACCAAGCTATAAATAAGTATCAGGCTCCATAACATAACACTTTTAACCAATCTCTCAATCCTATTGAGATTAATGTGGCCTAGTCTTAAGTACCAAAGATAGGTATTAGAAGAAATCTTTTGTCGTTTATTTTGAGTTTCAGCTGTTTTAAACATCTCGGTATTTAAAATAGCTTTTGTTTCGCTCGGTTTTAACATATATAAGTTGTTTTCTAGTTTTGCAGAACAAATATGAATACCTCTTTTGCAAATGAACACTTCATTGATTTCAAAAGATACTTTATACAATTGTTCTAATAAACAAGAGATAGATATTAGATTTTTTTTCATTTTAGGAACAAAAAGTACATTATCTAATATAATGAATCTATCTCCAAAAAACAACTTTAAATTTCCTACTAATCTTGCTGAGACAACCTCTCCTGTTCCAACCCTGAGTCTTATCTCGCTGTCTGCAAGCATTCTCCAGGAGCTAGTTTCCTGGTAAAAAGAACAAATTTGATTAGTCGCCCCTGAATCTAGTATCCAAGTTGAGTTTTCATACTCTACTAAACATATTTATACAACGAGTAAATCATATTTACCTTGTTGTGTCTTTTCGTCTTTCTTCTCTGCAAGGTATTTTGGGCAGTTTCTCTTCCAGTGCTCGTTTTCGTTAAATGGAAACATTTTCCTTTATCTGCTTTTTGAACCATGTGTTTGCGGTTAGTAGGAATCTTATTTTTCCCTTTACCCTTTACCCTTCTTCTTCATCAAAACACTTTCAGAAGTTGAAGGTCCAGACTTATTTTTGAGGATGATCCTCGTAATAATTTCATGGAAATAGCAACATTTGCTTCTCCTGTTTGTCCCTTGTTCGTTAAGAGGGACTAATAAGTCTGTAGCTCATTGAGAAGAGCAGTCAAGTTATATTATATTTTGTTCATTACCACATTGGTGCGGAACTGGAAGAAGCTCTTCGAAAGAGACATCATGATAAAACTGACTTGACTCTTCTCATCAATGACAACTTCATATTCTTTTGCCACATTGAAATGGACCATCATGTCCAGGACATGTTCTCTAACTGAGGTCCCTTCTTTCATACGACAGTTGTAAATGTATTTTATGGTTTCATGTCTAAGGGAGAAGGACGGTTGTCCAAACATCCCTTTTAGAGATTCCATAATCTCTTTAGCAGTACCCATAACATCGTGTTTCTTAGCCAAAACATCAGATATGCTGGCTAGAATGTACACTCAGGCTTTGTCATTTGCCTTTATCCATCTGTCGTACGCATCCCGAACTGTTCGGTTTGTATTTAAGCTGGGGTTTGGAGGACACTCCTCAGTTAAAACAAACCTTAAATCATCAATGACCAATATTGTGTTTAGGTTTGATTTCCAAGTTGCATAATTGTCGCCGTTTAATTTCTCAGAAGCGATTAATTGTACTATTGAGTTTGTCATGCTGTGATATAAAAAAAATTCTATTAGTGATTTGACTTAATCCTGTTTAATCAAATCAGTTTTAGCAAATGTAATAATGTATCCAAATCATTATTAATTTGCAACGATACTTTAGTGAGTTAGAGCAACTGCTACCGAGGGGCAGTCAATCACTCATTCACTAAACCAAGACATTAGTGACTTAAACACTAATCCCAGAATAACTCTTGTTCCTATAGTGTTCTTAATTATCGTTGTTTTGTTCAAGAATATACAAACTCTTAGTATTTCTTCGTAAGTGTGACCCGCCATTTTCAGACCTCATAGATCGGTCCCAACAATGCTATCGAATGAAAAAGCCAAAGTTGGAAATGGACCTAAGAAATCCTATCCATTTCTTGAGTTTGCGTTGTTTCGACTCCCATGTTACGACCCTCTGAATGGGTAGTTGCTCTAGGGCAACATGCAGGTGGAACATGGGAATCTCACGGTGCAGCCTAGTGGTGGAGACCATAGGACGTATTTGATATACTTCCTTCTCCCACTTACTGTAATACTTTCTCTATTCACCTTGTTATTGACTCATGCATATACCTTCCGAATGGAGGACTCTCCCAGGGCAACACGAGGCCGAGCATGAATCTCACTGTGTGAATTTTACAGAGAGCATGAAAAGAAAACGATGTATCTTATACACCTTTTTCCTCCCACTAAGTATTTTAGATGGTTGGGTATACTCATTACTTAAGTATATTCCGGCTAATTAAATATAACTTAAGTCTACATGATTTTTCTAAATCTTACATCACTTAAGCATGCTCATAAAATTGGGCTAACTAAGCTCAAGTATTGGTCCGATCTCCGGGTAGTAGGTGTTTCGTAAACTGTCAACTTAAGTACCTCCAGCCTTAGACAAGATCGTGCCAGGTGAGCTTTCTCGTAACCACAATTTTGTAAGACATCAACCTATTTTAACTATTAAAATTGATCGTGCTCGGTTCTTAACCCTAAGTGAGCATGCACTTATCTTTATTATAGATTTTAACGTCTATCTTGTTTTATGACGTTGAAAATAACCTATAACATGCATCTAACATGCTTTATATAACAATTATATAATCATCCATTCCATGCAATAATATAACAATTTATATCTATCACTCATGGAACCCTAAACATGCATACTATACATTATAACACTTATAACATACTTGGAATGCATGAAACATGCTTAGCCTATGGTGGGATTTTAAATCTATATGACATACTTTATGCATATAAATTTTCTATTAAATTAAAACATACATTCATAATGCATAATTAATTAAACACACTAAAGTAGATTGGTTTTGGCATTTTAAAACAAGCAATTAACTAAATTATTCATTAATAATTAAAATAACTTGAACCGCTCCCCAGGTCCACGAACTAGGTGAACCAACCCTTAAAAACGTTGAACCGGACCCCAAAGGTAGCAAAAACACCCAAACCGCCTCTTCCATCTTCTTCTTCGGTTCAGCTTGCTATCTTTTCCATTTTCGATCAATTACAACCTAAAATGAACTCTAATGACTCCATAAAAATTACAGACCTTTCTTCATTCATTAAACCCATACACATTAGGCTTATTACAATAATTATATCAAATGGAAGCATAAAAAAAATGCCAAAACCAAAACCATCCACTTTAGCAACCACAAAATTTCATTCATGAAATGGTACCCACCATGATCAAATTAATGTAAATAAAGTGCATAAAACCTTCTCTGATACCATATGATGGTGTTAATAGAACACATGCGGAAGCAATTTGGATCTTAGGCACTCTAAGTACATCAATTATAGTAAATTAGCTAGCATGTTTCAAAAGCATGAGTTTGAATACTAACTTTTTGTCGCTCAAGTTTCTTAACGAACCGGTTTCAAACCACCACTAGTGTCTTCTCCACTATCCTCCGGCCTTGAAACGGGATTGTGGAATCCGGTGAGTGACTAAACTTGGGAGGAATTTTGTATATATGAAGAGAGTGTTTGTGAGAGGTTTTTCTCAAGGTTTTTCACCAAGAAGAAGAAGACCTTCCATGTATCATGATCACTCTATTTAAAGAGTCATGTTTGCATGTTCATGCAAATTTGAGATCACAAAATTTTTACACTCAAAATTCCACTCAAATGTTTGGGATTATGTGGCAAGCATGCAAGTTTGGTTAAACAAAATTTTGACACCTCAAAATTCCACTAACATGGATTTTTCGATTAAATGAAGTCAACATTTTGACTTTCTTCATTTTAATTCAACAATTAATTTGAATAATGAATTTCAAATTAAAGTAACATTAAATGATTAATTAAACTATTTAATTAATATTTAATATTAATTCAAATGCCAATCCCAATCAATTCCGACACATAATTGATTAAGATATTTAAATCTTATTTAAATATCTCAGATTCTCTCTTTTTGTTTAATTCGTAAATAAAACAAAAATGCGGTTAAATATATCCTATATATGTAGCGCATATTCCTTAATTTGAATTCGAACACTTCGAACTCACTCATCACACTGTTCTATGGTTCAGTCCGATATGAGCTAGTAGAGGGACCTAATGGACCTATAGATCATGGGCTCCAACGATCCAAGATTAACCGGTTAAACTCATTAACCTTGTTAACCAACATTCGTTAACTACTAAGACACTCGACTATAGCTAGTAGTTGACTCCCCTCACTATAGATATATTTTTGTCCATTTGATATAACCATGATTGGTAAGTCAATCATTCACAGGTTGTTCGTAACTAGACCTAGGTCAACTTACCGTTTTACCCCTAAAGTTACTTCTTGTTCCTTATGTCTCACTGATCCTCTAATGAACAATTGGTTTGTGGTCCAACCATTAAACCGAATCCCTCTCAGGCCAATGAGAGGGTTGGGCCCCTTGTTCAAGACCTGGAGTCAGTGCTTAAGGGAACTACCTCTCTTCTATCCCTAAAAGTGGGTAGGAGTGAATTTCATCTTGCACCCCACGTCCCCAGCTATTCACCCAGTCTTACCCCTGAAATGGGAGGCCTATTAAGTCGGCGAACTAGAGCCACTCTCACCCATGCAAATCTAAGGATAATTCCGAATAAACAGGAGTTCATGGTTAGCTCAGGATTAAGACCGAGTTACCTAGGTTATCAAATGAAAAGAAAATCAGTCTCAACAGTAAACGACTTTATAAAGTTTGAGTGATTTTCTTCATGGTCCGATCTTATGCAATACTCATTGCATAGGACGCCCCCACTCACATGTCTCCACATGTACAATTTGGTGATCACATTGTTTATATCATATACAAAACTTGATCCACTCTTATGTCTCTACATATAGTTCAAGTAATCATACTATAGCCAGAGTGTTCTTAGTTTATTGGATTTAGATTAATGATCGTAAAGTTCACTTTATTCAATACCAATCTTTACTGAATAAACAACAATAATAACTTTATTGAAAATAAAATATGTTTTTGTTTACAAACTATGAGTTATTGGACATAAAACCCAACAAACTGGTCTACAAGAGGATTAAAATTAAAAAAAATACAGGGAGGGTGACGGTTCGGTTTGACATGGCGGGTTCGACTTAACTTGCCACGTCATCATCCTCTTCCTCTTTTAAGAAGAAGACGCGCATGTCCAATAGCGCTGCCGTTTTAAAACGCCTCTCACCTGCTCCTATCATGACATTGCTCCCCTTGATTTCTTCATTCAACTTAAAGATGGTGTTACAAGGATGAGCTTGGGATTGACTTCATACATTCTCTTGGATTGTAGCCTAAGTTATTTGCCTCTAAAGTTCGTTGGAAAACTAATACTTACCTCTAGTTAAATTAGTTGGTTTGAACGAACATCTTTATATGTGTGGCATTAATCTCGCCAGCTCCAAAAAGTGGCATTGCTCCCCTTGATTTCTTCATGAAACTTAAAAATGGTGTTACAAGGAAGAGCTTGAGATTGACTTCATACCTTCTCGTGAATTGTAGCCTAAGTTATTTGCCTCCAAAGTTCGTTGGAAAACTAATACTTCACTCTAGTTAAATGAATTGGTTTGAAGGAACGTCTTTAAGTGTGTGGCATTAATATTTATAAATTCTTCTCAATCTACAGCTCACCCAAAAAAGGAGATAATTGACTTGTTGGGCAACTCGATCTACGACGTTTTAGCTCTAGATTTCTCTCCTATCTCTCTTCCCTCCTCTTTAGATGAAAGACCATGACTGTGTTTTCCAGATAAGAAGTTGTTTTAAGCGTTTTTCAAAGTTTATGCTATAAATGATGTTCATGTAAGAGTTATATTTCCACATTATAGATGAACATGAGACGTTAGTAGCGACTCTAAGTATGTGGAAATTTAGGGTCGTTATAGTTGATATCAAAGCTATAGGTTTTAGATTCTGTAGACTAGCCTACGATGTAGGCTTGGCACATTCCATGGTCCCAACGTCGATGTCCTATCACCTTCAGGTACGTCTTGCATAAGATAAGAAAAGAGAAACATTTTCGAACTCGCATGCATTTTTCTAGTGATATTACTGAAATTGTTGTGATATTTCATGTATTTATTATAGAGTATGATGTGATTTGTTGTATGTTGAGTGATTTTGTTTGCAATATGATGTGACTTTAGAATATGTATTTTTAATAATATATATGCATAGTGATGAACCTTAGACTTAAGAAATGCTATCTTGGTTTCTTGAACCATGCTGCCTAGACCACGCGAAAGAGTAAGACAAGGAAGGGGACGATGTCCTATTAGAGGTAGAGGACGAGGTGAGGCTGAAGAGAGTTCACCTCAAGAAGGATCACAGATGGGGTTTGAATTAGAACCCTTATTGCATGAAATGTCTGTAAGCACCCCTTTGGGGGCAGACTTAGTAGCTAGGGATAGAGTAAAAATGACCAAGTAATCATAGGGAACCAAACTCTATGCGTTAACCTGATGGTAGTAAACATGATGGACTTCAACGTCATACTAGGCATGGATTAGCTAGCCGAAATCATGCTAGTATAGACTATTGTAAAAAGGAAGTAACATATTTGCCACTGGCGGGACCTACCTTTAAATTTAAAGGCACGAGTACCGGGATTACCCCTAGGTAGTCTTGATGATGAAAGCAAATAGATTAGTCCAACAAGGCGGATGGGCTATATTAGCATGTGTTGTAGACGAAAGAGGAAAAGAAAAGACCCTAGAAAACATGTCAATAGTTAACAAGTTCCCAGATGTATTTCCGAATGATCTACCTGGAATATCCCCTTCCTGAGTGGTTGACTTCGTCATCGAACACGAGCTAGGAACTGGGCCTATTTCCAAAGCACCCTATCACATGGTGCTAACAGAGTTGAAGGAACTCAATGCGTATTTACAAGACTTACTGAATAAAGGGTTCATTCGACCTAGCGTATCCCCTTAGAGTGCACCAGTGTTTTTTGTTAAGAAGAAAGATGGATCGATTACAGAGAGCTAAATAAGAGAACCATTAAGAACAAATACCCTCTGCCTCGAATGGAAGACTTATTCGATCAACTCAGAGAGGCAACGATATTTTCTAAGATAAATTTGCGGTCAGGTTACCATTAAATAAAGATTAAAGAAAAAGACAATACCAAAGACAGCATTTAGGACAAGGTACGATCACTATGAGTTCGTAGTGATGTCATTTGGCCTCACCAATGCTCCAACTATATTAATAATGTTAATGAACCGAGGGTTCAAGGACTGTCTAGACACTTTCGTGATCGTGGTCATTGATGACATCCTAGTGTACTCAAAAACAGACTTGGAACACTAGGAACACTTCTGAAATGTCCTAGCCACCTTAAGAGAGAACAAGTTATACGTGAAGTTCTCAAAGTGTGAATATTGGTTACGACAAGTCTTTTTCCTAGGACAAGTGGTGACAAAGGACGGAGTATCCATAGATCCCACTAAGGTCGAAGCGGTCGCAAAGTGGGAATGCCCAACTACGATAACATTAGTACGGAGTTTCTTAGGACTAGCAGGATACTATCGATGGTTTGTGCAGGACTTCACTAGGATAGTCTCGCCTTTAACATAGTTAACGAGAAAAGGGGTATCATTTATATGGAATGATGCTCATGAGGCAAGCTTCCAGAACCTAAAAGAGAGATTGGTAACAGCCAGATACTCACAGTACCTGAAAGCTCAAAAGGGTACGTAATCTATAGTGACGCGTCCAAGAAGGGACTAGGATGTGTGTTAATGTAACATGTAAGGTTGTTGCATACTCCTCCCGTCAACTAAAAGAATACAAAAAGAATTACCCTACCCAAGGCCTAGAATTGGCCGCTGTAGTGTTCGTACTAAAAATTTGTAGAACCCAAAGCCCAAATCCCTCCTCGGACCAGTAGCCAAATGTCAATCCAACTCGCAACCCGCATCCCGTGCTTGCCTCTACAAACCCGAGGTCCAAGTTCCCTCGACCCAACCAAACCAGCCCGTAGCCTAACTCACTCGTGGCCCAATCTGTAAACAGAAACCCAGTCAGCAGCTGATAAGGCAACCCTAATCCTCAACCCAACGATCCAAGCTTATGTTGAAGCAAGAACCCTTGAATCAAAGTAATTAACACCTCCTTATACGAAATTTGGATCAACCAAGAGATAAGGCTAGAATTAGATTACCTCTTACGATCGAAGATCTAGAAGCAAGATTTGGAAACCATGTTCTAAATCGAGTCACTCCACAATCTAACTTGATCAAGACTTGATTGAATGGCTCGGGTGCAATCCTACTACAAGAATTGCTTGAAACTTAGAAATGGAAAATATGATGCTCGGATTTCTAAGGGAAACGTCTCAATTTGAGATCTGAATTACATTCATCCACGAATCTTATTTTTACATAACATATTGTGGGTATTTATAGTCTCCCAACAAAAGATGTTTGTGGACGGGATTTATTCGAGATGTTTGTGGACGGGATTTATTCCCGATCCCCTTTAATCTCCACAAAGAATAAGTCAAATTGACCATTTGACTTTTACATAATTTATCAAATTAAACATAGTTTTTTCTAACAAACGTTGATGTGCTTGAGTGGCTAATGCGGCAGATGTGTAATCAATTGAGCTCTTTGTGCTTAGGTTCAAATTTTATTGTTGACATAGTTTTTTGAATCTTTTGGAACACCGTGATTCTTATCATCAGCCTAGCCGTAAACGCGACCGCGAGCCAACCCAAATCGACATGGGCTGCTATGGTGCTGCCACGTGTCCATTTGCTATGAAAGCAACCCTTCGGCTTGAGCGATTTGGATGCTCCGACGACGCTTCGGTGGCTCCACTGCTCTTTGTGCTTAGGTTCGAATTTTATTGTTGACATAGTTTTTTTAATCTTTTGGAACACCGTGATTCTTATCATCAGCCTAGCCGTAAACGCGACCGTGAGCCAACCCAAATCGACATGGGCTGCTATGGTGCTGCCACGTGTCCATTTGCTATGAAAGCAACCCTTCGGCTTGAGCGGTTTGGATGCTCCGACGACGCTTCGGTGGCTCCACTACTGTTTTAGCCTAGTTTCCACTGTTTCGACCATCCTAGATCCATTTTCGGCCCCAGTTAAGGTAATCGAGGTCGTTTTAGAGCCGTATTTCACATTTATTGAATTATTAGTTATTTAATTGTGAAATACTAATGGAAGGTGGTGAACGGTGTGATAGGAAACAAACTCTGGCACCGTAGGAAGTAGCTCTCAAGGAACGAGAGCTTATGTTTAGCTAATTAGGGAGTACTTTAGCCAAGGCTAAGTGGCCTTACTATAGTATATGCTAAAAATTGTATGAGTTATGATGATGTATGAACTGTGTTGTACGATGTCGTATGTTAGTATATGATGATGTATAAGTTATGATGATGTATGAGTTGTATCGTATGATGCCATATACTAGTATATAATGAATGATGTATGATTTGTATCATATGATGTCATATATTAGTGTATGATGATGTATGAGTTATGATGATGTACGAGATATGATGATGTACGAGATATGATGATGTATGAGTTATGATGCTTTATGATGTGCGTAGTATATATATATTTCGATGAATGATGTACTTGATATGCTTGATGCACTTTATGACAATATGATGAGCATGATGATTGTGTGACGTTTACCTTAATATGATGATATTTTCCATATTGAGCATGCTATATGATGATGAGTGCCATATTTCATCATGTCGTTAGATCGACATACGACACAACCCTTTAAGAGCATGAAAATGATATTAATATAAATATCCACGAGTATGTGTTACCTAGAGTAACAAAGAGATGCGACTAGAGGGTTGTGTTAGAAGAGATATTATGATGAATTTAGAGGGACCTCATGCATGTTGTATGTTTATAAGCATAGGGCTACTTCCCCTAGAGATGATGAGTGTGGACGCACACAATATGATGATGAGTGCGAATGTGCACAGATGAGGGTGTTCCTGAGGCATATGACATTAGCTTGACCAGAGGGTTTAGGGGATGTGCGAGCGCCTTGTGGATTCACACTCGCACGTGTGAATCGTGTGTAGGGAAGTACTTCACATCCAATTTTTCCGAGACTGAAGGTCACCCCTATGATGTTAGAGATAGGTCCTTAAATCATGATTGCATGTGTTTGCGTTTGCATGACCTCCTATAGTGGGGCCACTTACTAAGTATTCTTCGAAATACTAAGGTCGTGTGACACATTATTTTTTAGGTAAAGGCAAGGCGCACTTGTATGGAGGACGGCGGCATCGCGAGCAAAGATTGTGGCATATGCATAGGGTAGATTCATATTTAAATTTCAAGGTTTAGGTTAGAATAGTTTGTTATACATTTCATTGTTTTAAATTACTTCGTATTTCTTTTATTTTCTCTAAATTCTAAATGTCAGTATTTCGTATTTAAACATGTAAGACCAGGGTTGTATTTTCGAGAGAAGAAGTTGTTTTAATCATTTTTTCAAGTTTACATTATAAATGATGTTCATGTAAGAGTTATATTTCCACATTATAGATGAGCATGAGACGTTAGTAGCGACTCTGAGTATGTGGAAATTTAAGGTCGTTACACTTTGAGCATTACTATGAGCTAACAAGGGGACCTTATGGACTTACATATTATAAGCTCCAATGATATAAAACTAATTAATTAAACTTTTTAATTAATCAATTTCCCTTCATTAACTATAGATCACTCCACTATAGACCTATTGCACTCTTATGCACTGTAGGACAAGTTATGTCGATTGATATAAATATTACAAGCAAGTCGATCCTTCACGAGTTGTTCATAATTACGGTTGGGTCAAAAGTCTATTTTACCCCTGTAACTACATCTTTCACCTTACATACTACTGATTCTCTAATGAACAATTTGTTTATGATCCTTCACGAGTTATTTTATGCATGAAAATGATTTTTCTAACAAAGGTTAGATGTTTCAGTCAGAGGTCTTGAACATAGTTAAAATATGCAATGTTATGACCATAGAGATGGTAAAAAATGTATCAACGTATACTGACGATTAAATAGATTCAAATGAAAACGACCAAGAAAACTTGATAGACGACAGCATCTTATAGTCTGCTACAGATATTAAAAGTGGTATTGTCGAAAGGAAATTTTGTCACTATGAAGTATGTAAATATGAAATATAAGTATGGTGTGAACAAAAAAAAAAAATAAAAATAAAAAAAAAAAATAAAAAAAAAAAAAAGCTAACACAGTAAAAGTTGAAACATTGTATACCTAAACTGATTTATGAATGACATAAACTGATTTATGAATGACATAAATGACTTTAATGTGAGCTAAGCTCAGGAAGTCGTGAGATGTAGAAAACCTCCGTGCCTAACACTAATTGAAAATTTTTAAAGTTACAATCGAGCCACATTGTGGATGAGATATTATGATCATGGTCAAAGTTTTATAAATATTTATAAACATGGATGGGAGTTTGAGATTTTTAAGATATCTTAAATTTAGGAATGATTTAAGATTGATTTGGGAGGAGTCACAATATTAAAAAAATAAAAAATATAAAAAAGCCCCCTTTGGTTGTGTTGCCTTTTCATATAACGAATGAAAAAATGTTAAAATGAGACCTTGAAGATGTATGGACAAAAAAGTGCATCATTGGACCTTTAGCTAGGCTTAAAAAAAATTTGACTTGGAGGACAATGTAATGAAGGAAACTGATTAAACTATTGATCTTGTTGTCCGAAGAAAGCAAGTCATCTAGAAGAAAGTGAGAAAATTGAAATTGAGATTGAGGTAAGTATTTAAGTTCTCCATCATTATTGTCCACATGAATGTTGATTTCAATGCGCCTAAACCACAATCATACTAAATGGATTCTATTTTTCATGAAATTTTAGGAGAAGACTCAATATGATATGATAAGGTTATGTATGAAATTTGATGATAATTAGATTATGATAAAAGGCTAAACCTAGGATAGATGTAAAATGACTAAAATTCCCCTATAATTATATATAGCTGGCTTATGAGCAAAGTGACCCCTAAATGACATTTAATTGAATGAGGAGACTTATGTTACAAGGCCATTGAAATATGTTGATGATTTAAACCAAGTTTTGCGATGGTAAATGACCAAAATATCCCTATAAGAATTCTAGGATGTTTTCAAAACCTTAAATACTCAAAAAAAATTTATGAGACTCATTTACAATATAAGGGTAAGTATGAAAGATTTTAAGGAGATTATAACTTAGGGATATGAGCTAAGAGAGAAAGTATGTAACTACCCCTCAAGACACTTGATAAGAAATCAAGGTTTTTATGATTACCAAGTGACAAGATACTTATGAAAGATTTATGCATATAGAAAAATATTTATGACTCATATGGATTAGGGTGTACTTGTTAAGAATTTTTCCTTAGTTGTACTTCAAGACTTAACAAAAAACTCTTGAACGAGAACCCGAGATATTTTAAAGACCTCCCGATGAGTAGTGCAATATGGTCTTACGACAATGACTACGTCGTTGGAAACGCATGAACACCTGGGTGTAGGTACTTAAACTGTGTCACAAGGAACCCGTGAATCCTTGGACATAGGTATACAAATTGTATCGCACCGAACACATGAAGCCTTGGATGTAAGTATTAAGACTATGTCACGGGGAATGCATGAAGCCTCATGCATTTATTTATTAAATATAAGGAACAGATTAAGGTAACAAAAGACAAAAGATACACTTCAAGAAACAAAAGTTCTCTCAAGTATAGGAGTTGAAGAAAGATAATGTTTCAAAAGATACACTTCAAGAAACAAAAGTTCTCTCAAGTATAGGAGTTGAAGAAAAATAATGTTTCAAAGATTTTGTATAGGAGTTGAAGAAAAATAATGTTTCAAAGATTTTCTTTAAGTTTCAATATGGTAGTTATGAGTGACTGTGAGGTCTTTTAAAATATTATGCATAAAATCATTCAACCACATGAGAAAGAACAATATTACTAGCGAACAAACTGTGGCATCATCAAGACTTGAACCGGAGACCTTTGTATGTTAGACAAACTTGATAACCAACTACACCACAAGACCAAATGATGTGGAAATTTTGTTTTATATTATGATATAATGTTATAAAATTGAGGAGTAAAAAGAATGATAAAATTAGAATTTTAAATCTTTTTTTTTAATTATAGAATTAATTGAATAGTATTACACATTTGAAGGCTTTCATGGTTATTTTGAGCCATAGGTCCTGCTTTTTAATTGTAACAACTTACAAAAAAATAATAATTATAACAATAATAAAGAAATAAATAAATAATTAACTCATCCCTTCCTTCACTGATATCTTAGGACTCCTTCCTCAAATATCGCTCTTCAACCCCTACTCTAACTATCATTTATGCTAGAGAGAATAAAAAATTAGATCATAAAAGATTCACATACAAAGCTAGAGAAAGAATAAAAAAATAGCTCTTATTCCAACTATCAGTTATGCTGGAGAGAGAATAAAATGGCTCTGATACATGTTAGATGAACACACTCTCCACAATGGTATGATATTATCCACTCTGAGCATAAGCTTTGCTTCGGGCTTTCCTAAAAGGCCTCATACGAATGAAGATAGTATTATTTGATTATAAACCGATGATCATTCCCTAAATTAGTTGTGGGACTCTCATCCAAAAGAATTAAACTGCTAAACAGAATTAAACGAAAAAAAAAAATAAGATTTAGAAGTATTGAAGATTTAGGATAAAATAATTAAAAATTAAAATTAAATATAAAAAAAATGGAGATTTAGTAAAAAGAGCTCCAAATGAAACAAAAGAATTAAAAACTAAAATTAAATACGGGAAGAAAAGAAAATATAAACTAAGACCAATAGAAAAAAGAGGGAAGATTCAATAAATAGAATTTAAAACTAAATATAAAAAGAAAAATGGAGATAGGGTGAAAAGAACTAAACCATAAAGCATAAAGCAAAAGAAATAAGTGAGGACAAGTACATAATAATGAAATATAAAATAACTTTATTAATTTCTTTTATATATCAGTAACTTCCATATATATATAAAATTAAATATAATATAATATAAAATACTCCCGCACATTTATTCATGCAAATATTCTAATGTTCACATGAAATCTAACCTAATCATTATAAATTAAAGGAATAATTTTGTAAAAGTTCGAATTTAAAATTGATGTCATGGGCTCACATAGGTTGACTTGGATTTCAAATGATAGAATCGAACTTTAAATTAGTGACAACAACTTAAGCTAATCAGGTAAGTGGCCTTACTATCAGCATGATTATATTTGATGCTGACACGTGCCCTGTGGTTTTGCATGTGTCATAAACTTCATATGTGTGAATTGTTTATGAATCGATATGACTATGATATGTTATGTATATGTTATGATGCGTGAATGATACGATAACTCGTACATCATCAGGTGTTCAATGATATCTGTGAGATAGGATACGAGAAGGATGCGATAAACGTAATGGAATGATATGACTAAGATATGATTGACATAGCATATGGTTAGGTTATGTATAAAAAAGGATATGATTATCATAGAATGATAGAACGATATGGATGTGTGAATTGTTTATGAGTCGATATGACTATGATATGTTATGTATACGTTATGATACGTGAATGATATGATAACTCGTACATCATCATGTGTTCAATGATATCTGTGAGATAGGATACGAGAAGGATGCGATAAACGTAATGGAACGATATGACTAAGATATCATTGACATAGCATATGGTTAGGTTATGTATAGAAAAGGATATGATTATGATAGAATGATAGAACGATATGGTTAGGATACGTTCCTATAACGGTATGACTCGAATTTGTAAATAAAACGATATGGTTAGGATGCGTTCCTATAACGGTAAGACTAGGATACATTCATGAAACGACGTGAACTAAGATATGCATATAGAAATGATATGACTAGCATAAAATATGATCTCGACGTATGCATGAAAGTATGATAAACGATATGAGAAATGATATGAAAAACGATATGATATGTTCGCTAGCGGGATTGTATTAAACAATAATAAAAATGAAAAAACTGTTGTGACCTTGTACCCCTAACGGGTGTCCGACACTGAGAGCTACTAGAGAATGCTCACCCTATAAGAAAAGGAGGCTCGGGTCCTAGTAGGATATGATAGGTCCCGTAATTGCAAGTAAGGGGTGTGTGGATGAGTCACGTAAGTGACTATGACTCATATAATGTTGTTGACCCTAAAAGTTTTTTGTTGACTACAAAGGGGGTCAAACCCACAACATTCTAATCCAAAGTTAGACACACTAATCCACTGCCCTATGCAGTCATTTTTTAAAGTTTATGCAAATACATTAATATAAATATAATATTTTTATACTTTTATGTTTGAATTCCTACTTAGCATACTGTGATGGAAAGTATGGGGACCTGATGCATAATGTGTGTTCATGTGTATCGAGATACTGCCCCATTATGATGAGCACGGACGCGTACTTCATGAGACTGATTGTTATCATCTTGTTCGCCATAATGCTACGACAATCGCTATTCCCTATGGGTGTCTAGCAACAACTCTCAGCGAGTGCTAGCCAGACAAGTAGGCGTAGGGAGCGTGCGAGCCTGCCTAGTGGGCCCATGTTCGTAGGTGTGGCCCATGTGTAAAGAAGTATTACACATCTAATTTAGCCTGAACTAGAAAGCCTTCAAGAGAATGAAATGAACTCTTGTCCAGTTGATGACTACATTTCATGTGACTTCATTTCATAATGCCAATAGTCGGGCCACTTATTGAGTACAGGGGTTCCTACACACGGCCCACAAGTCACATTAAAGACCATGAAACTTGTGTTACGATAAGTTGCATTTTATTTATTTTGTAGTCCTTAAGTTAGATTAGGACATTGTTTTATTCTTTTTTTTGTTTTATATAAATTTCACGTTGTTTATTTTTCGTTATTTTTTTTAAGGTTTTATTGTGAATGTTTAAGTCCATGGCATCGTGTTTATTTAAATGAATTTTTCACACAAAAAAGGTCATGTCATGCATATCAAATAGAAATTGTTGAGTGTTCTATTGTTGACTGAGTCATTTGTCTATCATGAGTAATTATGTGTTGACTATAGATCATGTCACCTAGAGGATGTGGAAGAGGGCGTACGGAAAAAAGACGACCCCTGTTAAAGGACGGGGTAGGGGTAGAGGGAGTCCACCTCCAGCGACGCACCGGCTACTTGAATGGACCCCATGACGACCCTGATTTTCGAATCATTCTACGCTGTGATGCAAACGATGGTGACCACCCAATAGACCAACAGTACGCAATCCCCGCGAGAAGCGAGGTATGCGAGATTTCAAGCGATAGATTCTCACACCTTTAATGGTGCCTTAGGTGACCCAACAAAGGTACAATTGTCAAAATGGTCCATTGAGACAATTTTCCTATGAATGATATAATAGTCTAAAAAAATCATAAACAAATAAACAACTAAAAATAATTATAAAATAAGATTATGTTATGAAAAAATAATAATAAATAAACAAAAAGAAGAAGAAACAACTCTCCCCCACTTCTCTTCACTAACCTCTTATGTCTTTCCTAAGTAATCTCTTTCCTCAGTTATCTCTCCTCAACCCATCCCTTGCCGAGAAAGTCACCGTTGGAAAAAAGAACAGAAAAACAACAATTGTTAGATTTACTGATGAAAAAATGAGAACCGCTCTTACCCAGTTGAGATTCACCTATAGAGAGATTTACATGAAGATAGATATGTTCATTAAGGTATATATTAAATCTTCATTTCTCTTATCCTATTTCTTTTTTTTGAAATCACCCTACTGTAGTTAGATCTTCATTAAATCATTACAATGGTTTAGGTTTGAGTTAGAAACTAAACGTTAATCATGTCAAACAAAAGGAAACACGGATATAAGGAAAGATTTAAAAATAGGGATCCATTCGAAATTTGGAACACATGTGAACATAATTAAAAGGCAATAGAGTAAATACAAATAAAGAAAAAAAAGAAGGAAGATTTCAGTATTAAAAAACTTAAACTAAATATAGAAAGAAAAGTAAATATAGACCCAAAATAACTCTATCAATTGTTTTATACAAAATCATAGAAAACAAGCTTTTTAATAAAAATATAATGATTAGGTACCTAACATTTACTTTTAACAATAAACCAATCTAAACTAGAGAAATAATTTTATAGGGTTCAAACTTGAAACTGATGTCATGGGCTCACGTAGGTTGACTTGGATTTCAAGGGACAGAATCGAACTTTCATTAAGGATATATTCGTGACAACAACTTAAGCTAACCAGGTAAGTGACCTTACTATTGACATGGTTATATTTTATGTTGACACATGCCCGTGGTTTTGCAGGTGTCATATATACTGATATGTGTGAATTATTTGTGAATCGTAGAAGTAAGATTTGTTCATGAAACGTGAAGGTTAGGTTTCATCTTGAAGTACTATGGATATGAGAGGTTGATAAAAGAATATAGTTAGGTTATGGGTAGAAAGAGATAGGATCATGATAGATTGATAGAACGATAACGTTAGGGTACGTTGATGTAACGAAATGACTGTGATAGGTATAAGAATGTTGAGGCTATGATAAGTTAGGGAACGATATGACCACGAAGTGTTTACGATATGATATGATTATGATATGACATGTGAATGATGGATGTATATATATTGTGATATAATATAAAGACGATATGAAATATGTTATGGTAAGATATGTGATAAATTGACATGTTTATGATATGAATATATTGTGATGCGATATGTTATGGCATGATACGTATCTGATGAAAATTATTATGCTTGGAAGCATGAAATGTTAAGATTATGATACACTTATGTAATTTGAATGATATGATATGATTGACATGCAAAACGACGAACTAGCATGAAATACAACCCCAGCGTATGCATGAAAGATATGATAAGTGATATGAAAAATGATATGGGATGTACGGAACGCTAGTGGGGTTGTATTAAATGATAATGAAAATGAAAAAATATTGGGACTTCATGCATTATTGTGTGCTCATGCATTGGGGGATACCCCTTACCCTTCACGATAGTACCGACGAATACGTTAGGAGGCAGGAATACGATCATTATGGTTATCATAATGCTGCGATGACCAAGCAGGAAAACGATCATTATGTTTTTCATAATGCTACGACGGTCAGGCAGGGGTACGATCATTATGGTTAACCTAATGTTGTGGTGACGGTTACTAGTTCTAACGGGTGTCTGGCCTAAGGAGCTTCCGGAGTATGCTCGTTTAACAAGGAAGGTGGCCCAGCGGTGTGCGAACTGACTGGTGAGTCCATACTTGCACGTATGGGCTATGTGTAGAGTATATGATAGACGTCCAAATTACCCGTTAGGACAGTACCGTAGGAAAATGGATTTAAATGTAGGTCCCGTCATTGCATTCGCATGTTCTTGCATTTAACCCCCAATAGTGAGGTCACTTACTGAGTATTTCTTAAAATACTCAAGCCACGTGCTACCTTTATTTCAGATTAAGGCAACGCATTCCTGTACGGCTGGCGACGGCATCGCAACTCGAGACTATAGCACATGCATAGAGTAGTCGTATTTATTTTTTTTTGACTTAGACTAGGATAGGATGTTTTTAATTTAAACATTCATTTATTTTATTTAGCCTTTTGTTGTGTTATTTTTAAAGGTGTTTTCGAAACACGTAAGTCCATGACTGTGTTTTAAGCTGAAGGTTATGATTCATGAAAGTTTAAATGAAGTATTTCCGCACTCAACATTTATGATATGTATACAGTTGCGACCTTAAATTAATTAGAAAATTTCGAGTCGTTATAAATGAACTGTCTGGATGATCAAAAGGTGACTTGTGCATCGTTTATACTAAAAAATGATGCGGAGTTATAGTCGGGGGATAACCGGGGGATTCTCAGCCAAGATGGAAGTGTGATACAATAAACATACTTTTAGCTTTTATGTTTAATCTAGTTAATGTATTAAATATTAATCTGAACGGTTCAGATTAAGTTTTTTTTTTTTTTTTTTTTTTTATCTTTTTATATTTAATATATCTAATATATTAAATAAACACTTCAAATTAAATATATTTTTTTCCATTTGTATTTATTTAACATATTAAATATTTATTCCAACCCTTCAAATTAGATCTATTTTCTTAGATTAAATTTTAATTTGTACCCTTCAAATTTTTCTTTTAACTAAATTAAGGTCTTAATTAATCAATTTTCATTCGTAAACTATATATTTAGAGTTGCACTTTTATGCACGGTAGAACAAGTTGTGTCAATTGATATAATCATTACAAGCAAGTCAATCATTCACAATTTTTTCGTAATTACAGCTGGGTCAAAAGTTCGTTATACCCCTTAATTATATTTTTCACCTTAATACCACTGATTCTCTAATGAACCATTTGTTTATGATTCAATCATAAACTAAGTCCCTCTGGAGCCCGTAAGAGGGGTGGGCCCCATTGTTCAAATCTCAAAATCAACACTAAAGGAAACTACTCATCTACTTACCATATATGAGAATGGGTGAAAGTCATCTCGTGAAATTATGTTCCCATCTCCCGTTTGGTCAAGTACTGAAAATGGCATGCATAATAATTAGGTTACGAAAGTCATTCTCACCCATACAAATAAAAGGATAACCCTCATAGACAAGAGTTCATAACTCACTAAAAATTAAAATCAAGTCGCATATGATCATCTGTGAAATATTAATCTTCTCAATTAATGAATTTATAAATAGAGATTAAATATTTAGCGATTCAGTTTTGTATGTATAGGATTATCCCACTCACATGTCTTTGTTCCCTTCACTTTGAAAGGTTGACCTATTTCTTAACATACCAACCAAGGTTATATAAATATACATGTCAATTTAAAATGATTTTTATTAGGCATAAATTGACTAATATAAAATATAATACACAATAGGGATGTTCAAAAAACTCGATGATCAGAAAAATTCGATCAACTCAACTCTATAGTTTGGGTTGGATTGTGAACTTATTTGGGTTGGATTTGGTTCAAATAATAAATGAAAATTTTATGAATAAAGTTGGTTCATGATTGAGTTTATCTAACTAACTTGATGTAATAACCAAGAAATTAGAAGAAAAAAATTGACATTGTCCCACATCCCTGAAGTTAGAAGTAGGCCTCCGGTGTAAAATGGAGACACCTTACTTCATTTTATCATCCCACTTGAAAGGTTTGAAGCCAGTCGGAGAATACATTTTCTGAGGACTTCAAGCCAGCATTCTGTCTAATCCGACTTGGGTCTCATAACTCGGACCCTTTCCTTCTAATTTCAACTATTCGAAAGCATTTAAAGGTAGTCAACTAATTCAAATTTTGAGTTTAAGGTTAGTAGGACTACCTTTTAACTAATTTAAATTTTCAGAGTAGGCTTAGCTATCTTAAAATATTAGAAATATAATTAGAATTTCAAATCTCTATGTTTTTTTTTTTCTAGAATTGATTGAATAGTATTTATATCCTACTTTTAGCAATACATCAAGCTCTTTAATCTTAATATTGGCTGCTAAAAAGTTGACTACTTATTACGGACAACTATACAACTCAGAAAATAATGTTTGGACCCTTTCAATAGAAGCAAATGAGATAATGGTTAGTTTTAATCGACCATATGGTGGGAGTTAAAACCACTTAAAACTGGTGTTTAGATAATGAAAGACACTATGGATTTGGGAGTTCTTTATTGAAAAGAGGATAATCGAGAGTTAATAACATATACTAACATGATTATTCACTATGCTATGCAGTAATTTTTAAAAGTTTATGCTTATACTTTAATATAAATATATATTTTTATACTTCTACGTTTGAATTTCCACCTATGGTAGAAAGTATGGAGACCTGATCAATAATTGTGTTCACGTGCATCGAGATACTTCTCCATTATGGTGAGTACGGACACGTAGACCATGATACTGATTATGACCATCATGTTCGCCATAATGCTACGACGACTGCTATTCCCTCTGGGTGTCCAGCAATAGCGCATTAGCGAGTGCTAGCCCGACCAGCAGGCCTAGGAGGCGTACGAGCCCATCTTGTGGATTCACGTTCGCACGTGTGGGCCATGTGTACAGAAGTATTATACATGATGTTTTTAATGATAGGTCCCACCAGTATGTGACTCCATTTCATAACCCCAATTTCAAAACCATGGAACTTGTGTTAGGATAAGTTGCATTTTATTTATTTTGTAGTCCTTAAGTTAGATTAGGGCATCATTTTAATCGTTTTTTGTTTTATACAAATTTCATGTCGTTTATTTTTAGTTTTTTTGTTTTAAGGTTTTATTATGTATGTTTAAGTCCATGACATCGTGTGTTATGAATTATTTAAATGAATGTTTTCGCAAAAAAATGTCAGGTCAGGTCATTCACATCGTAGCGACTCTATTGTAGTAGAAAAATAGGGTCATTACAATTGGTATCAAAGCCCTACGTTACAGATTCTGTTGTCTAGCATACGAGGTAGTTTTAGTACGTTCCATGGTCCCACCGCAGATGGTCCGTCGCCGTCAAGTACGTCATACGTAAATTAATAAAAAAAGATATTGAATGTTATTGTCAAGTGTGATATTGTTGAATCAGTTGTGTGTTTATAATGATATAGTGTATGACATATTTTTTGTACCAAGAGATCCTCACTTAAGAGTAATTACGTGTTGATTATAGATCATGTCACCTAGAGGACGTGGAAGGGGGTGTAGGGGAAGTAGATGACCCCCTCTTAGAGGATGGGGTAGAGGTAGAGGGAGTCCACCTCGTGAAGGATCAGTTACTCAAACCGACACAGCAGTGCCACCCCTAGTGGCACCAACGTCTAGAATTGACCCCATGACTACCACGATGTGGGAATCATTCTAGGTTGGGATGCAAATGGTGGTGACCATCCAGCAGACCAACAGTACGCAATCATTGTGAGAAGCGCTGTATGAAGGATTTCAAGGGATAGATCCTCGTACCTTTAATGGTGCCTCATGAGACCCAACAAAAACACAATTGTGGCAATCATCAATTAAGACAATCTTCTTATTAATGAACTGTCTGGATGATCAAAAGGTGACATGTGCATCATTTATGTTGAAAAATGATACGGAGTTATGATTGGGGTATAATCGGGAGATTCTCATCCAAGAATGGAAGTGTGATACAATAAATATATTTTTTGCTTTTATGTTTAATATGGTTAATATATTAAATATTAATGTGAACACCGGAGATTATTATTATTATTTTGTCTATTTATATTTAATATATTCAATAAACCCTTCAAACTAAATATATTTTTTTCTATTTGTATTTAATATATTAAATATTTATTTGAACACTTTATATTAGATCTATTTTCTTCTTTATATTTAATCTTATATACTAAATTTTAATTTTTCTTTTTAACTAAAGTGAACCTTTTAGTGTTATGAGCATATGGGTTATCAAAGAGAACTTATGAACATATAGATTATAAGATTCAAGGACACAAAATTAAATAATTAAACTCTTTAATTAAATTTTTTTTATTGTTAACTATAGGTCACTCAACTATATATTTAGAGTTGCACTGTTATGCACGGTAGGAGAAGTTGTGTCAATTGATATAATTATTACAAACAAGTCAATCATTGCACTTCATACATTCCAAGCGGCATAGTCTCAATACCTACAGTTAAGGGTTCATACATTGAAAGCTACGAAGTCTAAGTTAGGAACATGCTATACCGTGGGAGGTCTTAGGAGTTTCTTGAGTTTCTTAGTTTAAGGACCTTGGTCCCTTATTCTTGAGTGGTACCTAGTGTTTTTCTTACCTTGGTAGTTGTAGAGTTTGTATAGTATTTTTCTTGGTTCTCAGTCTTCAACATTATGTAAATTCTAAGTTTTGTAATTTCTGGAAACATAAGTCGTATCATGCATTTTTAAGCTCTACAAAACTTAGTAACATACCTGAGTCATTTAGAATTTCATGAAGTCATAATGAGTTCTTTAGATAATTATAGAAGAGTCTTGAGTTTTGGGAAGAATTACTTGAAGTAATCCCTTTAAACGTTTCTTAGGCTCTAACTTGGTTTAGGTTTCAAAATTGTTCTAATTAACTTGTATTAAGAAATTTGATTTAGGATATAAGATTAGTTATGAAATATATTTTATAGAGTGGTCATTATTTAGGATTTTTCCTCCCTTTTAGAAATTGGTTGTGTCCCGGGGAATGTACTAATTTTATTTATAGTATATCCTATAGAACACATTAGTTCATTTAGTCTTGTGGATCAATGTCACTAGCCTTCTCAACTTCATTTAGCCTGTCCGATGGATTTCTTGAGTGTTCGTGTTTATTTATGGCATGAAACTACTTGAAGCATGGGTCTACTTATTGATACGTTCTGAAAAGCCCCCTTAAATCCATTTGATTTCTTTTTTACCGACAAAAACTCGTGCTTGAAAATAAATATAGTTATTGCGAATAAAAAATGAAACAATGAGATTATGGATTTCTTTTATTTCTACGATTTAGTTGGTTGCTTGTATCCTATTTAAACATGAACATTAATGAAAATTGGACTTTCTCAGTTATGTTTCTCATTCTTAGCATGGTATCAAAGCATCTAATTTTTAACAACTTGAAATCTTGAAAATATCTTTATGCCTTATGAATAGGCATTGTAAGAAGTAGTAAGTCATTTAGAGGGGTTTAGACCTTGAAATACCTTAAAAGGGCATTTTGGTCATTTTACCACGTAATTCTTGGTTTGACCTCTGAAAATGCTCCAATACCTTTTAGACTTAGTATGTCATCAATCATAATAACTAAAAAAATAAAAAAAATAAAAGGGCCTACTACAAAGTTTCATAGCTTTTAGAGGTCATTTAGATCATGAACCGAAGGTAAGTTGCCTTAACGTCATTATGGTCATTTTATACCGTTATTTGGTTTAACTACTCAACTTTGTGCAATGACTATGAAATTGCATATATAATCTTAACATACCATAGTATGATCAGAATTAAAAGTTTGGCCGAAATTCATTTAGTGGGTTATTTTAATGTTACTTAAATCTCAAGAAATTTGATTGGTTTAGGGTCTTAACTCATGGTTCTTGATGTTTTTCTTTCATATATATTTAATTCATACTTGATTTAATGTTTATATAAAAATTCAAGCAATTCCTACAAGTATTTCTTAAGAAAAGTCTAAGATGGTTACTTACCTCGTAGTTGACGTACGGGACCTCCGCTCTCGAGAAATTGGTATCCTAATTGCTTCAAATTTTCTTTGACACAATCCTTAGGGTGTCTAGTTTCTATAACCATAAAGTTTTCATGACAACTGGTCTAGAAGAGGATTAAAATTAAGAAAAATATAGGGAGGGTCACGGTTCAGTTTGACATGGCGGGTTCAACTTAACTGGCCACGTCATCATCCTCTTCCTCTTTTAAGAAGAAGACGTGCATGTCCAATAGCGCCGCCGTTTTAAAACGCCTCTCACCTACTCCAATCATGACATTGCTCCGCTTGATTTCTTCATGAAACTTAAAGATGGTGTTACAATGAAGAGCTTGGGATTGATTTCATACCTTCTCGTGGATTGTAGCCTAAGTTATTTGCCTCTAAAGTTCGTCGGAAAACTAATACTTACCTCTAGTTAAATGAGTTGGTTTGAACGAACATCTTTGAGTGTGTGGCATCAATCTCGCTAGCTCCAATCATGGTATTGCTCCCCTTGATTTCTTCATGAAACTTAAAAATGGTGTTACAAGGAAGATCTTGACATTGACTTCATACCTTCTCGTGAATTGTAGCCCAAGTTATTTGCCTCCAAAGTTCGTTGGAAAACTAATACTTCTCTCTAGTTAAATGAATTTGTTTGAACGAAAGTCTTTAAGTGTGTGGCTTTAATATTTATAAATTCTTCTCAATCTATAGCTCACCCAAAAAAGCAGAGAATTGACTTGTTGGGCAACTCGATCTACGACGTTTTAGCTCTAGATTTCTCTCCTATCTCTCTTCCCTCCTCTTTAGATGGAAGACCATGACTGTGTTTTCCAGATAAGAAGTTGTTTTAAGCGTTTTTCAAAGTTTACGCTATAAATGATGTTCATGTAAGAGTTATATTTCCACATTATAGATGAACATGAGACGTTAGTAGCGATACTAAGTATGTGAAAATTTAAGGTCGTTACAGTTAATATCAAAGCTCTAGGTTTTAGATTCTGTAGACTAGCGTACGATGTAGGCTTGGCACATTCCATGGTCCCAACGTCGATGTCCCGTCACCATCAGGTACGTCTTGCATAAGATAAGAAAAGAGAAACATTTTCGAATTCGCATGCATTTTTCTAGTGATATTACTGAAATTGTTGTGATATTTAATGTATTTATTATAGAGTATGATGTGATTTGTTGTATGTTGAGTGATTTTGTTTGCAATATAATGTGACTTTAGTATATGTATTTTTAATAATATATATGCATAGTGATGAACCTTAGACTTAAGAAATGCTATCTTGGTTTCTTGAACCATGCTGCCTAGACCACGCGAAAGAGTAAGACAAGGAAGGGGACGATGTTCTATTAGAGGTAGAGGATGAGGTGAGGCTGAAGAGAGTTAACCTCAAGAAGGATCACAGATGGGGTTTGAATTAGAACCCTTATTGCATGAAATGTCTGTAAGCACCCCTTTGGGGGTAGACTTAGTAGCTAGGGATAGAGTAAAGAATGACCAAGTAATCATAGGGAACCAAACTCTAAGCGTTGACCTGATGGTAGTAAACATGATGGACTTCGACGTCATACTAGGCATGGATTAGCTAGCCGAAAACCATGCTAGTATAGACTATTGTAAAAAGGAAGTAACATATTTGTCACTGGCGGGACCTACCTTTAAATTTAAAGACACGAGTACCGGGATTACCCCCTAGGTAGTCTTGATGATGAAAGCAAATAGGTTAGTCCAACAAGGCGGATGGGCTATATTAGCATGTGTTGTAGACGTAAGAGGAAAAGAAAAGACCCTAAAAAACGTGTCAATAGTTAACTAGTTCCCAGATGTATTTCCGAATGATCTACCTGGAATATCCCCTTCCTGAGTGGTCGACTTCGTCATCGAACACGAGCTAGGAACTGGGCCTATTTCCAAAGCACCCTATCTCATGGTGCTAACAGAGTTGAAGGAACTCAAGGTGTATTTACAAGACTTACTGAATAAAGGGTTCATTCGACCTAGCGTATCCCCTTAGAGTGCACCAGTGTTGTTTGTTAAGAAGAAAGATGGATCGATGCGTCGATGCATCGATTACAGAGAGCTAAATAAGAGAACCATAAAGAACAAATACCCTCTGCCTAGAATGGAAGACTTATTCGATCAACTCAGAGAGGCAACGATATTTTCTAAGATAAATCTGCGGTCAGGTTACCATTAAATAAAGATTAAAGAAAAAGACATACCAAAGACAACATTTAGGACAAGGTACGATCACTAGGAGTTCGTAGTGATGTCATTTGGCCTCATCAATGCTCCAACTGTGTTAATAATGTTAATGAACCGAGGGTTCAAGGACTGTCTCGACACTTTTGTGATCGTGCTCATTGATGACATCCTAGTGTACTAAAAAACAGACTTGGAACACTAGGAACACTTCTGAAAAGTCCTAGCCACCCTAAGAGAGAACAAGTTATACGCGAAGTTCCCAAAGTGTGAATATTGGTTACGACAAGTCTTTTTCCTAGGACAAGTGGTGACAAAGGACGGAGTATCCATAGATCCCACTAAGGTTGAAGCAGTCACAAAGTGGGAACGCCCAACTACGATAACATCAGTACGGAGTTTCTTAGGACTAGCAGGATACTATCAATGGTTTGTGCAGGACTTCGCTAGGATAGTCTCGCCTTTGACACAGTTAACGAGAAAAGGGGTATCATTTATATGAAATGATGCTTGTGAGGCAAGCTTCCAGAACCAAAAAGAGAGATTGGTACAACCTTGGTACTCACAGTACTTGAAAGCTCAAAAGGGTACGTAATCTATAGTGACGCGTCCAAGAAGGGACTAGGATGTGTGTTAATGCAACATGTAAGGTTGTTGCATACTCGTCCCGTCAACTAAAAGAATACGAAAAGAATTACCCTACCCAAGACCTAGAATTGGCCGCTGTAGTGTTCGTACTAAGAATTTGGCGACACTTCTTGTATGGAGAGAAAACTCAAAGTTTTACCAACCACAAGAGTTTAAAATATTTCTTCACATAGAAAGAGTTAAATATGAGGCAGAGAAGGTGACTAGAATTGGTGAAGGACTACGATGTAGATATCTAGTACCACCCTGGAAAAACAAACGTGGTCGCAGATGCTTTCAGTAGAAAGATGGCCTACTCTTCGGCCCTCATTACAAGGGAAGTAAGGACACAAAGAGAATTTGAGCAAGCCAGCATAGCTATAGCGACCGAGGGAATCATAGCATAGTTGACAAGACTCACAGTGCAACCTACGCTTAGTCAGAGAATTATTACCTCCCAACGAGAGGATCCTAACGTACAGAAAGTCCTAGGCCAGCTAGACAAAAGTCCAATACACGGATTCTCAAAGACCTCAGATGAAGGACTATTGGATCAGGGACGCTTATTTGTCCTGACAATAGAGGAGTTAAGGAAAGAGATACTAACGGAAGCTCACAACTTGCCATTTTTCATGCACCCAAGAAGTACTAAGATGTACCAAGATTTAAAACAACATTTTTGGTGGAAGAGCATGAAGAGGGACGTGACCAAGTTTATGAGCAAGTGCTTAGTTTTTCAACAAGTGAAAGCTCCTAGACAAAAGACAACGAGGATGTTACAGCCCTTAAGTATACCAGAGTGGAAGTGGGAAAACATAGAAATGGACTTCATAGTAGGATTACCCAAAACGCTTAAAGGCTATACAACGATCTGGATAATTATCGATAGGTTGACCAAGTGGGCACACTTCTTACTTTGGAAAGGCAAATATATAGTTGATAACTAGGCACAACTGTATGTGAAGAAATAGTAAGACCTCATGGAGTTCTAGAGTCTATAGTGTCGAATCGAGATCCAGACTTTACGTCAGCGTTTTGGCTCGGACTTAAAAAAGCATTGGGTACTCGGCTCGACTTTGGCACCTCCTTCCACCCCCAAACAGATGTTCAAATTGAGCGCCAAAACTTAGAGGACATTCTATGTTCTTGCATATTAGACGTTAAGGGAAGTTGCGCTTTCAAGCCACTATTTGAATGACACCGTTCGAGACCCTTTATGGAAAACGGTGCAGGTCCCCGCTATGTTGGGATGAGGTATGTGAGAGAAAGCTAGTAGGACCCGAGCTAGTCCTAGTCGCCAATGAGACTATCCAAAAAATTTGAGCAAGAATGCGTACCGCTCAACGTAGAAAAAAAAAGTTATGTCAATGTAAGACGTAGAAACTTAGAGTTTGAGGTAGAGGACCCAGTATTCCTAAAGGTAGCACCCATAAGAGGCTTCTTGAGGTTTAGACGTAAGGGCAAATAAGTCCTAGATGCATTGGACCTGCCAAAATTGTCGAGCAAATTGGTATGTAGAGTATAAGTTAGCCCTACCTCCCTACCTCTCAGAAGTACACGAGGTAATTCACGTGTAGATGTAGAGTAAATACATGACGAGCCCTATACACATAATAGACTACGAGCCCCTCCAACTCAATGAAGATTTGAGTTACGAGAAAAACCAATAGAATTTTAACCCAAGAAGTGAAAGTGCTACCCAACCAGGGACATTACGTTCGTTTTGGTGTTGTGTCGGAGCCACCATATCAAGGGGGACACGGTGAGTGCAGGAGGATGAAATAAGAGAATAATACCCCCAATTAGTACAAGAGTTTGAAAATTTTGAGGACGAAAGTTCTTTTTAGGGGTAGATAATGTAACAAATCGAAATAATAAAAAAAAAAAAAAACTTAGTCTCCGGTAATTCAACGACCAGCGCGGAATCGTGTTCCCCAACCAATAAAAATGCCTCCCTCAACCTTCAACCATGGCCACACGAACGTCAACAACCTCCCCAAACCGCTCAGAAGAACTACAACCAAAGAAGAGACGAAAAGAAATTCGAGAGAAGGAGAAAACTAAAGAAAAGCTCTAGCTGGGAAACCCGTGACGTCGAAACCCTTAGCCTCGCATTTTAACCAAATAGATCAACCATGAAAGACCTCACCGACCTTAGTATATTACCCAAAGAGGATTCACAATGTGCATCGTCGAACTCGGAGAGGGAATTTGAAAAATTGAACTTTTGGAAGAATTTATGATCTACCTCCACAAACGTCCAACAACCATGAAACTTTGTGAGAGAGAGAAGAAGAAGATGATGACAGAGAGATGAAGAAGCTGGCATCAGAAACCGTCGCAGCGAGGAGAGAGAAAAGGACACCGGAGAATCGCGCTGAGTTGGGTAAGGAAGACGAATCGAATGGATTTAGGTCAGACGCGAATCCAATACCCGAGACCCAAACCCATTGTAGCCTAATCGTTTAGCCTGTGACCCGTCTCCAGCCTACTTGTAGAACCCAAAGCCCAAATTCCTCCTCGGACCAGTAGCCAAATGTCAATCCAGCCCGCAATCCGCGACCCGTGCTTGCCTCTACAAACCCGAGGCCCAAGTTCCCTCGACCCAACCAAACCAGCCCGCAGCCTAACTCACTCGCAGCCGAATCTGTGAACAGAAACTCAGTCAGTAGCCTAGCTATAAACGCGACCGTGAGCCAACCCAAACCGAACCTCGACCCGAGACGCCTACATCGACATGGGCTACTCTGGTGCTGCCACGTGTCCAGTTGCTATGAAAGCAACCCTTCGGCTTTAGCGGTTTGGACGCTCCGACGACGCTTCGGTTGCTCCACTGCTGTTTTAGCCCAGTTTCCACTGTTTCAACCATCCTAGATCCATTTTCGGCCCCAATTAAGGTAATCGAGGTCGTTTTAGAGTTGTATTTCATATTTATTAAATTATTAGTAATTTAATTGTGAAATACTAATGGAAGGTGGTGAACGGTGTGGTAGGAAACCAACTCTGGCACCGTAGGAAGCAGCTCTCAAGGAACGAGAGCTTATGTTTAGCTAATTAGAGAGTACTTGAGCCAAGGCCAACCAAGTAAGTGGCCTTACTATAGGATAGGCTAAAAATTGTATGAGTTATGATGATGTATGAACTGTGTTTTACGATGTCGTATGTTAGTATATGATGATGATAAGTTATGATGATGTATGAGTTGTATCGTATGATGCCATATACTAGTATATAATGATGTATGAGTTGTATCATATGATGTCATATATTAGTGTATGATGATGTATGAGTTATGGTGATGTACGAGATATGATGATGTATGAGTTATGATGCTTTATGATGTGCGTAGTATATATATATTTCGATGAATGACGTACTTGATATGCTTGATGCACTTTATGACAATATGATGAGCATGATGATTGTGTGACGTTTACCTTAATATGATGATATTTTCCATATTGAGCATGCTATATGATGATGAGTGCTATATTTCATCATGTCGTTAGATCGACATACGACACAACCTTAAGAGCATGAAAATGATATTAATATAAATATCCACGAGTATGTGTTACCTAGAGTAACAAAGAGAGGCAACGATATTTTCTAAGATAAATCTGCAGTCAGGTTACCGTTAAATAAAAATTAAGGAAAAAGACGTACCAAAGACACCATTTAGGACAAGGTACGATCACTATGAGTTCGTAGTGATGTCATTTGGCCTCACCAATGCTTCAACTGTGTTAATAATGTTAATGAACCGAGGGTTCAAGGACTGTCTTGACACTTTCGCGATCGTGCTCATTGATGACATCCTAATGTACTCGAAAACAGACCAGGAACACTTCTGAAAAGTCCTAGCGGCCCTAAGAGAGAACAAGTTATACGTGATGTTCTCAAAGTGTGAATATTGGTTACGACAAGTCTTTTTTCTAGGACACGTGGTGAAAAAGGACGGAGTATCTGTAGATCCCACTAAGGTCGAAGCGGTCACAAAGTGGGAACGCCCAACTATGATAACATCCGTACCGAGTTTCTTAGGACTTGTGGATACTATCGATGGTTTGTGCAGGACTCCACTAGGATAGCCTCGCCTTTGACACAGTTAACGAGAAAAGGGGTTTCATTCATATGGAATGATGCTTCTAAGGCAAGCTTCCAGAACCAAAAAGAGAGATTGGTAACAGTCCTAGTACTCACAGTACCTGAAAGCTCTTAATGGTACGTAATCTATAGTGATGTATCCATGAAGGGACTAGGATGTGTGTTAATGCAACATGTAAGGTTGTTGCATACCGTCTCGTCAACTAAAAGAATACGAAAAAAGTTACCCTACCCACGACATAGAGTTGGCCGTTGTAGTGTTCGCACTAAAAATTTGGCGACACTTCTTGTATGTTGAGAAAACTCAATGTTTTACCAACCACAAGAGTTTAAAATATTTCTTCACCTATTAAGAGTTAAACATGAGGCAGAGAAGATGACTAGAATTGGTGGGACTACGATGTAGATATCCAGTACCACCCTGGAAAAACAAACGTGGTCGCAGACGCTTAGAGTAGAAAGACGGCCTACTCATCGGCCCTCATTACAAGGAAAGTAAGGGTACAAATAGAATTTGAGCAAGCCAGCATAGCTGTAGCGAGCGAGGGAATCATAGCACAGCTGGCCAGACTCATAGTGCAACCTACTCTTAAGCAGAGAATTATTACCTCCCAACGAGAGGATCCTAACGTGCAGAAAGTCCTAGGCCAGCTAGACGAAAGTCCAGTAGACGGATTCTCAAAGTCCTCAGATGAAGGACTATTTGTATTAGGG
Source organism: Cucurbita pepo subsp. pepo (assembly GCF_057944985.1). Taxonomy (NCBI): domain Eukaryota; kingdom Viridiplantae; phylum Streptophyta; class Magnoliopsida; order Cucurbitales; family Cucurbitaceae; genus Cucurbita; species Cucurbita pepo. The sequence continues at coordinate 9,239,148 of NC_141806.1, read as the reverse complement.
ACGCCTATGTGTCCTAGCAATAGTCGTTAAGGAAAGAGATACTGACGGAAGCTCACACCTTGCCATTTTCCATGCACCCAGGAGGTACTAAGATGTACCAAGATTTAAAACAACATTTCTTGTGGAAGAGCATGAAGATGGACGTGACCAAGTTTGTGAGCAAATGCTTAGTTTTTCAACAAGTGAAAGCTCCTAGACGAAAGACAGTGGGGATGTTACAACCCTTAAGTATACCGGAGTGGAAGTGGAAAAACATAGCAATAGACTTCATAGTAGGATTACCCGAAACCCTTAAAGGCTATACAACGATCTGGATCATTGTCGAAAGGTTGACCAAGTGGGCACACTTCTTACCTAATAAAGGCACATATATAGTTGATAACTAGGCACAACTGTATGTGAAGAAATAGTAAGACTTCATGGAGTTCTAGTGTCTATAGTGTCGAATCGAGATCCACGTTTTACGTCAGCGTTTTGGCCCAGACTTCAAAACGCGTTGGGTACTCGGCTCGACTTTGGCACCTCCTTCCACCCCCAAACAGATGGACAAACTGAGCACCAAATCTTAGGGGACATTCTACGTTCTTGCGTATTAGACTTTAAGGGAAGTTGCGCTTTCAAGCCACTATTTGAATGACACCGTTCGAGACCCTTTATGGGAAATGGTGCAGGTCTCCGCAATGTTGGGATGAGGTAGGTGAGAGAAAGCTAGTAGGACCCGAGCTAGACCTAGTCGCCAATGCGACTATCCAAAAAATTTGATCGAGAATGTGTACCGCTCAAAGTAGACAAAAAAAAAGTTATGCCGATGTAAGACGTAGAGACTTAGACTTTGAGGTAGAGGACCAAGTATTCCTAAAGATAGCACCCATGAGAGGCTTCTTGAGGTTCAGACGTAAGGGCAAGTAAGTCCTAGATATATTGGACCTGTCAAAATTTTCGAGTGAATTGGTATTTAGTGTATAAGTTAGCCCTACCTCCCTACCTCTCAGAAGTACATGAGGTAATTCACGTGTAGATGTCGAGTAAATACATGACAGGCCCTATACACATAATAGATTACGAGCCCCTCCCACTCAATGAAAATTTGAGTTACGATGAAAACCAATAGAATTTTAACCCAAGAAGTGAATGTGTTACCAAACCAGGGACATTACGTTCATTTTGGTGTTGTGTCCGAGCAACCATATCAAGGGGGACACGGTGAGTGTAGGAGGATGAAATAAGAGAATAATACCCCCAGTTAGTACAAGAGTTTGAAAATTTTGAGGAAGAAAGTTCTTTTTAGGGGTAAATAATGTAACGAATATGAAATATAAAAAAAAAAAACTTAGTCGCTGGTAATTCCGTGAACCGTACGAAATTGTGTTCCCCGACGCCTCACAACGCCTCCTTCAACCTTCAACCATCGCCACATGAACGTCAACAACCTCCCCAATGTTGAAATTGAAATTGGTCTGATACCAATTTGTTGAAATTGAAATCGCTCTAATACCAATTTGTAGAAAAATAAAGCCGCTCCGATACCAACTTGAGAAAAAAATGCTCGCTTTGAATATAACTCATTTAGATAACTCTCACGAAACTTTAAAAAGGGGTATCGAAAGGGGAGAGAGACAAGGAGACAAAGAAGTTCTCCAAAGGTTATTACACAATAACTCAGACAATAAATTGCTCTCTGCTTTTTTCTCTCTCTTGTTCTTTTATTCTCTACACATTTTACACTATACATAAGACCCCTTTTATAGTTTTTCTAAGGCTAAGTTGAGCAGTATCTTCCTCATTTTTCTGTCTCCCATAACCCTTTTCCCTCTCAAATTTAGTGCCATCACTCTTCTCTCTCCCATAAGCCTTACCCCTCTCAAATTTCGTAATGGTCTTTTTCACAAAATAACAAACAAAAAATCATAATTTTTTTTCTTCTCTCTCCTACATTTAAGTTTATTTTTCAACACCTAAACCACTTAGAACAACTACAACCAAAGAAGAGACGAAAAAAATTCGTGAGAAGGAGAAAACTGAAGAAAAGCTCCAGCAGGAAAACTCGTGATGTCGAAACCCTCAACCCCACATTTTAACCAAACAGATCAACCATGAAAGACCTCACCGACCTTAGTATATTCCCCAAAGAGGATTCACAATGTGCATCGTCGTCCTCGAAGAGGAAATTCGAAAAATCAAACTTTTGGAAGAATTTCTTATCTACCTCCACAAGCGTCCAACAATCACGAAACTTTTTGAGAGAGAGAAGAAGAAGATGATGAAAGATAGATGAAGAAGGTGGCATTGAAACTGTTGCAACAAGGAGAGAGAAAAGGAGACTAGAGAATCGCGCTGAGTTGGGTAAGGAAGACGAATCGAATGGATTCGGGTCAAACGCGAGGCGAGGCTATTCTAGCGAAGTCTTGGACCCTTCGATAGTAGCTTGCTAACCCTAGGAAGCTTCATATCTCTGTAACTGTAGTTGAGTGTTCCCATTTAGTGATGACTTCTATCGTTGTGGATGAAAGAAAAAAAGTAACAGAATGGGAGAAGAAGCGAAGACACACAAATTAATTTTCTTCTTTTTGTGGTGTGTTTAGAACTTATATAATAAAAATTTTACCCATTTCTACTACAAATGAGCAAGCACTCCACCATTCCTTCCACTACTTCCAATATCTCCGGCCTTTTTTGATAAGCTGCAACACTACTGGAATTTGCAAAGCTAGAGGTCCTTCTAGAATCCTTGCAAAACGCTCACAGAGAAAGCTAACTTAACGGATTGATTCCAACCAAGAGCTGGTTAGAAGATGAATGACTCTTAGATCGAACTTGGAATCTATGATGGTCACTCTTAGATACCAAGACAATTCACTCCAGAATTAGCTTGATCAAAACTAATTCAATGAATCGGTTTAAACATCAAACCTAAAGCAAGGTTTGAAAAAGAATAATACCAAAAGGTTATCAAGAAAACACAAAGGTTTTTTTCTGTATTCAACCAAAATCCCTCAAACAGAATATTACATGCCTTTAAATAGGCTCAAAAGATAACCCTAACAAAATAAAGTTCAGCCACCAACCACTAATAAATGCTAATAAATGCTATTAAATACAAATTGAAGAATATAAGGCAATTCATACAAACTTTTAATAAATGCTATTAAATATAAATTGAAGAATATAAGGCAATTCATAAATTGTCTTAATTGGTAGTTCAACTACCAAAGGAAAGTCTTCTAATCACTTTCCAATGTCAGCCACTCCGTTATTTTCTTGATTTGATACTTGAATCTTCTTTGTATTGCTTCTTATAATTGCTCGTTCGGGTACATGCACGTGATCAGTTGTTGGATTCATATCATCCCCCCTTTCTTTAAAAGGATTTGTCCTCAAATCAAATTCTTCGTTCTTTCCGGACAAGAACTGAATATTGTTTTTTTTTTTTTCCACTTTTTTTTTTCTCACTTTTACCTTAGTTTCTTCTCTCCACTGTTGTTCTTCAGATTCTTTTCTTTTCTTCTCTAATTTCAATTGGTCACAATGTACTTCATATGGAGACAATGGAAGTAAAGTAAATTTCTTCCCACACAAAGTAAAAGTATACTTGTTCATCAAACCATCAAATGTTACCTTTCTATCATATTGCCAGGGTCGGCCGAATAAGATGTCCCCCGCATGCATTGGTACGACATCACAAAGAACTTCATCTTTATATCTTCCAAGAGTAAAAGAAATAAGAGCTTGGGAGTTCACCTTAATTTCTTCTTTGTTTGTTAACCAATGAAGTTTGTATGATTTTGGATGGGGATGGACAGAAAGTTGAAGTCTTTTTACAAGGAAGCTGCTTACCACATTTGTGCAACTTCCACTATCAATCACCAAGCTGCATGAGTTTCCTTTGACCAAACATCTTGTGTGGAACAAGTTTTCCCTTTGATCTTCAAATTTCTCTTCCTTGATTTGAACATTGAGTACCCTTCTTGTGATCAAAGATATGGAATTACCTTTTTCAACATACTCATCATCATATGCTGCGATTTCTTCCACAAGCTGTGAGTCATGATCCTCACATTCATCATCTGAATCAAGTATACCATTCCTTATCACCATAACTTTTTTATTAACACACTCTTTGCTCATGTGTCCAAACTCTTTGCACTTCCAACATTGAATAGAACTAGACTTCTCCTTTACCGTCTTTGAAGCTTCATTCTTTTTACCAATGGAACTCTCAGCCTCCACTCTTTTAGCAGCCACAAACTTTTCTTTTGGTGACATTGATTCATTTCTATTCACAAAACTATCCTTGTTCCAAGTTTTAGAATTTGAAAAGGTGTTAGTTCGTGATGTGTACCTTTTTGAATGCTCTTTTTCTTCCTTCAATTGGTCTTCAATTTTGAGAGCATAATGATACATGTCTTCCAGATATGGTGGTGGATTTCTGTCAACAAGATGAGCAATTTCTCGATTCAAACCTCCAAGGAATCTAGACATGGTATCTTCTTCTTCTTCTCTAACATTTGCTCTTTCCATCATAGTTTCCATCTCTTGATAATATTCCGCCACACTTTTTGTTCCTTGCCTCAAACCTTGCAATTTAGTTTTCAAATTTCTTTCATAATGTTTTGGAACATACCTTTTTCTCATGGCTTCTTTAAGTTCTTCCCATGTCTCTATTGGATCCTCCTCTTTTCTTCTTCTCTCGGATTTGAGATGTTGGTACCAAATACCAGCATGATTGGTAAATTCGGCAATAGCAAGTCTCATCTTCTTATTTTCACTATAGGTGTTGCAATCAAACACATGCTCTATCTTTCTTTCCCATTGCAAGTATGCCTTAGAATCTGCCGTTCCACAAAATGGTGGGATTTTGAGTTTAACTCCTCCATCTCTATCTTCATGTACTCTTTCCATCCTTCTAGGTTGCATAATAGTTGCATGGTTATTTCTTCCTCTCCATCTTCCTTCAACAACTTGTCTTTCTTGTACTACTATATCTTCATCACCTTCTAATGTTCGTTCTTGTCTTTGTTGTTGCGCCCTTCTTTCTTGTCTATCTTCCATCATCATTTGCATCATACCTTGAATTGCTTGAAGAATGGTTGTATTAAGATCTGGTACTGGTGGTACTCCTTCTCCATTATGTGACATTTTGTTATCAAGGGGCCTCTCCACACTTCTCACAAAAATTTCACTCAGGGACACCGTGTTTAACACTCAAAGGTGGGCTTTTGGTACTAGGTTAAGAATGTAAAGGCTGGTTTTTTTTTTCTTTTTTTCGAGAATCTGAGAGAGAAAAAATAGATACAAAAAAAATAACAATAAAAATATTTCACCTCTAGAGCGGCCAAAGAACGTCGACCAAATGCTCTGATACCAAATGATAAGCTGCAACACTACTGGAATTTGCAAAGCTAGAGGTCCTTCTAGAATCCTTGCAAAACGCTCACAGAGAAAGCTAACTTAACGGATTGATTCCAACCAAGAGCTGGTTAGAAGATGAATGACTCTTAGATCGAACTTGGAATCTATGATGGTCACTCTTAGATACCAAGACAATTCACTCCAGAATTAGCTTGATCAAAACTAATTCAATGAATCGGTTTAAACATCAAACCTAAAGCAAGGTTTGAAAAAGAATAACACCAAAAGGTTATCAAGAAAACACAAAGGTTTTTTTCTGTATTCAACCAAAATCCCTCAAACAGAATATTACATGCCTTTAAATAGGCTCAAAAGATAACCCTAACAAAATAAAGTTCAGCCACCAACCACTAATAAATGCTAATAAATGCTATTAAATACAAATTGAAGAATATAAGGCAATTCATACAAACTTTTAATAAATGCTATTAAATATAAATTGAAGAATATAAGGCAATTCATAAATTGTCTTAATTGGTAGTTCAACTACCAAAGGAAAGTCTTCTAATCACTTTCCAATGTCAGCCACTCCGTTATTTTCTTGATTTGATACTTGAATCTTCTTTGTATTGCTTCTTATAATTGCTCGTTCGGGTACATGCACGTGATCAGTTGTTGGATTCATATCATTTTTTCATGGAGAAATAAGCAACAGAAATAAAATAAATACTAACCACTATTTTTTTTTTTTTTAACAAAAAAAAAAACTTATAAAGCAAAATATATTAAAAAAAGAAAACAAGTTTATAACCAACAATCACTCATCTAAACTTGTTTAACTATGTTGAAACGACTTTCTTCAAGCCAATCTTCTCTCTTATCCCCAGGAACCGTTGTCTTGCTAACGGCTTTGTCAGAATATTTGCCAACTGTTCATCTGTGTTCACATATTCCAGTTCAATAGCTTCAGTTTGTACACATTGGCGAATAAAGTGGAACCTGGTATCAATGTGCTTACTTCGATCATGGTAAACAGGATTTTTCGCCAACGCTATAGCTGACTTGTTGTCAACATTAAGCTTGGGTTTTACTTGCAGTTGACTGATGTTACTCAAAATCCTGCCCAACCATACTCCTTGACATGTTCCAGCAATTGCGGCTATATACTCAGCCTCGCATGATGACAAAGCCACCACCTTCTACCTCTGTAATACCCAGATTATTGGATTTACTCCCAAATAGTACAACACTCTAGTTGTACTCTTTCTATCATCAATATCCCCAGTCATATCACTATCGCTAAATCCTACCAGCTCTACATTCGATAGCTTCTTATAAACACAGCCAAAACTTAGAGTACCTTTCACATACCTCAATATTTGTTTTACTGTTGTGAGATGTGAAGTTGTTGGTGCCTCCATGTATCTACTCATCACATAAACTGAGTAGGCTATGTCGGGTCGGGTATTAACCAGATAGCATAAGCTTCCAATAAAACTTTTGTAAAGTGTTTTATCAACCGCAGGTTCTCCATTCCCATTTTTGCTCATCTTCATTCTTGGTTCCATGGGAATCAAACAAGGATTGCACTCCCCCATTCCTAGCTTCTCTAGGATTTTTCTTGCATATATGGCCTGACATAAAGTGATTGATTCACTACTTTGTCGTACCTCAATACCCAAGTAATAGCTCAAAAGTCCAAGATCGCTCATCTCAAATTTCTGGTGCATCTCTTCCTTGAACTGAGCTATAACTTGTTTGTTTGAGCCGACTATGATTAAGTCATCCACATATGTGCCGATTATCATTGCTTCAACTCCATTAATATTCTTGTAGAGAGCATATTCCTGTGGACATCTAACAAAACCAAGTGACTGCAAACATTGATCAAGTTTAAAATTCCAGGCTCTCGGAGCCTGTTTTAATCCATACAAGGCTTTACGTAGTTTTAACACCATGTTTGGATTTTCCTTGTTAACGAACCCTTCTGGTTGAGCAACATACACCTCCTCTTCGAACTCGCCATTCAGAAAAGTTGTGTTTACATCCATATGATGTACTTCCCAGTTCTTAAAGGCTGCATAGGCAAGAATTAATCTCACTGTTTCTAACCTGGCCACTAGTGGGAATACTTCACTGTAATCTACACCAAACTGCTGTACATATCCCTTTGCCATGAGTCTCGCCTTATGTTTCATGATTTCTTCATCTGGATTTTTCTTTAATTTAAAAATCCATTTGATGTCGATTACTTTATGATTCTTCGGAAAATCTGTGAGTTCCCACGTTCTGTTCTTTTCAATGGAGAGAATTTGAGACATCATGGCATTCCTCTAGTTTTCATTCCTAGCAGCTTTCTTATATGAAGTTGGTTCCTCTATAGAAAGAAGACAAAGGTCCACTGCTTCCTCCTCTGCTTCATTCAGTTCTCTATAAATATCTTCTAGAGACCTGAATTTTTTCGGCATCGATGAGCTTGACAATGATGCATTTGAGGTATTGTCTGGCGTTGATAAATTTGAGAGCACTATTCCTCGACCACAAATGTCTATTGCAGAGTTATCACCGAAGCGTACCTTTCAAACAACAGATGTGTCGAGCTCACGAAACACCCTTCTTTCTCATGACATATGGTTGCTTGCTCTAGTATCTAGGTACCAGGAATTTTTAGTTCCAATATTGGCTGATGACGGCACTATAGTTTCATTCAACATCACAAAATTAGGGTCTTTGTCATGTGTGGTTTTAATTTCACACGCCTCTATCATCAGCAATGAAGACTCCTCATCCTTTTGCATCTCTATCAAGTTGAGTTGTTCGTCTTTTGTGGAACACTCTGATGCAAAGTATCCCATTTGCTGACACCTGTAACGTTTAATTTTACTTTTTTCAAATTTCTTCTTTTGAGTTTGCGACTCTCCTTCATCTCCTCGATGCCAGTCACTTCTCCCACGGCCTCTCCATCTTCCACGACCCCGTCCCCTGCCTCCTTTGGAACTGCCTTGATCCTTCCATTCTTTCTTTGAGGATTTTGCATTCTCTCGTTCCTTCCATTCTGCATGAGTGAGGAGAACGGTTTCATCCTTTTCTTCAAACCCTTGCAACCTTTCTTCATGTACCTTGAGTGATCCAATAATCTCATCAACGGATTTTGTTTTGAGATCACTGAACTCCTCAATCGTTGAAGTGATTTGAAGAAACTTTGCAGAGGTGGATCTTAGAAGTTTCTTAACTACTTGGATATCATCCATAGTATTGCCGAGCCCTCTCAATTTGTTGACAATAATGGTGAGTTTTCCTGAATACTCATCAATACTTTCTGAATCACCCATCCTCAACGCTTCAAACTCCTGCCAAAGAGTCTGCGTTCTAACTTCTTTCACTCTTTCCGCACCTAGATTAATATTTTTCAACATGATCTCTTTTTTTGTTCTTTATTGTTCTCTTTTTTTACTCCTCATAGTTAATACATAGGCGCATCGACCCGTCTTTCTTTTTCACAAACAACATCGGCACACACCAACAAAATAAATTAGGTCGAATGAAACCCTTTTATAGTAAGTCTTGTAGTTGTAATTTTAGTTCCTTTAATTCTATTGGAGCCATGTGGTATAGTGCTTTAGAGATAGGTCCAGTTCCTGGTTTGAGTTCTATCCCGAAGTCTACAGCTCGTAAAGGGGAAACTCCTAGTAAATCCTCTGGGAAGACACTTGGAAATTCGTTTACTATGGATACCGTATCCATTGTTTTCTCTTTTCCTTTTACGTCCACTGTAACCTAAAAATAGCAACTAAAACTTTTTGAACAAACTAACATGGCTTGTACTTTTAACTCTCTAGTGATGAGGACAAACGAGTGTGCCGTTTTATAACTTAGGGCATCTCTGACTACGTTTGCCTTTCCAGGGTGGTACTGGATATCTATATCGTAGTCCTTCACTAATTCCAACCAACGAAATTTTTTTTGGGTGAAGAAATATTTTAGGCTATTGGTGGTCTGTGTAAATTTGGGTCTTTTCTCCATACACGGAGTGTCACCATATCTATATTGCTGTAATAGCCCAAAAATAAATAAAGAAATAAAGAATAAAAATAATTATAAAAATAGTTAAAATTACAATAATAAAAAAATAAAATTAATTAATTAATTAATTAAAAAAATAAAAAAATAAAAAAATAAATCTTTCCCCATCTCTCTCCACTGACCTCTTTCCCACAATTATCTCTCCTCTGCCCATCAAAGCTGGAAAAAAAAAAGAAAAAAAAAAAGAAAAACCTGACAAAAAAAAAAAAAACAGAAAACAATCATCTTGAGATTTGAGAAGAAGTATTTGAATAGATTGCAGATTTAGAGATCTTTGTCCGTTATTACGGTAAAATTCTATCTGAGAACTCCTTTTCCTTTATAGTTATGCTTATAAGAAATTAATTTAGGATCAAATATTCTTTCCTATCTTACCGTATGTAATAATCAGATCCCATGTTCAATTAATTAGATTTCTTTTTAGCATCGGAAGTTATAGGAAATAAGGTTAGAATCAATATAATTTTAGCTGGCAGATCCATAAATCTGTAAGATAGTGGCCAAATTAAAATTGGCCAATAATATCGGTCGAAAATAAATATAGAATTAGAGTAATATTTATTTACAGATGTTTACAAAACTGAGAATCTATTTACAGAATGGGAATGAAAATAATTACCATGAGGGAGGAGGGAAGATTGAGGGAAGATTTGTTAAACAGAATTTAAAACTATAACAGGAGATATCAGAGGGCATGAAACTCCATTAAATTCTGTCTAACAGTAAATATCATAATTTCAACAAGGTAAATTAGAGAAATAATTGTATAGAGTTCAAACTTGAAACTGATATCATGGGCTCACATAGGTTGGCTTGGATTTCAAAGGACGGAATCGAACTTTCAGTAAGGATATATACGTGACAACGACTTAAGCTATCCATGTAAGTGACCTTACTATCGGCAAGGTTATATTTGATGTTGATACGTGCCCTGTGGTTCTGCACGTGTCATATATATTGATATGTGTGAATTGTCTGAGGATCGATATGCTTCCTATATGTTATGTTATGTTATGTTATTATATGTGGATTGTATGATAATAATTATGGTACGATGTGCTCTAGGAGATGTTAAAGATAGGGTACGAGAAGGATGCACAAAACGAAATGTAACGATAGGAGTAAGATACGTTCATGAAATGTTAGAGTTAGGTTACATACCGAAGTGCTATGGATAGGAGAGATTGATGAAAGAATACGGTCAGGTTATGGGTAGAAAGGGATAGGTTTGTGATAGATTGATAGAACGATATCGTTAGGGTACGTTCTTGTGACGATATGACCAAGGTACGTCACGTAATGATATGTCTGTGATAGGTATAGGAACGTTAAGGCTATGGTAAGTTAGAGAACGATATGATTATGAAGTGTTTACGTTATGACTTGGTTATGATATGATACATTGTATGCTAGATTATTGTGCTTAAGTACAAAATCATGTGAACGTGAATGTATGTTATTTATGTTGCTTAGTTGATGTGATATGAATGCATGTGACGATGTGTGACCCTTGCACGATTATGGCTTGTTGTATGAGTATTGGAATGTAACTGAATGAATTGTATGACATGAAATACGGTAAATTGCATGATACATAACCCTGCTAGGAATATGTATGATATGTAACAGAATGAGAATGAGAATGACATGTAAGCATGAAAACGTGACACGGGGTTATGTTCATTAAATGATGACTGTAGGATTAGTGGGACCTCATGCATATTGTGTGATCATGCATTTGGGGGGATACCCCTATCCCATCACGAGGGTACGGACGCGTACATCCAAATGGCAGGACAACGATCGTTATGCCCTGCATAGCATTGCGTGACGGTTTTAGTTTTAACGGGTCCCGGTGGGCCCCTAGAGCATGCCCACCGGCTAGGGACAGTGGCCCAGCGGTGTGCGAACTAGCTGGTGAGCTCATACTCGCACGTATGGGCTGCGTGTAGAGTATATGGTACACGTCCACGATTACCTGTTAGGATTACACCGTAGGGAAAATGAAACGAAACGAAACGAAAAAGAAACGAAACGAAACGAAACGAAATGAAACGAAACGAAAGATAGGTCCCATCATTTTATTGCATGTGATTGTTGCATTTAACCCCAATAGTGGGGTCACTTACTGAGTATTTCTTTAAATACTCAAGCCATGTGCTACTACATTTTTTAGGTTAAGGCAAAGCATTCCTGTACGGCTGACGACGGCATCGCAACTCGAGATCATGGCACATGCATAGGATAGTGGTATTCATTTTCTTAGACTTAGGATAGAATAAGATGTTTTAAACTTAAACGCTTATTTATTTTATTTCGGGTCTTTTGTTGTGTCGTTTTAAAGATGTTTTCGAAACACGTAAGTCCATGGCTGTGTTTTTAAGTTAAAGGTTATATTTTATGGAATTTAAATGAAGTCTTTCGCATTCAATGTTTATGGTATGTATACAGTAGCGACCTTAAATTAAGTAGAAAATTTCGGGTCGTTACAATTGCGAATACTACTGCGGCCGATTCTAGGTTGTGCGTAGGGTAGTTTTTCTCATATTCTTTCAATTGGCGTGATGCATAAGCAACAACCTTACAATGTTGCATCAACACGCACCCTAATCTTTTTTTAGATGCATCGTTGTAGATTACGTATCCCTCCGAGCTTTATGATCACATGAGCATTGGAGTTGACACTAGTCTTTATTTTAGGTCTTGGATGCTGGCCTCACATGCGTCATTGCATATAAAAGGTATGTTCTTCCTTGTAAAATGTGTAAGAGGCGAGGCTATTCTAGTGAAGTCTCGGACAAATTTTCGATAGTAGCCTGCTAACCCCAGGAAGCTTCATACCTCTGTAACCGTAGTTGGATGTTCCCATTTAGTGACGACTTCTATCATAGTGGAGTCACTTAAATCCCATCTTTAGACACTACGTGTTCTAAGATTGAGACTTTTTGTAGCCAAAATGCACATTTGGAAAATTTGGCGTACAACTTGTTCTACCTTAAGATAGTTAAGACTTTTCGGAGGTGTTCCTGGTGTTCTTGATCCGTTTTCAAGTATATTAGAATGTTGTTTATGAACATCATAACAAACATGTTTAGACATTCCTTGAATACATGGTTTATTAATTTCATGAACACGACTGGGGCGTTGGTGAGGCAAAATTACATCACTACAAACTCGTAGTTGCCATATCTTGTTCAAAGGTTGTTTTCGATACATCTCATTCCTTAATCTTAATCGGATGATAGCTTGATCGAAGGTCTATCTTGGAAAATACTGTCGCCTCTCGGAGCTAGTAGAATAAATCCTCGATGCGAGGGAGTGGGTAGTTGTTCTTTATTGTTCTCTTGTTTTACTCCCTATAGTTAATACATAGGCGCATGGACACGTCTTTCTTTTTCACAAACAACACCAGCACACACCAACAAGATAAACTAGGTCGAATTAAACCCTTTTATAGTAGATCTTGTACTTGTAAATTTAGTTCCATTAATTTCGTTGGAGCCATGTGGTATAGTGCTTTAGAGATAGGTCTAGTTCCTGGTTTGAGTTCTATCCGAAGTCTACAGCTCGTGAAAGAGAAACTCCTGGTAAATCCTCTAGGAAGACACTTGAGAATTCGTTTACTATGGATGTCGTATCCATTGTTTTTTCTTTTCCTTTTACGTCCACTGCGCATGTTAGTATAGCCCATCATCCCTGTTGGATCTCTCGTAGTACTAGTGAATGGGTGTGAATCATACCGCTTGAAGTCTCGTAGCCAGTTCACTACTCTAGTAGATTGCAAGTGTTGGATTGTTGGGTGATCATTATGACATGCATCATGACCTAAAACGACTCCCGCATCAAACTAGTAATGGGGTCTATTCAAGTCACTGGTGCTGCTAGAGGTGGTGCAGCTTGTGGCGGTACAACTTGAGGCAATGCAGCTGCATCCTTCCTAGTTACTAATCCTTCGCGAGGTGAGCTCTCTTTAGCCTCACCTCTTCCTCTACATCTAATAGGGGGTCTCCCCTTCCTCTTCTTCATCTTCCACATCCTCTAGGTGACATGGTTCTAAAAACCAAGATAATTCTATTTAAGTCTATCATTTACTAACAATACAATATCATAGTACACAAAAAAAAATTCATACAACATTGCAAGCATATAATAGCGAAATTAAATCAAGCATCATGCTGCAATATATAATATAATTAAAGCTCATCAATTTTCATGCTACATAACATTTAAAACATAGAGCCAATCACAATAAATATCATCATGACATTTTCCTTTTTTAATCTTATGCATTGTGTATATAATGGTGACAGAGCATCAATGATTGAACCATGGAACACATCAAGTCTACAAGATCTACGTCGTAGGCTAGTCTAGGGTGTGTGAACTGCCTGGGATCCAGCTCGCACGTGTGGGTTGTGTGTAGGGAAGTACTACACATCCAATGTTGTCTAAATTGAAGGACACCCCATGACCGTTTTAACCATAGGTCCTAGATCATTAGTTACACATGTTTGCATTCTTTGACCCCATCAGTGGGGTCACTTACTTAGTATTTCTTAAAATACTCGAGTCATGTGCTATTTCTACATTAGGTAAAGGCAAAGCACCCCTGTACCGTTGACGACGACATTGCAATCAGAGACCATGCCACGTGCATAGGATAGTAATATTTTTTTTTCTTAGACTTTGACTAGTATGGGATGTTTTTCATTAGAATTTTTACTTGCTTTATTTATTATTGTTCTTATATAGTTTTAAATATGTTTTCAAACTCGTAAGTCCATGACAGTGTTTTAAGTTGAAGTAATGTTTTAAGATAAAGATTATGTTTCACGATGGTTATATCAGATGGACAGAAATATATCTATAGTGAGGGGAGTGCAACTACTAGGCTATAGTGGAGTGTCCTAGTAGTTAACGAATGTTGGTTAACCAGGTTAATGAGAATCGGTTAATCTTGGATCGTTGGAGCCCATGATCTATAGGTCCATTAGGTCCCTCTGCTAGCTCATATCGGACTAAACCATAGAACAGTGTGACGAGTGAGTTCGAAGTGTTCGAATTCAAATTAGGGAATATGCGTTACATATATACGATATATTTAACCGCAATTTTGTTTTATTTACGAATTAAACGAAAAGAGAGAATCTGAGATATTTAAATAAGATTTAAATATCTTAATCAATTATGTGTCGGAATTGATTGGGATTGGCATTTGAATTAATGTTAAATATTAATTAAATAGTTTAATTAATCATTTAATGTTACTTTAATTTGAAATTCATTATTCAAATTAATTGTTGAATTAAAATGAAGAAAGTCAAAATGTTGACTTTCATCAAATGGAAAAATCCATGTTAGTGGAATTTTGAGGTGTCAAAATTTGGTTTAACCAAACTTGCATGTTTGCCAAATAAACCCCACAAGTTTGAGTGGAATTTTGAGTGTCAAAATTTGGTTAACTCAAACATGCATGCTTGCCACATAATCCCAAACATTTGAGTGGAATTTTAAGTGTCAAAATTTGATGATCTCAAGTTTGCATGAACATGCAAACTTGACTCTTTAAATAGAGTGATCATGATTCTTGGAAGGGATTCTTCATCTTGATGAAAAAAACCTTGAAACAAACACTCTCTTTCACATATACAAAACCCCTCCCAAGTTTAGTCACTCACCGGATTCCACAATCCCGTTCTAAGGCCGGAGGATAGTGGAGAAGACACTAGTGGTGGTTCGGAACCGGTTCGTGAGGCAAAAGGAGTTTGAACTACAAAAGGTTAGTATTTAAACCCATTAAGTTTTAATACTTATGAACATGCTAGTTATTTACAATAATTGATGTTCTAAAAGTGCCTAAGATCCCAAATGCTTCCGCATGTGTTATATTAACACCAACAATTGGTATCAGAGCAAGTTTTAGGCACTTTATTTACATTAATTTGATCATGGTGGGTACCATTTCATGCATGAAATTTGTGGTTGCTAAAGTGGATGGTTTTGGTTTTGGCATTTTTTTTATGCTTCCATTTGATACAATTATTGTAATAAGCCTAAGGTGTATGGGCTTTAATGAATGAAGAAAGGTCTGTAATTTTTATAGAGTCATTAGAGTCCATTTTAGGTTGTAATTGATCGAAAATGGAAGAGATAAGCAAGCTGAACCGAAGAAGATGGAAGAGGCGGTTCGGGTGTTTTTTCTGTCGTTGGGGACCGATTGAACTTTTTTAAGGGTTGGTTTGTCCAGTTCGTGATCCTCGGGAGCGGCTCAAGTTAATTTTAATTATTAATGTAATAATTTAGTTAATTGCTTGCTTTAAAATGCCAAAACTCACCCACTTTAGTGTGTTTAATTAATTATGCATTATGAATGTATGTTTTAATTAAATAGAAAATGTATATGCATAAAGTATGTCATATAGATTTAAAATCCCACCATAGGCTAAGCATGTTTCATGCATTCCAAGTATGTTATAAGTGTTATAATGTATAGTATGCATGTCTTAGGGTTCCATGAGTGATAGATATAAATTGTTATATTATTGCATGGAATGGATGATTATATAAATTGTTATATAAATCATGTTATAGGTTATTTTCAACGTCATAAAATGAGGTAGACGTTAAAATCTATAATAAAGATAAGTGCATGCTCACTAAGGGTTAAGAACCGAGCACGATCAATTTTAACAGTTAAAAAGGGTCGATGTCTTATAAAATTGCGGTTACGAGAAAGCTCACCTGGCACGATCTTGTCTAAGGCTGAAGGTACTTAAGTTGACGGTTTACGGAACACCTACTACCTGGAGATCGGACCAGTACTTGAGCTTAGTTAGCCCAGTTTTATGAGCATGCTTAAGTGATGTAAGATTTAGAAAAATCACCTAGACTTAAGTTATATTTAATTAGCCGGAATATACTTAAGTAATGAGTATACCCAACCGTCTAAAATACTTAGTGGGAGGAAAAAGGTGTATAAGATACATCGTTTTCTCTTCACGCTCTCTGTAAAATTCACACAGTGAGATTCATGCTCGGCCTCGTGTCGCCCTGGGAGCGTCCTCCATTCGGAAGGTATTTGCATGAGTCAATAACAAGGTGAATTGAGAAAGTATTTATAGTAAGTGGGAGAAGGAAGTCAACACGTCCTATGGTCTCCACCACTAGGTTGCACCGTGAGATTCCCATGTTCCGCCTGCATGTTGCCCTAGAGCAACTACCCATTCGGAGGGTCGTAACATGGGAATCGGAACAACGCAAACTCCAGAAATGGATAGGATTTCTTAGGTCCATTCCTAACTTTGGCTTTTTCATTCGATAGCGTTGTTGGGACCGATTTCTGAGGTCTGAAATTGGTGGGTCACACTTGCGAAGAATTACTAAGAGTTAGTATATTCTTGACCAAAATAGCGATAACTAAAACACTATAGGAACAAGAGTTATTTTGGAATTAGTGTTTAAGTCAAGAATGTCTTGGTTTAGTGAATGAGTGATTGACTGCCCCTCGGTAGCAGTTGCTCTAACTCACTAAAGTATCGTTGCAAATTAATAATGATTTGGGTACATTATTACATTTGCTAAAACTGATTGGATTAAACAGGATTAAGTCAAATCACTAATAGAATTTTCTTTATATCACAGCATGACAAACTCAATAGTACAATTACTCGCTTCTGAGAAATTAAACGGCGACAACTACTCAACTTGGAAATCAAACCTAAACACAATACTGGTCATTGATGATTTAAAGTTTGTTTTAACTGAGGAGTGTCCTCCAAACCCAAACTCAAATGCAAATCGAATAGCTCGGGATGCATATGACAGATGGATAAAGGCAAATGACAAAGCCCGAGTGTACATTCTAGCCAGCATATCTGATGTTTTGGCTAAGAAACACGATGTTATGGGTACTGCTAAAGAGATTATGGAATCTCTAAAAGGGATGTTTGGACAACCGTCCTTCTCCCTTAGACATGAAGCCATAAAATACATTTACAACTGCCGTATGAAAGAAGGGACCTCAGTAAGAGAACATGTCCTGGACATGATGGTCCATTTCAATGTGGCAGAAGAAAATGAAGCTGTCATTGATGAGAAGAGTCAAGTCAGTTTTATCATGATGTCTCTTCCGAAGAGCTTCTTCCAGTTCCGCACCAATGTGGTTATGAACAAAATAGAATATAACTTGACTGCTCTTCTCAATGAGCTACAGACTTATCAGTCCCTCTTAACAAACAAGGGACAAACAGGAGAAGCAAATGTTGCTATCTTCAAGAAATTACAACGAGGATCGTCCTCCAAAAACTAAGTCTGGACCTTCAACTTCTAAAAGTGTTTTGATGAAAAAGAAGGGAAAAGGGAAAAATAAGATTCCTACTAACCGCAAGAACAAGGTTCAAAAAGCAGATAAAGGAAAATGTTTCCATTGCAACGAAAACGGGCACTGGAAGAGAAACTGCCCAAAATACCTTGCAGAGAAGAAAGCCGAAAAGACACAACAAGGTAAATATGATTTACTCGTTGTAGAAATGTGTTTAGTAGAGTATGACAACTCAACTTGGATACTAGATTCAGGGGCGACTAATCATATTTGTTCTTTTTACCAGGAAACTAGCTCCTGGAGAATGCTTGCGGATGGCGAGATAACACTCAGGGTTGGAACAGGAGAGGTTGTCTCAGCAAGATCAGTAGGAAATTTAAAGTTGTTTTTTGGAGATAGATTCATTATATTAGATAATGTACTTTTTGTTCCTGGAATGAAAAGAAATCTAATATCCATCTCTTGTTTATTAGAACAGTTGTATAAAGTATCTTTTGAAATCAATGAAGTGTTCATTTGCAAAAGAGGTATTCATATTTGTTCTGCAAAACTAGAAAACAACTTATATATGTTAAAACTGAGCAAAACAAAAGCTATTTTAAATACTGAGATGTTTAAAACAGCTGAAACTCAAAATAAACGACAAAAGATTTCTCCTAATACCTATCTTTGGCACTTAAGACTAGGCCACATTAATCTCAATAGGATTGAGAGATTGGTTAAAAGAGGACTTCTAAATAAGTTAGAAGACAATTCTTTACCTCCATGTGAGTCTTGTCTTGAGGGTAAAATGACTAAACGATCATTTTGCGAAAAAGGTTATAGAGCCAAAGAAACCTTAGAACTCGTGCATACAGATCTCTGTGGTCCAATGAATGTCAAAGCACGAGGAGGGTATGAATATTTCATCAGTTTTATTGATGATTATTCAAGGTATGGCTATCTTTACCTAATGCATCACAAGTCCGAAGCTCTTGAAAAATTCAGAGACTATAAGATTGAGGTTGAGAATCTATTAGGTAAAACTATTAAAACACTTCGATCAGATCGAGGAGGAGAGTACATGGATTTAAGATTTCAGGACTATATGATAGAACATGGAATAAGGTCTCAACTCTCAGCCCCTGGTATGCCTCAACAAAATGGTGTATCAGAAAGGAGAAATAGAACTCTATTAGACATGGTTCGGTCTATGATGAGTTTCGCTCAATTACCTGATTCGTTTTGGGGATATGCAGTGGAGACTGCTACATACATTTTGAACATGGTTCCTACTAAGAGTGTTTCAGAAACACCTTATGAGTTATGGAAAGGGCGTAAAGGTAGTTTACGTCACTTCAGAATTTGGGGATGTCCAGCACATGTGTTGTTGCAAAATCCCAAGAAATTAGAACGTCGTTCAAAATTATGTCTATTTGTAGGATACCCCAAAGAGACGAAAGGTGGTTTGTTTTATGATCCTCAAGAAAATAGAGTGTTTGTATCAACGAACGCTACATTCTTAGAGGAAGACCACGTAAGAAATCATCAACCTCGTAGCAAACTAGTATTAAGTGAGATTTCTAAAGAAGCTACTGATAAAACAACAAGAGTTGTTGATCAAGCTGGTCCTTCAACCAGAGTTGTTGATGGAGCTGACACTTCTGGTCAATCACATCCTTCTCAAAAGTTGAGAATGCCTCGACGTAGTGGGAGGGTTATAACTCAACCCGATCGTTACTTGGGTTTGATAGAAACTCAAGTCATCATACCTGATGATGGCGTTGAGGATCCATTGTCCTATAAACAGGCAATGAATGATGTAGATAGAGATCAGTGGATTAAAGCCATGAATCTTGAAATGGAGTCAATGTACTTCAATTCAGTCTGGGAACTTGTAGATCAACCAGATGGGGTAAAACCTATTGGTTGCAAATGGATCTATAAGAGGAAACGAGACCAAACCGGTAAGGTACAGACCTTTAAAGCACGACTAGTAGCAAAGGGTTATACCCAAAGAGAGGGGGTGGACTATGAAGAAACCTTCTCACCTGTTGCTATGCTTAAATCAATTAGAATACTCTTGTCTATTGCCACATTTTATGATTATGAAATTTGGCAAATGGATGTAAAGACAGCTTTTCTAAATGGCGATCTTGAAGAGAGTATCTATATGGCTCAACCAGAGGGGTTCATTGAACAGGATCACAAGCAAAGGGTTTGCAAGCTTAAAAGATCCATTTATGGGTTGAAGCAAGCATCTCGATCCTGGAACATAAAGTTTGATACTGCGATCAAATCTTATGGCTTTAAACAGAATGTTGACGAACCTTGTGTTTATAAAAGGATAGTCAACTCTACAGTAGCTTTCCTGGTGTTGTACGTTGACGATATCCTACTCATTGGAAATGATGTGGGAATTCTGACTGACATTAAGCATTGGCTGGCGACACAATTCCAAATGAAAGATTTGGGAGAGGCTCAGTTTGTTCTTGGAATCCAAATTGTTCGGAATCGCAAGAACAAAACACTGGCATTGTCTCAAGCATCGTACATCGACAAAATGTTGATTCGATATAAGATGCAGGACTCCAACAAAGGATTATTACCTTTCAGGCATGGAGTTCATTTGTCGAAGGAACAAAGTCCTAAGACACCTCAAGAAGTTGAGGATATGAAACACATTCCCTATGCATCAGCAGTCGGTAGTCTGATGTATGCCATGCTATGTACCCGACCCGACATATGCTATGCTGTGGGAATTGTCAGCAGATATCAGTCCAATCCGGGACGTGCTCATTGGACTGCCGTTAAGAATATCCTCAAGTATCTTAGGAGAACGAGGGACTATATGCTAATGTACGGTGCTAAGGATCTGATCCTTACAGGGTACACTGACTCAGATTTTCAGACCGATGTAGATTCGAGGAAATCGACATCAGGATCTGTCTTCACTCTGAACGGAGGAGCAATAATATGGAGAAGCATAAAGCAAGGTTGCATTGCTGATTCCACCATGGAAGCTGAGTATGTTGCTGCTTGTGAAGCAGCGAAAGAATCTGTATGGCTTAGGAAGTTCTTAACTGATTTGGAAGTCGTTCCAAATATGCATCTTCCCGTCACTCTTTATTGTGATAACAGTGGAGCAGTTGCAAATTCAAAAGAACCAAGAAGCCATAAGCGAGGAAAACATATTGAGCGCAAATATCATCTCATAAGGGAGATTGTGCAACGGGGAGATGTGATCGTCACACAGATAGCTTCAGAACACAACATTGCTGATCCATTTACAAAGCCCCTCACGGCTAAAGTGTTTGAAGGGCACCTAGTGAGTCTAGGACTACGAGTTATGTAATCTAGGGCAAGTGGGAGAAAAGGCATGAGTATGTGATGCCCAAGTTTATTGTATTTCTCTCTACTCAACGTTATAAAACCCCACTAGAGTTTTAGTCCAAGTGGGAGTTTGTTGGGTTTTATGTCCTAAAACTCATAGTTTGTAAACAAAGATATATTCTATTTTCAAAGTTATTATTGATGTTTATTCAGTAATAAATTGTTATTGAATAAAGTGAACTTTATGATCATTAATCTAAATCCAATAAACTAAGAACACTCTGGCTATAGTATGATTACTTGAACTATATGTAGAGACATAAGAGTGGATCAAGTTCAAGTATATAGTCAAAATGATCTATAGTATAAGGATAAGGCTGAGTACCTTATTCTGGGGACACTATGGATGCGGCCCACTTTTGTATATGATATAAACAATGTGATCACTAAATTGTGCATGTGGAGACATGTGAGTGGGGGCGTCCTATGCAATGAGTATTGCATAAGATCGGACCATGAAGAAAACCACTCTCACTTTATAAAGTCGTTTACTGTTGAGACTGATTTTCTTTTCATTCGATAACCTAGGTAACTCGGTTTTAATCCTGAGCTAACCATGAACTCCTGTTTATTCGGAATTATCCTTAGATTTGCATGGGTGAGAGTGGCTCTAGTTCGCCGACTCAACAGGCCTCCCATTTCAGGGGTAAGACTGGGTGAATGGCTGGGGACGTGGGGTGCAAGACGGAATTCACTCCTACCCACTTTTAGGGATAGAAGAAAGGTAGTTCCCTTAAGCACTGACTCCAGGTCTTGAACAAGGGGCCCCACCCTCTCATTGGTCTGAGAGGGATTCGGTTTACTGGTTGGACCACAAACCAATTGTTCATTAGAGGATCAGTGAGGATCAGTGAGGTGTCAAAATTTGGTTTAACCAAACTTGCATGTTTGCCAAATAAACCCCACAAGTTTGAGTGGAATTTTGAGTGTCAAAATTTGGTTAACTGAAACATGCATGCTTGCCACATAATCCCAAACATTTGAGTGGAATTTTAAGTGTCAAAATTTGGTGATCTCAAGTTTGCATGAACATGCAAACTTGACTCTTTAAATAGAGTGATCATGATTCTTGGAAGGGGTTCTTCATCTTGATGAAAAAAACCTTGAAACAAACACTCTCTTTCACATATACAAAACCCCTCCCAAGTTTAGTCACTCACCGGATTCCACAATCCCGTTCTAAGGCCGGAGGATAGTGGAGAAGACACTAGTGGTGGTTCGGAACCGGTTCGTGAGGCAAAAGGAGTTTGAACTACAAAAGGTTAGTATTTAAACCCATTAAGTTTTAATACTTATGAACATGCTAGTTATTTACAATAATTGATGTTCTAAAAGTGCCTAAGATCCAAAATGCTTCCGCATGTGTTATATTAACACCAACAATAGTAATATTTTCTTTTCTTAGACTTTGACTAGTATGGGATGTTTTTCATTAGAATTTTTACTTGCTTTATTTATTATTGTTCTTATATAGTTTTAAATATGTTTTCAAACTCGTAAGTCCATGACAGTGTTTTAAGTTGAAGTAATGTTTTAAGATAAAGATTATGTTTCACGATGATGTTTTAAATGTTTCTTTCACACAAGAGCATAGACTATGATGATGGTAGTGACTTTAGGTTAGTAAAAATCTAGGGTCATTACATGTGATGTACTGATGATGTGATTTATGTTATGGTGTAATACGTTCGGCGATATAATACATGATGAGACATGCATTATGATATGATGTGATATGTCTATGACATCATGTCTATGATATGATATTTCTATGATATAATATGTTGAAGGACATGTTATGTGCATGGTACGACATAATATGATGTATGATAGGAATGATACGATATTCAACCCCGATACATGTCTTAAAGACAATGTTGAAGCCACCCCTACGATGGTTTTAATGATAGGTCCCTAAGCATGAGTTGCATGTGTTTGCATTCCGTGACCCTAATAGTGGAGTCACTTATTGAGTATTTCCTAAAATACTCAAGTCGTGTGTCACTTCTATTACAGGTAAAGGCAAGACACCCCTGTAGAGCTGACGACGACATCACAAGTAAAGACCATGGCACATGCATAGGATAATGGTATTTCATTTCTTAGACTTTAGGTTAGTACACGGTGTTTTTACTTTTAATGTTTATTTTTTCTATTCAATATTTGGTTATGTTGTTTTAAATATATTTTCGAACACGCAAGTCCATGACAGTATTTTATGATAAAGTTTTAAAGATTTATTTCCGCATAAGAGAGTATGTCGTGATGACGATAGCGACTTTAGGTTAGTAGAAATCTAGGGTTGTTACAGTTGGTATCAGAGTTCTAGGTTATAGATTCTGTAGACTAGCCTACGAGATAGGCTTGACATGTTCCATGGTCCCACATCTTATGCCCCCCGATCATCATCAAGTATGTCATGGATAAGATAAGAAAAGGAAATGTTGTTGATTTCATATGTTGTTACTGCTTGGTCATTATCAACTATAACTCCTAATTAAATTTTGACACCATTGACTGTATTATTGTTGACTTAGTTATATGTTTATTTTAATACAGAATTGGTATGATTTACCCAGCATGGAATATGAATGTTAATTAATATATTGATAGTGTTTAGATTAGTAAGGTTTGTACCATTTATGGGGAGCTAGAGTTTAGTATTTATGTCAGATGTCTTGAACATAGTTAAAATACGCAGTGTTATGACCATAGAGATGGGAAAAATGTATCAACGTATACTGACGATTAAATATATTCAAATGAAAACGACCAAGAAAACTTGAGAGATGACAGCATCTTATAGTCTGGTACAGATATTAAAAGTGGTAGTGTCGAAAGGAAATTTCGTCACTATGAAGTATGTAAATATGAAATTTAAGTATCGGTGTGAACAAAAAAAAAAAAAAAAAAAAAGAGCTAACACAGTAAAAGTTGAAACATTGTATACCTAAACTCATTTATGAATGACATAAATGACTTTAATGTGAGCTAAGCTCAGGAAGTCGTGAGATGTAGAAAACCACCCTGCCTAACACTAACTGATTAAACTATTGATCTTGTTGACAGAAGAAAGCAAGTCATCTAGAAGAAAGTGAGAAAATTGAAATTGAGGTTGAGGTAAGTATTTAAGTTCTCCAATACTAAATTGAGGTTGAAATTGATTACAATGTGCCTAAACCACAATCATACTAAATGGATTCTATTTTTCATGAAATTTTAGGAGAAGACTCAATATGATATGATAAGGTTATGTATGAAATTTGATAATAATTAGATTATGATAAAAGGCTAAACCAAGGGTACGTGTAAAATGACTAAAATTCCCCTATAATTATATATAGCTGGCTTAGGAGCAAAGTGACCCCTAAATGACATTTAATTGAATGAGACTTATGTTACAAGGCCATTAAAATATGTTGAGGATTTAAACCAAGATTTGCAGTGGTAAATAACCAAAATATCCCTATAAGAATTCTAAGATGTTTTCAAGATCTTAAATACTCAAAATACTACGAAAAGTTATGAGACTCCTTTACAAAATAAGGGTAAGTATGAAAGATTTTAAGGAGATTATAACAACTTAGGGATATGAGCTAAGAGAAAAAGTATGTAACTACCCCTCAAGACACTTGATAAGGAATCAAGGTTTTTATGAGTACTAAGTGACAAGATACATATGAAAGATTTATGCATGTAGAAAAATATTTATGACTCATATGGATTAGGGTGTACTTGTTAAGAATTTTTCTTTAGTTGTATTTCAAGACTTAACAAAAAAACTCTTGAACGAGAACCCGAGATATTTTAAAGACCTCCCGATGAGTAGTGCAATATGGTCTTACGACAATGAATACGTCGTAGGAAACTATGAACACCTAGGTGTAGGTACTTCAACTATGTCACAAGGAACCCGTGAATCCTTGGACATAGGTATGTAAATTGTATCGCACCGAACACATGAAGCTTTGGATGCAAATATTAAGACTATGTCACGGGGAATGCATGAAGCCTCGTGCATTTATTTATTAAATATAAGGAACAAATTAAGGTAACAAAAGTCAAGAGATAGGAGTTGAAGAAAGTTCTCTTAAGTATAGGAGTTGAAGAAAGATAATGTTTCAAAGATTTTCTTTTAAGTTTCAATGTGGTAGTTATGAGTGACTGTGAGGTCTTTTAACTCATTAATGCCCACAACTTTTATAATTTAATGAACTAGATGTTCGAGAAGGTTTTTAAACTAGTTTGTAATGGTCTAAATAAATTCTAAAGGGAGTAATTGGACAAACTAGCTAATAATTATAAATTTTAGTGTTTAAACAAAATATCCTTAGAACCCATAAATGTTTCATCAATATTCTTAAAAAATAATAATAATAAAAAATAAATAAATAAAAATAAAAAATAAGTTTATTGTTAGTGAGATGAAACCGTTAATATCTTGTTTGAAAATACAATTCAACTTTCAAACGTTTTGTTAATACTCATAATTTAAAAAAAAAAATTCAAAAATACTCTTAAATCACTTTTCTCTTCAATTTTGTTTTGAAGTCTCTTGTTTATGGACATTTCCTAATATGAATATAATACAATTCAATATTTAAATAAACAATTTATTTTCAATCTTATTCTTGAGTATTTTTAAATTGGTGTTAACAAATTCGTTCATATACATAAGAATACAGTTTGACTCGTCTACTCTATTTCGAGTCAACAAAGATATCATAGGCTTTGCAGTGTACCCAAAATAAAATGGCGAGACCAAGTTATCGTTTTATCTATTCATATCCTATATTTAAAATATTGTGCATAAAATCATTCAACCACATGAGAAAGAACAATATTACTAGCGAACAAATGAAGACCTTTGTATGTTAGACTAACATGATAACCAACTATACCACAAGACTAAATGATGTGCAAATTTTGTTCTATATTATGATATAATGTTCTAAAATCCAGGAGTAAAAAGAAGGATAAAATTAGAATTTTAAATCTTTTTTTTTTTAATTCTAGAATTAATTGTGCAATATTGGAAGGCTTTTCATTGTTATTTGAGCAATAGGTCCAACTCTTTAATTGTAACGACTTACAAAAAATAATAATTATAACAATAATAAAGAAATAAATAAATAATTAACCCATCCCTTCCTTCATTGATATCTTAGGACTCCTTCCTCAAATATCACTCTTCAACCCCTACTTTAACTACCAGTTATGCTAGAGAGAATAAAAAAATAGATTGGAAAAGATTCACATACAAAGCTAGAGAAAGAATATAAAAATAGCCCCTACTCCAACTATCAGTTATGCTAGAGAGAGAATAAAATGGCTTTGATACCATGATAGATGATCACCACCAACTATCAGTTATGCTAGAGAGAGAATAAAATTGCTCTGAGACCATGTTAGATGAACACGACTCTCCACAATGGTATGATATTGTCCACTCTGAGCATAAGCTTTGTTTCGAGCTTTCCCAAAAGGCCTCATACGAATGGAGATAGTATTCTTTGATTATAAACCGATAATCATTCCTTAAATTAGCTGTGGGACTCTCATCCAACAGAATTAAACGGCTAAACAAAATTAAACGAAAAAAAGAAATCAGATTTAGAAGTAAAGAAGATTCAGTGGATAGAACTAAACACTAAAACTAAATACAGAGATAAGATTCAATTAATAGAATTAAAAACTAAAACTAAATATGGAGAGAAAAGAAAATAAAGACAAAGATTTGGTGGAAAAAAAACTCTACGATAAAACAATTAAAAATTAAAACTAAATATAAAAAAATGGAGATTTAGTGAAAAGAGCTCCACATAAAACAAAAGAATTAAAAATTAAAATTAAATACTGGGAGAAAAGAAAATAACCCCGAGGAAAAAATAAAATACAGACCAAGACTAATAGAAAAAAAGGAAAAATTCAATAAATAGAATTTAAAATTAAATATAAAAAGAAAAATGGAGATAGGGTGAAAAGAACTAAACCGAGCAAAAAAAATTGAACTTTAAATATCTCGGACTTTTATTCATGCAAATATTCTAATGTTCACATGAAATCTAACATAATCATTATAAATTAAAGGAATAATTTTGTACAAGTTCGAATTTAAAACTGATGTCATGGGCTCACATAAGTTGACTTGGATTTCAAAGGATAGAATTGAACTTTAAATTAGTGACAACAACTTAAGCTAATCAGGTAAGTGGCCTTACTATCGGCACGATTATATTTGATGCTGACACGTGCCCTGTGGTTTTGCATGTGTCATAAACTTCATATGTGTGAATTGTTTATAAATCGATATGACTATGATATGTTATGTATATGTTATGATACGTGAATGATATGATAACTCTTACATCATCATGTGTTCAATGATATGTGTGAGATAGGATACGAGAAGGATGCGATAAACGTAATGGAACGATATGACTAAGATATGATTGACATAATCAATAATATGTGTGAGATAGGATTCGAGAAGAATGCGATAAACGTAATGGAACGATATGACTAAGATATGATTGACATAGCATATGGTTAGGTTATGTATAGAAAAGGATATGATTATGATAGAATGATAGAACGATATGGTTAGGATACGTTCCTATAACGGTATGACTCAGATTCGTAAATAAAACGATATGAGAAATGATATGAAAAATGATATGATATGTTCGCTAGAGGGATTGTATTAAACAATAATAAAAACGAAAAAGATGTTGTGACCTTGTACCCCCCTTAACGGGTGTCCGGGGCACTGAGAGCTACTAGAGAATGAAAGGAGGCTTAGGTCCTAGTACGTTATGATGATAGGTCCCGTTATAGTGAGTGGATGAGTCACGTAAGTGACTATAATGTAGTTTTATGTTGACTAGAACGGGAGTCGAACCCACGACCTTCTGTTCCGAAGTCAAACGCGCTAATCCACTGCGCTATGCAATCATTTTTTGAAGTTTATGCAAATACATTAATATAAATATATATTTTTATACTTTTATGTTTGAATTCCTACTTATCATACCGTAATGGAAAGTATGGGGACCTGATGCATAATTGTGTGTTCATGTGTATCGAGATACTGCCCCATTATGATGAGCACAGACGCGTACTTCATGAGACTGATTGTGATCATCTTATTCGCCATAATGCTACGACAATCATTATTCCCTACGGGTGTCCAGCAACAACTCTCAGCGAGTGCTAGCCAGACCAGTAGGCCTAGGGAGCGTGCGAGCCTACCTAGTGGGCCCACGTTCATAGGTGTGGGCCATGTGTAGAGAAGTATTACACATCTAATTTAGCCTGAACTAGAAAGCCTTCAAGAGAATGAAATGAACTCTTGTACAGTTGATGACTACATTTCATGTGATTTCATTTCATAACGCCAATAGTCGGGCCAGTTATTGAGTACAGGGGTTCCTACACACGGCCCACACGTCACATTAAAGACCATGAAACTTGTGTTACGATAAGTTGCATTTTATTTATTTTGTAGTCCTTAAGTTAGATTAGGACATTGTTTTATTCTTTTTTGTTTTATATAAATTTCACGTTGTTTATTTTTCGTTATTTTTTTTAAGGTTTTATTGCAAATGTTTAAGTCCATGGCATCGTGTTATGAATTATTTAAATGAATTTTTCATACAAAAAAGAAGGAAGATTCCCGTATTAAAAAACTTAAACTAAATATAGAAAGAAAAGTAAATACAGACCCAAAATAACTTGAAATAACTCTATCAATTGTTTTATACAAAATCATAGAATAAGATTTTTAATAAAAAAAAATATAATTATTAGGTACCTAACATTTACTTTTAACAATGGACCAATCTAAATTATAGAAATAATTTTATTGGGTTCAAACTTAAAACTGATGTCATGAGCTCACATAGGTTGACTTGGATTTCAAGGGACATAATCGAACTTTCATTAAGCATATATTCGTGACAACAACTTAAGCTAACGAGGTAAGTGACCTTACTATTGACATGGTTATATTTGATGTTGACACATGCCCGTGGTTCTGCACGTGTCATATATACTGATATGTGTGCATTATTTGTGAATCGATAGAAGTAAGATTTGTTCATGAAACGTGAAGGTTAGGTTACATCTTGAAGTACTATGGATATGAGTGGTTGATAAAAGAATATAGTTAGGTTATGTGTAGAAAGAGATAGGATTATGATAGATTGATAGAATGATAACGTCAGGGTACGTTTATGTAACGACATGACTATGATAGGTATAAGAATGTTAAGGCTATGATAAGTTAGGGAACGATATGACCACGAAGTGTTTACGATATGTTATGATTATGATACGACATGTGAATCATTGATGTATATATATTGTGATATGATATAAAGACGATATGAAATATGTTATAGTAAGATATGTGATAAAATTGACATGTTTATGATATGAATATTGTGATGCGATATGTTATGGCATGATACGTATATGATGAAAATTATTATGCTTGGAAGCACGAAATGTTATGATTGTGACACACTTATGTAATTTGAATGATATGATATGATTGGCATGCCAAACGACGAACTAGCATGAAATACAACCCCAGCGTATGCATGAAAGATATGATAAGTGATATGAAAAATGATATGGGATGTACGGAACGCTAGTGGGGTTGTATTAAATGATAATGAAAATGAAAAAATGTTGGGACTTCATGCATTATTGTGTTCTCATGCATTGGGGGATACCCTTTACCCTTCACGATAGTACGAACGAATACGTTATGAGGCAGGAATACGATTATTATGGTTATCATAATGCTTCGATGACCAAGCAGGAAAATGATCATTATGTTTATCATAATGCTGCGACGGTCAGACAGGGGTACGATCATTATGGTTAACCTAATGTTGTCGTGACGGTTACTAGTTCTAACGAGTGTCTAGCCTAAGGAGCTTCCGGAGTATGCTTGCCTCACAAGGAAGGTGGCCCAGCGGTGTGCGAACTGACTGGTGAGTCCATACTTGAACGTATGGGCTATGTGTAGAGTATATGATACACATCCAAATTACCCGTTAGGACAGTACCGTCGAAAAATGGATTTAAATGATAGGTCCCGTCATTGCATTCGCATGTTCTTGCATTTAATCCCTAATAGTAGGGTCACTTACTGGGTATTTCTTAAAATACTCAACCCACATGCTACCTTTATTTCAGATTAAGACAAGGCATTCCTGTACGGCTGACGACGGCATCGCAACTGGAGACTATGACACATGCATAGAGTAGTCGTATTTATTTTCTTAGACTTAGACTAGGATAGGATGTTTTTAATTTAAACGTTCATTGATTTTATTTAGCCTTTTGTTGTGTTGTTTTTAAAGGTGTTTTCGAAACACGTAAGTCGATGACTGTGTTTTAAGCTGAAGGTTATGATTCATGAAAGTTTAAATGAAGTATTTCCGCATTCAATATTTATGATATGTATACAGTCGCGACCTTAATTTAAGTAGAAAATTTTGAGTTGTTATAAATGAACTGTCCGGATGATCAATAGGTGACTTGTGCATCATTTATACTAAAAAATGATGCAGAGTTAATAGTCGGGGGAATAACCGGGGGATTCTCAGCCAAGATGGAAGTGTGATACAATAAACCTACTTTTAGCTTTTATGTTTAATCTAGTTAATTGTATTAAATATAAATGTGAACGGTTCAGATTAAGTTTTTTTATTTTTCATTTTTTATTTTTTATTTTTTATTTTTTATCTTTTTATATTTGATATATCTAATATATTAAATAAACACTTCAAATTAAATATATTTTTCTCTATTTGTATTTATTTAACATATTAAATATTTATTCCAACCCTTCAAATTAGATCTATTTTCTTAGATTAAATTTTAATTTGTACCCTTCAAATTCTTCTTTTAACTAAATTAAGGTCTTAATTAATCAATTTTCATTCGTTAACTATATATTTAGAGTTGCACTTTTATGCACGGTAGAACAAGTTGTGTCAATTGATATAATCATTACAAGCAAGTCAATCATTCACAATTTTTTGGTAATTACAACTGAGTCAAAAGTTTGTTATACCCCCTAATTATATCTTTCACCTTAATGCCCTAATTCTCTAATAAACCATTTGTCTAAGATTCAATCATAAACTAAGTCCCTCTTGAGCACGTAAGAAGGGTGGGCCCCATTGTTCAAATCTCAAAATCAACACTAAAGGAAACTACTCATCTACTTACCATATATGAGAATGGGTGAAAGTCATCTAGTGTGTTATGAATTATTTAAATGAATGTTTTCGCAAAAAAAGGTCAGGTCAGGTCATTCATATCGCAGCGACTCTATTTTAGTAGAAAAATAGGGTCATTACAATTGGTATCAAAGCTCTAGGTTACAGATTCTGTTGACTTGCATACGACGTAGTTTTAGTACGTTCCATGGTTCCACCACTGATGCTCCGTCGCCACAAAGTACGTCATACGTAAAATAATAAAAAAAGATATTAAATGTTATTGTCAAGTGTGCTATTGTTGAATCAGTTGTGTGTTTATAATGATATAGTGTATGACATATTTTTTGTACCGAGAGATCCTCACTTCAAAGTAATTACGTGTTGATTATAGATCATGTCACCTAGAGGACGTGGAAGAGGGTGTAGGGGAAGAAGATGACCCCTTGTTAGATGATGGGGTAGAGGTAGAGGGAGTCCACCTCGTGAAGGATCAGTAACTCAAACCGACACAGCAGTGCCACCCCTAGTGGCACCGACGCTTAGAATGGACCCCATGACTACCATAATGTGGGAATCATTCTAGGTTCGGATGCAAATGGTGGTGACCACCCAGCAGACCAACAGTACGCAGTCATTGCGAGAAGTGTTGTATGCAGGATTTCAAGGGATAGATCCTCGTACCTTTAATGGTGCCTCACGAGACCCAACAAAGACACAATTGTGGCAATCATCAATTAAGACAATCTTCTTATTAATGAACTGTCTGGATGATCAAAAGGTGACATGTGCATCATTTATGTTGAAAAATGATGCGGAGTTATGGTCGGGGTATAATCGGGAGATTCTCAGCCAAGAATGGAAGTGTGATACAATAAATATATTTTTTGCTTTTATGTTTATTATTATTATTTTGTCTATTTATATTTAATATATCTAATATATTCAATAAAAACTTTAAACTAAATATATTTTTTTCTATTTGTATTTAATATATTAAATATTTATTTGAACACTTTAAATTAGATCTATTTTCTTCTTTATATTTAATATATCTAATATACTAAATTTTAATTTTTCTTTTAACTAAAGTGAACCTTTTAGTGTAATGAGCATATGAGTTATCAAAGAGACCTTATGAACATATAGATTATAAGATTCAATGACCCAAAATTAAATAATTAAACTGTTTAATTAATAAATTTTTATTGTTAACTATAGGTCACTCAACTATATATTTAGAGTTGCACTTTTATGTACGGTAGGAGAAGTTGTATCAATTGATATAATCATTACAAACAAGTCAATCATTGCACTTCATACATTCCAAGCGGCATAGTCTCAATATCTACACTCAAGGCTTCGTACGTTGAAAGCTACGAAGTCTAAGTTAGGAACATGCTATATCGTGGGAGGTCTTAAGAGTTTCTTGAGTTTCTTAGTTTAAGGACCTTGGTCCCTTATTCTTGAGTGGTACCTACAAGAACATGATATACCGTGGGAGGTCTGGAGTTTCTTGAGTTTCTTAGTTTAAGGACCTTGGTCCCTTATTCTTGAGTGCTACCTAATGTTTTTCTTACCTTGGTAGTTGTAGAGCTTGTATAGTATTTTTCTTGGTTCTGAGTCTTCAACATTGATATTGGTTGATTGATATGATGGTAGTTGTCAACCTTATGTAAATTCTAAGGTTTGTAGAGCAATAATCAGTTAGGATTTTTCCTCCCTTTTAGAAATTGGTTGTTAGTGGATGGGGGAATGTACTAATTTTTATTTATAGTATATCCTATAGAACCAATTAGTTCATTTAGTCTTGTGGATCAATGTCACTAGCCTTCTCAACATCATTTAGCCTGTACGACGGATTTCTTGAGTGTTCGCTTTTATTTATAGCATGAAACAACTCGAAGCATGGGTCTACTTATTGATACGTTATGAAAAGCTCCCTTGAATCCATTTGATTTCTTTTTTACCGACAAAAACTCGTGCTTGAAAATAAATATAGTTATTGAGAAGAAAAAATGAAACAATGAGATTATGGATTTTTTTTATTTCTACGATTTAGTTGGTTGCTTGTATCCTATTTAAACATGAACATTAATGAAAATTGGACTTTCGATCCCAATTATGTTTCTCATTCTTAGCATGGTATCAAAGCTTCTCATTTTTAACCACTTGAAATCTTGAAAATATCTTTATGCCCTTATAGGCTTTGTAAGAAGTTCTAAGTCATTTAGAGGGGTTTAGACCTTGAAATACTTTAAAAGGTCATGGCGGCATTTTGGTCATTATACCACCTAATTCTTGGTTTGACCTCTGAAAATGTTCCAATGTCATCAATCATAATAAAAAATAATAAAAGAATAATAATAAAAAAAATAAAAAAAAGGGGGCCTACTACAAAGTTTCATAGCATTCAGAGGCCATTTAGATCATGAACCGAAGGTAAGTTGCCTTAAGGGCATTATGGTCATTTTATACCGTTATTTGGTTTAACTACTCAACTTTGTGCAATGACTATCAAATTGCATATATAATCTTAACATACCATAGTATGCTCAAAATTAAAAGTTGGGCCGGAATTCATTTAGTGGGTTATTTTGATGTTACTTAAATCTCAAGAAATTTGATCGGTTGAGGGTAACTCATGGTTCTTGATATTTTTCTTTCATATATCTTTAATTCATACTTGATTTAATGTTTATATAGAAATTCAAGCAATTCCTACAAGTATTTCTTAAGAAAAGTCTAAGATGGTTTCTTACCTCGTAGTTGACGTACAGGACCTCCATTCTCGAGAAATTGGTATCCTAATTGCTTCAAATTTTCTTTGACACAATCCTTGGGGTGTCTAGTTTCTATAACCATAAAGTTTTCATGACAACTGTGATGATGTTAATATAACACATGTGGAAGCAATTTGGATCTTAGGCACTCTAAGTACATCAATTATAGTAAATTAGCTAGCATGTTTCAAAAGCATTAAATCTCAATGAGTTTGAATACTAACCTTTTGTCGCTCAAGTTTCTTCACGAACCGGTTTCGAACCACCTCGAACATACTCGTCACACTGTTCTATGGTTTAGTCCGATATGAGCTTGCAGAGGGACCTAATGGACCTATAGATCATGGGCTCCAACGATCCAAGATTAACCGGCTAAACTCATTAACCTTGTTAACCAACATTCGTTAACCACTAGGACACTCCACTATAGCCTAGTAGTAGCACTCCCCTCACTATAGATATATTTCTGTCCATTTGATATAACCATGATTAGTAAGTCGGTCCTTCACAGGTTGTTCGTAACTAGAGATGGGTCAATTTACCGTTTTACCCCTAAAGTCACTTCTTGTTCCTTATGTCTCACTGATCCTCTAATGAACAATTGGTTTGTGGTCTAACCAGTAAACCGAATCCCTCTCAGGCCAATGAGAGGGTGGGGCCCCTTGTTCAAGACCTAGAGTCAGTGCTTAATGGGAGGCCTATTGAGTCGGCGAACTAGAGCCACTCTCACCCATGAAAATCTAAGGATAATTCCGAATAAACAGGAGTTCATGGTTAGCTCAGGATTAAAACCGAGTTACCTAGGTTATCGAATGAAAAGAAAATCAGTCTCAACAGGAAACGACATTATAAAGTGAGAGTGGTTTTCTTCATGGTCCGATCTTATGCATTACTCATTGCATAGGATGCCCCCACTCACATGTCTCCACATGTACAATTTAGTGATCACATTGTTTATATCATATACAAAAGTGGGCCGCATCCATAGTGTCCCCAGAATAAGGTACTCAGCCTTATCCTTATACTATAGATCATTTTGACTATATACTTGAACTTGATCCACTCTTATGTCTCTACATATAGTTCAAGTAATCAAACTATAGCCAGAGTGTTCTTAGTTTATTGGATTTAGATTAATGATCGTAAAGTTCACTTTATTCAATAACAATCTTTACTGAATAAACAACAATAATAACTTTATTGAAAATAGAATATGTTTTTGTTTACAAACTATGAGTTTTAGGACATAAAACCCAACAGAATCAACAATGCAACCTTGCTTTATGCTTCTCCATATTATTTCTCCTCCGTTCAGAGTGAAGATAGATCCTGATGTCGATTTCCTCGAATCTACATCAGTCTGAAAATCTGAGTCAGTAAACCCTGTAAGGATCAGATCCTTAGCACTGTACATTAGCATATAGTCCCACGTTCTCCTAAGATACTTGAGGATATTCTTAACGACAGTCCAATGAGCACGTCCTAGATTGGAGTGATATCTGCTGACAATTCCCACAGCATAGCATATGTCGGGTTGGGTACATAGCATGGCATACATCAGACTATCGACCGCTGATGCATAGGGAATGTGTCTCGTATCTCAACTTCTTGAGGTGTCTTAGAACTTTATTCCTTCGACAAATGAACTCCATGCCTGAAAGGTATAATCCTCTCTTAGAGTCCTATATCTTATATCGAATCAACATTTTGTCGATGTACGATGCCTGAGACAATGTTAGTGTTTTGTTCTTGCGATTCCGAACAATTTGGATTCCAAGAACAAACTGAGCCTCTCCCAAATCTTTCATTTGGAATTGTATCGCTAGCCAATGCTTAACGTCAGTCAGAAATCCCACATCATTTCCAATGAGTAGGATATCGTCAACGTACAACACCAGGAAAGCTACTGTAGAGTCGACTATCCTTTTATAAACACAAGGTTCGTCAACATTCTGTTTAAAGGCATAAGATTTGATCGCAATATCAAACTTTATATTCCAGGATCGTAATGCTTGCTTCAACCCATAAATGGATCTTTTAAGCTTGCAAACCCTTTGCTCGTGATCCTGTTCAATGAACCCCTCTGGTTGAGCCATATAGATACTCTCTTCAAGATTGCCGTTTAGAAAGGCTATCTTAACATCCATTTGCCAAATTTCATAATCATAAAATGTGGCAATAGACAAGAGTATTCTAATTGATTTAAGCATAGCAACAGGAGAGAAGGTTTCTTCATAGTCCACCCCCTCTCTTTGGATATAACCCTTTGCTACTAGTCGAGCTTTAAAGGTCTGTATCTTACTGGTCTGGTCTCGTTTCCTCTTACAGATCCATTTGCAACCAATAGGTTTTACCCCATCTGGTTGATCTACAAGTTCCCAGACTGAATTGAAGTACATTGACTCCATTTCAAGATTCATGGCTTTAATCCACTGATCTCTATCTTCATCATTCATTGCCTATTTATAGGTCAATGGATCCTCAACGCCATCATCAGGTATGATGACTTGAGTTTCTGTCAAACCCAAGTATCGATCGGGTTGAGTTATAACCCTCCCACTACGTCGAGGCATTCTCAACTCTTGAGAAGGATGTGATTGACCAGGAGTGTCAGCTCCATCAACACAACTCTTGTTGAAGGACCAGCTTGATCAACAACTCTTGTTGTTTTATCAGTAGCTTCTTTAGAAATCTCACTTTTCTTACGTGGTCTTCCTCTAAGAATGTAGTGTTTGTTGATACAAACACTCTATTTTCTTGAGGGTCATAAAACAAACCACATTTTTAGCTCTAGATTTCTCTCCTATCTCTCTTCCCTCCTCTTTAGATGGAAGACCATGACTGTGTTTTCCAGATAAGAAGTTGTTTTAAGCGTTTTTCAAAGTTTACGTTATAAATGATGTTCATGTAAGAATTATATTTCCACATTATAGATGAACATGAGACGTTAGTAGCGACTCTAAGTATGTGGAAATTTAGGGTCGTTATAGTTGATATCAAAGCTCTAGGTTTTAGATTCTCTAGACTAGCCTACGATGTAGGCTTGGCACATTCCATGGTCCCAACATCGATGTCCTGTCACCATCAAGTACGTCTTGCATAAGATAAGAAAAGAGAAACATTTTCGAACTCGCATGCATTTTTCTAGTGATATTACTGAAATTGTTGTGATATTTCATGTATTTATTATAGAGTATGATGTGATTTGTTGTATGTTGAGTGATTTTGTTTGCAATATAATGTGACTTTAGTATATGTATTTTTAATAATATATATGCATAGTGATAACCTTAGACTTAAGAAATGCTATCTTGGTTTCTTGAACCATGCTGCCTAGACCACGCAAAAGAGTAAGACAAGGAAGGGGACGATGTCCTATTAGAGGTAGAGGAGGAGGTGAGGCTGAAGAGAGTTAACCTCAAGAAGGATCACAGATGGGGTTTGAATTAGAACCCTTATTGCATGAAATGTCTGTAAGCACCCCTTTGGGATTAGAAATAGTAGCTAGGGATAGAGTAAAAATGACCAAGTAATCATAGGGAACCAAACTCTAAGCATTGACCTGATGGTAGTGAACTTGATGTTCTTCGACGTCATACTAGGCATGGATTAGCTAGCCGAAAACCATGCTAGTATAGACTGTTGTAAAAAGGAAGTAACATATTTGCCACTAGCGGGACCTACCTTTAAATTTAAAGGCACGAGTACCGGGATTACCCCCTAGGTAGTCTTGATGATGAAAGCAAATAGGTTAGTCCAACAAGGCGGATGGGCTATATTGAGCCAGCCATACATTTACCTTAGTGTTGTTTTCCGCATTAGTGGCATCAAAGCTTCTCATGTTTCTGACCCCTCTCTTTATCCCTGGCATCTGTGTAAATGTTGGGCAGGACGCCTATAAGCGTATTAAGGCCTTCGCGTTGATGGTCGATAGTCTGTCCCTCTAGGCTCATATGATTGCTTCCTTCCGATAATGACCGCTGGTTCTCGATGTCTTTCCTCTTGAAACTTTTTCAGGGATTTTTGCCATTCTTAGTGCCTCCTCATACATCTTTGGTTTATGGCTTCCACCATGTGGCAGACCTACAAGGCTAGGCCCCCAAAAAAAAAAAATTATATGTCATCTTTTGTTCAGTATCCATCAATGATGGCGTAAATCTTTTTAATCTCATAAGTTCTCTGTCATATTTGTCCACTGAGTGTCCACCCTGAGTCAGATTGATGAATTTCTGCTGTTTCTTAAGACACACCGCTTTGGGATAATACTTCTTTAGGAAAGCCTCCTTAAATTGATCTCACGCCATGATTCCCCCTCTTGGATTAATATTATCCTTATTGTCCGTCCACCATACTTACGCGTTCTTTTGCAGCATAAATGACGCACCAGGTACCTTCTGGTTGTTCAGACATTCCATTGACATAAATATGATTTCCATGGACGAAATCCACATCTAAACTTCTGTTGGATCTCTCGTAGTACTAGTGAATGAGTGCGAATCATACCTCTTGAAGTCGTGTAGCCAGTTCGCTACTCTAGTAGATTGCAAGTGTTGGATTGTTGGGTGATCATTATGGCATGCATCATGACCTAAAACGACTCCCGCATCAAACTAGTAATAGGGTCTATTCCAATCACTGGTGCTGCTAGAGGTGGTGCAGCTTGTGGCGGTACAACTTTAGGCAATGCAGCTGCATCCTTCCTAGTTACTAATCCTTCTCGAGCTGAGCTCTCTTTAGCCTCACCTCTTCCTCTACATCTAATAGGGGGTCCTCCCCTTCCTCTTCTTCATCTTCCACATCCTCTAGGTGACATGGTTCTAAAAACCAAGATAATTCTCTTTAAGTCTATCATTTACTAACAATACAATATCATAGTACACATAAAAAATTCATACAACATTGCAAGCATATAATAGCGAAATTAAATCAAGCATCATGCTGCAATATATAATATAATTAAAACTCGTCAATTTTCATGCTACATAACATTTAAAACATAGAGCCAATCACAAGAAATATCATCATGACATTTTCCTTTTTTAATCTTATGCATTGTGTATATAATGGTGACAGAGCATCAATGATTGAACCATGGAACACATCAAGTCTACAAGATCTACGTTGTAGGCTAGTCTAGGTGTGTGAACTGCCTGGGATCCAGCTCGCACGTGTGGGTTGTGTGTAGGGAAGTACTACACATCCAATGTTGTCTAAATTGGAGGACACCCCATGACCGTTTTAACGATAGGTCCTAGATCATTAGTTACACATGTTTGCATTCTTTGACCCCATCAGTGGGGTCACTTACTTAGTATTTCTTAAAATACTCGAGTCATGTGCTATTTCTACTTTAGGTAAAGGCAAGACACCCATGTACCGTTGACGACGACATTGCAATCAGAGACCATGCCACATGCATAGGATGTTCTTATCTAGTTTTAAATATGTTTTCAAACTCGTAAGTCCATGACAGTGTTTTAAGTTGAAGTAATGTTTTAAGAT
Organism: Cucurbita pepo subsp. pepo; assembly: GCF_057944985.1. Classification (NCBI taxonomy): domain Eukaryota; kingdom Viridiplantae; phylum Streptophyta; class Magnoliopsida; order Cucurbitales; family Cucurbitaceae; genus Cucurbita; species Cucurbita pepo. The sequence continues at coordinate 9,199,501 of NC_141806.1, read as the reverse complement.
AAAGATTATGTTTCACGATGATGTTTTAAATGTTTCTTCCACACAAGAGCATAGACTATGATGATGGTAGTGACTTTAGGTTAGTAAAAATTTAGGGCTATTACATGTGATGTGCTGATGATGTGATTTATGTTATGGTGTAATACGTTCGGCGATGTAATACATGATGAGACATGCATTATGATATGATGTGATATGTCTATGACATCATGTCTATGATATGATATTTCTATGATATAATATGTTGAAGGACATGTTATGTGCATGGTACGACATAATATGATGTATGATAGGAATGATACGGTATTCAACCCCGATACATGTCTTAAAGACAATGTTGAAAAATGATATGATATGAAGGAAAATGGAAGGAGTTTTTTAGATGCATCAGGGAATGTCTCCTTTTACGATGTTACAAATGCGTACGTCATGAGACAAGAAAATGATCATTATTTCTAACATAATGTTGCGATGATCATGATCATGCCTCGCAAGACACTCGGGATTTGCTGACCTCCGGACATCTGGCTATGGACAACCAGCTCGACTATGATGGGTCTAGGGGGCGTGCAAACCGCCTGAAGACTCACACTTGCACGCACATCCAATTTTATCCAGACTGGAAGCCACCCCTACGATGGTTTTAATGATAGGTCCCTAAGTATGAGTTGCATGTGTTTTCATTCCGTGACCCTAATAGTGGAGTCACTTATTGAGTATTTCCTAAAATACTCAAGTCGTGTGCCACTTCTATTACAGGTAAAGACAAGACACCCCTGTAGAGCTGACGACGACATCACAAGTAAAGACCATGGCACATGCATAGGATAATGGTATTTCATTTCTTAGACTTTAGGTTAGTACACGGTGTTTTTACTTTTAATTTTTATTTTTTCTATTCAATATTTGGTTATGTTGTTTTAAATATATTTTCAAACACTCAAGTCCATGACAGTGTTTTATGATAAAGTCTTAAAGATTTATTTCTGCATAAGAGAGTACGTTGTGATGACGATAGCGACTTTAGGTTAGTAGACATCTAGGGTTGTTACAGTTGGTATCAGAGTTCTAGGTTATAGATTCTATAGACTAGCCTACAAGATAGGCTTGACATGTTCCATGGTCCCACATCTTATGCCCCCCGATCATCATCACGTATGTCATGGATAAGATAAGAAAAGGAAATGTTGTTGATTTCATATGTTGTTACTGCTTGGTCATCATCAACTATAACTCCTAATTAAATTTTGACACCATTGACTGTATTATTGTTGACTTAGTTATATGTTTATTTTAATACAGAATTGGTATGATTTACCCAGCATGGAATATGAATGTTAATTAATATATTGATAGTGTTTAGATTAGTACGGTTTGTACCATGAATGGGGAGCTAGAGTTTAGTATTTTATGTCAGATGTCTTGAACATAGTTAAAATACGCAGTGTTATGACCATAGAGATGGGAAAAATGTATCAACGTATACTGACGATTAAATAGATTCAAAAGAAAACGAACAAAAAAGCTTGATAGATGACAGCATCTTATAGTCTGCTACAGATATTAAAAGTGGTAGTGTCGAAAGGAAATTTCGTCACTATGAAGTATGTAAATATGAAATTTAAGTATGGGTGAAAAAAAAAAAATAAGCTAACACAGTAAAAGTTGAAACATTGTATACCTAAACTCATTTATGAATGACATAAACGACTTTAATGTGAGCTAAGCTCAGGAAGTTGTGAGATGTAGAAAACCACCCTGCCTAACACTAATTGAAAATTTTTAAAGTTACAATCGAGCCACATTGTGGATGAGATATTATGATCATGGTCAAAGTTTTATAAATATTTATAAACATGGATTGGAGTTTGAGATTTTTAAGATATCTTAAATTTAGGAATGATTTAAGAGTGATTTGGGAGGAGTCACAATGATTTAAGAGTGATTTGGTTGTGTTGCCTTTTCATATAACGAATGAAAAAATGTTAAAATGAGACCTTGAAGACATATGGACAAAAAAGTGCATTATTAGACCTTCAGTTAGGCTTAAAAGAAATTGACTAGGAGGACAATGTAACGAAGGAAACTGATTAAACTATTGATCTTGTTGACAGAAGAAAGCAAGTCATCTAGAAGAAAGTGAGAAAATTGAAATTGAGGTTGAGGTAAGTATTTAAGTTCTCCAATACTAAATTGAGGTTGAAATTGATTACAATGTGCCTAAACCACAATCATACTAAATGGATTCTATTTTTCATGAAATTTTAGGAGAAGACTCAATATGATATGATAAGGTTATGTATGAAATTTGATGATAATTAGATTATGATAAAAGGCTAAACCTAGGATAGATGTAAAATGACTAAAATTCCCCTATAATTATATATAGCTGGCTTAGGAGCAAAGTGACCCCTAAATGACATTTAATTGAATGAGACTTATGTTACAAGGCCATTGAAATATGTTGAGGATTTAAACCAAGATTTGCAGTGGTAAATAACCAAAATATCCCTATAAGAATTCTAAGATGTTTTCAAGATCTTAAATACTCAAAATACTACGAAAATTTGTGAGACTCGTTTACAATATAAGGGTAAGTATGAAAGATTTTAAGGAGATTATAACAACTTAGGGATATGAGCTAAGAGAAAAAGTATGTAACTACCCCTCAAGACACTTGATAAGAAATCAAGGTTTTTATGAGTACCAAGTGACAAGATACATAGGAAAGATTTATGCATGTATTTGTTAAGAATTTTTAGGGTGTACTTGTTAAGAATTTTTCCTTAGTTGTATTTCAAGACTTAACAAAAAAACTCTTGAACGAGAACCCGAGATATTTTAAAGACATCCCAATGAGTAGTGCAATATGGTCTTACGACAATGACTACGTCGTAGGAAACGTATGAACACCTAGGTGTAGGTACTTAAACTATGTCACAAGGAACCCGTGAATCCTTGGACATAGGTATGTAAATTGTATCGCACCGAACACATGAAGCTTTGGATGCAAATATTAAGACTATGTCACGGGAAATGCATGAAGCCTCGTGCATTTATTTATTAAATATAAGGAACAAATTAAGGTAACAAAAGTCAAGAGATAGGAGTTGAAGAAAGTTCTCTTAAGTATACGAGTTGAAGAAGGATAATGTTTCAAAGATTTTCTTTTAAGTTTCAATGTGGTAGTTATGAGTGACTGTGAGGTCTTTTAACTCATTAATACCCACAACTTGTATAATTTAATGAACTAATCTTGGAGAAGGTTCTTAAACTAGTTTGTAATGGTCTAAATAAATTCTAAAGGGAGTAACCGGACAAACTCTTAATCGAACTTAAAGTTCTATATAGTGAGCGTTACACAAATTTCTCAGAGTATGAGTCTTGGATGAACAAAAATGTTTCCCATCGGCATCAATGTCATAGAATTTGGTATAGCGAACCATTTTAAACGAAGAGTAGTTTTCCCAAGTTACTAATGAGGTCGTGCAAAAACTAACCGTGATTCCTTCCTTCAAAACTAACCAAAAAAAGATTTTGTACAATTAACAACAACATTCCAAGCAAAGAAGCATGTTGTTGTCCAAGATTGAACTGGGGACCTTTAGTGTGTAAGACTAACGTGAAGCCAAATATTAATGGTTTAGCTTTGAGTTAGAAGCCAAATATTAATCATTTATACAATTCTAGTAAATTGGCAAACAGACAGATTTACGCGAAGATAGATATGGTCATTACAATGGTTTAGCTTTGAGTTAGAAAGTCACCGTTGGCAAACAGAGAGATTTACGTGAAGATAGATATGGTCATTACAATGGTTTAGGTTTGACGTAGAAGCTAAATATTAATCATTTATACAATTCTAGTAAATTATGTCAAACAAAAGAAAACACGATAGATTTGAAAATAGAGATCTACTACAAATTTGGAATACATGTGAACAAAATTAAAAGGCTAGAGAGTAAATACAAATAAATAAAAAAAAGAAGAAAGATTCAAGTATTAAAAAACTTAAACTAAATATAGAAAGAAAAGTAAATACAGACACAAAATAACTTGAAATAACTCTGTCAATTTTTTTTATACAAAATCATAGAAAATAAGATTTTTAATAAAAGTATATGGACCAATTTAAATTAGAGAAGTAATTTGAGAGGTTCAAACCATAAACTGATGTCATGGGCTCAAATAGGTTGACTTGGATTTCAAGGGATAGAATCGAACATTCATTAAGGATATATTCGTGACAACAACTTAAGCTAACCAGGTAACTGACCTTACTATTGATATGGTTATATTTGATGTTGACACATGCTCGTGGTTCTGCACATGTCATATATACTAATATGTGTGAATTATTTGTGAATCGATAGAAGTAAGATTTGTTCATGAAACGTGAAGGTTAGGTTACATCTAGAAGTACTACGGATATGAGAGGTTGATAAAAGAATATAGTTAGGTTATGGGTAGAAAGAGATAGGATTATGATAGATTGATAGAACGATAACGTCAGGGTACGTTCATGTAACGACATGACTGTGATAGGTATAAGAATGTTAAGGCTATGATAAGTTAGGGGACGATATGACCACAAAGTGTTTACGATATGATATGATTATGATACGACATGTGAATGGTGGATGTATATATATTGTGATATGATATAAAGACAATATATTATGGTAAGATATGTGATAAATTAACATGCTTATGATATAAATATTGTGATATGATATAAAGACAATATGTTATGGTAAGATATGTGATAAATTAACATGCTTATGATATAAATATTGTGATGCGATATGTTATGGCATGATACGTATATGATGAAAATTATTATGCCTGGAAGCATGAAATGTTATGATTATGATACACTTATGTAATTTGAATGATATGATATGATTGACATGCAAAACAATGAACTAGCATGAAATACGACCCCAGCGTATGCATGAAAGATATGATAAGTGATATGAAAAATGATATGGGATGTACGGAACGCTAGTGGGGTTGTATTAAATGATAATGAAAATGAAAAATGTTGGGACTTCATGCATTATTGTGTGTTCATGCATTGGAGAATACCCCTTACCCTTCACAATAGTACGGACGAATACGTTACGAGGCAGGAATACGATCATTATTGTTATCATAATGCTGCGATGACTAAGCAGGAAAACGATCATTATGTTTATCATAATGCTGCGACGGTCAGGCAGGGGTACGATCATTATGGTTAACCTAATGTTGTCGTGACGTTTACTAGTTCTAACGGGTGTCTGGCCTAAGGAGCTCCCGAAGTATGCTCGCCTAACAAGGAAGGTGGCCGGTGTGCGAACTGACTGGTGAGTCCATACTCGCACGTATGGGCTATGTGTAGAGTATATGATACACATCCAAATTACCCGTTAGGACAGTACCGTAGGAAAATGGATTTAAATAATAGGTCCCGCCATTGCATTTGCATGTTCTTGCATTTCACCCCCAATAGTGGGGTCACTTACTGAGTATTTCTTAAAATACTCAAGCCACGTGCTACCTTTATTTCAGATTAAGGCAAGGCATTCCTGTACGGCTGACGACGACATCACAACTCGAAACTATGGCATATGCATAGAGTAGTCGTATTTATTTTCTTAGACTTAGACTAGGATAGGATATTTTTAATTTAAACGTTCATTTATTTTATTTAGCCTTTTGTTGTTTTGTTTTTAAAGTTGTTTTCAAAACACGTAAGTCCATGGCTGTGTTTTAAGCTGAAGGTTATGATTCATGAAAGTTTAAATGTAGTATTTCCGCATTCAATATTTATGATATGTATACAGTCGCGACCTTAAATTAAGTAGAAAATTTCGAGTCGTTATAAATGAACTATCCCAAAGATCAAAAGGTGACTTGTGCATCGTTTATACTAAAAAATGATGCGGAGTTATAGTCGGGGGATAACCGGGGGATTCTCAGCCAAGATGGAAGTGTGATACAATAAACCAACTTTTAGCTTTTATGTTTAATATAGTTGATGTATTAAATATTAATGTGAACGGTTCAGATTAAGTTTTTTTTTTTTTTATTATTTTTTTTTTTGTCTTTTTATATTTAATATATTAAATAAACACTTTAAATTAAATATATTTTTCTCTATTTGTATTTATTTAACATATTAAATATTTATTCCAACCCTTCAAATTAGTTCTATTTTCTTAGATTAAATTTTAATTTGTATCATTCAAATTTTTCTTTTAACTAAATTAAAGTCTTAATTAATCAATTTTCATTGGTTAACTATATATTTAGAGTTGCACTTTTATGGATGGTATAACAAGTTGTGTCAATTGATATAATCATTACAAAAAAGTCAATCATTCACAATTTCTTCGTAATTACAGCTGGGTCAAAAGTTCGTTATACCCCTTAATTATATCTTTCACCTTTAAGTATCACTGATTCTCTAATGAACCATTTGTTAATGATTCAATCATAAACTAAGTCCCTCTCGAGCCAGTAAGAGGAGTGGGCCTCATTGTTCAAATCTCAAAATCAACACTAAAGGAAACTACTCATCTACTTATATATATGAGAATGGGTGAAAGTCATCGCATGAAATTATGTTCCCATCTCCCATTTGGTCAAGTACTGAAAATGGAAGGCATAATGATTAGGTTACGAAAGTCATTCTCATCCATACAAATAAAAGAATAACCTTCATAGACAAGAGTTCGTAACTCACTAAGAATTAAAATCAAATCGCATATGATCATCTGTGAAATATTAATCTTCGCAATTAATGAATTTATAAATAGAGATTAAATATTTCGTGATTCAGTTTTATACAAACTAATTGAATAGGATTATCTCACTCACATGTCTTTGTTCCCTTCACTTTGAAAGGTTGACCTATTTCTTAACATTCCAAACAAGGTTATATAAATATACATGTCAATTTAAAATGATTTTTATTAGGCATAAATTGACCAATATAAAATATAATACACAATAGGGATGTTCAAAAAACTCGATGATCAGAAAAATTCGATCAACCCAACTCTACAGTTTGGGTTGAATTGTGAACTTATTTGGGTTAGATTTGGTTCAAATAAATGAAAATTTTATAAATAAAGTTGGTTCATGATTGAGTTTATCTAACTAACTTGATGTAATAACGAAGAAATTAGAAGAAAAAAACTGACATTGTCCCACATCCCTTAAGTTAGAACTTGGGAGTTGGCCTCTCGTGTAAAATGGAGATACCTTACTTCATTTTATCATCCCACTTCAAAGGTTTGAAGCTAGTCGGAGAATAAATTTTCTGAGGTCTTCAAGCCAGCATTCTGTTTAATCCGACTTGGGTCTCATAACTCGGACCCTTTCCTTCAAATTTCAACTATTCGGAAGCATTTAAGGTTAGTATGACTACTTTTAACTAGTTTAAATTTTGAGTTTAAGGTTAGTATGACTACCTTTTAACTAATTCAAATGTTCAGAGTCTTAAATTATTTAGGTATAATTAGGCTTAAACTACCTTTTAAGTAGTTTAAATTATTTATGTATAATTAGGCTTAACTATCTTAAAATATTAGAAATATGATTAAATTATACCTTTTAACTAGTTTAAATTTTTAGAGTTAAGTTTAAATTATTTATGCATTTAGTAAGTTGCCTTGGGAGCATTATGGTCATTTTATACCGTTATTTGGTTTACTACTCAACTTTGTGCAATGACTATCAAATTGCATATATAATCTTAACATACCCTAGTATGCTCAGAATTAAAAGTTCATGGGCAGCAAAATTCATTTAGTGGGTTATTTTGATGTTACTTAAATCTCAAGAAATTTGATCCGTTTAGGGTCTTAACTCATGGTTCTTAATATTTTTCTTTCATATATCTTTAATTCATACTCGGTTTAATGTTTATATAAAAATTCAAGCAATTCCTACAAGTATTTCTTAAGAAAATTCTGATGGTTACTTACCTCATAGTTGACGTACGGGACCTCCATTCTCGAGATATTGGTATCCCAATTGCTTCAAATTTTCTTTGACACAATCCTTAGGGTGTCAAGTTTCTATAACCATAAATTTTTCATGACAACTTGAATAGAAGAGGATTAAAATTAAGAAAAATTGAGGGAGGGTCACGGTTCGGTTTGACATGGGGGGTTCAACTGAACTGGCCACGTCATCATCCTCTTCCTCTGTAAAGAGGAAGACGCGCATGTCCAATAGCGCTGCCATTTTAAAATGCCTCTCACCTGCTCTAATCATGACATTGCTCTCCTTGATTTCTTCATGAAACTTAAAATGGAGTTACAAGGAAGAGCTTGGGATTGACTTCATACCTTCTCGTGAATTGTAGCCTAAGATATTTGCCTCCAAAGTTGGTTGGAAAACTAATACTTCCCTGTAGTTAAATGAATTAGTTTGAACGAACGTCTTTAAGTGTGTGGCATTAATGTTTATAAATTCATCTCAATCTACAGCTCACCCAAAAAAGGAGAGAATTGACTTGTTGGGCAACTCGATCTAGGAAGTTTTAGCTCTAGATTTCTCTCCTATATCTCTTCCCTCCTCTTTAGATGGAAGAATCGAAGAAGAACGAAGAAAATAGGGGAAGAGAGAGAAGATATGATCCAAAATTTTGAGTCACATTCTTACCCTATATTCTATCCATTTCAATTTTGTATGAACATTTTCTAACTCCACAAATTTTTCTTACCATTCTATCTTTTTTAAACTTTTTTGATTGATGATGTTATTATTTTTACAAAACGCGTACGCTATGAATATGAAGTTGATGATCATCATCATGCCTCGCATAACACTCGAGATTTGCTAACCTACGAACGTCTGGCTATGGACAATTAACCCGACTATGGTTAGTCTAGGGGGTGTGCGAATCGTCTGAAGACTCTCGCTCGCACGCACATCTAATTTTGTCGGAACTAGAGGCCACCCCTATGATGGTTTTAATGGTAGGTCCTTAAGTATGTGTTGCATGTGTTTGCATTTCGTGACCCTAATAGTGGTGAGTATCGTTAGATCGACATAAGACACAACCCTAAGAGCATGAAAATGATATTAATATAAATATCCATGAGTATGTGTTACCTAGAGTAACAAAGAGATGAGACTAGAGGGGTGTGTCAAAAAAGACATTATGATGGATTTAGAGGAACCTCATGCATGTTCTAAGTTCATAAGCATAGGGATACTTCCCCTAGAGATGATGAGCGCGAACGCACACAATATGATGATGAGTGCGAATGCGCATAGATGAGGGTGTTCATGAGGCGCATGACACTGTGGGGTTACGCTAACCTCAAAACATCACTACAGATTAGCTTGACCAGAGGGTCCAGGGGGTGTGTGAGCGCCCTAGAGATTCACAATCGCACATGTGAATAGTGTGTAGGAAAGTACTACACATCCAATTTGTCCAAGACTGGAGGCCACCCCTATGATGTTAGAGATAGGTCTCTAAATCATGATTGCATGTGTTTGCATTTGCATGACCCCCTATAGTTGGGCCACTTACTGAGTATTCTTCGAAATACTCTGGTCGTGTGCCATATCATTTTTTAGGTAAAGGCAAGGCGCACTTGTATGGAGTACGGCGACATCGCAAGCAGAGACTGTGGCACGTGCATGTGGTAGATTCATATTTAAATTTCTAGGTTTAGGTTAGAATAGGTTGTTATGCATTTCATTGTTTTAAATAACTTCGTATTGCTCTTATTTTCTCTAAATTTTAGTATTTTGTATTTAAATACGTAAGACCATGACTGTGTTTCCAGATAAGATGTTGTTTTAAGCGTTTTTCAAAGTTTACGTTATAAATGATGTTCATGTAAGAGTTATATTTCCACATTATAGAGGAGCATGAGACGTTAGTAGCGACACTATGTAAAAATTTAGGGTCGTTACAGTTGATATCAAAGCTCTAGGTTTTAGATTCTGTAGACTAGCCTACGATGTCGGCTTGACACATTCCATGGTCACAACGTCGATGTCTCGTCACTGTTAGGTACGTCTTGCATAAGATAAGAAAAGAGAAACATTTTCGAACTCGCATGCATTTTTCTGTTGATATTACTGAAATTGTTGTGATATTTCATATATTTATTATAGAGTATGATGTGATTTGTTGTATGCTGAGTAATTTTGTTTGCAATATGATGTGACTTTAGTATATGTATTTTTATTAATATATATGCATAGTGGTGAACCTTAGATTTAAGAGATACTATCTTGGTTTCTAGAACCATGCTGCCTAGACCACGCAAAAGAGTAAGACAAGGAAGGCGATGATCTCCTATTAGAGGTAGAGGGCGAGGTGAGGCTGAAGAGAGTCCACCTCAAGAAGGATTAGAGACGGGGTTTGAATTAAATCCCTTATTGCATGAAATGTCTGTATGCACCCCTTCGGGGGTAGACTTAGTAGCTAGGGATAGAGTAAAGAATGACCAAGTAATCATAGGTAGTCTCGATGATGAAAGCAAAGAGGTTAGTCCAACAAGACGGATGGGCTATATTAGCATTTGTCGTATACGTAAGAGGAAAACAAAAGACTATAGAAAACGTGCCAATAGTAAACGAGTTCCCAGATGTATTTCCGGATGATCTACCTGGAATACCCCCTTCATGAGCAATCGACTTCGTCATCGAACACAAGCTAGGAACTAGGCCTATTTTCAAAGCACCTTATCACATGGTGCTAGCAGAGTTGAAGGAACTCAAGGCATAATTACAAGACTTACTGAATAAAGGGTTCATTCGACCTAGCGTATCCCCCTAGAGTGCGCCAGTGTTGTTTGTTAAGAAGAAAGATGGATCGATGCGTCTATGCATCAATTAAAGAGAGCTAAATAAGAGAACCATAAAGAACAAATACCCTCTGCCTAGAATGGAAGACTTATTCGATCAACTCAGAGAGGCAACAATATTTTCTAAGATAAATCTGCGGTCAGGTTACCATTAAATAAAGATTAAAGAAAAAGACATACAATAGACAGCATTTAGGACGAGGTACGATCACTATGAGTTAGTAGTGATGTCATTTGGCCTCACCAATGCTCCAACTGTGTTAATAATGTTAATGAACTGAGGGTTCAAGGATTGTCTTGACACTTTTGTGATCGTGCTCATTGATGACATCCTAGTGTACTAGAAAATAGACTAGGAACACCTCTGAAAAATCCTAGCGACTCTAAGAGAGAAAAAGTTATACGCAATGTTCTCAAAGTGTGAATATTGGTTACGACAAGTCTTTTTCCTAGGACACATCGTGACAAAGGACGGAGTATCCGTAGATCCCATTAAGGTCGAAGCGGTCACAAAGTGGGAACGCCCAACTACGATAACATCAATACAGAGTTTCTTAGGACTTGCAGGATACTATCGATGGTTTGTGCAGGACTCCACTAGGATAGCCTCGCCTTTGACACAGTTAATGAGAAAAGGGGTTTCATTCATATGGAATGATGCTTGTGAGGCAAGCTTCCAAAACCAAAGAGAGAGATTGGTAACAGTCCAGGTACTCATAGTACCTGAAAGCTCCGAAGGGTACGTAATCTATAGTGATGCATCCATGAAGGGACTAGGATGTGTGTTAATGCAACATGTAAGGTTGTTGCATACTCGTCCCGTCAACTAAAAGAATACGAAAAAAATTACCCTACCCACGACCTAGAGTTGACAGTTGTAGTGTTCGCACTAAAAATTTGGCGACACTTCTTGTATGAAGAGAAACTCAAAGTTTTTCCAACCACAAGAGTTTAAAATATTTCTTCACCTATTAAGAGTTAAATATGAGGGAGAGAAGGTGACTAGAATTGGTGGGACTACGATGTAGATATCCAGTACCACCCTAGAAAAACAAACGTGGTCGCAGACTTAGAGTAGAAAGACGGCCTACTCGTCAACCCTCATTACAAGGAAAGTAAGGGTACAAATAGAATTTGAGCAAGGCAGCATAGCTGTAGCGAGCGAGGGAATCATAGCACAGCTGGCCAGACTCATAGTGCAACCTACTCTTAAGCAGAGAATTATTACCTCCCAACGAGAGGATCCTAATGTACAGAAAGTCCTAGGCAGCTAGACAAAAGTCCAGTAGACGGATTCTCAAAGTCCTCAGATGAAGAACTATTGTATCAGGGATGCCTATGTGTCCTGGCAATAGAGGAGTTAAGAAAGAGATACTGACGGAAGCTCACACCTTGCCATTAGCCATGCACCAGGAGGTACTAAGATGTACCAAGATTTCAAACAACATTTTGGTGGAGGATAAGGAACTTTAAGGGTAAAACAACATAAGGAACAAGAAGTAACTTTAGGGGTAAAACGGTAAATTGACCTAGCTCTAGTTACGAACAACTTGTGAAGGATCGACCTACTAATCATGGTTATATCAAATGGACAGAAATATATCTATAGTGAGGGGAGTGCAACTACTAGGCTATAGTGGAGTGTCCTAGTAGTTAACGAATGTTGGTTAACAAGGTTAATGAGTTTAGCCGGTTAATCTTGGATCGTTGGAGCCCATGATCTATACGTCCATTAGGTCCCTCTGCTAGCTCATATCGGACTAAACCATAGAACAGTCTGACGAGTGAGTTCGAAGTGTTCGAATTCAAATTAGGGAACATGCGCTACATATATATGATATATTTAACCGCATTTTTGTTTTATTTACGAATTAAACAAAAGGAGAGAATCTGAGATATTTAAATAAGATTTAAATATCTTAATCAATTATGTGTCGGAGTTGATTGGGATTGGCATTTGAATTAATATTAAATATTAATTAAATAGTTTAATTAATCATTTAATGTTACTTTAATTTGAAATTCATTATTCAAATTAATTGTTGAATTAAAATGAAGAAAGTCAAAATGTTGACTTCATTTAATGGAAAAATCCATGTTAGTGGAATTTTGAGTGTCAAAATTTGGTTAACTCAAACATGCATGCTTGCCACATAATCCCAAACATTTGAGTGGAATTTTAAGCGTCAAAATTTGGTGATCTCAAATTTGCATGAACATGCAAACATGACTCTTTAAATAGAGTGATCATGGTACATGGAAGGTCTTCTTCTTCTTGGTGAAAAACCATGACAAAAGCCTCTCACAAACACTCTCTTCATATATACAAAATCCCTCCCAAGTTTAGTCACTCACCGGATTCCACAATCCCGTTCTAAGGTCGAAGGATAGTGGAGAAGATACTAGTAGTTGTTCGAAACCGGTTCGTGAGGAAAAAGAAGTTTGAACTACAAAAGGTTAGTATTCAAACTCATTAAGTTTTAATACTTATGAACATGCTAGTTATTTACTATAATTGATGTTCTAAAAGTGCCTAAGATCCAAATTGCTTCCGCGTGTGTTATATTAGCACCATCAATGTTATGTATATGTTATGATACGTGAATGATGGTTAGGATACGTTCCTATAACGGTATGACTCGGATTCGTAAATAAAACGATATGGTTAGGATGTGTTCCTATAACGGTAAGACTAGCATACATTCATGAAACGACGTGAACTAAGATATGCATATGGAAATGATATGACTAGCATAAAATACAATCTCGACGTATGCATGAAAGTATGATAAACGATATGAGAAATGATATGAAAAACGATATGATATGTTCGCTAGAGGGATTGTATTAAACAATAATAAAAATGAAAAAAAAAATGTACCCCCCTTAACGGGTGTCCGGGGCACTGAGAGCTACTAGAGAATGAAAGAAGGGTTAGGTCCTTGTACGTTATGATGATAGGTCCCGTAATTGTAAGTTAAGGTGAGTGGAAGAGTCACTCAAGTGACTATGAGTCAAGTCATATAATGTAGTTTTATGTTGACTACAAAGGGAGTCAAACCCACAACCTTCTAATCCAAAGTTAGACACACTAATCCACTACCCTATGCAATCATTTTTCAAAGTTTATGCAAATACATTAATATAAATATATATTTTTATACTTTTATGTTTGAATTCCTACTTATCATACTCTGATGGAAAGTATGGGGACCTGATGCATAATTGTGTGTTCATGTGTATCGAGATACTGCCCCATTATGATGAGCACGGACCCGTACTTCATGAGACTGATTGTTATCATCTTGTTCGCCATAATGCTACGACAATCACTATTCCCTACGGGTGTCCAGCAACAACTCTTAGAGAGTGCTAGCCAGACAAGTAGGCGTAGGGAGCGTGCGAGCCTGCCTAGTGGGCCCATGTTCGTAGGTGTGGGCCATGTGTAGAGAAGTATTACACATCTAATTTAGCCTGAACTAAAAAGCCTTCAAGAGAATGAAATGAACTCTTGTACAGTTGATGACTACATTTCATGTGACTTCATTTCATAACGCCAATAGTCGGGCCACTTATTGAGTACAGGGGTTCCTACACACGGCCCACAAGTCACATTAAAGACCATGGAACTTGTGTTACGATAAGTTGCATTTATTTATTTTGTAGTCCTTAAGTTAGATTAGGACATTGTTTTATTCTTTTTTTGTTTTATATAAATTTCACGTTGTTTATTTTTCGCTATTTTTTTTTAAGGTTTTATTGCGAATGATTAAGTCCATGACATGGTGTTATGAATTATTTAAATGAATTTTTCACACAAAAAAGGTCATGTCATGCATATCGACTCTATTTGAGTAGGAAAAAAAATGTTATTGTTGAGTGTTCTATTGTTGACTGAGTCATTTGTCTATCATGAGTAATTATGTGTTGACTATAGATCATGTCACCTAGAGAATGTGGAAGAGGACGTACGGAAAAAAGACGCCCCCTGTTAAAGGACGGGGTAGGGGTAGAGGGAGTCCACCTCCAGCGACGCACCGGCTACTTGAATGGACCCCATGACGACCCTTATTTTCGAATCATTCTACGTTGTGATGCAAACGATGGTGACCACCCAACAGACCAACAGTACGCAGTCCATGCGAGAAGCAAGGTATGCGAGATTTCAAGCGATAGATTCTCACACCTTTAATGGTGCCTTAGGTGACCCAACAAAGGTACAATTGTCAAAATGGTCCATTGAGACAATTTTCCTATTAATGATGTAATAGTCTAAAAAATCATAAATAAATAAACAAATAAAAACAATTATAAAATAAGATTAGGTTATAAAAAAATAATAATAAATAAACAAAAAAAAAAGAAGGAACAACCCTCTCACTTAGCTCTTATGTCTTTCCTAAGTAATCTCTTTCCTCAGTTATCTCTCCTCAACCCATCCCTTGCCGAGAAAGTCACCATTGGAAAAAAAAGAACAGAAAAACAACAATTGTTAGATTTACTTATGAAAAAATGAGAACCGCTCTTACCCAGTTGAGATTCACCTATAGAGAGATTTACATGAAGATAGATATGGTCATTAAGGTATATATTAAATCTTCATTTCTCTTATCCTATTTCTTTTTTTAGAAATCACCCTACTGTAGTTAGATCTTCATTAAATCATTACAATGGTTTAGGTTTGAGTTAGAAACTAAACGTTAATCATGTCAAACAAAAGAAGGTGGAGTATGCTCGTCTAACAAGGAAGGTGGCCCAACGGTGTGCGAACTGACTGGTGAGTCCATACTTGCACGTATGGGCTATGTGTAGAGTATATGATACACGTCCAAATTACCCGTTAGGACAGTACCGTAGGAAAATGGATTTAAATGTAGGTCCCGTCATTGCATTCGCATGTTCTTGCATTTAACCCCCAATAGTGAGGTCACTTACTGAGTATTTCTTAAAATACTCAAGCCACGTGCTACTTTATTTCAGATTAAGGCAAGGCATTCTTGTACGGCTGACGACGACATCGCAACTCGAGACTATGACACATGCATAGAGTAGTCGTATTTATTTTCTTAGACTTAGACTAGGATAGGATGTTTTTAATTTAAACGTTCATTTATTTTATTTAGCCTTTTGTTGTGTTGTTTTTAAAGGTGTTTTCGAAACACGTAAGTCCATGACTGTGTTTTAAGCTGAAGGTTATGATTCATGAAAGTTTAAATGAAGTATTTCCGCACTCAATATTTATGATATGTATACAGTCGCAACCTTAAATTAATTAGAAAATTTTGAGTCGTTATAAATGAACTGTCTGGATGATCAAAAGGTGACTTGTGCATCGTTTATACTAAAAAATGATGCGGAGTTATAGTCGGGGGATAACCGGGGGATTCTCAGCCAAGATGGAAATGTGATACAATAAACCTACTTTTAGCTTTTATGTTTAATCTAGTTAACATATTAAATATTAATGTGAATGGTTCGTTTAAGTTTCTTTTTTTTTTTTTTTTTTTTTATCTTTTTATATTTAATTATCTAATATATTAAATAAACACTTCAAATTAAATATATTTTTCTCCATTTGTATTTATTTAACATATTAAATATTTATTCCAACCCTTTAAATTAGATCTATTTTCTTAGATTAAATTTTAATTTATACCCTTCAAAATTTTCTTTTAACTAAATTAAGGTTTTAATTAATCAATTTTCATTCGTAAACTATATATTTAGAGTTGCACTTTTATGCACGGTAGAACAAGTTGTGTCAATTGATATAATCATTACAAGCAAGTCAATCATTCACAATTTTTTCGTAATTACAGCTGGGTCAAAAGTTCGTTATTGCCCTCAATTATATCTTTCACCTTAATACCACTGATTCTCTAATGAACCATTTGTTTCTGATTCAATCATAAGCTAAGTTCCTCTCGAGCCCGTAAGAGGGGTGGGCCCCATTGTTCAAATCTCAAAATCAACACTAAAGGAAACTACTCATCTACTTACCATATATGAGAATGGGTGAAAGTCATCTCGTGAAATTATGTTCCCATCTCCTGTTTTGTCAAGTACTGAAAATGGCATGCATAATAATTAGGTTACGAAAGTCATTCTCACCCATACAAATAAAAGGATAACCCTCATAGACAAGAGTTCATAACTCAATAGGAATTAAAATCAAGTTGCATATGATCATTGGAGAAATGTTAATCTTCTCAATTAATGAATTTATAAATAGAGATTAAATATTTAGTGATTCAGTTTTATACAAACTAATGGTATAGAAATATTTAGTGATTCAGATTAAATAGTTAGTTTTATACAAACTAACTCACATATCTTTGTTCCCTACACTTTGAAAGGTTGACCTATTTCTTAACATACCAACCAAGGTTATATAAATATACATGTCAATTTAAAATGATTTTTATTAGGCATAAATTGACCAATATAAAATATAATACACAATAGGGATGTTCAAAAAACTCGATGATCAGAAAAATTCGATCAACTCAACTCTATAGTTTGGGTTGGATTGTGAACTTATTTGGGTTGGATTTGGTTCAAATAAATGAAAATTTTATGAATAAAGTTGGTTCATGATTGAGTTTATCTAACTAACTTGATGTAATAACCAAAAAATTAGAAGAAAAAAAATGACATTGTCTCACATCCCTTAAGTTAGAAGTAGGCCTCCCGTGTAAAATGGAGACACCTTACTTCATTTTATCATCCCACTTGAAAGGTTTGAAGCCAGTCGGAGAATACATTTTATGAGGACTTCAAGCCAGCATTCTGTCTAATCCGACTTGGGTCTCATAACTCGGACCCTTTCCTTCTAAGGTCTCATAACTCGGACCCTTTCCTTCTAATTTCAACAATTCGAAAGCATTTAAGGTTAGTATGACTACCTTTTAACTAATTCAAATTTTGAGTTTAAGGTTAGTATGACTACCTTTTAACTAATTCAAATTTTAAGAGTCTTAAATTGTATAATTAGGCTTAGCTATCTTAAAATATTAGAAATATAATTAAATTATATCTTTTAACTAGTTTAAATTTTTAGAGTTAAGTTTAAATTATTTATGTATAATTAGACTTAAACTAGTTTAAAATAACCGGAGTATATTTAAATTATTTTATGTAAAATTAAGCTTAGTTATGCAAGATTGTTCTCCCAAAAAAAAAATATATATAAATTTTAATGTTTTAAAAAATAGCCGTAGGAATTTTTCATAAAAGTTTTCCACTATCCTATGGTATTGCTCGAACTAGAAAACTTTAATATGTTAGACTAACATGATAAACCAACTACACCACAACATTATGATATACTAATTTATAAATACAAATTTATTCTATATTATGATATAATGTTATAAAACCCACCGGAGTAAAAAGAAAAAAGAAAGATAAAATTAGAATTTCAAATCTCTATATTTTTTTTCTAGAATTGATTGAATAGTATTTATATCCTACTTTTAGCAATACATGAAGCTCTTTAATCTTAATATTGGCTTCTAAAAAGTTGACTACTTATTAGGGACAACTATACAACTCAGAAAATTAATGTCTGGACCCTTTCAATAGAAGCAAATTAGATAATGGTTAGTTTTAATCGACCATATGGTGAGAGTTAAAACCACTTAAAACTGGTCTTTAGATAATGAAAGACACTATGGATTTGGGAGTTCTTTATTGAAAAGAGGATAATCGAGAGTTAATAACATATACTAACATGATTATTCACTATGCTATGCAGTAATTTTTAAAAGTTTATGCTTATACTTTAATATAAATATATATTTTTATACTTCTACGTTTGAATTTCCACCTATCATACTATGATAGAAAGTATGGAGACTTGATCAATAACTGTGTTCACGTGCATCGAGATACTTCTTCATTATGGTGAGTACGGACACGTAGACCATGATACTGATTATGACCATCATGTTCGTCATAATGCTACGACGACTGCTATTCTCTCTAGGTGTCAAGCAATAGCGCATTAGCGAGTGCTAGCCCGACCAGCAGGCCTAGGAGGCGTACGAGCCCATCTTGTGGATTCACGTTCGCACGTGTGGGCCATGTGTACAGAAGTATTATACATGATGTTTTTAATGATAGGTCCCACCATGTTGTATGTGACTCCATTTCATAACCCCGATTTCAGAACCATGGAACTTGTGTTACGATAAGTTGTATTTTATTTATTTTGTAGTCCTTAAGTTTGATTAGGGCATCATTTTAATGCTTTTTTGTTTTATACAAATTTCATGTTGTTTATTTTTAGTTGTTTTGTTTTAAGGTTTTATTATGTATGTTTAAGTCTATGACATCGTGTGTTATGAATTATTTAAATGAATGTTTTCGCAAAAAAATGTCAGGTCAGGTCATTCACATCGTAGCGACTCTATTTTAGTAGAAAAATAGGGTCATTACAATTGGTATCAAAGCCCTACGTTACAGATTCTGTTGTCTAGCATACGAGGTAGTGTTAGTACGTTCCATGGTCCCACTGCAGATAGTCCGTCGCCGTCAAGTACGTCATACGTAAATTAATAAAAAAAGATATTGAATGTTATTGTCAAGTGTGATATTGTTGAATCAGTCGTGTGTTTTTAATGATATAGTGTATGACATATTTTTTGTACCGAGAGATCCTCACTTAAGAGTAATTACGGGTTGATTATAGATCATGTCACCTAGAGGACGTGGAAGGGGGTGTAGGGGAAGTAGATGACCCCCTCTTAGAGGATGGGGTAGAGGTAGAGGGAGTCCACCTCGTGAAGGATCAGTAACTCAAACCGACACAACAATGCCACCCCTAGTGGCACCGACGTCTAGAATGGACCCTAAGACTACCATGATTTGGGAATCATTCTAGGTTGGGATGCAAATGGTGGTGACCATCCAGTAGATCAACAGTACGCAGTCATTGTGAGAAGCGCTGTATGCAGGATTTCAAGGGATAGATCCTCGTACCTTTAATGGTGCCTCACGAGACCCAACAAAAACACAATTGTGGCAATCATCAATTAAGACAATCTTCTTATTAATGAACTGTCTGGATGATCAAAAGGTGACATGTGCATCATTTATGTTGAAAAATGATGCGGAGTTATGGTCGGGGTATAATCGGGAGATTCTCAGCCAAGAATGGAAGTGTGATACAATAAATATATTTTTTACTTTTATGTTTAATATAGTTAATATGTTAAATATTAATGTGAACACACGAGATTATTATTATTATTTTGTCTATTTATATTTAATATATCTAATATATTCAATAAACACTTTAAACTAAATATATTTTTTTCTATTTGTATTTAATATATTAAATATTTATTTGAACACTTTAAATTAGATCTATTTTCTTCTTTATATTTGATATATCTAATATACTAAATTCTAAATTTTAATTTTTCTTTTAACTAAAGTGAACCTTTTAGTGTTATGAGGAGTTATCAAAAAGATTCAAGGACCAAAAATTAAATAATTAAACTCTTTAATTAAATTTTTTTTATTGTTAACTATAGGTCACTCAACTATATATTTAGAGTTGCACTTTTATGCACGGTAGGAGAAGTTGTGTCAATTGATATAATCATTACAAACAAGTCAATCATTGCACTTCATACATTCCAAGCGGCATAGTCTCAATACCTACAGTCGAGGGTTCATACGTTGAAAGCTACGAAGTCTAAGTTAGGAACATGCTATACCTATAGAGCTTGTATAGTATTTTTCTTGGTTCTCAGTTTTCAACATTATGTAAATTCTAAAGTTTGTAATTTCTAGAAACATAAGTCGTATCATGCATTCGTAGGCTCTAACTTTGTTTAGGTTTCAAAAATTGTTCTAATTAAACTTGTATTAAGAAATTTGATTTAGGATATAAGATTAGTTATGAAATATATTTTATAGAGTGGTCATTATTTAGGATTTTTCCTCCCTTTTAGAAATTGGTTGTCAGTCCTGGTGGAATGTACTAATTTTTATTTATAGTATATCCTATAGAACACATTAGTTCATTTAGTCTTGTGGATCAATGTCACTAGCCTTCTCAGCATCATTTAGCCTGTCCGATGGATTTCTTGAGTGTTCGTGTTTATTTATGACATGAAACTACTCGAAGCATGGGTCTACTTATTGATACGTTCTGAAAAGCCCCCTTAAATCCATTTGATTTCTTTTTTACCGACAAAAACTCGTGCTTGAAAATAAATATAGTTATTGTGAATAAAAAATGAAACAATGAGATTATGGATTTCTTTTATTTCTACGATTTAGTTGGTTGCTTGTATCCTATTTAAACATGAACATTAATGAAAATTGGACTTTCTCAGTTATGTTTCTCATTCTTAGCATGGTATCAAAGCTTCTAATTTTTAACAACTTGAAATTTTGAAAATATCTTTATGCCCTTGTGAATAGGCATTGTAAGAAGTAGTAAGTCATTTACCTCTGAAAATGCTCCAATACCTTTTAGACTTAGTATGTCATCAATCATAATAACTAAAAAAATAAAAAAATAAAAGGGCCTACTACAAAGTTTCATAGCTTTTAGAGGTCATTTACATCATGAACCGAAGGTAAGTTGCCTTAAGGGCATTATGGTCATTTTATTCCGTTATTTGGTTTAACTACTCAACTTTGTGCAATGACTATCAAATTGCATATATAATCTTAACATACCATAGTATGATTAGAATTAAAACTTTGGCCGAAATTCATTTCGTGGGTTATTTTGATGTTACTTAAATCTCAAGAAATTTGATCGGTTTAGGGTCTTAACTCATGGTTCTTGATATTTTTCCTTCATATATATTTAATTCATACTTGATTTAATGTTTATATAAAAATTCAAGCAATTCCTACAAGTATTTCTTAAGAAAAGTCTAAGATGGTTACTTACCTCGTAGTTGACCTCTGGAACCTCCGTTCTCGAGAAATTGGTATCCTAATTGCTTCAAATTTTCTTTGACACAATCCTTGGGGTGTCTAGTTTCTATAACCATAAAGTTTTCATGACAACTGGTCTAGAAGAGGATTAAAATTAAGAAAAATATAGGGAGGGTCACGGTTCGATTTGACATGGCGGGTTCAACTTAATTCGCCATGTCATCATCCTCTTCCTCTTTTAAGAAGAAGACGCGCATGTCCAATAGCGCCGCCGTTTTAAAACGCCTCTCACCTGCTCCAATCATGACATTGCTCCGCTTGATTTCTTCATGAAACTTAAAGATTGTGTTACAAGGAAGAGCTTGGGATTGACTTCATACCTTCTCGTGGATTGTAGCCTAAGTTATTTGCCTCTAAAGTTCATCGGAAAACTAATACTTACCTCTAGTTAAATGAGTTGGTTTGAACGAACATCTTTGAGTGTGTGCATCAATCTCGCCAGCTCTAATCATGGTATTGCTCCCCTTGATTTCTTCATGAAACTTAAAAATGGTGTTACAAGGAAGAGCTTGAGATTGACTTCATACCTTCTCGTGAATTGTAGCCTAAGTTATTGTGTTTTCCAGATAAGAAGTTGTTTTAAGCGTTTTTCAAAGTTTACACTATAAATGATGTTCATATAAGAGTTATATTTCCACATTATAGATGAACATGAGACGTTAGTAGCGATACTAAGTATGTGGAAATTTAGGGTCGTTACAGTTAATATCAAAGCTCTAGGTTTTAGATTCTGTAGACTAGCCTACGATGTAGGCTTGGCACATTCCATGGTCCCATCAGGTACGTCTTGCATAAGATAAGAAAAGAGAAACATTTTCGAACTCGCATGCATTTTTCTAGTGATATTACTGAAATTGTTGTGATATTTCATGTATTTATTATAGAGTATGATGTGATTTGTTGTATGTTGAGTGATTTTGTTTGCAATATAATGTGACTTTAGTATATGTATTTTTAATAATATATATGCATAGTGATGAACCTTAGACTTAAGAAATGCTATCTTGGTTTCTTGAACCATGCTGCCTAGACCACGCAAAAGAGTAAGACAAGGAAGGGGACGATGTCCTATTAGAGGTAGAGGAGGAGGTGAGGCTGAAGAGAGTTAACCTCAAGAAGGATCACATATGGGGTTTGAATTAGAACCCTTATTGCATGAAATGTCTGTAAGCACCCCTTTGGGGGTAAACTTAGTAGCTAGGGATAGAGTAAAGAATGACCAAGTAATCATAGGGAACCAAACTCTAAGTGTTGACCTGATGGTAGTAAACATGATGGACTTCGACGTCATACTAGGCATGGATTAGCTAGCCGAAAACCATGCTAGTCCTAAGAACTCAAGACGTCATCGAACACGAGCTAGGAACTGAGCCTATTTCCAAAGCACCCTATCACATGGTGGTAACAGAGTTGAAGGAACTCAAGACGTATTTACAAGACTTACTGAATAAAGGGTTCATTCGACCTAGCGTATCCCCTTACAGTGCATCAGTGTTGTTTGTTAAGAAGAAAGATGGATCGATGCGTCGATGCATCGATTACAGAGAGCTAAATAAGAGAACCATAAAGAACAAATACCCTCTGCCTAGAATGGAAGACTTATTCGATCAACTCAGAGAGGCAACAATATTTTCTAAGATAAATCTGCGGTCAGGTTACCATTAAATAAAGATTAAAGAAAAAGACATACCAAAGATAGCATTTAGGACAAGGTACGATCACTATGAGTTCGTAGTGATGTCATTTGGCCTCATCAATGCTCCAACTGTGTTAATAATGTTAATGAACCGAGGGTTCAAGGACTGTCTGGACACTTTTGTGATCGTGCTCATTGATGACATCCTAGTGTACTCAAAAACAGACTTGGAACACATCTGAAAAGTCCTAGCCATCCTAAGAGAGAACAAGTTATACGCAAAGTTCTCAAAGTGTGAATATTGGTTACGACAAGTCTTTTTCCTAGGACAAGTGGTGACAAAGGATAGAGTATCCATAGATCCCACTCAAGTCGAAGCAGTCACAAAGTGGGAACGCCCAACTATGATAACATCAGTACGGAGTTTCTTAGGACTAGCAGGATACTATCGATGGTTTGTGCAGGACTTCGCTAGGATAGTCTCACCTTTGACACAGTTAACGAGAAAAGGGGTATCATTTATATAAAATGATGCTTGTGAGGCAAGCTTCCAGAACCTAAAAGAGAGATTGGTAACAGCCCAGATACTCACAGTACCTGAAAGCACAAAAGGGTACGTAATCTATAGTGACGCGTCCAAGAAGGGACTAGGATGTGTGTTAATGCAACATGTAAGGTTGTTGCATACTCGTCCCGTCAACTAAAAGAATACGAAAAGAATTACCCTACCCACGACCTAGAATTGGCCGCTGTAGTGTTCGTACTAAGGATTTGGTGACACTTCTTGTATGGAGAGAAAACCAAAGTTTTACCAACCAGAAGAGTTTAAAATATTTCTTCACATAGAAAGAGTTAAATATGAGGCAGAGAAGGTGACTAGAATTGGTGAAGGACTACGATGTAGATATCTAGTACCACCCTGGAAAAGCAAACGTGGTCGCAGACGCTTTGAGTAGAAAGATGGTCTACTCGTCCGCCCTCATTACAAGGGAAGTAAGGGTACAAAGAGAATTTGAGCAAGCCAGCATAGCTATAGCGACAGAGGGAATCATAGCATAGTTGGCAACACTCACAGTGCAACCTACACTTAGTCAGAGAATTATTATCTCCCAATGAGAGGATCCTAACGTACAGAAAGTCCTAGGCCAGCTAGACAAAAGTCCAATACACGGATTCTCAAAGTCCTCAGATGAAGGACTATTGTATCAGGGACGCTTATTTGTCCTGGCAATAGAGGAGTTAAGGAAAGAGATACTGACAGAAGCTCACAACTTGCCATTTGCCATGCACCCAGGAAGTACTAAGATGTACCAAGATTTAAACAACATTTTTGGTGGAAGAGCATGAAGAGGGACGTGACGAAGTTTATGAGCAAGTGCTTAGTTTTTCAACAAGTAAAAACTCCTAGACAAAAGACAGCGAGGATGTTATAGCCCTTAAGTATACCAGAGTGGAAGTGGGAAAACATAGAAATGGACTTCATAGTAGGATTACCCAAAACTCTTAAAGGCTATACAACGATCTGGGTAATTATCGATAGGTTGACCAAGTGGGCACACTTCTTACCTGGGAAAGGCAAATATATAGTTGATAACTAGGCACAACTGTATGTGAAGAAATAGTAAGACCTCATGGAGTTCTGGAGTCTATAGTGTCGAATCGAGATCCACACTTTACCTCAGCATTTTGGCTCGGACTTCAAAAAGCATTGGGTACTCAACTCGACTTTGGCACCTCCTTCCACCCCCAAACAGATGTTCAAACTGAGCACCAAAACTTAGAGGACATTCTATGTTCTTGCATATTAGACGTTAAGGGAAGTTGCGCTTTCAAGCCACTATTTGAATGACACCGTTCGAGACCCTTTATGAAAAACGGTGCAGGTCCCCGCTATGTTGGGATGAGGTATGTGAGAGAAAGCTAGTAGGACCTGACCTAGTCCTTGTCGCCAATGAGACTATCCAAAAAATTTGAGCAAGAATGCGTACCGCTCAACGTAGAAAAATAAAAGTTATGTCAATGTAAGACGTAGAAACTTAGAGTTTGAGGTAGGGGACCCAGTATTCCTAAAGGTAGCACCCATGAGAGGCTTCTTAAGGTTTAGCCGTAAGGGCAAATAAGTCCTAGATGCATTGGACCTGTCAAAATTGTCGAGCAAATTGGTATGTAGAGTATAAGTTAGCCCTACCTCCCTACCTCTCAGAAGTACACGAGGTAATTCACGTGTAGATGTAGAGTAAATACATGACGGGCCCTATACACATAATAGACTACGAGCCCCTCCAACTCAATGAAGATTTGAGGTACAAGAAAAACCAATAGAATTTTAACCCAAGAAGTGAAAGTGCTACCCAACCAGGGACATTACGTTCGTTTTGGTGTTGTGTCGGAGCCACCATACCTAGTGGACACGGTGGGTGTAGGAGGATGAAATAAGAGAATAATACCCCGAGTTAGTACAAGAGTTTGAAAATTTTTAGGACGAAAGTTCTTTTTAAGGGTAGATAATGTAACAAATCGAAATTATAAAAAATAAAACTTAGTCTCCGGTAATTCCACGACCCGCGTGGAATCGTGTTCCCCAACCACTAAAAATGCCTCCCTCAACCTTCAACCATCGCCACACGAACGTCAACAACCTCCCCGAACCGCTCAGAAGAACTACAACCAAAGAAGAGACGAAAAGAAATTCGAGAGAAGGAGAAAATTAAAGAAAAGCTCTAGCTGGGAAACCCGTGACGTCGAAACCCTTAGCCTCGCATTTTAACCAAACAGATCAACCATGAAAGATCTCACCGACCTTAGTATATTACCCAAAGAGGATTCACAATGTGCATCGTCGAACTCGGAGAGGGAATTTGAAAAATCGAACTTTTGGAAGAATTTTTGATCTACCTCCACAAACGTCAAACAACCATGAAACTTTGTGAGAAAGAGAAGAAGAAGATGATGATAGAGAGATGAAGAAGATGGCATCAGAAACCGTCGCAGAGAGGAGAGAGAATGGGACATCGGAGAATCGCGCTGAGTTGGGTAAGGAAGACGAATCGTATTGATTCAGGTCAGACGCGAATCGAATACCCGAGACCCAAACCCATTGTAGCCTAATCGTTTAGCCTGTGACCCGTCTCTAGCCTACTTGTAGAACCCAAAGCTCAAATTCCTCCTCGGACCAGTAGCCAAATGTCAATCTAGCCCGCAACGCATGACCCGTGCTTGCCTCTACAAACCCGAGGCCCAAGTTCCCTCGACCCAACCAAACCAGCCGGCAGCCTAACTCACTCGCAGCCCAATCTGTGAACAGAAACCCAGTCAGCAGCCTAGCTGTAAACGCGACTTTGAGCCAACCCAAACCGAACCTCAACCCGAGACGCCTGCATCGACATGGGCTACTCTAGAGCTACCACGTGTCCAGTTGCTATGAAAGCAACCCTTCGGCTTTAGCGGTTTGGACGCTCCGACGACGCTTCGGTGGCTCCACTGCTGTTTTAGCCTAGTTTCCACTGTTTCAATCGTCCTAGATCCATTTTCGGCCCCAGTTAAGGTAATCAAGGTCGTTTTAGAGTCGTATTTCAAATTCATTGAATTATTAGTAATTTAATTGTGAAATACTAATGGAAGGTGGTGAACGGTGTGATAGGAAACAAACTCTGGCACCGTAGGAAGCAGCTATCAAGGAACGAGAGCTTATGTTTAGCTAATTAGAGAGTACTTGAGCCAAGGCCAACCAAGTAAGTGGCCTTACTATAGGATACGCTAAAAATTGTATGAGTTATGATGATGTATGAACTGTGTTGTACGATGTCGTATGTTAGTATATGATGATGTATGAGTTGTATCGTATGATGTCATATAACAGTATATAATGATGTATGAGTTGTATCATATGATGTCATATATTAGTGTATGATGATGTATGAGTTATGATGATGTACGGGATATGATGATGTATGAGTTATGATGCTTTATGATGTGCGTAGTATATATATATTTCGATGAATGACGTACTTGATAATGCTTGATGCACTTTATGACAATATGATGAGCATGATAATTGTGTGACGTTTACCGTAATATGATGATATTTTCCATATTGAGCATGCTATATAATGATGAATGCCATGTTTCATCATGTCGTTAGATCGACATACGACACAACCTTAAGAGCATGAAAATGATATTAATATTAATATCCACGAGTATGTGTTACCTAGAGTAACAAAGAGAGGCAATGATATTTTCTAAGATAAATCTGCGGTCAGGTTACCGTTAAATAAAAATTAAGGAAAAAAACGTACCAAAGACACCATTTAGGACAAGGTACAATCACTATGAGTTCGTAGTGATGTCATTTGGCCTCACCAATGCTCCAACTGTGTTAATAATGTTAATGAACTGAGGGTTCAAGGACTGTCTTGACACTTTCGTGATCGTGCTCATTGATGACATCCTAGTGTACTCGAAAACAGACCAGGAACACTTCTGAAAAGTCCTAGCGGCCCTAAGAGAGAACAAGTTATACGCGATGTTCTCAAAGTGTGAATATTGGTTACGACAAGTCTTTTTCCTAGGACACGTGGTGAAAAAGGACGGAGTATCTGTAGATCCCACTAAGGTCGAAGCGGTCACAAAGTGGGAACGCCCAACTACGATAACATCCATACGGAGTTTCTTTGGACTTGCGAATACTATCGATGGTTTGTGCAAAACTCCACTAGGATAGCCTCGCCTTTGAAACAGTTAACGAGAAAAGGGGTTTCATTCATATGGAATGATGCTTCTGAGGCAAGCTTCCAGAACCAAAAAGAGAGATTGGTAACAGTCCTGGTACTCACAGTACCTGAAAGCTCTGAATGGTACGTAATCTATAGTGATGCATCCATGAAGGGACTAGGATGTGTGTTAATGCAACATGTAAGGTTGTTGCATACTGTCCCGTCAACTAAAAGAATACAAAAAAAGTTACCCTACCCACGACCTAGAGTTGGCCGTTGTAGTGTTCGCACTAAAAATTTGGCGACACTTCTTGTATGGAGAGAAAACTCAATGTTTTACCAACCACAA
Organism: Cucurbita pepo subsp. pepo; assembly: GCF_057944985.1. Lineage (NCBI taxonomy): Eukaryota > Viridiplantae > Streptophyta > Magnoliopsida > Cucurbitales > Cucurbitaceae > Cucurbita > Cucurbita pepo. The sequence continues at coordinate 9,171,010 of NC_141806.1, read as the reverse complement.
GAGTTTAAAATATTTCTTCACCTATTAAGAGTTAAATATGAGGCAGAGAAGGTGACTAGAATTGGTGGGACTACGATGTAGATATCCAGTACCACCCTGGAAAAACAAACGTGGTCACAGACGCTTAGAGTAGAAAGACGGCCTACTCTTCGGCCTTCATTACAAGGAAAGTAAGGGTACAAATAGAATTTGAGCAAGCCAGCACAGCTGTAGCGAGCGAGGGAATCATAGCACAGCTGGCCAGACTCATAGTGCAACCTACTCTTAAGCAGAGAATTATTACCTCCCAACGAGAGGATCCTAACGTACAGAAAGTCCTAGGCTAGCTAGACGAAAGTCCAGTGGACGAATTCTCAAAGTCCTTAGATGAAGTACTATTGTATTAGGGACGCCTATGTATCCTAGCAATAGAGGAGTTAAGGAAAGAGATACTGACGGAAGCTCACACCTTGCCATTTTCCATGCACCCAGGAGGTACTAAGATGTACCAAGATTTAAAACAACATTTCTTGTGGAAGAGCATGAAGAGGGACGTGACCAAGTTTGTGAGCAAATGCTTAGTTTTTCAACAAGTGAAAGCTCTTAGACGAAAGACAGTGGGGATGTTACAACCCTTAAGTATACCGAAATTGAAGTGGGAAAACATAGCAATGGACTTCATAGTAGGATTACCCGAAACCCTTAAAGGCTATACAACGATCTGGGTAATTGTCGAAAGGTTGACCAAGTGGGCACACTTCTTACCTGACAAAGGCACATATATAGTTGATAATTAGGCACAACTGTATGTGAAGAAATAGTAAGACTTCATGGAGTTCTACTGCCTATAGTGTCGAATCGAGATCCACGTTTTACGTCAGCGTTTTGGAGCAGACTTCAAAAAGCATTGGGTACTCGGCTCGACTTTGGCACCTCCTTCCACCCCCAAACAGATGGAAAAACTGAGCACCAAATCTTAGGGGACATTCTACGTTCTTGCGTATTAGACTTTAAGGGAAGTTGCGCTTTCAAGCCACTATTTGAATGTCACCGTTCGAGACCCTTGATGGGAAATGGTGCAGGTCTCCGCAATGTTGGGATGAGGTAGGTGAGAGAAAGCTAGTAGGACCCAAGCTAGACCTAGTCGCCAATGCGACTATCCAAAAAATTTGATCGAGAATGTGTACCGCTCAAAGTAGACAAAAAAAAAAGTTATGCCGATGTAAGACGTAGAGACTTAGAGTTTGAGGTAGAGGACCAAGTATTCCTAAAGGTAGCACCCATGAGAGGCTTCTTGAGGTTCAGACGTAAGGGCAAGTAAGTCCTAGATGCATTGGACCTGTCAAAATTGTCGAGTGAATTGGTATTTCGTGTATAAGTTAGCCCTACCTCCCTACCTCTCAGAAGTACACGAGGTAATTCACGTGTAGTTGTAGAGTAAATACATGACGGGCCCTATACACATAATAGACTACGAGCCCCTCCCACTCAATGAAAATTTGAGTTACGAGGAAAACCAATAGAATTTTAACCCAAGAAGTGAATGTGCTACCAAACCAGAGACATTACGTTCATTTTGGTGTTGTGTCAGAGCAACCATATAAAGGGGGACACAGTGGGTGGAGGAGGATGAAATAAGAGAATAATACCCCGAGTTAGTACAAGAGTTTGAAAATTTCGAGGACGAAAGTTCTTTTTAGGGGTAAATAATGTAACGAATCTAAAATATAAAAAAAAAAAAACTTAGTCGCTGGTAATTCCGTGACCCGTACGAAATTGTGTTCCCCGACCCCTCACAACGCCTCCTTCAACCTTCAACCATCACCACGTGAACGTCAACAACCTCCCCAATGTTGAAATTGAAATTGGTCTGATACCAATTTGTTGAAATTGAAATCGCTCTAATACCAATTTGTAGAAAAATAAAGCCGCTCCGATACCAACTTGAGAAAAAATGCTCGCTTTGAATTTAACTCATTTAGATAACTCTCACGAAACTTTAAAAGGGGTATCAAAAGGGGAGAGAGAGAAGGAGACAAAGAAGTTCTCGAAATGTTATTACACAATAACTCAGACAATAAATTGCTTTCTGCTTTTTTCTCTATCTTGTTCTTTTATTCTCTACACATTTTACACTATACATAAGACCCCTTTTATAGTTTTTCTAAGGCTAAGTTAGCAGTATGTTCCTCACTTTTCTGTCTCCCATAACCCTTTTCCCTCTCAAATTTAGTGTCATCACTCTTCTCTCTCCCATAAGCCTTTCCCCTCTCAAATTTCAAATTTCGTAATAGTATTTTTCACAAAATAACAAACAAAAAATCATAATTTTTTCTTCTTCTCTCTCCTGCATTTAAGTTTATTTTTCAACACCTAAACCACTTAGAACAACTACAACCAAAGAAGAGACGAAAAAAATTCGAGAGAAGGAGAAAACTGAAGAAAAGCTCCAGCAGGAAAACTCGTGATGTCGAAACCCTCAGCCCCGCATTTTAACCAAACAGATCAACCATGATAGACCTCTCCGACCTTAGTATATTCCCCAAAGAGGATTCACAATGTGTATCGTCGTCCTCGAAGATGGAATTCGAAAAATCAAACTTTTGGAAGAATTTCTTATCTACCTCCACAAGCGTCCAACAACCACGAAACTTTTTGAGAGAGAGAAGATGAAGATGATGAAAGAGAGATGAAGAAGGTGGCACGAAACCGTCACAACAAGGAGAGAGAAAAGGACACTGGAGAATCGCTCTGAGTTGGGTAAGGAAGACGAATCTAATGGATTCGGGTCAAACGCGAATCGAATACCCGAGACCTAAACCCATTGTAGCCTAATAATTTTGCCTGTGACCTGTCGCCAGCCTACTTGTAGAACCCGAAGCCCAAATCCCTCCTCGGACCAGTAGCCAACTATCAATCCAGCCCGCAACCCGCGACCCGTGCCTGCCTCTACAAACTTGAGGCCCAAGTTCCCTCGACCCAACCAAACTAGCCCGCAGCCTAACTCACTCGCGGCCCAGTCTATAAACAGAAACCCAGTCAGCAGCCCAGTCCGTAAACAGAAACACAATTAGCAGCCTAACCGTAAACGCGACCGTGAACCAACCCAAACCGAACCTCGACCCAGACGCCTGCATCGACGTGAAAAATGACTATATTTATAGCCAGTACAATGCTTAACAAAAGAGAAAAACAAAATCCTAACGGAAAGCAGAATATCAGAATATCATGCCAAAACGATGCGGCAGAAGACCATATTAGTGACCTCATGTTTAGGATTACTAAAACATAAAAATAGCAACTAACACTTTTACAACAAACTCACTCGAAGTTCGCTTGTACTTTTAACTCTCTAGTGATGAGGACCGACGAGTGTGCCGTTTTATGATTTAGGGCATCTTCGACTATGTTTGCCTTTTCAGGGTGGTACTGGATATTTATATCGTAGTCCTTTACTTATTCCAACTACCTTCGTTGTCTCACGTTCAATTCTTTTTGGGTGTAAGAAGTATTTCAGGCTATTGTGGTCGGTGTAAATTTGGGTCTCTTCTCCATACAGGTAGTGTCACCATATCTATATTGCGAATACTACTGCGGCCGATTCTAGGTTGTACGTATCCCTCTGAGCTTTCTAGAACCATGAGCATTGGAGCTGACACTAGTCTTTATTTTAGGTCTTGGCACTAGCCTCACGTGCATCATTGCATATAAAAGGTATGCCCTTCTTTGTAAAATGTGTAAGAGGCGAGGCTATTCTAGCGAAGTCTTGGACAAATCTTCGATAGTAGCTTGCTAACCCTAGGAAGCTTCATACCTCTGTAACTGTAGTTGGGTGTTCCCATTTAGTGATGACTTCTATCGTAGTGGATGAAAGAAAAAAAGTAACAGAATGGGAGAAGAAGCGAAGACACAAATTAATTTTCTTCTTTTTGTGGTGTGTTTAGAACTTGCACCATTTTCCTTATATAATAAAAATTTTACCCATTTCTACTATAAATGAGCAAGCACTTCACCATTCCATCCACTACTCCCAATATCTCCAGCCTTTTTTCATGGAGAAATAAGCAACAGAAATAAAATAAATACTAACCACTATTTTTGTTTTTGTTTTTTTTTTTTAACCAAAAAAAACTTATAAAGCAAAAAAAAAAAAAAAAAAAAAAAAAAAAAAAAAACAAGTTTGTAACCAACAACCACTCCTCTAAACTTGTTTAACTATGTTGAAACGACTTTCTTCAAGCCAATCTTCTCTCTTTTCTCCAGGAATCGTTGTCTTGCTAACGGCTTTGTCAGAATATTTGCCAACTGTTCATCTGTGTTCACATATTCCAGTTCAATAGCTTCAGTTTGTACACATTGGCGAATAAAGTGAAACCTGGTATCAATGTGCTTACTTCGATCATGGTAAACAGAATTTTTCGCCAACGCTATAGCTGACTTGTTGTCAACATTAAGCTTGGGTTTTACTTGCAGTTGACTGATGTTACTCAAAATCCTGCCCAACCATACTCCTTGACATGTTCCAGCAGTTGCGGCTATATACTCAGCCTCGCATGATGACAAAGCCACCACCTTCTGCCTCTGTAATACCCGGATTTACTCCCAAATAGTACAACACTCCAGTTGTACTCTTCCTATCATCAATATCCCCAGCCATATCACTGTCGCTAAATCCTACCAGCTCTACATTCGATAGCTTCTTATAAACACAGCCAAAACTTAGAGTACCTTTCACATACCTCAATATTTGTTTTACTGTTGTGAGATGTGAAGTTGTTGGTGCCTCCATGTATCTACTCATCACACAAACTGAGTAGGCTATGTCGGGTCGGGTATTAACCAGATAGCGTAAGCTTCCAATAACACTTTTGTAAAGTGTTTTATCAACCGCAGGTTCTCCATTCCCATTTTTGCTCATCTTCATTCTTGGTTCCATGGGAATCAAACAAGGATTGCACTCCCCCATTCCTAGCTTCTCTAGGATTTTTCTTGCATATATGGCCTGACATAAAGTGATTGATTCACTACTTTGTCGTATCTCAATACCCAAGTAATAGTTCAAAAGTCCAAGATCGCTCATCTCAAATTTCTGGTGCATCTCTTCCTTGAACTGAGCTATAACTTGTTTGTTTGAGCCGACTATGATTAAGTCATCCACATATGTGCCGATTATCATTGCTTCAACTCCATTAATATTCTTGTAGAGAGCATATTCCTATGGACATCTAACAAAACCAAGTGACTGCAAACATTGATCAAGTTTAAAATTTCAGGCCCTCGGAGCCTGTTTTAATCCATACAAAGCTTTACGTAGTTTTAACACCATGTTTGGATTTTCCTTGTCAACGAACCCTTCTGGTTGAGCAACATACACCTCCTCTTCGAACTCGCCATTCAGAAAAGCTGTCTTTACATCCATATGATGTACTTCCCAGTTCTTAAAGGCTGCATAGGCAAGAATTAATCTCACTGTTTCTAACCTGGCCACGAGTGCGAATACTTCACTGTAATCTACACCAAACTGCTGTCCATATCTCTTTCCCACGAGTCTCTCCTTATGTTTCATGATTTCTTCATCTGGATTTTTCTTTAATTTGAAAATCCATTTGATGCCGATTTCTTTATGATTCTTCGGAAAATCTGTGAGTTCCCACGTTCTGTTCTTTTCAGTGGAGAGAATTTGAGACATCATGGCATTCCTCTAGTTTTTATTCTTAGCAGCTTTCTTATATGAAGTTGGTTCCTCTATAGAAAGAAAACAAAGGTCCATTGCTTCCTCCTCTGCTTCGTTCAGTTCTCTATAAATATCTTCTAGAGACCTAAATTTTTTCGGCGTCGATGAGCTTGACAATGATGCATTTGAGGTATTGTCTGGCGTTGATAAATTTGAGGATGAATTTTTCCTTTGTCTTTCATCTTGATCAACTTCGATATGTTCAATATTCCTTTCCTATGTTCTACTCTATTTTTCTGAAATTTGAACGATGAAAGTTCCTCTTTATTCATCATCACCGTTTGTGATTTCTTCCCAACACCACTTTTTCTCCTCTTCGAACACCACATTCCTACTCACCATAATTCTATTCTTTTGTGGATCCAATAGTCTGTAAGCTTTGGTTCCATCTTCATATCCCAACATAATTGTCTTCGCACTCCTATCAGCAAGTTTAGGAAGGTGTGAATATGTATTCTTGGCATGAGCAAGACACCCGAAGATTTTAAAGCGATGAACCTGTGGTATCTTGTCAAACCAAGCTTGATACGGTGTACCATCTGCAACTCCTTTTGTTGGTGATCTGTTCAGAATATACACGGCAGTTTTGATAGCTTCTCCCCAAAATTTTGCAGGCATCTCTTTGCTCTTTAAGATACATCTGGCCATCTCTACCACCGTTCGATTACGCCTTTATACTACGCCATTTTGCTATGGTGAAAATGGTGTAGTAAGAAGTCTTTTCATGCTTTCATTCTCGCAATAGTCTTTAAAAGCAGTAGATACGAACTCTCCTCCACGGTTCGTTCTAAAGCTCTTAATCTTCTTGCCTTTCTCTACCTCCACAATGATCTTGAACTTTTTAAATACCACCACTGTTTCATTCTTATTTTTCAACATAAACACCCTCATAAATCGTGAAAAATCATCCACTAGTAACATAAAATATTTGTTACCTCCATAAGTCATTGGCGAAATAGATCCACATAGATCTCCATGGACAAGATCCAATGACTCCTTCGCATGATATGTTGTTGTTCAGGGAAAAGGAGTCCTATGCTGCTTTCCAATTAAACACCCATCACAAAATTGATTGACCTGGGTGATTTTCGGCAACCCTTCAACCATTCTTTTGTCATTTATTTCTTTAAAGAGTGAAAATTCAGGTGTCCATACCTCGCGTGCCAGAGCCAACAACTGTTACTGATATTTGTCATTAAACACACCTGATCCGCAAGCTTCAGCTTTGCTACATACAATCTGTTGGATTGTCGGGTCACCATAATAATCAGGCTCCTAGCCCTGTCATATATCTTCATCACATTGTCCTCTATAACAATTTTATTTCCACTCTCATCCAGGTACCCAAACTTATAATATTGCTTTTCAGTTTAGGTATGTAATAGACTTGCGATAAGATCAAGTGCTCATCGGTTTTGCATTTGAAGAGCACTATTCCTCAACCACAAATGTCTATTACAGAGTTATCACCGAAGCGTACCTTTCCAACAACAGATGTGTCGAGCTCATGAAACACCCTTCTTTCTCCTGACATGTGGTTGCTTGCTCTAGTATCTAGGAACCAGGAATTTTCAGCTCCAATATTGGCTGATGGCGGCACTATAGTTTCATTCAACATCACAAAATCAGGGTCTTTGTCATGTGTGGTTTTAATTTCACACGCCTCTATCATCAGTAATGAAGACTCCTCATCATTTTGCATCTCTATCAAGTTGAGTTGTTCGTCTTTTGTGGAACACTCTGATGCGAAGTATCCCATTTGCTGACACCTGTAACGTTTAATTTTACTTTTGTCAAATTTCTTCTTTTGAGTTTGCGACTCTCCTTCATCTTCTCGATGCCAGTCACTTCTCCCACGACCTCTCCATCTTCCATGACCCCGTCCCCTGCCTCCTTTGGAACTACCTTGATCCTTCCATTCTTTCTTTGAGGATTTTGCATTCTCTCGTTCCTTCCATTCTGCATGAGTGAGGAGAACGGTTTCATCCTTTTCTCCAAACCCTTGCAACCTTTCTTCATGTACCTTGAGTGATCCAATAATCTCATCAACGGATTTCGTTTTGAGATCACTGAACTCCTCAATCGTTGAAGTGATTTGAAGAAACATTGCAGAGGCGGATCGTAGAAGTTTCTTAACTACTTGGATATCATCCATAGTATTGCCGAGGCCTCTCAATTTGTTGACAATAATGGTGAGTTTTCCTGAATACTCATCAATACTTTTTTAATCACCCATCCTCAACGCTTCAAACTCTCGTCAAAGAGTCTGCATTCTAACTTCTTTCACTCTTTCCGCACCTAGATTCATATTTTTCAACATGATCTAGGCTTCCTTGGTAGTTTTCTTGGCACCCAACTGTAGCAACGTATCTTCTCCAATACTTTGATAAATAGCTGCTAAAGCCATCTTATCTTTGCGGTTATCTACTGTTTCAGGTGACTCAATTGCCTCCCAAACACCTTGTGCCCTCATAAATACCTTCATCTTAATTGCTCAAGCTGCATAATTGCATTTTGTCAACATCGGGTATTTGAGTGTGACAGATCCCTCCTTTTCTTGAATTCGTACACTCACTTCATATGCATCACCTTCTATCGCACCGGTGTTTTGGCTCCTGTCACTGGATTCCTGTCTCATTTTTTGATCTCTCTCCCTTCTTGACCGCTCAATCTCTTGGTGAGATAGGATTGAAAATAGGCCTTGATCTTGGCCTTGATCTTGTAGCTCTGATACCAATTGAAAAAAAAAAAGTAACAGAAGGGGAGAAGAAGCGAAGACACACAAATTAATTTTCTTCTATTTGTGGTGTCTTTAGAACTTGCACCATTTTCCTTATATAATAAAATTTTTACCCATTTCTACTGCAAATCAGCAAGCACTCCACCATTCCTTCCACTCCTATTATTCCACTCCCTAAAAACTAGTTCCTTCCACTACTTCCAATATCTCCAGTCTTTTTTCATGGAGAAATAAGCAACAGAAATAAAATAAATACTAACCACTATTTTTTTTTTTAAACCAAAAAAAACTTGTAAAGTAAAATAAAAAAACATTTTATAACCAACAGTGGATTCCACTTAAATCCAATCTTTAGACACTACGTGTTCTAAGAATGAGACTTTTTATAGCCAAAATTCACATTTGAAAAACTTGGCGTACAACTTGTTCTACCTTAAGATAGTTAAGACTTTTCGGAGGTGTTCTTAGTGTTCTTGATCCATTTTCAAGTATATTAGAATGTTGTCTATGAACACGATAACAAACATGTTTAGACATTCCTTGAATACATGGTTTATTAATTTCATGAACATGGTTGGGGTATTGGTGAGACCAAATTACATCACTACAAACTTGTAGTGGCCATATCTTGTTCATAGACTGTTTTCGATACATCTCCTTCCTTAAAATTAATCTGATGATAGCTTTATTGAAGGTCTATCTTGGAAAATACTGTCGCCTCTCGGAGCTAGTAGAATAAATCCTCGATGCTAGGGAGTGGGTAGTTGTTCTTTATTGTTCTCTTGTTTTACTCCCCATAGTTAATACATAGGCGCATCGACCCGTCTTTCTTTTTCACAAACAACATCGGCACACACCAACAAAATAAATTAGGTCAAATGAAACCCTTTTATAGTAAGTCTTGTAGTTGTAATTTTTGTTCCTTTAATTCGGTTGGAGCCATGTGGTATAGTGCTTTAGAGATAGGTCCAGTTCCTGGTTTGAGTTCTATCCCGAAGTCTACAGCTCGTGAAGGAGAAACTCCTAGTAAATCCTCTAGGAAGACACTTGGAAATTCGTTTACTATGGATACCGTAGCCATTGTTTTCTCTTTTCCTTTTATGTCCACTGTGCATGTTAGTATATCCCATCCTCCTTGTTGTACCAAGCGTCGGGCTTTCATCATCGACACTATCTTTGGGGTGACACCTGTACAAGTTCCTTTAAACTTAAAGTTAGGTCTAGTTGGTGGCGAAAAAACCACTTTCTTCTTGTGGCAATCTATACTTGCATAATTCTCGGCTAACCAAAATATTCCTAATATGACATCAAAATCTGTCATACTCACACTTTCAGGTCTATGCTTATGATATGAACAGCTACTATTAATTGTCCATCTTTTATCCTATTCTCAGTAACTAGATCTACTCCTGCTAGGGTACTAACATATAAAACATGCAATAAGGGTTCCACCGTGAATCCTGCTTGACTAACAAAAGGCATGGATATAAACGAATGCATAGAATTAGAATCAAATATCATTAATGCGTAGTGACTTAGTATAGATAACGTACCTGTCAAGCGAGTTTGCACACTCCTTTGCTTGCAAGCGAGTTTGCACAGTTCGCTCTCCACTTCCTAAACCTCTAGGTGGTTCTTTTGGACTCTTGGTACCCTTCCCAATATAGTATTTGGTCGTTTGATGTTCACGACCACATCGGAGCATACATTTACCTCAATGTTGTTTTCTGCATTAGTGGCATTGAAGCTTCTCATGTTCCTGACCCCTCTCTTTATCCCTGGTGTCTGTGTAAATGTTGGGCAGGACCCCTATCAGCGTATTAGGGCCTTCGCGTTGATGGTCGATAGTCTGTCCCTCTAGGCTCATATGATCGCTTCCTTCCGATAGTGACCGCTGGTTCTCGATGTCTTTCCTCTTGAGACTTTTTCAGGGATTTTTGCCGTTCTTACTGCCTCCTCATACATCTTTGGGTTTATGGCTTCCACCATGTGGTAGACCTACAAGGCTAGGACCCAAAAAAAAAAAATTATATGTCATCTTTTGTTCAGTATCAACCAATGATGGCGTAAACCTTTTTAATCTCATAAGTTCTCTGTCATATTTGTCCACTGAGTGTCCACCCTGAGTCAGATTGATGAATTTCTGCTGTTTCTTAAGACACACCGCTTTGGGATAATACTTCTTTAGGAAAGCCTCCTTAAATTGATCTTACGCTATGATTCCCCCTCTTGGATTAATATTATCCTTATTGTCCGTCCACCATACTTACGCGTTCTTTTGCAGCATAAATGACGCACGAGGTACCTTCTGGTTGTTCAGACATTCCATTGACATAAATATGATTTCCATAGACGAAATCCACATCTAAACTTCTGTTGGATCTCTCATAGTACTAGTGAATGGGTGCGAATCATACCGCTTGAAGTCTCGTAGCCAGTTCGCTCCTCTAGTAGATTGCAAGTATTGGATTGTTGGGTGATCATTATGGCATGCATCATGACCTAAAACGACTCCCGCATCAAACTAGTAGTGGGGTCTATTCCAGTCACTGGTGCTGCTAAAGGTGGTGCAGCTTGTGGCGGTATAACTTGAGGCAATGCAGCTGCATCCTTCCTAGTTACTAATCCTTCTTGAGGTGAGCTCTCTTTAGCCTCACCTCTTCCTCTACATCTAATAGGGGGTCCTCCCCTTCCTCTTCTTCCTCTTCCACATCCTCTGGGTGACATGGTTCTAAAAACCAAGATAATTCTATTTAAGTCTATCATTTACTAACAATACAATATCATAGTACCCATAAAAAATTCATACAACATTGCAAGCATATAATAGCGATATTAAATCAAGCATCATGCTGCAATAAGTAAAGCTCGTCAATTTTCATGCTACATAACATTTAAAAAATAGAGCAAATCACAATAAATATCATCATAACATTTTCCTCTTTTAATCTTATGCATTGTGTATATAATGGTGACAGAGCATCAATGATTGAACCATGGAACACGTCAAGTCTACAAGATATACGTCGTATGCTAGTCTAGGGTGTGTGAACTGCCTGGGATCAAGCTCGCACGTGTAGGTTGTGTGTAGGGAAGTACTACACATCCAATGTTGTCTAAACTGGAGGACACCCCATGATCGTTAAACGATAGGTTCTAAAATACTCGAGTCATGTGCTATTTCTAATTTAGGTAAAAGCAAGGCACCCCTGTACCGTTGATGATGACATTGCAATCAGAGACCATGCCACGTGCATAGGATAGTAATATTTTCTTTTCTTATTCTTTGGCTAGTATAGTAGAAATCTAGGGTTGTTACAGTTGGTATTAGAGTTCTAGGTTATAGATTCTGTAGACTAGCCTACGAGATAGGCTTGACATGTTCCATGGTCCCACATCTTATGCCCCCCAATCATCATCAGGTATGTCATGCATAAGATAAGAAAAGGAAATGTTGTTGATTTTGTTGGGTTTTATGTCCTAAAACTCATAGTTTGTAAACAAAAAAACATATTCTATTTTCAATAAAGTTATTATTGTTGTTTATTCACTAAAGATTGTTATTGAATAAAGTGAACTTTATGATTATTAATCTAAATCCAATAAACTAAGAACACTCTAGCTATAGTATGATTACTTGAACTATATGTAGAGACATAAGAGTGGATCAAGTTCAAGTATATAGTCAAAATGATCTATAGTATAAGGATAAGGCTGAGTACCTTATTCTGGGGACACTATGGATGCGGCCCACTTTTGTATATGATATAAACAATGTGATCACTAAATTGTACATGTGGAGACATGTGAGTGGGGGCGTCCTATGCAATGAGTATTGCATAAGATCGGACCATGAAAAAAACCACTCTCACTTTATAATGTCGTTTACTGTTGAGACTGATTTTCTTTTTATTCGATAACCTAGGTAACTCGGTTTTAATCCTAAGCTAACCATGAACTGCTGCTTATTTGGAATTATCGTTAGATTTGCACGGGTGAGAGTGGCTCTAGTTCGCCGACTCAATAGGCTTCCCATTTCAGGGGTAAGACTGGGTGAATGGCTAGGGACGTGGGGTGCAAGACGGAATTCACTCCTACCCACTTTTAGGGATAGAAGAGAGGTAGTTCCCTTAAGCACTGACCCAGGTCTTGAACAAGGGGCCCCACCCTCTCATTAGCCTAAGAGGGATTCGGTTTACTGGTTGGACCACAAACCAATTGTTCATTAGAAGATCAGTGAGACATAAGGAACAAGAAGTAACTTTAGGGGTAAAACGGTAAATTGACCCAGCTCTAGTTACGAACAACCTGTGCAGGATCGACTTACCAATCATGGTTATATCAAATAGACAGAAATATATCTATAGTGAGGGGAGTGCAACTACTAGGCTATAGTGGACTGTCCTAGTAGTTAACGAATGTTGGTTAACAAGGTTAATGAGTTTAACCGGTTAATCTTGGATCGTTGGAGCCAATGATCTATAGGTCCATTAGGTCCCTCTGCTAGCTCATATCGGACATAGAACAGTGTGACGAGTGAGTTCGAAGTGTTCGAATTCAAATTAGGGAATATGCGCTACATATATACGATATATTTAACCGCATTTTTGTTTTATTTACGAATTAAACAAAAAGAGAGAATCTGAGATATTTAAATAAGATTTAAATATCTTAATTAATTATGTGTTGGAATTGATTGGGATTGGCATTTGAGTTAATATTAAATATTAATTAAATAGTTTAATGGAAAAATGAAGAAAGTCAAAATGTTGACTTCATTTAATGGAAAAATCCATGTTAGTGACAAACATAACTCTTTAAATAGAGTGATCATCGTACATGGAAGATCTTCTTCTTCTTGGTGAAAAACCTTGAGAAAAACCTCTCACAAACACTCTCTTCACATATACAAAATCCCTCCCAAGTTTAGTCATTCACCGGATTCCACAATCCCGTTCTAAGGCTAGAGGATAGTGGAGAAGACACTAGTGGTGGTTTGAAACCGGTTCGTGAGGAAAAAGAAGTTTGAACTATAAAAGGTTAGTATCTAAACTCATTAAGTTTTAATACTTATGAACATGCTAGTTATTTACTATAATTGATGTTCTAAAAGTGCCTAAGATCCAAATTGCTTCCGCATGTGTTATATTAACACCATCAGATTTCATATGTTGTTACTGCTTGGTCATTATCAACTATAACTTCCAATTAAATTTTGACACCATTGACTGTATTATTCTTGACTTAGTTATATGTTTATTTTAATACAGAATTGGTATGATTTACCCCGCATGGAATATGAATGTTCATTAATATATTGATAGTGTTCAGATTAGTAAGGTTTGTACCCTAAATAGATTCAAATGAAAACGACCAAGAAAACTTGATAGACGATAACATCTTATAGTCTGCTAGAGATATTAAAAGTGGTAGTGTCGAAAGGAAATTTCATCACTACGAAGTAGGTAAATATGAAATTTAAATATCGGTGTGAACAAAAAAAAAAAAAAAAAAAAAAAAAGAGCTAACACAGTAAAAGTTGAAACATTGTATACCTAAACTGATTTATGAATGACTTTAATGTGAGCTAAGCTCAGGAAGTCGTGAGATGTAGAAAACCTCCCTGCCTAACACTAATTGAAAATTTTTAAAGTTACAATCGAGCCACATTGTGGATGAGATATTATGATCATGGTCAAAGTTTTATAAATATTTATAAACATGGATTGGAGTTTGAGATTTTTAAGATATCTTAAATTTAGGAATGATTTAAGATTGATTTGGGAGGAGTCACAATATTAAAAAAATATAAAATATAAAAAAGCCCACGTTGGTTATGTTGCCTTTTCATATAACGAATGAAAAAATTTTTAAATGAGACCTTGAAGACATATGGACAAAAAAGTGCATTATTGGACCTTTAGCTAGGCTTAAAAGAAATTGACTAGGAGGACAATGTAATGAAGGAAACTGATTAAACTATTGATCTTGTTGACAGAAGAAAGCCGTCATTGAGGTTGAGGTAAGTATTTAAGTTCTCCAACATTAATGTCCACATGAATGTTGATTTCAATGCGCCTAAACCACAATCATACTAAATGGATTCTATTTTTCATGAAATTTTAGGAGAAGACTCAATATGATATGATAAGGTTATGTATGAAATTTGATAATAATTAGATTATGATAAAAGGCTAAACCAAGGGTAGGTGTAAAATGACTAAAATTCCCCTATAATTATATATAGCTGGCTTAGGAGTAAAGTGACCCCTAAATGACATTTAATTGAATGAGACTTATGTTACATGGCCATTAAAATATGTTGAGGATTTAAACCAAGATTTGCAGTGGTAAATAACCAAAATATCCCTATAAGAATTCTAAGATGTTTTCAAGATCTTAAATACTCAAAATACTACGAAAATTTATGAGACTCGTTTACAATATAAGGGTAAGTATGAAAGATTTTAAGGAGATTATAACAACTTAGGGATATGAGCTAAGAGAAAAAGTATGTAACTAACCCTCAAGACACTTGATAAGAAATCAAGGTTTTTATGAGTACCAAGTGACAAGATACTTATAAAGATTTATGCATGTAGAAAAATATTTATGACGCATATGGATTAAGGTGTACTTGTTAAGAAATTTTCTTTAGTTGTACTTCAAGACTTAACAAAAAACTCTTGAACGAGAACCCGAGATATTTTAAAGACCTCCCGATGAGTAGTGCAATATGGTCTTACGACAATGACTACATCGTAGGAAACGTATGAACACCTAGGTGTAGGTACTTAAACTATGTCACAAGGAACCCGTGAATCCTTGGACATAGGTATGTAAATTGTATCGCACCAAACACATGAAGCTTTGGATGCAAGTATTAAGACTATGTCATGGGGAATGCATGAAGCCTCGTGCAGTTATTTATTAAATATAAGGAATAAATTAAGGTAACAAAAGTCAAGAGATAGGAGTTCAAGAAAGTTCTCTTAAGGATAGGAGTTGAAGAAAGATAATGTTTCAAAGATTTTCTTTAAGTTTCAATGTGGTAGTTAAGAGTGACTGTGAGGTCTTTTAACTCATTAATGCCCACAACTTGTATAATTTAATGAACTAGATCTTCGAGAACGTTCTTAAACTAGTTTGTAATGCTCTAAATAAATTCTAAAGGGAGTAACATGTCATGCTCTAAATAAATTCTAAAGGGAGTAACATGTCAAACTCTTAAAAAGTTCTTAGTGAGCGTGGTAGTTAAGAGTGACTGTGAGGTCTTTTAACTCATTAATGCCCACAACTTGTATAATTTAATGAACTAGATCTTCGAGAACGTTCTTAAACTAGTTTGTAATGCTCTAAATAAATTCTAAAGGGAGTAACATGTCATGCTCTAAATAAATTCTAATGGGAGTAACATGTCAAACTCTTAAAAAGTTCTTAGTGAGCGTTACACAAATTTCTCAGAGTATGAGTCTTGGATGAACAAAAATGTTTCCCATCCGAAAACTACACCATTGCAAGCAAAGAAGCATGTTGTTGCCCAGGATTGAACTGGAGACCTTTAGTGTGTAAGACTAACGTGATAACCACTACACCACAACAACAAGTTGTCCATGATGTCCATGATCCAAAAAATAGTTAATAATTATAAATTTTAATGTTTAAACAAAATATCCTTAGAACCTCCCAAGGTTTCATCAATATTATTCAAAAAAAAAAAAAAAAATCTTGAAATATATCTTTTACTTTTCAAATAAATAAATAAAAATAAAAAATAAGTTTATTGTTAGTGAGATGAAACCGTTAATATCTTGTTTGAAAATACAATTCAACTTTTAAACGTTTAGTTAATACTCATAATTTTAAAAAGAAAAAAAAATTCAAAAATACTCTTAAATCACTTTTCTCTTCAATTTTGTCTGTAACTCTCTCATTTATGAACATTTCCCAATATGAATATAATACAATTCAATTCAAATAGACAATTTATTTTCAATCTTATTCTTGAGTATTTTTAAAATGGTGTTAACAAATTCATTCATATACATAAGAATACTTTTGAACTTTTTTAAAAAGATAATCAAGGGCATCATATGGTGGTGACCCAATGTAACCTGTGGTCATGTCTTTTTTGAAGAGCCACCTTCGTCCTACCACAGTTTGACTAGTCTACTCTATTTCGAGTGAACAAAGATATCATAGGCTTTGCAGTGTACCCAAAATGGTTTAG
Organism: Cucurbita pepo subsp. pepo; assembly: GCF_057944985.1. NCBI lineage: Eukaryota > Viridiplantae > Streptophyta > Magnoliopsida > Cucurbitales > Cucurbitaceae > Cucurbita > Cucurbita pepo. Next base: position 9,154,327 of record NC_141806.1, on the reverse strand, counting down.
CTTTGAGTTAGAAAGTCACCGTTGGAAAACAGAGAGATTTACGTGAAGATAGATATGGTCATTACAATGGTTTAGCTTTGAGTTAGAAGCCAAATATTAATCATTTATACAATTCTAGTAAATTGGCTAACAGAGAGATTTACGCGAAGATAGATATGGTCATTACAATGGTTTAGCTTTGAGTTATAAAGTCACCGTTGGCAAAAAGAGAGATTTACGTGAAGATAGATATGGTCATTACAATGGTTTAGCTTTGACTTAGAAGCTAAATATTAATCAATTATATAATTCTAGTAAATTATGTCAAACAAAAGAAAACACGAAAGATTTGAAAATAGAGATCCACTATAAATTTGGAATACATGTGAACAAAATTAAAAGGCTATAGAGTAAATACAAATAATAAAAAAAAAAAGAAAGATTTGAGTATTAAAAAACTTAAACTAAATATAGAAAGAAAAGTAAATACAAACACAAAATAACTCTGTCAATTTTTTTATACAAAATCATAGAAAACAAGATTTTTAATAAAAGTAAATGGACCAATCTAAATTAGAGAGGTAATTTGATAGGGTTCAAACTTATGTCATGGGTTCAAATAGGTTTACTTGGATTTCAAGGGACAGAATCGAACATTCATTAAGGATATATTCGTGACAACAACTTAAGCTAACCAGGTAACTGACCTTACTATTGATATGGTTATATTTGATGTTGACACATGCTCGTGGTTCTACACATGTCATATATACTAATATGTGTGAATTATTTGTGAATCGATAGAAGTAAGATTTGTTCATGAAACGTGAAGGTGAGGTTACATCTAGAAGTACTATGGATATGAGAGGTTGATAAAAGAATATAGTTAGGTTATGGGTAGAAAGAGATAGAATTATGATAGATTGATAGAACGATAACGTCAGGGTACGTTCATGTAACGACATGACTGTGATAGGTATAAGAATGTTAAGGCTATGTTAAGTTAGGGAATGATATGACCACGAAGTTTTTACGATATGATATGATTATGATACGATATGTGAATGATGGATGTATATATATTGTGATATGATATAAAGACAATATGTTATGGTAAGATATGTGATAAATTGACATGCTTATGATATGAATATTGTGATGCGATATGTTATGGCATGATACGTATATGATGAAAATTATTATGCCTGGAAGCATGAAATGTTATGATTATGATACACTTATGTAATTTGAATGATATGATATGATTGACATGCAAAACAACGAACTAGCATGAAATACGACCCCAGCATATGCATGAAAGATATGATAAGTGATATGAAAAATGATATGGGATGTACGGAACGCTAGTGGGGTTGTATTAAATGATAATGAAAATGAAAAAATGTTGGGACTTCATGCATTATTGTGTGTTCATGCATTGGGGGATACCCCTTACCTTCACAATAGTACGGACAAATACGTTACGAGGCAGAAATACGATCATTATGGTTATCATAATGTTGCGATGACTACGCAGGAAAACGATCATTATGTTTATCATAATGCTGCGACGGTCAGGCAGGGGTACGATCATTATGGTTAACCTAATGTTGTTGTGACGTTTACTAGTTCTAACGGGTGTCTGGCCTAAGGATCTCCCGGAGTATGCTCGCCTAACAAGGAAGGGTGCCCAGCGGTGTGCGAACTGACTTGTGAGTCCATACTCGCACGTATGGGCTATGTGTAGAGTATATGATACACATCCAAATTACCCGTTAGGACAGTACCGTAGGAAAATGGATTTAAATGATAGGTTCCGTCATTGCATTTGCATGTTTTTGCATTTCACCCCTAATAGTGGGGTCATTTACTGAGTATTTCTTAAAATACTCAAGCCACGTGCTACCTTTATTTTAGATTAAGGCAAGGCATTCCTGTACGGCTGACGACGGCATCGCAACTCGAAACTATTGCACATGCATAGAGTAGTCGTATTTATTTTCTTAGACTTAGACTAGGATATGATGTTTTTAATTTAAACGTTCATTTATTTTATTTAGCCTTTTGTTGTGTTGTTTTTAAAGTTTTTTTCGAAACACGTAAGTCCATGGCTGTGTTTTAAGTTGAAGGTTATGATTCATGAAAGTTTAAATGGTAGTATTTCCGCATTCAATATTTATGATATGTATACAGTCGCGACCTTAAATTAAATAAAAAATTTTGAGTCGTTATAAATGAACTGTCCCGAAGATCAAAAGGTGACTTGTGCATCGTTTATACTAAAAAATGATGCGGAGTTATAGTCGGGGGATAACCGGGGGATTCTTAGCCAAGATGGAAGTGTGATACAATAAACCTACTTTTAGCTTTTATGTTTAATATAGTTGATGTATTAAATATTAATGTGAACGGTTCAGATTAAGTTTTTTTTTTTTTTTTTTTTTTTTTGTCTTTTTATATTTAATATATCTAATATATTAAATAAACACTTTAAATCAAATATATTTTTCTCTATTTGTATTTATTTAACATATTAAATATTTATTCCAACCCTTCAAATTAGATCTATTTTCTTAGATTAAATTTTAATTTGTATCCTTCAAAATTTTCTTTTAACTAAATTAAAGTCTTAATTAATCAATTTTGATTCGTTAACTATATATTTAGAGTTGCACTTTTATGGATGGTAGAACAAGTTGTGTCAATTGATATAATCATTACAAACAAGTCAATCATTCACAATTTTTCCGTAATTACAGCTGGGTCAAAAGTTCTTTATACCCCTTAATTATATCTTTCCCCTTAAGTATCACTTATTCTCTAATGAACCATTTGTTAATGATTCAATCATAAACTAAGTCCCTCTCGAGCCAGTAAGAGGGGTGGGCCTCATTGTTCAAATCTCAAAATCAACACTAAAGGAAACTACTCATCTACTTACATATATGAGAATGGGTGAAAGTCATCTCGTGAAATTATGTTCTCATCTCCCGTTTGGTCAAGTACTGAAAATTGCAGGCATAATGATTAGGTTACGAAAGTCATTCTCATCCATACAAATAAAAGGATAACCTTCATAGACAAGAGTTCATAACTCACTAAGAATTAAAATCAAGTCGCATATGATCATCTGTGAAATATTAATCTTCTCAATTAATGAATTTATAAATACAGATTAAATATTTCGTGATTCAGTTTTATATAAACTAATTGTATTAGTGACGCCTTTAAAGAATGGGCTAGGATGTGTGTTAATGCAACACGGTAAAGTTGTTGCATACGCGTCCCGTCAACTAAATGATTACGAAGATAATTACCCTAACCACGACCTGGAGTTGGCTGCTGTAGTGTTCACGCTGAAATTTGGTGACACTAACTGTATGGAGAGAAAATTCAAAGTTTAACCGACCACAAGATTTTAAATATTTCTTCACCCAGAAAGAGTCAAATATGAGACAGAGAAGGTGGTTAGAATTGGTGAAGGACTACGATGTAGATATCCGGTACCACCCTAGAAAAGCAAATGTGGTCGCAGACGCTTTGAGTAGAAATGCGGCCCACTCTTCGGCCCTCATTACGAGGGAAGTAAGGGTACAAAGAAAATTCATGGGAGCCAACATAGTTGTAGCGACCGAGAAAATCATGGCACAACTGGCTCGACTTACAGTGCAACCTATACTTAGGCAAAGAATGGTTACCTCCCAACGAGAGGATCCAAACCTACAGAATGTCTTAAGCTAGCTAGCTGAGAGTCTAGTAAATGGGTTCTCGAAGACCACAGATGAAGGGCTATTGTATCAGGGACGCCTATATGTCTTGACAATAGAGGAGCTTAGGAAAGAAATACTAACGAAGCTCACAACTCGCCATTTGCCATGCACCTAGGAGGTACTAAGATGTACCAAGATTTAAAACAACACTTCTGGTGGAAGAGCATGAAGAGGGACGTGACCGAGTTTGTGAGCAAGTGTTTAGTTTTTCAACAAGTGAAAGATCCTCAATAAAATGCGGCGGGGTTGTTGCAGCCCCTAAGCATATTAGAGTGGAAGTGGGAAAACATAGCAATGGACTTCATAGTAGGATTACCCAAAACGCTTAAAGGCTATACAATGATCGGGTAGTTGTCGATAGGTTGACCAAGTCGGCACACTTCCTACCTGGGAAAGCTACATATACAGTTGACAATTGGGCATAGCTGTATGTGAAAGAAATAGTAAGACTACATGGAGTCCAAGTATCTATAGTGTCAGATCGGGACCCACGCTTTACGTCAGCGTTCTAGCTCGGACTTCAAAAAGCGCTGGGTACCCGCCTTGACTTTAGTACCGCCTTTCAGCCCCAAATAGATGGACAAATGGAGCGTTTAAACCAAATTCTAGAGGACATGCTACGCGCTTGTGTACTAGATTTTAAGGGAAGTTGGGATTCTAAACTCCACCTGATGGAATTCTCGTATAACAACAGTTTCCAAGCAACTATTGGAATGGCACCGTTTGAGGCCCTGTACGGGAAACGGTGTAGGTCCCCACTATGTTCGGACGAAGTAGGAGAGAGAGAATTAGTAGGACCCGAGCTGGTTCGATTCACCAATGAGGCTGTCCAGAAAATTCAAGTGAGGATGCGTACCGCTCAAAGTAGACAGAAAAGTTACGCCGATGTAAGGCGTAAAAGCCTGGAGTTTGAGATAGGGGACCCAGTATTCCTCAAGGTGGCAACTATGAAAGGTGTGTTAAGATTCGGACATAAGGGCAAGTTAAGTCCTAAATTCATTGGACCATTCGAGATCTAAGAGTGAGTTGGTCCAGTAGTGTATAAGTTAGCCCTACCTCCAGCCCTCTCAGGAGTACATGATGTATTTCACGTGTCGATGCTGAGGAAGTACATTACGGACCCTATCCACATAATAGACTACGAACCACTCCAACTCAATGAAGATCTAAGCTACGAGGAAAAACGAGTAAGAATCTTAGCTAGAGAAGTAAAAACCTTACGCAACAGGAGCATTGTGTTCGTTAAGGTACTGTGGCGGAATCACCACAGTAAGGAAGCCACGTGGGAGTGTGAGGACTAAATAAGAGAAAAATACCCCGAGTTGGTACAAGAGTTTGAGACTTTCGAGGACAAAATTTCTTTTTAGGGGTAGATAATGTAACGACCCAAGATAGAAAAAAAACAAAAAAAAAAAACTCAGTCGCTAGAAAACTCGCAAGTTTTCTGGTGACCGCCGAGTTTCCCAAACCCCACGCGAAACGACGGCCACACCACGCCCAGTCTTCAGCCCACGACTCCCAGCACCTATCAGAATACCTTCAAAGGGAGAAAAGAAATAAAATACGAGAGAGAGAGATTTCGGATAAATGTCGGCGAGTATCCAGTTTCTCCGACGAACCCTCAAACCACCCTCAAACTGACACCAAACGACCTGTTACCACCATGAGAAGGATCCCTAATGAAAGCACAATAACTCAAGGTGCGTTTTGTGCTTTTTCGTAAGCGCCGTCATCGATAACCGAGGTCAAAAGGTTGGGTTTTCCTAATCGTTCTTAGATCTGTGGTTTTAGGAAATTTTAGGCCGCAAAACTCCCAGAAAAGAAAGAAGGACGACAAATAAAGAGGAAAAGGAAGAAAGAGGACCGAAATCGGCAACAGAAACACCACGGAAAGGAGAGAGAAAACTCGCCAGAAAATTGGCCAAAGTCGGGTAAGGAAGACGAGATCCATAGATCCGAGTCAACCCGAACCCAAGACTCGAGAGAGCCAGCCCATTCTTTCCCTCGACCTCTACCTTCAGCCCAGCCCAACTACAGCGGCCCATACCTCAAACCAGCCCAGTAGCTATGGTTTAGTTGAACCAACCCGAGACCAGACCCACGGTCCAATCGAGCCAGCCTACAACCCAAACACTTGCAACCCAGCCCAGTAAGCCGAGGCCCAACGATTAGTCTTGGCCCAGTATCCTTTTGCAGCCCACGACCTGGACCACTACTTGAACCGTGCTGCGACCCGCGCTACGATGCAACGCTACCGTACGACGTAGCTCGCTCTGTTGCTGCCAAGTGTCACATAGCGGCGCAGGCGGTCCCTTGCCTCGTCTCGGTGCAACGGCTTGGGCTCCTCCAGTGACGCTCCGGCGGCTCCCAGCGGCTGTTCAGCTCGGCTCACCTATTTTCAGCTCGATTTCCACTGTTTCGACCCTCCCGAATCTGTTTTTGGGTTCGATTAAGGTATCTGAGGCCGTTTTAGCGCCATATTTCACATTTATTGAATTATAGGTAAATTAATTGTGAAATACTAACGGAAAGTGGTGAACGGTGTGATAGGAAACAAACTCCGGCAACGTAGGAAGCAGCTCTCACGGAACGGGAGCTTACATTTAGCTATTTAGGGAGTACTTCGGCCAAGGCCAACCAAGTAAGTGGCCTTACTATAGGATAGGCTAAACATTGTATGAGTTATGATGATGTATGAGTTATGATGATGTGTGGGTTACGATACTTGATGATGTGTGCAGTACATACATATTTTGATGAATGACGAACTTGATATGTTTGATGCACTTTGTGGCAATATGATGAGTATGATGATTGCATGATGTTTACCTTAATATGATGATGTTTTCCATATTGAGCATGCTATATGATGATGCGTGTCATATTGCATCATGTCGTTAGATCGACATAGGACACAACCTTAAGAGCGTGAAAATGATATTAATATAAATATCCACGAGTATGTGTTACCTAGAGTAACAAAGGATGAGACTAGAGGGTTGTATCAGAAGAGACATTATGATGGATTTAGAGGGACCTCATGCATATTGTATGTAAATAAGCATAGGGCTACTTCCCCTAGAGATGATGAGTGCGGACGCGCACCATATGATGAGCGCGAATGCGCACAAGTGCAAACGCACACAGATGAGAATGTTCATGAGGCGCATGACACTATGGGGTTCCACTGACCTCCAGACGTCGCTACATATTAGCTTGACCAGAGGGTCCAGGGGGTGTGCTAGCGCCCTTGGGATTCACACTCGAACGTGTGAGTCGTGTGTTGGGAAGTACTACACATCCAATTCGTCCGAGACTGGACGCTACCCCTAAGAGGATTAGAGATAGGTCCCTAAATCATGATTGCATGTGTTTGCATTTGTGTGGCCCCTATAGTGGGGCCACTTACTGAGTATTCTTTGAAATACTTAGGCCGTGTGCCACATCATTTTTCAGGTAAAGGGCAAGGAGCACTTGTACGGAGGACAGCGGCATCGCGAGCAGAGACTATGGCACATGCATAGGGTAGACTCATATTTAAATTCTTAGTTTTGAGTTATAATAGGTTGTTTTGCATTGCATTGTTTTAAATTATTTTGTATTTGTTTTTATTATCTCTAAATTTTAGTATTTTGTATTTAAACAGGTAAGACCATGGCTGTGTTTTCCAGAGGAGTTATTTTAAACGTTTTTAAAAGTTTACATTATAAATGATGTTCATGTAAGAGTTATATTTCCGCATTATAGATGAGCATGAGACGTTAGTGGCGACTCTAAATATGTGAAATTTAGGGTTGTTACATGAACAAGGGGCCCCACCCTCTCATTGGCCTAAGAGGGATTCGGTTTGGTGGTTGGACCACAAACCAATTGTTCATCAGAGGATCAGTGGGACTTAAGGAACAAGAAGTAACTTTAGGGGTAAAAACGGTAAATTGACCCAGCTCTAGTTACGAACAACCTGTGAAGGATCGACTTACTAATCATGGTTATATCAAATGGACAGAAATATATCTATAGTGAGGGGAGTGCAACTACTAGTCTATAGTGGAGTGTCCTCGTAGTTAACGAATGTTGGTTAAAAGGTTAATGAGTTTAGCTAGTTGATCTCGGATCGTTGGAGCCCATGAACTCAAACAGTACCAAAGAACTGGAGTTTGATCCGGGTGCTCAAAATCCTACCCGACCTATTCACTAACCAACGATACGCGACCCGTGACTGTATATGCGCACGTAGAAAACTTCTTTGGTGCTAGAAAAGCACGTGAGAGCGTGTATAGACTTTCTTTTTGTCCTCTAATCCTACTCGAGAAGGCACACGACAAATCTGTAAGTAACAACATGAAAACCTACAAAGCAGTACTTTTACAATTCGCTTGCTTATGAATGCATGCTAGTAAAATTAATCCTAGGTAGCTATTCTTGATTAACAACGACCTAGCAAACTTACTAAGAATGAAAACAGACTTGCTAGTTGTTGAAATTTCTTGTCTTACCCAGTATACTGTCTTGATATACTTTAGTACTGGTGTAAGTAATCATGCTATGACAGCGGATGAGATGTTTATTTATCAGCAATCTGGCTGCTGGATGGATGTTATCGTCCCATTGAGCATGTGTGACTCCTGGTGAATTATTGTGTGATCTCTCCCTTTAAAGAATAAGCAACAGAATCGAGTTAAGTCTAGGGTAAGCACGGAGATTGGTGGGTCGAGACTTAGGATTGAACACCTTTAAAGGTCTGAGACCAATGGAATCTCGAAGGGCGATCAGAGGGTGAGACAATATTATAACAAAATAGTGTGCGCACATAAGTAATTTACAACACGACAAAATTTAAAACAAAAAATAAGAAACGAACTCAAAGAATTTTAAAACAAAAGAGTTGAGGACGACGGGTGAGTTTATTCTATGGCACCTGCCCAAGAGTCCACTCCCGACTTCGACCAGCTCCTTACCTGAAAAAAATGGAGAATAAGGAATGAGTACAAAGACTTAATATGTAGCCTGCTTGTAGGCTCTCAATCCATTTGTTGATATGCTAGGATACCACACTCTTTCTTGTCTTGTTCTTGTTTCTTATTGTAAGTACTTAGGCCCACTTGTTGTTAACTTGGGGTTCTTATCGTGATTTATTCGAAGGACATTGGTCCTTGGATTCTAAAACCTTGGTCATCCTTTAAGGGCCTTAGTACCATGGTTCTTGGTTCTTGGTTCTTGTACTTAGAACTAGGGTCTTGATCCATGTTCTAGACCTAGATCTTTCTCTTGTTCTTGGTACTTTCTAGGTATTTATTCTGTTATTGATTTATTCTCCAAGACACTCCCCCTAGGATTTACGGCACTAGCCATACACCTGGCAATCCTATGTCCAAGGCTTGTTACTCAGTGGTAGATCGACTACACTGCATTGTGGACACATCGTGTTTTAGGACATTAATCACGATGCAAGGTAGTAGTTACCCTGCACGTAAGATCCGTCCTATGAGAGGCCGTTGATCATGTGAGTAACTTGTTTAGGTGGCATGTACCGAGGGGTAGCACCCCCTCACCATAGGGTTACTTCATGGCCTGTGGGACGGGTTCACCAGTTAATACTCCCATGGATGCAAGCAGACCAACACTCACCATGTTCTTCCCCACCGTGTACCATTGCGAAGGCTAAGTTTTCAGCCCAGGCCTTTGTATCAAGAGTGTGGAAACTCGGGACAAAAGTAAACAATTGGTTCCCTGCTAGGTTAAGGATGTGATGAGAGACTACAAGTAGATTGCTTGATCGTGACGAGAGGGTACTCTAGAGTTTAGAAGTAATAGAGGGATTATGGACCTAGGGAATCATGTATCTCATTCCTGCTTCCCTCGTTAGATGAATTTGGCATATATTAATACACATTTTGATTTCCCTCTTATTTTATAAACATTGACTGGCAAAAATTTTCCTATGATGGTGTTAATATAACACATGCGGAAGAAATTTGGATCTTAGGCACTCTAAGTACATCAATTATAGTAAATTAGCTGGCATGTTCAAAAGCATTAAAACTCAATGAGTTTGAATACTAACCTTCTGTCGCTCAAATTTCCTTCTTTTTTTTTTTTCACGAACCGGTTTCGAACCACCACTAGTGTCTTCTCCACTATCCTCCGGCCTTAGAACGAGATTATGGAATCCGGTGAGTGACTAAACTTGGGAGGGATTTAGTAAATATGAAGAGAGTGTTTATGAGAGGTTTTCCTCACGGTTTTTCCCAAAGTAAGACATTCCATGTACCATGATCACTCAATTTATAGAGTCATGTTTGCATGTTCATGCAAGTTTGAGTTAACCAAATTTTGACACTCAAATTCCACTCAAATATGTGGGGTTTATTTCGCAAGCATGCAAGTTTGGTTAAACCAAATTTTGACACCTCAAAATACCACTAACATGATTTTCCATTAAATGAAGTCAACATTTTTACTTTCTTCATTTTAATTCAACAATTAATTTCAAATTAAAGTAATATTAAATGATTAATTAAACTATTTAATTAATATTTAATATTAATTCAAATGTCAATCCCAATCAACACATATTTGAATAAAATATTTAAATCTTATTTAAATATCTCAAATTCTCTCTTTTTGTTTAATTTGTAAATAAAACAAAAATGCAGTTAAATATATCGTATATATGTAGCGCATATTCCCTAATTCGAATTCGAACACTTCGACCTCACTTGTCACACTATTCTATGGTTTAGTCCGATATGAGCTAGTAGAGGGACCTAATGGACCTATAGATCATGGGCTCCAACGATCCAAGATTAACCAGTTAAACTTCTTAACCTTGTTAACCAACATTCGTTAACTACTAGGACACTCCACTATAGCCTAGTAGTTGCACTCCCCTCACTATAGATATATTTCTGTCCATTTGATATAACCATGATTGGTAAGTCGATCCTTCACAGGTTGTTCGTTACTAGAGCTGGGTCAATTTACCGTTTTACCCCTGAAGTTACTTCTTGTTCCTTATGTCTCACTGATCCTCTAATGAACAATTGGTTTGTGGTCCAACCAGTGAACCGAATCACTCTCAGGCCAATGAGAGGGTGGGGGCCCTTTGTTCAACAACTGGAGTCAGTACTTAAAGGAACTACCTCTCTTCTATCCCTAAAAGTGGGTAAGAGTGAATTCCTTCTTACACCCTATGTCCCCAGCTATTCGCCCAGTCTTACCCCTGAAATGGGAGGCAATAAGCATTTGTAAATGGTATCAGAGCCTTCTATTCATGAGGGAAGAGGAGTTACTCGATCTTTAAGAGCGATATCACAGAAACCAGGAGGAAGATATGAAAATTCAGAAGAATTTGAAGTATGTGATAGCTGAGCGAATAGCCCTTGTGTTCCAGGTGGTAAGACGCGGGAAGTGCAGTAAGTCCGTTGGCAAGCTTGGGTGCTTAGTCATATGAAAAATTCTGAAGAAAATCTTATCTACAACGTGACAACTTTACCAAAGACAAAACAAAGATTGACAACTTGTCAGCCACACAGTAAAGGCTCACATGCCAATTACTAATGTCGGTAAATTATTAGTCTTTTAAATTATTAGTTTACTTTATGTCTTATAGGAAAACAGATCTTGCAGGGGTCCTGTCCTCTTAGATTCGATCTTATCTCTTAGTTGACGTTTTTCAAATTTACGAACAAACTCGAAGTCTATAAAGGGACTTCATCAATGTAAAGAGGGCATCGATCGGCCGATAGCTCTCTCTTGAATATCAATTGAACAATTTAGAGAAAAATCATCCTACTCTTTTCTTATCTATCTTATGAACGAATTTCTTAGAAAGCTCAGAAAATCAAGCCATCTCAAATGCTCTACCGATGAAGAAGAAAGTTCAAATGAACATCGAAGGGGAGAAAATCTCACAATCTCAAATACTATCAATCAAGAATACCAGATTGCTAGAATCGAAGATCAACTCAAAAATTGGACTATTCCAAAGGTAGATCCTAAAACTATCTACCAAATTTCAACCTTCAATTTTACTCAAAGATCATGCATCAAATTCTCAGAGAAGAACATCCCAATTCATAGCAATAGGGAATCTCTGAATCTTTTTTCAAGATCTCTTATACTCCAACATCGTGAAGAGTTTAACTATCTCCATGTCGGTCTTGTCCAAGTCGCGGTAAAACCATTGTTCAGACTTGGATTAGATATCCCAGTCCTTATCTCCTTACGAGATAAGAGACATGAAGATTTCTCAAATTCTTTATTGGGAATGGTTCAATCCAATTTAGAGAATGGACCAGTCTATTTCAATTGTTATCCAAACTTTACTCTGTCTCTCCAGGACCCACACATATTATCAGCTCTCATGCTAGATTTACAGTCAAAAAATTTAAACATCAAGGCTGAAACCCATTCTTCAGTCGTTATATTCAGGGTTTATTATAAGCTCATGAATACAAACATTTCTCCAAGAGCATTAAGATCCTCACCAAAAGGATGGACTATGCTCATAGAAGCAAATATTGGAAAATCATCAGTGACTGTCCCCAAAACACTCTCTTGGGATCAAATAACCAGAAGCACTCTCTGGAAAATAGAAGATGCAAATCTTCCAAAGAGGAAAGAATCTCAAAACCCAGTCCAAATTATCGAACATGACGATGGAAGCGTTGAAATAAAATTCAGCGAAGAACCTTCGTCAGAGTCAAAAGTAAAAGAATTCCTGAGTTCTAGACCAAGTACTTCAGGAATATCAAGATCAATGTATGACCCCTTAAAGGTAAAAGAGGTCAGTTATGATCAAAAAAGAGCGTCAATCCACTATGAAGATGGCTCAAGGTCTCCAACCCATACGGATATGGATACTCAATCCGTCTACGAAAGCCAGCTAAATGTCATTACAGCTGATTTCCAGATAGACAAAGAATTTTTGAAAGCAGATTTTATGTCAACTACCAACTCTTCAAAAAGAAATGCCTTCTTCCAAACCTACAAAGAGGCTGAGCGAAATGAATTAAGAGCTCAGTGGTATTCTCATATGGAAGCCATCAAAGAAAATATACCATTCTTCGAATGGTTTGAAGAAAATATTCTGCAGGTATGCACCTTGACCCAGAGGAGTTGGAAGACTACCAAAAGAGGCGAGGTATATTCGAAACATCCTCCGTTAGAAGAAGTCGAATTCGACAACCACTACGGAGAAAAGGTCAAAGCTAGCCCTTTCAAACATATTCCAGAAGGACTAGAAAAGGGTAATCCGACCCTAAAAGATATCAAGAATATCCAGCATCAAAACAATTATTCAAATAAGATTTTATCCACGATCGCTACTCAACTTGAAAGTATCGAGGGAAAAATCTCAAAGAAATCAGGTACTCAGCAAGAACAGGCAAGCAGCTCTGTACCAAAGGTTGATGAGTCAATACCAATACTCAGACCGGCAAATCTCGAAATATTTACAAAAAGGATTTCAAAAGAAGAGGCTGCAATGGCCAAGATAGAGGAAAAGTTAGACAGGATATTAAATCCCGCCATGACGCCTCAAGATTCATCTGTCAATGTCGTTAACAATGATGACGAGAACCAAGAATTCGAAGACGAGATTGCAAACGAGAGAGAAGAACCTTTCTACAATCGAATTGAAAGGATCTCTAGAAGAAGTCAAAATAATGCCAGTAATCAGAAAAACTGGTATCCTCAACCGTCTTTTCCGGATATCCAGTTCGAAGAAAAGACACTACAAACTCAAGCTCATTACGATGGTTTAGCAATCTATGAATGGAATATCGATTAATTGTCTGACTATCTGATAATGAATGTTGTAAATGAAATGATGATGGCCGCAGGCGCGTATAAATTACAAGGCCATAAATCCGACCATCAGATAGCTCAAGTTTTGGTAACCGGATTTACCGGGCAACTCAAGGATTGGTGGGACAAATATCTCGACGAAACAACCCGCCAACAGATATTAAACCACTATGTCATTAGACCAACTACTCAAATTATCAAAGAAGGTCCATCAACTAGGACCGAGGTACAACATGAAAGGGTAGAGGATGCTGTCAACACCCTCATATATACCCTCATAGAATTCTTCGTCGGCGACCCTCTAAAATACCAGGAGAGATCCGCTGAGATACTCATGAATCTGAAATGTCCTACCTTAGGTGATTTCAGGTGGTACAAAGACATGTACTTCAGCAAAGTTCTTATTAGAACAGATAGTTCGTTGGAATTCTGGAAAGAGAATTTCGTCAATGGACTACCAAAACACTTCTCAAGGAGGATCAAAGATGGTCTTAAGACAAAGTACAATGGAACAATTCCATGGCAAACTTTGTCATACGGATCCATAGCATCCTTCATCATAGAAGAAGGACTCAGACTTTGTAATGAGTCAAAGATTCAAAACAAGCTCAATTCTTCGATATCAAACAGAAAAGAGCTTGGTAGATTTTGCGATCAATATGGATGCAAGGGAATAGAAGCTCCCTCAACCTCCAGACGGAAGAAGGTTAAGACGCATCCAAAACCTTATCATTCATACAGGCCTAGAGAAACATATCGGAGTAAACCCGTGCAGTCTCAGAAGCCAACATACTCAAGAAGGAAGTATATTCCTACAAAAACCCATAGAGGAAAGAAAAAGCAAACTTGCTTCAAATGTCGTGAAGAAGGACACTATGCTAACAAGTGTCCAATCAAAGGAAAGATCAATGAGTTGGATATAGATCAAGAGCTGAAAAATCAGCTATTACGACTGACCCTAACTGACTCAGAGCAATCAAGCGAGGGAGAAATCCTCGAACTCCAAGAAGAATCTGATTCATATTCTAGCACAGAATACGAATCAGAACAAGAAGGAAAAAGAACGTGCGAAGGATGCATAAATGTCCTTACCAAGGATCAAGAAATTCTACTCGAAGTAGTAGAAAAAGTTCAAGACCCAGAAATTCAACAGAAGATTGCTCAACGACTTAGGGATGCGAAGACAATCTCTAGGCCAACTGAAAGGGAAGAAAGAAATCCCTACAGACTCCAATTTGTTCTCCAAAGATTTGAAAAACCGAGGGAACTCACTACTCAAGATTTACAAAGAGAGATTAATAATCTCAAACAAGAGGTACAGGCGCTAAGATCTGAAACCAGGTCAGAATCTTATACGCTTCGTCAAGAAATTCTCAATCTTCAGGAAAGGCTGCCAGCACAAAAGGAAACGACGCAACCGAACCTGGATGAAGAAGATTTTCAAAGTTCCTTCGTTGGAGCCATCACCACTTCTCAATTTCAAAAATGGTACGCTCTCGTTACCTTAAAAATTTATGATTTCAAAATCACACTAAAGGCTCTCATAGATAATGGAGCCGATCAAAATTGCATTCAAGAAGGCTTAATACGTACAAAGTATTTTGAAAAAACTACTGAGGGCCTTAGAGGTGCTAACAACAACAAACTCAAAATTAATTACAAACTATCAAAAGTTCATGTTTGCAATGATGGAATTTGCTTCGTAAATTCCTTCCTTCTAGTAAAAGAACTAATCCTAGGTACTCATTTCATTACTCAATTATATCCTTTTAGAATAACTGAAAAAGGGTTAGAATCAAAAGCCTTAGGAAAGAAGATAAAATTTAACTTTCTTTCCCATAAGGATTAGCGAAATAAATAACCTTCAAAAGAATACAATTATTCAATCAATAAATGTATTAAATTATAAAGAAAAACAAATTTCTTTTTTGAAATAAGAAATTTCATTCAAAAGAATAGAAGAACAAATTCAAAACAAAACTGTCCAGTTTAAAATTAAAACTTTACAAACTCAATTAGAAAAAGAAGTTTGTTCAAATATCCCAAATGCATTTTGGAATAGGAAACAACATATTGTTGATCTTCCTTATATCAAAGCTTTCGAGGAGAAAAATATTCCTACAAAAGTCCGACCTATTCAAATGAATAAAGAATTACTAACGTTCTGCAAAGCAGAAATTAATGATCTTTTGTTTTGAAATCTTCATGTCTCTTATCTCGTAAGGAGATAAGGACTGGGATATCTAATCCAAGTCTGAACAATGGTTTTACCGCGACTTGGACAAGACCGACATGGAGATAGTTAAACTCTTCACGATGTTGGAGTATAAGAGATCTTGACGGGGAAGTATCCCGATACACATGACATACATACATGCACGAGGTCCCATGATTTTTATTCACTACATATAGTTCAAGTAATCATACTATAGCCAGAGTGTTCTTAGTTTATTGGATTTAGATTAGTGATCGTAAAGTTCACTTTATTCAATAACAATCTTTACTTGATAAACAACAATAATAACTTTATTGAAAATAGAATATGTTTTTGTTTACAAACTATATGTTTTAGGGCATAAAACCCAACATCCTAGAGATTCAGGGTGTGACATGATGCAAATTGGAGACGCCACAAGCATATGTCTCTTTTGAAAGCTTTTGGCCTGAAACGCAGCACTTATGGCTCCGTGATAGGTGCAAACGTGGAACTGTAGGAACTTGTCTTTGGACGGCTAAAGATGATGGAATTTACTTGAGAAACTTTCTTGCTAATGTTGATGAATTGATTCACAAGTGGAACTATAAAAGTTAGAGAAGCTTTATTATCTCCTTTTGGTGGAATTATCCTTCCGGAACCAATGAAAAATAATGGAATAACACAAAAATGTTGTTTTTTTTTGTATGAAATTTATTTGGTAACGAAGTGTATTGTTGTTCTCCAAAATTTTAAATTATGAAGAAAAACAAAATATTATATTTGTATATGAATACAAGTTTTCAAAGTTGTAATATAGTTTTTATATTAAAACTAAAAAAAATGATGATTTTTACGGACCAATCTGAGAGAGAGTTTAGAACAATAAAATCTAAAATAGGTATTAAAAGCTCATGTTTCTGCCATCTTCACATCCATCTTTGAATAGGATGGTAGGCACAATCCTTGAATTTCCATATATCTTATTAAAAGTTTCACATATTACATTGTAGTTCCACAATCTTTCTTGATGTCCGATTTTCAAGAATTTTGATCTCGGACCAAAACTAAAAATATGAAAAAGCAAACAAAAAAAATGAAAAGTAACATAAAATAAAACATGAAAATTCGATAAAATATAAATTTAAAGGAAGATAAACAACACCAAAATTAAATACAAAATAATATTTAATTACAAGAGGGTCCTCTTAAATTTCTTTATAAATGCGAAAATGGTGTTGGGATATACGAACACAACTAGTGAGGCAAACACCTTATATCGTGTAAAGTTATATTATTCGGTTAGTAATGCAATCACACACAATATATGACTGTGACCTATCGTTTAAACCATAGCATGACCTTAGGCTTTTTTCAATTCTTGGCAGAGTTGGATGCATGGTACTTTTCTACACACGGCCCACGTACGCATACATGGACCCTTCAGACGGATTGGTATACGTGCCCCTTAGGCCGGACTTTGTCGGGCACAACACAATACACGTGACTGGACCCTCATAAAAGAAAAGGTCTTCATGATAACATGTCGAACATATATATCGAAGGTATGCATCTGTACTAACTTAACATAACGGGGAAGTATCCCGATACACATGACATACATACATACATGCACGAGGTCCCATGATTTTTATTCACTACATATAGTTCAAGTAATCATACTATAGCCAGAGTGTTCTTAGTTTATTGGATTTAGATTAGTGGTCGTAAAGTTCACTTTATTCAATAACAATCTTCACTTGATAAACAACAATAATAACTTTATTGAAAATAGAATATGTTTTTGTTTACGTTTTAGGGCATAAAACCCAACATCCTAGAGATTCAGGGTGTGACATGATGAAATCAAAACCCCATAACGGTTCTCCCAACAGGCATTGAGTAATTCTTGCGAAAGAAGTCTTGCGCAATTCCTGTTTGAAACTATAGTTCTAGAATTTTTTGAACTTATCTGTTCTACCTCACCCTAAAATTTCTAAGGTCCTCGTAAAAAGTTTGAAAGTTCAACTTAAAAAAATAAATCGGGAATTTAATACCTTGTTGGACTTGGGTGCTATACCATATGTAATCTATGAATTGCTTTCTCTATTTTATGTTTTCTACCGGGAAGTATTCATATTTTGTTGTCCATTTTATGAGAGTGTTTTAAAAATCAATGAAATATTTATTATTCTTGGGCTAATAACTATTATCTATTCAAGGAATTTTGTTATTGAAAATCTAATAAATCTCTCAAATTATCCCAAAATTAACCTTAAATTGTGTTGCATAACGGAGATTAGTTAAATGATTGAGTTTTTTTTGCAACCATAGCATGCATTTACATAGTTTCTTGCATGTACTATAAGTACGTATATTTATTCACATGTCCAACACAAATTGGTAGTTAAGCTAAAGGTTGATTAGGAAATGATAAAGAATATTGTCGTTTTCTTTCTTTTCACGGTGGCTTTAGTTGGGGCTCAGGTTCCAAGGGTCGCGTTACCACCACCAGGACCTTCTAGATATTACATTCATGTGGTTAACGGGCTAAGCAAACTTGGGTTGCTTGTGCATTGTCAGTCTAAAGACGATGACTTGGGGTATCATCGTTTGCTTAATCATGGAGATGATTACCAGTGGAACTTCAAGGTTAGCTTTTGGGGATCAACCCTCTATTGGTGCAAATTGGAGACGCCACAAGCATATGTCTCATTTGAAAGCTTTTGGCCTGAAACGCAGCACTTATGGCTCCGTGATAGGTGCAAACGTGGAACTGTAGGAACTTGTCTTTGGACGGCTAAAGATGATGGAATTTACTTGAGAAACTTTCTTGCTAATGTTGATGAATTGATTCACAAGTGGAACTATAAAAGTTAGAGAAGCTTTATTATCTCCTTTTGGTGGAATTATCCTTCCGGAACCAATGAAAAATAATGGAATAACACAAAAATGTTGTTTTTTTTTTGTATGAAATTTATTTTGTAACGAAGTGTATTGTTGTTCTCCAAAATTTTAAATTATGAAGAAAAACAAAATATTATATTTGTATATGAATACTGTTGGGTTTTATGTCCTAAAACTCATAGTTTGTAAACAAAGATATATTCTATTTTCAATAAAGTTATTATTGATGTTTATTCAGTAATAAATTGTTATTGAATAAAGTGAACTTTACGATCATTAATCTAAATCCAATAAACTAAGAACACTCTGGCTATAGTATGATTACTTGAACTATATGTAGAGACATAAGAGTGGATCAAGTTCAAGTATATAGTCAAAATGATCTATAGTATAAGGATAAGACTGAGTACCTTATTCTGGGGACACTATGGATGCAGCCCACTTTTGTATATGATATAAACAATGTGATCACTAAATTGTGCATGTGGAGACATGTGAGTGGGGGCGTCCTATGCAATGAGTATTGCATAAGATCGGACCATGAAGAAAACCACTCTCACTTTATAAAGTCGTTTACTGTTGAGACTGATTTTCTTTTCATTTGATAACCTAGGTAACTCGGTTTTAATCCTGAGCTAACCATGAACTCCTGTTTATTCGGAATTATCCTTAGATTTGCATGGGTGAGAGTGGCTCTAGTTCGCCGACTCAACAGGCCTCCCATTTCAGGGGTAAGACTGGGTGAATGGCTGGGGACATGGGGTGCAAGACGGAATTCACTCCTACCCTCTTTTAGGGATAGAAGAAAGGTAGTTCCCTTAAGCACTGACTCCATGTCTTGAACAAGGGGCCCCACCCTCTCATTGGCCTGAGAGGGATTCGGTTTACTGGTTGGACCACAAACCAATTGTTCATTAGAGGATCAGTGAGACATAAGGAACAAGAAATGACTTCAGGGGTAAAACGGTAAATTGACCCAGCTCTAGTTACGAACAACCTGTGAAGGATCGACTTACTAATCATGGTTATATCAGATGGACAGAAATATATCTATAGTGAGGGGAGTGCAACTACTAGGCTATAGTGGAGTGTCCTAGTAGTTAACGAATGTTGGTTAACCAGGTTAATGAGTTTAATCGGTTAATCTTCGATCGTTGGAGCCCATGATCTATAGGTCCATTAGGTCCCTCTGCTAGCTCATATCGGACTAAACCATAGAACAGTGTGACGAGTGAGTTCGAAGTGTTCGAATTCAAATTAGGGAATATGCGTTACATATATACGATATATTTAACCGCAATTTTGTTTTATTTACGAATTAAACGAAAAGAGAGAATCTGAGATATTTAAATAAGATTTAAATATCTTAAATCAATTATGTGTCGGAATTGATTGGGATTGACATTTGAATTAATATTAAATATTAATTAAATAGTTTAATTAATCATTTAATGTTACTTTAATTTGAAATTCATTATTCAAATTAATTGTTGAATTAAAATGAAGAAAGTCAAAATGTTGACTTTCATCTAATGGAAAAATCCATGTTAGTGGAATTTTGAGGTGTCAAAATTTGGTTTAACCAAACTTGCATGTTTGCCAAATAAACCCCACAAGTTTGAGTGGAATTTTGAGTGTCAAAATTTGGTTAACTCAAACATGCATGCTTGCCACATAATCCCAAACATTTGAGTGGAATTTTAAGTGTCAAAATTTGGTGATCTCAAGTTTGCATGAACATGCAAACTTGACTCTTTAAATAGAGTGATCATGATACTTGGAAGGGATTCTTCTTCATCTTGATGAAAAAACCTTGAAACAAACACTCTCTTTCACATATACAAAATCCCTCCCAAGTTTAGTCACTCACCGGATTCCACAATCCCGTTCTAAGGCCGGAGGATAGTGGAGAAGACACTAGTGGTGGTTCGAAACCGGTTCGTGAGGCAAAAGGAGTTTGAACTACAAAAGGTTAGTATTTAAACCCATTAAGTTTTAATACTTATGAACATGCTAGTTATTTACAATAATTGATGTTCTAAAAGTGCCTAAGATCCAAATTGCTTCCGCATGTGTTATATTAACACCATCAAATACAAGTTTTCAAAGTTGTAATATAGTGTTTATATTAAAACTAAAAAAAATGATGATTTTTACGGACCAATCTGAGAGAGAGTTTAGAACAATAAAATCTAAAATAGGTATTAAAAGCTCATGTTTCTGCCATCTTCACATCGATCTTAGAATAGGATGGTAGGCACAATCCTTGAATTTCCATATATCTTATTAAAAGTTTCACATATTACATTGTAGTTCCACAATCTTTCTTGATGTCCGATTTTCAAGAATTTGGATCTCGGACCAAAACTAAAAATATGAAAAAGCAAACAAAAAAAATGAAAAGTAACATAAAATAAAACATGAAAATTCGATAAAATATAAATTTAAAGGAAGATAAACAACACCAAAATTAAATACAAAATAATATTTAATTACAAGAGGGTCCTCTTAAATTTCTTTATAAATGCGAAAATGGTGTTGGGATATACGAACACAACTAGTGAGGCAAACACCTTATATCGTGTAAAGTTATATTATTCGGTTAGTAATGCAATCACACACAATATATGACTGTGACCTATCGTTTAAACCATAGCATGACCTTAGGCTTTTTTCAATTCTTGGCAGAGTTGGATGCATGGTACTTTTCTACACACGGCCCACGTACGCATACATGGACCCTTCAGACGGATTGGTATACGTGCCCCTTAGGCCGGACTTTGTCGGGCACAACACAATACACGTGACTGGACCCTCATAAAAGAAAAGGTCTTCATGATAACATGTCGAACATATATATCGAAGGTATGCATCCGTACTAACTTAACATAACGGGGAAGTATCCCGATACACATGACATACATACATACATGCACGAGGTCCCATGATTTTTATTCACTACATATAGTTCAAGTAATCATACTATAGTCAGAGTGTTCTTAGTTTATTGGATTTAGATTAGTGGTCGTAAAGTTCACTTTATTCAATAACAATCTTCACTTGATAAACAACAATAATAACTTTATTGAAAATAGAATATGTTTTTGTTTACAAACTATACGTTTTAGGGCATAAAACCCAACATCCTAGAGATTCAGGGTGTGACATGATGAAATCAAAACCCCATAACGGTTCTCCCAACAGGCATTGAGTAATTCTTGCGAAAGAAGTCTTGCGCAATTCCTGTTTGAAACTATAGTTCTAGAATTTTTTGAACTTATCTGTTCTACCTCACCCTAAAATTTCTAAGGTCCTCGTAAAAAGTTTGAAAGTTCAACTTAAAAAAATAAATCGGGAATTTAATGCCTTGTTGGACTTGGGTGCTATACCATATGTAATCTATGAATTGCTTTCTCTATTTTATATTTTCTACCGGGAAGTATTCATATTTTGTTGTCCATTTTATGAGAGTGTTTTAAAAATCAATGAAATATTTATTATTCTTGGGCTAATAACTATTATCTATTCAAGGAATTTTGTTAGTGAAAATCTAATAAATCTCTCAAATTATCCCAAAATTAACCTTAAATTGTGTTGCATAACCGAGATTAGTTAAATGATTGAGTTTTTTTGCAACCATAGCATGCATTTACATAGTTTCTTGCATGTACTATAAGTACGTATATTTATTCACATGTCCAACACAAATTGGTAGTTAAGCTAAAGGTTGATTAGGAAATGATAAAGAATATTGTCGTTTTCTTTCTTTTCACGGTGGCTTTAGTTGGGGCTCAGGTTCCAAGGGTCGCGTTACCACCACCAGGACCTTCTAGATATTACATTCATGTGGTTAACGGGCTAAGCAAACTTGGGTTGCTTGTGCATTGTCAGTCTAAAGACGATGACTTGGGGTATCATCGTTTGCTTAATCATGGAGATGATTACCAGTGGAACTTCAAGGTTAGCTTTTGGGGATCAACCCTCTATTGGTGCAAATTGGAGACGCCACAAGCATATGTCTCATTTGAAAGCTTTTGGCCTGAAACGCAGCACTTATGGCTCCGTGATAGGTGCAAACGTGGAACTGTAGGAACTTGTCTTTGGACGGCTAAAGATGATGGAATTTACTTGAGAAACTTTCTTGCTAATGTTGATGAATTGATTCACAAGTGGAACTATAAAAGTTAGAGAAGCTTTATTATCTCCTTTTGGTGGAATTATCCTTCCGGAACCAATGAAAAATAATGGAATAACACAAAAATGTTGTTTTTTTTTTTTTTGTTTGAAATTTATTTCGTAACGAAGTGTATTGTTGTTCTCCAAAATTTTAAATTATGAAGAAAAACAAAATATTATATTTGTATATGAATACAAGTTTTCAAAGTTGTAATATAGTTTTTATATTAAAACTAAAAAAAAAATGATGTTTTTTACGGACCAATCTGAGAGAGAGTTTAGAACAATAAAATCTAAAATAGGTATTAAAAGCTCATGTTTCTGTCATCTTCACATCGATCTTAGAATAGGATGGTAGGCACAATCCCTTAATTTCCATATATCTTATTAAAAGTTTCACATATTACATTGTAGTTCCACAATCTTTCTTGATGTCCGATTTTCAAGAATTTTGATCTCGGACCAAAACTAAAAATATGAAAAAGCAAACAAAAAAAATGAAAAGTAACATAAAATAAAACAAGAAAATTCGATAAAATATAAATTTAAAGGAAGATAAACAACACCAAAATTAAATACAAAATAATATTTAATTACAAGAGGGTCCTCTTAAATTTCTTTATAAATGCGAAAATGGTGTTGGGATATACGAACACAACTAGTGAGGCAAACACCTTATATCGTGTAAAGTTATATTATTCGGTTAGTAATGCAATCACACACAATATATGACTGTGACCTATCGTTTAAAACATAGCATGACCTTAGTTTTTTTTCAATTCTTGGCAGAGTTGGATGCATGGTACTTTTCTACACACGGTCCACGTACGCATACATGGACCCTTCAGACGGATTGGTATACGTGCCCCTTAGGTCGGACTTTGTCGGGCACAACACAATACATGTGACTGGACCCTCATAAAAGAAAAGGTCTTCATGATAACATGTCGAACATATATATCGAAGGTATGCATCCGTACTAACTTAACATAACGGGGAAGTATCCCGATACACATGACATACATACATGCACGAGGTCCCATGATTTTTATTCACTACATATAGTTCAAGTAATCATACTATAGCCAGAGTGTTCTTAGTTTATTGGATTTAGATTAGTGATCGTAATGTTCACTTTATTCAATAACAATCTTTACTTGATAAACAACAATAATAACTTTATTGAAAATAGAATATGTTTTTATTACAAACTATACGTTTTAGGGCATGGTACTTTTCTTCAATTCTCTAACAATCTTTGTGAAGCTAACTCGTTTATGTTTGCTCATAATGCAGTTCTCACAAGGACTCATAACAATCTCCGCATCAAATACACCTTGTTCATAGCCGACGATTTTTCGTACATATTCGACAGCGTCTTCAACAGACCTGACGTTGTCTTCTCCTTAATAATGTTGAACGCCATGTTTCTCGATAGCGTCAACCGGATCAGCCCCAAGGCTTGTCGATCCTTGAGCTTCCACTGTTCCGTGGTTATGGTATCCGGCTTCACCCCCAACAGAGGTTCGTGAAGATCTTTCTGGTACAGACAATCTTCAATCTGCATTTTCCAGAAACCGAAATCGGATCCATCGAACTTCTCAATTCCAATCTTTGAACTTTCCATCTTCACAGATCGTGGCGAGTTTCGCCTGACTCTGACTTCCGCCTGCCTCTGATACCAGTTGTTAGGATCGATATCAGTCGTTAGCTCTGATACCAGTTGTTAGGATCGATATCAGTCGTTAGCTCTGATACCAATTGTTAGGATCACACAACAACGCACACGCTCGATCTAGATGAACACAAAGAATGTGATAGAGAAAATTGCAAGGAGAACTCTGGCTAAAAGGATTCTTCTTTTTTATCGATGACTTCAGGTATGTACAACAAGAGAGAGTACAGAGAATAGAAAAGTACATTTTCAAAGCTCTACCGGACCAGATATATATATATGGTATAGTTTACTATATATAGCTTTATCAGATTTAGCCATCTACTATATATAGCTATTTACCATATATAGTTTTACCGGATATAACTTTACCATATATAGCTTTACCATATATAGCTTTACTATATATAGCTTTACCAAATATAGCTTTACTTGATATAACCGTTGACCAAGCTATAAATAAGTATTAGGCTCCATAACATAACACTTTTAACCAATCTCTCAATCCTATTGAGATTAATGTGGCCTAGTCTTAAGTACCAAAGATAGGTATTAGAAGAAATCTTTTGTCGTTTATTTTGAGTTTCAGCTGTTTTAAACATCTCGGTATTTAAAATAGCTTTTGTTTCGCTCGGTTTTAACATATATAAGTTGTTTTCTAGTTTTGCAGAACAAATATGAATACCTCTTTTGCAAATGAACACTTCATTGATTTCAAAAGATACTTTATACAATTGTTCTAATAAACAAGAGATAGATATTAGATTTCTTTTCATTTTAGGAACAAAAAGTACATTATCTAATATAATGAATCTATCTCCAAAAAACAACTTTAAATTTCCTACTAATCTTGCTGAGACAACCTCTCCTGTTCCAACCCTGAGTCTTATCTCGCTGTCTGCAAGCATTCTCCAGGAGCTAGTTTCCTGGTAAAAAGAACAAATTTGATTAGTCGCCCCTGAATCTAGTATCCAAGTTGAGTTTTCATACTCTACTAAACATATTTATACAACGAGTAAATCATATTTACCTTGTTGTGTCTTTTCGTCTTTCTTCTCTGCAAGGTATTTTGGGCAGTTTCTCTTCCAGTGCTCGTTTTCGTTAAATGGAAACATTTTCCTTTATCTGCTTTTTGAACCATGTGTTTGCGGTTAGTAGGAATCTTATTTTTCCCTTTACCCTTTACCCGTCTTCTTCATCAAAACACTTTCAGAAGTTGAAGGTCCAGACTTATTTTTGAGGATGATCCTCGTAATAATTTCATGGAAATAGCAACATTTGCTTCTCCTGTTTGTCCCTTGTTCGTTAAGAGGGACTGATAAGTCTGTAGCTCATTGAGAAGAGCAGTCAAGTTATATTATATTTTGTTCATTACCACATTGGTGCGGAACTGGAAGAACCTCTTCGAAAGAGACATCATGATAAAACTGACTTGACTCTTCTCATCAATGACAACTTCATTTTCTTTTGCCACATTGAAATGGACCATCATGTCCAGGACATGTTCTCTAACTGAGGTCCCTTCTTTCATACGGCAGTTGTAAATGTATTTTATGGTTTCATGTCTAAGGGAGAAGGACGGTTGTCCAAACATCCCTTTTAGAGATTCCATAATCTCTTTAGCAGTACCCATAACATCGTGTTTCTTAGCCAAAACATCAGATATGCTGGCTAGAATGTACACTCAGGCTTTGTCATTTGCCTTTATCCATCTGTCGTACGCATCCTGAACTGTTCGGTTTGTATTTAAGATGGGGTTTGGAGGACACTCCTCAGTTAAAACAAACCTTAAATCATCAATGACCAATATTGTGTTTAGGTTTGATTTCCAAGTTGCATAATTGTCGCCGTTTAATTTCTCAGAAGCGAGTAATTGTACTATTGAGTTTGTCATGCTGTGATATAAAGAAAATTCTATTAGTGATTTGACTTAATCCTGTTTAATCAAATCAGTTTTAGCAAATGTAATAATGTATCCAAATCATTATTAATTTGCAACGATACTTTAGTGAGTTAGAGCAACTGCTACCGAGGGGCAGTCAATCACTCATTCACTAAACCAAGACATTAGTGACTTAAACACTAATCCCAGAATAACTCTTGTTCCTATAGTGTTCTTAATTATCGTTGTTTTGTTCAAGAATATACCAACTATTAGTATTTCTTCGTAAGTGTGACCCGCCATTTTCAGACCTCATAGATCGGTCCCAACAATGCTATCGAATGAAAAAGCCAAAGTTGGAAATGGACCTAAGAAATCCTATCCATTTCTTGAGTTTGCGTTGTTTCGACTCCCATGTTACGACCCTCTGAATGGGTAGTTGCTCTAGGGCAACATGCAGGTGGAACATGGGAATCTCACGGTGCAGCCTAGTGGTGGAGACCATAGGACGTATTTGATATACTTCCTTCTCCCACTTACTGTAATACTTTCTCTATTCACCTTGTTATTGACTCATGCATATACCTTTCGAATGGAGGACTCTCCCAGGGCAACATGAGGCCGAGCATGAATCTCACTGTGTGAATTTTACAGAGAGCATGAAAAGAAAACGATGTATCTTATACACCTTTTTCCTCCCACTAAGTATTTTAGATGGTTGGGTATACTCATTACTTAAGTATATTCCGGCTAATTAAATATAACTTAAGTCTACGTGATTTTTCTAAATCTTACATCACTTAAGCATGCTCATAAAACTGGGCTAACTAAGCTCAAGTACTGGTCCGATCTCCGGGTAGTAGGTGTTTCGTAAACTGGCAACTTAAGTACCTCCAGCCTTAGACAAGATCGTGCCAGGTGAGCTTTCTCGTAACCGCAATTTTGTAAGACATCAACCTATTTTAACTATTAAAATTGATCGTGCTCGGTTCTTAACCCTAAGTGAGCATGCACTTATCTTTATTATAGATTTTAACGTCTATCTTGTTTTATGACGTTGAAAATAACCTATAACATGCATCTAACATGCTTTATATAACAATTATATAATCATCCATTCCATGCAATAATATAACAATTTATATCTATCACTCATGGAACCCTAAACATGCATACTATACATTATAACACTTATAACATACTTGGAATGCATGAAACATGCTTAGCCTATGGTGGGATTTTAAATCTATATGACATACTTTATGCATATAAATTTTCTATTAAATTAAAACATACATTCATAATGCATAATTAATTAAACACACTAAAGTGGATTGGTTTTGGCATTTTAAAACAAGCAATTAACTAAATTATTCATTAATAATTAAAATAACTTGAACCGCTCCCCAGGTCCACGAACTAGGTGAACCAACCCTTAAAAACGTTGAACCGGACCCCAAAGGTAGCAAAAACACCCAAACCGCCTCTTCCATCTTCTTCTTCGGTTCAGCTTGCTATCTTTTCCATTTTCGATCAATTACAACCTAAAATGAACTCTAATGACTCCATAAAAATTACAGACCTTTCTTCATTCATTAAAGCCCATACACATTAGGCTTATTACAATAATTGTATCAAATGGAAGCATAAAAAAAATGCCAAAACCAAAACCATCCACTTTAGCAACCACAAAATTTCATTCATGAAATGGTACCCACCATGATCAAATTAATGTAAATAAAGTGCATAAAACCTTCTCTGATACCAATTGATGGTGTTAATAGAACACATGCGGAAGCAATTTGGATCTTAGGCACTCTAAGTACATCAATTATAGTAAATTAGCTAGCATGTTTCAAAAGCATGAGTTTGAATACTAACTTTTTGTCGCTCAAGTTTCTTAACGAACCGGTTTCAAACCACCACTAGTGTCTTCTCCACTATCCTCCGGCCTTGAAACGGGATTGTGGAATCCGGTGAGTGACTAAACTTGGGAGGAATTTTGTATATATGAAGAGAGTGTTTGTGAGAGGTTTTTCTCAAGGTTTTTCACCAAGAAGAAGAAGACCTTCCATGTATCATGATCACTCTATTTAAAGAGTCATGTTTGCATGTTCATGCAAATTTGAGATCACCAAATTTTGACACTCAAAATTCCACTCAAATGTTTGGGATTATGTGGCAAGCATGCATGTTTGAGATAACCAAATTTTGACACTCAAATTTCCACTCAAACTTGTGGGGTTTATTTGGCAAGCATTCAAGTTTGGTTAAACAAAATTTTGACACCTCAAAATTCCACTAACATGGATTTTTCGATTAAATGAAGTCAACATTTTGACTTTCTTCATTTTAATTCAACAATTAATTTGAATAATGAATTTCAAATTAAAGTAACATTAAATGATTAATTAAACTATTTAATTAATATTTAATATTAATTCAAATGCCAATCCCAATCAATTCCGACACATAATTGATTAAGATATTTAAATCTTATTTAAATATCTCAGATTCTCTCTTTTTCTTTAATTCGTAAATAAAACAAAAATGCGGTTAAATATATCCTATATATGTAGCGCATATTCCTTAATTTGAATTCGAACACTTCGAACTCACTCATCACACTGTTCTATGGTTCAGTCCGATATGAGCTAGCAGAGGGACCTAATGGACCTATAGATCATGGGCTCCAACGATCCAAGATTAACCGGTTAAACTCATTAACCTTGTTAACCAACATTCGTTAACTACTAAGACACTCGACTATAGCCTAGTAGTTGACTCCCCTCACTATAGATATATTTTTGTCCATTTGATATAACCATGATTGGTAAGTCAATCATTCACAGGTTGTTCGTAACTAGACCTAGGTCAACTTACCGTTTTACCCCTAAAGTTACTTCTTGTTCCTTATGTCTCACTGATCCTCTAATGAACAATTGGTTTGTGGTCCAACCATTAAACCGAATCCCTCTCAGGCCAATGAGAGGGTTGGGCCCCTTGTTCAAGACCTGGAGTCAGTGCTTAAGGGAACTACCTCTCTTCTATCCCTAAAAGTGGGTAGGAGTGAATTCCATCTTGCACCCCACGTCCCCAGCTATTCACCCAGTCTTACCCCTGAAATGGGAGGCCTATTAAGTCGGCGAACTAGAGCCACTCTCACCCATGCAAATCTAAGGATAATTCCGAATAAACAGGAGTTCATGGTTAGCTCAGGATTAAGACCGAGTTACCTAGGTTATCAAATGAAAAGAAAATCAGTCTCAACAGTAAACGACTTTATAAAGTTTGAGTGATTTTCTTCATGGTCCGATCTTATGCAATACTCATTGCATAGGACGCCCCCACTCACATGTCTCCACATGTACAATTTGGTGATCACATTGTTTATATCATATACAAAACTTGATCCACTCTTATGTCTCTACATATAGTTCAAGTAATCATAATATAGCCAGAGTGTTCTTAGTTTATTGGATTTAGATTAATGATCGTAAAGTTCACTTTATTCAATACCAATCTTTACTGAATAAACAACAATAATAACTTTATTGAAAATAGAATATGTTTTTGTTTACAAACTATGAGTTATTGGACATAAAACCCAACAAACTGGTCTACAAGAGGATTAAAATTAAAAAAAATACAGGGAGGGTGACGGTTTGGTTTGACATGGCGGGTTCGACTTAACTTGCCACGTCATCATCCTCTTCCTCTTTTAAGAAGAAGACGCGCATGTCCAATAGCGCTGCCGTTTTAAAACGCCTCTCACCTGCTCCTATCATGACATTGCTCCCCTTGATTTCTTCATTCAACTTAAAGATGGTGTTACAAGGATGAGCTTGGGATTGACTTCATACATTCTCTTGGATTGTAGCCTAAGTTATTTGCCTCTAAAGTTCGTCGGAAAACTAATACTTACCTCTAGTTAAATTAGTTGGTTTGAACGAACATCTTTATATGTGTGGCATTAATCTCGCCAGCTCCAAAAAGTGGCATTGCTCCCCTTGATTTCTTCATGAAACTTAAAAATGGTGTTACAAGGAAGAGCTTGAGATTGACTTCATACCTTCTCGTGAATTGTAGCCTAAGTTATTTGCCTCCAAAGTTCGTTGGAAAACTAATACTTCACTCTAGTTAAATGAATTGGTTTGAAGGAACGTCTTTAAGTGTGTGGCATTAATATTTATAAATTCTTCTCAATCTACAGCTCACCCAAAAAAGGAGATAATTGACTTGTTGGGCAACTCGATCTACGACGTTTTAGCTCTAGATTTCTCTCCTATCTCTCTTCCCTCCTCTTTAGATGGAAGACCATGACTGTGTTTTCCAGATAAGAAGTTGTTTTAAGCGTTTTTCAAAGTTTATGCTATAAATGATGTTCATGTAAGAGTTATATTTCCACATTATAGATGAACATGAGACGTTAGTAGCGACTCTAAGTATGTGGAAATTTAGGGTCGTTATAGTTGATATCAAAGCTATAGGTTTTAGATTCTGTAGACTAGCCTACGATGTAGGCTTGGCACATTCCATGGTCCCAACGTCGATGTCCTATCACCTTCAGGTACGTCTTGCATAAGATAAGAAAAGAGAAACATTTTCGAACTCGCATGCATTTTTCTAGTGATATTACTGAAATTGTTGTGATATTTCATGTATTTATTATAGAGTATGATGTGATTTGTTGTATGTTGAGTGATTTTGTTTGCAATATGATGTGACTTTAGAATATGTATTTTTAATAATATATATGCATAGTGATGAACCTTAGACTTAAGAAATGCTATCTTGGTTTCTTGAACCATGCTGCCTAGACCACGCGAAAGAGTAAGACAAGGAAGGGGACGATGTCCTATTAGAGGTAGAGGACGAGGTGAGGCTGAAGAGAGTTCACCTCAAGAAGGATCACAGATGGGGTTTGAATTAGAACCCTTATTGCATGAAATGTCTGTAAGCACCCCTTTGGGGGCAGACTTAGTAGCTAGGGATAGAATAAAAATGACCAAGTAATCATAGGGAACCAAACTCTATGCGTTAACCTGATGGTAGTAAACATGATGGACTTCAACGTCATACTAGGCATGGATTAGCTAGCCGAAATCATGCTAGTATAGACTATTGTAAAAAGGAAGTAACATATTTGCCACTGGCGGGACCTACCTTTAAATTTAAAGGCATGAGTACCGGGATTACCCCTAGGTAGTCTTGATGATGAAAGCAAATAGGTTAGTCCAACAAGGCGGATGGGCTATATTAGCATGTGTTGTAGACGAAAGAGGAAAAGAAAAGACCCTAGAAAACATGTCAATAGTTAACAAGTTCCCAGATGTATTTCCGAATGATCTACCTGGAATATCCCCTTCCTGAGTGGTTGACTTCGTCATCGAACACGAGCTAGGAACTGGGCCTATTTCCAAAGCACCCTATCACATGGTGCTAACAGAGTTGAAGGAACTCAATGCGTATTTACAAGACTTACTGAATAAAGGGTTCATTCGACCTAGCGTATCCCCTTAGAGTGCACCAGTGTTTTTTGTTAAGAAGAAAGATGGATCGATTACAGAGAGCTAAATAAGAGAACCATTAAGAACAAATACCCTCTGCCTCGAATGGAAGACTTATTCGATCAACTCAGAGAGGCAACGATATTTTCTAAGATAAATTTGCGGTCAGGTTACCATTAAATAAAGATTAAAGAAAAAGACAATACCAAAGACAGCATTTAGGACAAGGTACGATCACTATGAGTTCGTAGTGATGTCATTTGGCCTCACCAATGCTCCAACTATATTAATAATGTTAATGAACCGAGGGTTCAAGGACTGTCTAGACACTTTCGTGATCGTGGTCATTGATGACATCCTAGTGTACTCAAAAACAGACTTGAAACACTAGGAACACTTCTGAAATGTCCTAGCCACCTTAAGAGAGAACAAGTTATACGTGAAGTTCTCAAAGTGTGAATATTGGTTACGACAAGTCTTTTTCCTAGGACAAGTGGTGACAAAGGACGGAGTATCCATAGATCCCACTAAGGTCGAAGCGGTCGCAAAGTGGGAATGCCCAACTACGATAACATTAGTACGGAGTTTCTTAGGACTAGCAGGATACTATTGATGGTTTGGGCAGGACTTCACTAGGATAGTCTCGCCTTTAACATAGTTAACGAGAAAAGGGGTATCATTTATATGGAATGATGCTCATGAGGCAAGCTTCCAGAACCTAAAAGAGAGATTGGTAACAGCCAGATACTCACAGTACCTGAAAGCTCAAAAGGGTACGTAATCTATAGTGACGCGTCCAAGAAGGGACTAGGATGTGTGTTAATGTAACATGTAAGGTTGTTGCATACTCCTCCCGTCAACTAAAAGAATACAAAAAGAATTACCCTACCCACGGCCTAGAATTGGCCGCTGTAGTGTTCGTACTAAAAATTTGTAGAACCCAAAGCCCAAATCCCTCCTCGGACCAGTAGCCAAATGTCAATCCAACTCGCAACCCGCGTCCCGTGCTTGCCTCTACAAACCCGAGGTCCAAGTTCCCTCGACCCAACCAAACCAGCCCGCAGCCTAACTCACTCGTGGCCCAATCTGTAAACAGAAACCCAATCAGCAGCTGATAAGGCAACCCTAATCCTCAACTCAACGATCCAAGCTTATGTTGAAGCAAGAACCCTTAAATCAAAGTAATTAACACCTCCTTATACGAAATTTGGATCAACCAAGAGATAAGGCTAGAATTAGATTACCTCTTACGATCGAAGATCTAGAAGCAAGATTTGGAAACCATGTTCTAAATCGAGTCACTCCACAATCTAACTTGATCAAGGCTTGATTGAATGGCTCGGGTGCAATTCTACTACAAGAATTGCTTGAAACTTAGAAATGGAAAATATGATGCTCGGATTTCTAAGGGAAACGTCTCAATTTGAGATCTGAATTACATTCATCCACGAATCTTATTTTTACATAACATATTGTGGGTATTTATAGTCTCCCAACAAAAGATGTTTGTGGACGGGATTTATTCGAGATGTTTGTGGACGGGATTTATTCCCGATCCCCTTTAATCTCCACAAAGAATAAGTCAAATTGACCATTTGACTTTTACATAATTTATCAAATTAAACATAGTTTTTTCTAACAAACGTTGATGTGCTTGAGTGGCTAATGCGGCAGACGTGTAATCAATTGAGCTCTTTGTGCTTAGGTTCAAATTTTATTGTTGACATAGTTTTTTGAATCTTTTGGAACACCGTGATTCTTATCATCAGCCTAGCCGTAAACGCGACCGCGAGCCAACCCAAATCGACATGGGCTGCTATGGTGCTGCCACGTGTCCATTTGCTATGAAAGCAACCCTTCGGCTTGAGCGGTTTGGATGCTCCGACGACGCTTCGGTGGCTCCACTGCTCTTTGTGCTTAGGTTCGAATTTTATTGTTGACATAGTTTTTTTAATCTTTTGGAACACCGTGATTCTTATCATCAGCTTAGCCGTAAACGCGACTGTGAGCCAACCCAAATCGACATGGGCTGCTATGGTGCTGCCACGTGTCCATTTGCTATGAAAGCAACCCTTCGGCTTGAGCGGTTTGGATGCTCCGACGACGCTTCGGTGGCTCCACTACTGTTTTAGCCTAGTTTCCACTGTTTCGACCATCCTAGATCCATTTTCGGCCCCAGTTAAGGTAATCAAGGTCGTTTTAGAGCCGTATTTCACATTTATTGAATTATTAGTTATTTAATTGTGAAATACTAATGGAAGGTGGTGAACGGTGTGATAGGAAACAAACTCTGGCACCGTAGGAAGTAGCTCTCAAGGAACGAGAGCTTATGTTTAGCTAATTAGGGAGTACTTTAGCCAAGGCTAAGTGGCCTTACTATAGGATATGCTAAAAATTGTATGAGTTATGATGATGTATGAACTGTGTTGTACGATGTCGTATGTTAGTATATGATGATGTATAAGTTATGATGATGTATGAGTTGTATCGTATGATGCCATATACTAGTATATAATGAATGATGTATGATTTGTATCATATGATGTCATATATTAGTGTATGATGATGTATGAGTTATGATGATGTACGAGATATGATGATGTACGAGATATGATGATGTATGAGTTATGATGCTTTATGATGTGCGTAGTATATATATATTTCGATGAATGATGTACTTGATATGCTTGATGCACTTTATGACAATATGATGAGCATGATGATTGTGTGATGTTTACCTTAATATGATGATATTTTCCATATTGAGCATGCTATATGATGATGAGTGCCATATTTCATCATGTCGTTAGATCGACATACGACACAACCCTTTAAGAGCATGAAAATGATATTAATATAAATATCCACGAGTATGTGTTACCTAGAGTAACAAAGAGATGCGACTAGAGGGTTGTGTTAGAAGAGATATTATGATGAATTTAGAGGGACCTCATGCATGTTGTATGTTTATAAGCATAGGGCTACTTCCCCTAGAGATGATGAGTGTGGACGCACACAATATGATGATGAGTGCGAATGTGCACAGATGAGGGTGTTCCTGAGGCATATGACATTAGCTTGACCAGAGGGTTTAGGGGATGTGCGAGCGCCTTGTGGATTCACACTCGCACGTGTGAATCGTGTGTAGGGAAGTACTTCACATCCAATTTTTCCAAGACTGAAGGTCACCCCTATGATGTTAGAGATAGGTCCTTAAATCATGATTGCATGTGTTTGCGTTTGCATGACCTCCTATAGTGGGGCCACTTACTAAGTATTCTTCGAAATACTAAGGTCGTGTGCCACATTATTTTTTAGGTAAAGGCAAGGCGCACTTGTATGGAGGACGGCGGCATCGCGAGCAAAGATTGTGGCATATGCATAGGGTAGATTCATATTTAAATTTCAAGGTTTAGGTTAGAATAGTTTGTTATACATTTCATTGTTTTAAATTACTTCGTATTTCTTTTATTTTCTCTAAATTCTAAATGTCAGTATTTCGTATTTAAACATGTAAGACCAGGGTTGTATTTTCGAGAGAAGAAGTTGTTTTAATCATTTTTTCAAGTTTACATTATAAATGATGTTCATGTAAGAGTTATATTTCCACATTATAGATGAGCATGAGACGTTAGTAGCGACTCTGAGTATGTGGAAATTTAAGGTCGTTACACTTTGAGCATTACTATGAGCTAACAAGGGGACCTTATGGACTTACATATTATAAGCTCCAATGATATAAAACTAATTAATTAAACTTTTTAATTAATCAATTTCCCTTCATTAACTATAGATCACTCCACTATAGACCTATTGCACTCTTATGCACTGTAGGACAAGTTATGTCGATTGATATAAATATTACAAGCAAGTCGATCCTTCACGAGTTGTTCATAATTACGGTTGGGTCAAAAGTCTATTTTACCCCTGTAACTACATCTTTCACCTTACATACTACTGATTCTCTAATGAACAATTTGTTTATGATCCTTCACGAGTTATTTTATGCATGAAAATGATTTTTCTAACAAAGGTTAGATGTTTCAGTCAGAGGTCTTGAACATAGTTAAAATACGCAATGTTATGACCATAGAGATGGTAAAAAATGTATCAACGTATACTGACGATTAAATAGATTCAAATGAAAACGACCAAGAAAACTTGATAGACGACAACATCTTATAGTCTGCTACAGATATTAAAAGTGGTATTGTCGAAAGGAAATTTTGTCACTATGAAGTATGTAAATATGAAATATAAGTATGGTGTGAACAAAAAAAAAAAAAAAAAAAAAAAAAAAAAAAAAAAAAAAAAAAAAAGCTAACACAATAAAAGTTGAAACATTGTATACCTAAACTGATTTATGAATGACATAAACTGATTTATGAATGACATAAATGACTTTAATGTGAGCTAAGCTCAGGAAGTCGTGAGATGTAGAAAACCTCCGTGCCTAACACTAATTGAAAATTTTTAAAGTTACAATCGAGCCACATTGTGGATGAGATATTATGATCATGGTCAAAGTTTTATAAATATTTATAAACATGGATGGGAGTTTGAGATTTTTAAGATATCTTAAATTTAGGAATGATTTAAGATTGATTTGGGAGGAGTCACAATATTAAAAAAAATAAAAAATATAAAAAAGCCCCCTTTGGTTGTGTTGCCTTTTCATATAACAAATGAAAAAATGTTAAAATGAGACCTTGAAGATGTATGGACAAAAAAGTGCATCATTGGACCTTTAGCTAGGCTTAAAAAAAATTTGACTTGGAGGACAATGTAATGAAGGAAACTGATTAAACTATTGATCTTGTTGTCCGAAGAAAGCAAGTCATCTAGAAGAAAGTGAGAAAATTGAAATTGAGGTTGAGGTAAGTATTTAAGTTCTCCATCATTATTGTCCACGTGAATGTTGATTTCAATGCGCCTAAACCACAATCATACTAAATGGATTCTATTTTTCATGAAATTTTAGGAGAAGACTCAATATGATATGATAAGGTTATGTATGAAATTTGATGATAATTAGATTATGATAAAAGGCTAAACCCAGGGTAGGTGTAAAATGACTAAAATTCCCCTATAATTATATATAGCTGGCTTATGAGCAAAGTGACCCCTAAATGACATTTAATTGAATGAGGAGACTTATGTTACAAGGCCATTGAAATATGTTGATGATTTAAACCAAGTTTTGCGATGGTAAATGACCAAAATATCCCTATAAGAATTCTAGGATATTTTCAAAACCTTAAATACTCAAAAAAAAAAAAATTTATGAGACTCATTTACAATATAAGGGTAAGTATGAAAGATTTTAAGGAGATTATAACAACTTAGGGATATGAGCTAAGAGAGAAAGTATGTAACTACCCCTCAAGACACTTGATAAGAAATCAAGGTTTTTATGATTACCAAGTGACAAGATACTTATGAAAGATTTAAGCATATAGAAAAATATTTATGACTCATATGGATTAGGGTGTACTTGTTAAGAATTTTTCCTTAGTTGTACTTCAAGACTTAACAAAAAACTCTTGAACGAGAACCCGAGATATTTTAAAGACCTCCCGATGAGTAGTGCAATATGGTCTTACGACAATGACTACGTCGTTGGAAACGCATGAACACCCGGGTGTAGGTACTTAAACTATGTCACAAGGAACCCGTGAATCCTTGGACATAGGTATACAAATTGTATCGCACCGAACACATGAAGCCTTGGATGTAAGTATTAAGACTATGTCACGGGGAATGCATGAAGCCTCATGCATTTATTTATTAAATATAAGGAACAGATTAAGATAACAAAAGACAAAAGATACACTTCAAGAAACAAAAGTTCTCTCAAGTATAGGAGTTGAAGAAAGATAATGTTTCAAAGATTTTCTTTAAGTTTCAATATGGTAGTTATGAGTGACTGTGAGGTCTTTTAACTCATTAATGCCCAAAACTTGTATAATTTAATGAACTAGATCTTCGAGAAGGTTCTTAAACTAGTTTGTAATGGTCTAAATAAATTCTAAATGGAGTAACAGGACAAACTCTTAAGCGAACTTAAAGTTCTATATAACACACGGCATCAATGTCATAGAATTTGGTATAGCGAACCATTTTAAACGAAGAGTAATTTTCCCAAGTTACTAATGAGGTCGTGCAAAAACTAACAGTGATTCCTTCCTTCAAAAGGAATAAAAAAAGATTTTGTACAATTGACGACAACATTGCAAGCAAAGAAGCATGCTGGGGACCTTTAGTGTGTAAGGGGACCTTTAGTGTGTAAGACTAACGTGATAACCACTACACCACAACAACTAAATGTCCATGATGTCCATGATAAAAAAAAATAGTTAATAATTAAAAAATTTAATGTTTAAACAAAATATCCTTAGAACCTCGCAAGGTTTCATCAATAGTTAATAATTAAAAAATAGTTAGTGAGATGAAACCGTTAATATCTTGTTTGAAAAATACAATTTAACTTTCAAACCAAAAAAAAAGAAAAACTTCAAAAATAAGTTTTGGTTAATACTCATAATTTTAAAAAGAAAAAAAAAATAAAAAATACTCTTCAATTTTGTCTTGAACTCTCATTTATGAACATTTCCCAATATGAATATAATACAATTCAATATTTAAATAGACAATTTATTTTCAATCTTATTCTTAAGTATTTTTAAAATGGGTTAACAAATTAGTTCATATACATAAGAATACTTTTGAACTTTTTAAAAAAGATAATCAAGGATATCATATGGTGGTGACCCAATGTAACCCGTGGTCATGTCTTCTTTGAAGAGCCACCTTCGTCCTACCACGGTTTGACTCGTCTACTCCATTTCGAGTCAACAAAGATATCATAGGCTTTGCATCGTACCCAAAATATAATGGCAAGACCAAGTTATCGTTTTATCTATTCATATCCTATATTTAAAATATTATGCATAAAATCATTCAACCACATGAGAAAGAACAATATTACTAGCGAACAAACTGTGGCATCATCGAGACTTGAACCGGAGACCTTTGTATGTTAGACAAACTTGATAACCAACTACACCACAAGACCAAATGATGTGGAAATTTTGTTTTATATTATGATATAATGTTATAAAATTGAGGAGTAAAAAGAATGATAAAATTAGAATTTTAAATCTTTTTTTTTAATTCTAGAATTAATTGAATAGTATTACACATTTGAAGGCTTTCATGGTTATTTTGAGCCATAGGTCCTGCTTTTTAATGGTAACAACTTACAAAAAATAATAATTATAACAATAATAAAGAAATAAATAAATAATTAACCCATCCCTTCGTTCACTGATATCTTAGGACTCCTTCCTCAAATATCACTCTTCAACCCCTACTCTAACTATCATTTATGCTAGAGAGAATAAAAAAATAGATCATAAAAAATTCACATACAAAGCTAGAGAAAGAATAAAAAAATAGCTCTTATTCCAACTATCAGTTATGCTAGAGAGAGAATAAAATGGCTCTGATACATGTTAGATGAACACACTCTCCACAATGGTATGATATTATCCACTCTGAGCATAAGCTTTGCTTCGGGCTTTCCCAAAAGGCCTCATACGAATGAAGATAGTATTATTTGATTATAAACCGATGATCATTCCCTAAATTAGTTGTGGGACTCTCATCCAAAAGAATTAAACTGCTAAACAGAATTAAACGAAAAAAAAATAAGATTTAGAAGTATTGAAGATTTAGAATAAAATAATTAAAAATTAAAACTAAATATAAAAAAAATGGAGATTTAGTAAAAAGAGCTCCAAATGAAACAAAAGAATTAAAAACTAAAATTAAATACGGGAAGAAAAGAAAATATAAACCAAGACCAATAGAAAAAAAGAGGGAAGATTCAATAAATAGAATTTAAAACTAAATATAAAAAGAAAAATGGAGATAGAGTGAAAAGAACTAAACCATAAAGCATAAAGCAAAAGAAATAAGTGAGGACAAGTACATAATAATGTAACATAAAATAACTTTATTAATTTCTTTTATATATCAGTAACTTCCATATATATATAAAAATAAATATAATATAATATAAAATACTCCCGGACATTTATTCATGCAAATATTCTAATGTTCACATGAAATCTAACCTAATCATTATAAATTAAAGGAATAATTTTGTAAAAGTTCGAATTTAAAACTGATGTCATGGGCTCACATAGGTTGACTTGGATTTCAAAGGATAGAATCGAACTTTAAATTAGTGACAACAACTTAAGCTAATCAGGTAAGTGGCCTTACTATTAGCATGATTATATTTGATGCTGACACGTGCCCTGTGGTTTTGCATGTGTCATAAACTTCATATGTGTGAATTGTTTATGAATCGATATGACTATGATATGTTATGTATACGTTATGATGCGTGAATGATACGATAACTCGTACATCATCAGGTGTTCAATGATATCTGTGAGATAGGATACGAGAAGGATGCGATAAACGTAATGGAATGATATGACTAAGATATGATTGACATAGCATATGGTTAGGTTATGTATAAAAAAGGATATGATTATCATAGAATGATAGAACGATATGGATGTGTGAATTGTTTATGAGTCGATATGACTATGATACGTTATGTATACGTTATGATACGTGAATGATATGATAACTCGTACATCATCATGTGTTCAATGATATCTGTGAGATAGGATACGAGAAGGATGCGATAAACGTAATGGAACGATATGACTAAGATATCATTGACATAGCATATGGTTAGGTTATGTATAGAAAAGGATATGATTATGATAGAATGATAGAACGATATGGTTAGGATACGTTCCTATAACGGTATGACTCGAATTCGTAAATAAAACGATATGGTTAGGATGCGTTCCTATAACGGTAAGACTAGGATACATTCATGAAACGACGTGAACTAAGATATGCATATAGAAATGATATGACTAGCATAAAATACGATCTCGACGTATGCATGAAAGTATGATAAACGATATGAGAAATGATATGAAAAACGATATGATATGTTCGCTAGCGGGATTGTATTAAACAATAATAAAAATGAAAAAACTGTTGTGACCTTGTACCCCTAACGGGTGTCCGGCACTGAGAGCTACTAGAGAATGCTCGCCCTATAAGAAAAGGAGGCTCGGGTCCTAGTAGGATATGATAGGTCCCGTAATTGCAAGTAAGGGGTGTGTGGATGAGTCACGTAAGTGACTATGACTCGTATAATGTTGTTGACCCTAAAAGTTTTATGTTGACTACAAAGGGGGTCAAACCCACAACCTTCTAATCCAAAGTTAGACACACTAATCCACTGCCCTATGCAGTCATTTTTTAAAGTTTATGCAAATACATTAATATAAATATAATATTTTTATACTTTTATGTTTGAATTCCTACTTAGCATACTGTGATGGAAAGTATGGGGACCTGATGCATAATGTGTGTTCATGTGTATCGAGATACTGCCCCATTATGATGAGCACGGACGCGTACTTCATGAGACTGATTGTTATCATCTTGTTCGCCATAATGCTACGACAATCGCTATTCCCTATGGGTGTCCAGCAACAACTCTCAGCGAGTGCTAGCCAGACAAGTAGGCGTAGGGAGCGTGCGAGCCTGCCTAGTGGGCCCATGTTCGTAGGTGTGGCCCATGTGTAAAGAAGTATTACACATCTAATTTAGCCTGAACTAGAAAGCCTTCAAGAGAATGAAATGAACTCTTGTACAGTTGATGACTACATTTCATGTGACTTCATTTCATAACGCCAATAGTCGGGCCACTTATTGAGTACATGGGTTCCTACACACGGCCCACAAGTCACATTAAAGACCATGGAACTTGTGTTACGATAAGTTGCATTTTATTTATTTTGTAGTCCTTAAGTTAGATTAGGACATTGTTTTATTCTTTTTTTTTTGTTTTATATAAATTTCACGTTGTTTATTTTTCGTTATTTTTTTTAAGGTTTTATTGTGAATGTTTAAGTCCATGGCATCGTGTTTATTTAAATGAATTTTTCACACAAAAAAGGTCATGTCATGCATATCAAATAGAAAAAAAAAATGTTATTGTTGAGTGTTCTATTGTTGACTGAGTCATTTGTCTATCATGAGTAATTATGTGTTGACTATAGATCATGTCACCTAGAGGATGTGGAAGAGGGCGTACGGAAAAAAGACGACCCCTGTTAAAGGACGGGGTAGGGGTAGAGGGAGTCCACCTCCAGCGACGCACCGGCTACTTGAATGGACCCCATGACGACCCTGATTTTCGAATCATTCTACGCTGTGATGCAAACAATGGTGACCACCCAACAGACCAACAGTACGCAATCCCCGCGAGAAGCGAGGTATGCGAGATTTCAAGCGATAGATTCTCACACCTTTAATGGTGCCTTAGGTGACCCAACAAAGGTACAATTGTCAAAATGGTCCATTGAGACAATTTTCCTATCAATGATATAATAGTCTAAAAAAATCATAAACAAATAAACAACTAAAAATAATTATAAAATAAGATTATGTTATGAAAAAATAATAATAAATAAACAAAAAGAAGAAGAAACAACCCTCCGCGACTTCTCTTCACTAACCTCTTATGTCTTTCCTAAGTAATCTCTTTCCTCAGTTATCTCTCCTCAACCCATCCCTTGCCGAGAAAGTCACCGTTGGAAAAAAGAATAGAAAAACAACAATTGTTAGATTTACTGATGAAAAAATGAGAACCGCTCTTACCCAGTTGAGATTCACCTATAGAGAGATTTACATGAAGATAGATATGTTCATTAAGGTATATATTAAATCTTCATTTCTCTTATCCTATTTCTTTTTTTTGAAATCACCCTACTGTAGTTAGATCTTCATTAAATCATTACAATGGTTTAGGTTTGAGTTAGAAACTAAACGTTAATCATGTCAAACAAAAGGAAACACGGAGATAAGGAAAGATTTAAAAATAGGGATCCATTCGAAATTTGGAACACATGTGAACATAATTAAAAGGCAATAGAGTAAATACAAATAAAGAAAAAAAAGAAGGAAGATTTCAGTATTAAAAAACTTAAACTAAATATAGAAAGAAAAGTAAATATAGACCCAAAATAACTCTATCAATTGTTTTATACAAAATCATAGAAAACAAGCTTTTTAATAAAAATATAATGATTAGGTACCTAACATTTACTTTTAACAATAAACCAATCTAAACTAGAGAAATAATTTTATAGGGTTCAAACTTGAAACTGATGTCATGGGCTCACGTAGGTTGACTTGGATTTCAAGGGACAGAATCGAACTTTCATTAAGGATATATTCGTGACAACAACTTAAGCTAACCAGGTAAGTGACCTTACTATTGACATGGTTATATTTTATGTTGACACATGCCCGTGGTTTTGCAGGTGTCATATATACTGATATGTGTGAATTATTTGTGAATCGTAGAAGTAAGATTTGTTCATGAAACGTGAAGGTTAGGTTTCATCTTGAAGTACTATGGATATGAGAGGTTGATAAAAGAATATAGTTAGGTTATGGGTAGAAAGAGATAGGATCATGATAGATTGATAGAACGATAACGTTAGGGTACGTTGATGTAACGACATGACTGTGATAGGTATAAGAATGTTGAGGCTATGATAAGTTAGGGAACGATATGACCACGAAGTGTTTACGATATGATATGATTATGATATGACATGTGAATGATGGATGTATATATATTGTGATATAATATAAAGACGATATGAAATATGTTATGGTAAGATATGTGATAAATTGACATGTTTAT
Organism: Cucurbita pepo subsp. pepo; assembly: GCF_057944985.1. Taxonomy (NCBI): domain Eukaryota; kingdom Viridiplantae; phylum Streptophyta; class Magnoliopsida; order Cucurbitales; family Cucurbitaceae; genus Cucurbita; species Cucurbita pepo. The sequence continues at coordinate 9,110,606 of NC_141806.1, read as the reverse complement.
GATATGAATATATTGTGATGCGATATGTTATGGCATGATACGTATCTGATGAAAATTATTATGCTTGGAAGCATGAAATGTTATGATTATGATACACTTATGTAATTTGAATGATATGATATGATTGACATGCAAAACGACGAACTAGCATGAAATACAACCCCAGCGTATGCATGAAAGATATGATAAGTGATATGAAAAATGATATGGGATGTACGGAACGCTAGTGGGGTTGTATTAAATGATAATGAAAATGAAAAAATATTGGGACTTCATGCATTATTGTGTGCTCATGCATTGGGGGATACCCCTTACCCTTCACGATAGTACCGACGAATACGTTAGGAGGCAGGAATACGATCATTATGGTTATTATAATGCTGCGATGACCAAGCAGGAAAACGATCATTATGTTTATCATAATGCTGCGACGGTTAGGCAGGGGTACGATCATTATGGTTAACCTAATGTTGTGGTGACGGTTACTAGTTCTAACGGGTGTCTGGCCTAAGGAGCTTCCGGAGTATGCTCGTCTAACAAGGAAGGTGGCCCAGCGGTGTGCGAACTGACTGGTGAGTCCATACTTGCACGTATGGGCTATGTGTAGAGTATATGATAGACATCCAAATTACCCGTTAGGACAGTACCGTAGGAAAATGGATTTAAATGTAGGTCCCGTCATTGCATTCACATGTTCTTGCATTTAACCCCCAATAGTGAGGTCACTTACTGAGTATTTCTTAAAATACTCAAGCCACGTGCTACCTTTATTTCAGATTAAGGCAACGCATTCCTGTACGGCTGGCGACGGCATCGCAACTCGAGACTATAGCACATGCATAGAGTAGTCGTATTTATTTTTTTTTTGACTTAGACTAGGATAGGATGTTTTTTAATTTAAACATTCATTTATTTTATTTAGCCTTTTGTTGTGTTATTTTTAAAGGTGTTTTCGAAACACGTAAGTCCATGACTGTGTTTTAAGCTGAAGGTTATGATTCATGAAAGTTTAAATCAAGTATTTCCGCACTCAACATTTATGATATGTATACAGTCGCGACCTTAAATTAATTAGAAAATTTCGAGTCGTTATAAATGAACTGTCTGGATGATCAAAAGGTGACTTGTGCATCGTTTATACTAAAAAATGATGCGGAGTTATAGTCGGGGGATAACCGGGGGATTCTCAGCCAAGATGGAAGTGTGATACAATAAACATACTTTTAGCTTTTATGTTTAATCTAGTTAATGTATTAAATATTAATATGAACGGTTCAGATTAAGTTTTTTTTTTTTTTTTTTTTTTTTTATCTTTTTATATTTAATATATCTAATATATTAAATAAACACTTCAAATTAAATATATTTTTTTCCATTTGTATTTATTTAACATATTAAATATTTATTCCAACCCTTCAAATTAGATCTATTTTCTTAGATTAAATTTTAATTTGTACCCTTCAAATTTTTCTTTTAACTAAATTAAGGTCTTAATTAATCAATTTTCATTCGTAAACTATATATTTAGAGTTGCACTTTTATGCCCGGTAGAACAAGTTGTGTCAATTGATATAATCATTACAAGCAAGTCAATCATTCACAATTTTTTCGTAATTACAGCTGGGTCAAAAGTTCGTTATACCCCTTAATTATATTTTTCACCTTAATACCACTGATTCTCTAATGAACCATTTGTTTATGATTCAATCATAAACTAAGTCCCTCTAGAGCCCGTAAGAGGGGTGGGCCCCATTGTTCAAATCTCAAAATCAACACTAAAGGAAACTACTCATCTACTTACCATATATGAGAATGGGTGAAAGTCATCTCGTGAAATTATGTTTCCATCTCCCGTTTGGTCAAGTACTGAAAATGGCATGCATAATAATTAGGTTACGAAAGTCATTCTCACCCATACAAATGAAAGGATAACCCTCATAGACAAGAGTTCATAACTCACTAAAAATTAAAATCAAGTCACATATGATCATCTGTGAAATATTAATCTTCTCAATTAATGAATTTATAAATAGAGATTAAATATTTAGTGATTCAGTTTTATACAAACTAATGGTATAGGATTATCCCACTCACATTTCTTTGTTCCCTTCACTTTGAAAGGTTGACCTATTTCTTAACATACCAACCAAGGTTATATAAATATACATGTCAATTTAAAATGATTTTTATTAGGCATAAATTGACCAATATAAAATATAATACACAATAGGGATGTTCAAAAAACTCGATGATCAGAAAAATTCGATCAACTCAACTCTATAGTTTGGGTTGGATTGTGAACTTATTTGGGTTGGATTTGGTTCAAATAATAAATGAAAATTTTATGAATAAAGTTGGTTCATGATTGAGTTTATCTAACTAACTTGATGTAATAACCAAGAAATTAGAAGAAAAAAATTGACATTGTCCCACGTCCCTGAAGTTAGAAGTAGGCCTCCGGTGTAAAATGGAGACACCTTACTTCATTTTATCATCCCACTTGAAAGGTTTGAAGCCAGTCGGAGAATACATTTTCTGAGGACTTCAAGCCAGCATTCTGTCTAATCCGACTTGGGTCTCATAACTCGGTCCCTTTCCTTCTAATTTCAACTATTCGAAAGCATTTAAAGGTAGTCAACTAATTCAAATTTTGAGTTTAAGGTTAGTAGGACTACCTTTTAACTAATTTAAATTTTCAGAGTCTTAAATTATTTGTGTATAATTAGGCTTAGCTATCTTAAAATATTAGAAATATAATTAGAATTTCAAATCTCTATGTTTTTTTTTTCTAGAATTGATTGAATAGTATTTATATCCTACTTTTAGCAATACATCAAGCTCTTTAATCTTAATATTGGCTGCTAAAAAGTTGACTACTTATTACGGACAACTATACAACTCATAAAATAATGTTTGGACCCTTTCAATAGAAGCAAATGAGATAATGGTTAGTTTTAATCGACCATATGGTGGGAGTTAAAACCACTTAAAACTGGTGTTTAGATAATGAAAGACACTATGGATTTGGGAGTTCTTTATTGAAAAGAGGATAATCGAGAGTTAATAACATATACTAACATGATTATTCACTATGCTATGCAGTAATTTTTAAAAGTTTATGCTTATACTTTAATATAAATATATATTTTTATACTTCTACGTTTGAATTTCCACCTATCATACTATGATAGAAAGTATGGAGACCTGATCAATAATTGTGTTCACGTGCATCGAGATACTTCTCCATTATGGTGAGTACGGACACGTAGACCATGATACTGATTATGACCATCATGTTCGCCATAATGCTACGACGACTGCTATTCCCTCTAGGTGTCCAGCAATAGCGCATTAGCGAGTGCTAGCCCGACCAGCAGGCCTAGGAGGCGTACGAGCCCATCTTGTGGATTCACGTTCGCACGTGTGGGCCATGTGTACAGAAGTATTATACATGATGTTTTTAATGATAGGTCCCACCAGTATGTGACTCCATTTCATAACCCCAATTTCAAAACCATGGAACTTGTGTTAGGATAAGTTGCATTTTATTTATTTTGTAGTCCTTAAGTTAGATTAGGGCATCATTTTAATCGTTTTTTGTTTTATACAAATTTCATGTCGTTTATTTTTAGTTTTTTTGTTTTAAGGTTTTATTATGTATGTTTAAGTCCATGACATCGTGTGTTATGAATTATTTAAATGAATGTTTTCGCAAAAAAATGTCAGGTCAGGTCATTCACATCGTAGCGACTCTATTTTAGTAGAAAAATAGGGTCATTACAATTGGTATCAAAGCCCTACGTTACAGATTCTGTTGTCTAGCATACGAGGTAGTTTTAGTACGTTCCATGGTCCCACCGCAGATGGTCCGTCGCCGTCAAGTACGTCATACGTAAATTAATAAAAAAAGATATTGAATGTTATTGTCAAGTGTGATATTGTTGAATCAGTTGTGTGTTTATAATGATATAGTGTATGACATATTTTTTGTACCAAGAGATCCTCACTTAAGAGTAATTACGTGTTGATTATAGATCATGTCACCTAGAGGACGTGGAAGGGGGTGTAGGGGAAGTAGATGACCCCCTCTTAGAGGATGGGGTAGAGGTAGAGGGAGTCCACCTCGTGAAGGATCAGTTACTCAAACCGACACAGCAGTGCCACCCCTAGTGGCACCAACGTCTAGAATGGACCCCATGACTACCACGATGTGGGAATCATTCTAGGTTGGGATGCAAATGGTGGTGACCATCCAGCAGACCAACAGTACGCAATCATTGTGAGAAGCGCTGTATGAAGGATTTCAAGGGATAGATCCTCGTACCTTTAATGGTGCCTCACGAGACCCAACAAAAACACAATTGTGGCAATCATCAATTAAGACAATCTTCTTATTAATGAACTGTCTGGATGATCAAAAGGTGACATGTGCATCATTTATGTTGAAAAATGATACGGAGTTATGATTGGGGTATAATCGGGAGATTCTCATCCAAGAATGGAAGTGTGATACAATAAATATATTTTTTGCTTTTATGTTTAATATAGTTAATATATTAAATATTAATGTGAACACCGGAGATTATTATTATTATTTTGTCTATTTATATTTAATATATTTAATATATTCAATAAACCCTTTAAACTAAATATATTTTTTTCTATTTGTATTTAATATATTAAATATTTATTTGAACACTTTAAATTAGATCTATTTTCTTCTTTATATTTAATCTTATATACTAAATTTTAATTTTTCTTTTTAACTAAAGTGATCCTTTTAGTGTTATGAGCATATGGGTTATCAAAGAGACCTTATGAACATATAGATTATAAGATTCAAGGACACAAAATTAAATAATTAAACTCTTTAATTAAATTTTTTTTATTGTTAACTATAGGTCACTCAACTATATATTTAGAGTTGCACTGTTATGCACGGTAGGAGAAGTTGTGTCAATTGATATAATTATTACAAACAAGTCAATCATTGCACTTCATACATTCCAAGCGGCATAGTCTCAATACCTACAGTTAATGGTTCATACGTTGAAAGCTACGAAGTCTAAGTTAGGAACATGCTATACCGTGGGAGGTCTTAGGAGTTTCTTGAGTTTCTTAGTTTAAGGACCTTGGTCCCTTATTCTTGAGTGGTACCTAGTGTTTTTCTTACCTTGGTAGTTGTAGAGTTTGTATAGTATTTTTCTTGGTTCTCAGTCTTCAACATTATGTAAATTCTAAGTTTTGTAATTTCTGGAAACATAAGTCGTATCATGCATTTTTAAGCTCTACAAAACTTAGTAACATACCTGAGTCATTTAGAATTTCATGAAGTCATAATGAGTTCTTTAGATAATTATAGAAGAGTCTTGAGTTTTGGGAAGAATTAATTGAAGTAATCCCTTTAAACGTTTCTTAGGCTCTAACTTGGTTTAGGTTTCAAAATTGTTCTAATTAACTTGTATTAAGAAATTTGATTTAGGATATAAGATTAGTTATGAAATATATTTTATAGAGTGGTCATTATTTAGGATTTTTCCTCCCTTTTAGAAATTGGTTGTGTCCCGGGGAATGTACTAATTTTTATTTATAGTATATCCTATAGAACACATTAGTTCATTTAGTCTTGTGGATCAATGTCACTAGCCTTCTCAACTTCATTTAGCCTGTCCGATTGATTTCTTGAGTGTTCGTGTTTATTTATGGCATGAAACTACTTGAAGCATGGGTCTACTTATTGATACGTTCTGAAAAGCCCCCTTAAATCCATTTGATTTCTTTTTTACCGACAAAAACTCGTGCTTCAAAATAAATATAGTTATTGTGAATAAAAAATGAAACAATGAGATTATGGATTTCTTTTATTTCTACGATTTAGTTGGTTGCTTGTATCCTATTTAAACATGAACATTAATGAAAATTGGACTTTCGATCTCAGTTATGTTTCTCATTCTTTGCATGGTATCAAAGCATCTAATTTTTAACAACTTGAAATCTTGAAAATATCTTTATGCCCTTATGAATAGGCATTGTAAGAAGTAGTAAGTCATTTAGAGGGGTTTGACCTCTGAAAATGCTCCAATACCTTTTAGACTTAGTATGTCATCAATCATAATAACTAAAAAAATAAAAAAAAATAAAAGGGCCTACTACAAAGTTTGATAGCTTTTAGAGGTCATTTAGATCATGAACCGAAGGTAAGTTGCCTTAACGTCATTATGGTCATTTTATACCGTTATTTGGTTTAACTACTCAACTTTGTGCAATGACTATCAAATTGCATATATAATCTTAACATACCATAGTATGATCAGAATTAAAAGTTTGGCCGAAATTCATTCAGTGGGTTATTTTGATGTTACTTAAATCTCAAGAAATTTGATTGGTTTAGGGTCTTAACTCATGTTTCTTGATATTTTTCTTTCATATATATTTAATTCATACTTGATTTAATGTTTATATAAAAATTCAAGCAATTCCTACAAGTATTTCTTAAGAAAAGTCTAAGATGGTTACTTACCTCGTAGTTGACGTACGGGACCTCCGCTCTCGAGAAATTGGTATCCTAATTGCTTCAAATTTTCTTTGACACAATCCTTAGGGTGTCTAGTTTCTATAACCATAAAGTTTTCATGACAACTGGTCTAGAAGAGGATTAAAATTAAGAAAAATACAGGGAGGGTCACTGTTTAGTTTGACATGGCGGGTTCAACTTAACTGGCCACGTCATCATCCTCTTCCTCTTTTAAGAAGAAGACGCGCATGTCCAATAGCGCCGCCGTTTTAAAACGCCTCTCACCTGCTCCAATCATGACATTGCTCCGCTTGATTTCTTCATGAAACTTAAAGATGGTGTTACAATGAAGAGCTTGGGATTGATTTCATACCTTCTCGTGGATTGTAGCCTAAGTTATTTGCCTCTAAAGTTCATCGGAAAACTAATACTTACCTCTAGTTAAATCAGTTGGTTTGAACGAACATCTTTGAGTGTGTGGCATCAATCTCGCCAGCTCCAATCATGGTATTGCTCCCCTTGATTTCTTCATGAAACTTAAAAATGGTGTTACAAGGAAGATCTTGACATTGACTTCATACCTTCTCGTGAATTGTAGCCCAAGTTATTTGCCTCCAAAGTTCGTTGGAAAACTAATACTTCTCTCTAGTTAAATGAATTGATTTGAACGAAAGTCTTTAAGTGTGTGGCTTTAATATTTATAAATTCTTCTCAATCTATAGCTCACCCAAAAAAGCAAAGAATTGACTTGTTGGGCAACTCGATCTACGACGTTTTAGCTCTAGATTTCTCTCCTATCTCTCTTCCCTCCTCTAGATGGAAGACCATGACTGTGTTTTCCAGATAAGAAGTTGTTTTAAGCGTTTTTCAAAGTTTACGCTATAAATGATGTTCATGTAAGAGTTATATTTCCACATTATAGATGAACATGAGACGTTAGTAGCGATACTAAGTATGTGAAAATTTAAGGTCGTTACAGTTAATATCAAAGCTTTAGGTTTTAGATTCTGTAGACTAGCCTACGATGTAGGCTTGGCACATTCCATGGTCCCAACGTCGATGTCCCGTCACCATCAGGTACGTCTTGCATAAGATAAGAAAAGAGAAACATTTTCGAATTCGCATGCATTTTTCTAGTGATATTACTGAAATTGTTGTGATATTTAATGTATTTATTATAGAGTACGATGTGATTTGTTGTATGTTGAGTGATTTTGTTTGCAATATAATGTGACTTTAGTATATGTATTTTTAATAATATATATGCATAGTGATGAACCTTAGACTTAAGAAATGCTATCTTGGTTTCTTGAACCATGCTGCCTAGACCACGCGAAAGAGTAAGACAAGGAAGGGGACGATGTTCTATTAGAGGTAGAGGATGAGGTGAGGCTGAAGAGAGTTAACCTCAAGAAGGATCACAGATGGGGTTTGAATTAGAACCCTTATTGCATGAAATGTCTGTAAGCACCCCTTTGGGGGTAGACTTAGTAGCTAGGGATAGAGTAAAGAATGACCAAGTAATCATAGGGAACCAAACTCTAAGCGTTGACCTGATGGTAGTAAACATGATGGACTTCGGCGTCATACTAGGCATGGATTAGCTAGCCGAAAACCATGCTAGTATAGACTATTGTAAAAAGGAAGTAACATATTTGTCACTGGCGGGACCTACCTTTAAATTTAAAGGCACGAGTATCGGGATTACCCCCTAGGTAGTCTTGATGATGAAAGCAAATAGGTTAGTCCAACAAGGCGGATGGGCTATATTAGCATGTGTTGTAGACGTAAGAGGAAAAGAAAAGACCCTAGAAAACGTGTCAATAGTTAACAAGTTCCCAGATGTATTTCCGAATGATCTACCTGGAATATCCCCTTCCTGAGTGGTCGACTTCGTCATCGAACACGAGCTAGGAACTGGGCCTATTTCCAAAGCACCCTATCTCATGGTGCTAACAGAGTTGAAGGAACTCAAGGCGTTTTTACAAGACTTACTGAATAAAGGGTTCATTCGACCTAGCGTATCCCCTTAGAGTGCACCAGTGTTGTTTGTTAAGAAGAAAGATGGATCGATGCGTCGATGCATCGATTACAGAGAGCTAAATAAGAGAACCATAAAGAACAAATACCCTCTGCCTAGAATGGAAGACTTATTCGATCAACTCAGAGAGGCAACAATATTTTCTAAGATAAATCTGCGGTCAGGTTACCATTAAATAAAGATTAAAGAAAAAGACATACCAAAGACAACATTTAGGACAAGGTACGATCACTAGGAGTTCGTAGTGATGTCATTTGGCCTCATCAATGCTCCAACTGTGTTAATAATGTTAATGAATCGAGGGTTCAAGGACTGTCTCGACACTTTTGTGGTCGTGCTCATTGATGACATCCTAGTGTACTAAAAAACAGACTTGGAACACTAGGAACACTTCTGAAAAGTCCTAGCCACCCTAAGAGAGAACAAGTTATACGCGAAGTTCTCAAAGTGTGAATATTGGTTACGACAAGTCTTTTTCCTAGGACAAGTGGTGACAAAGGACGGAGTATCCATAGATCCCACTAAGATTGAAGCAGTCACAAAGTGGGAACGCCCAACTACGATAACATCAGTACGGAGTTTCTTAGAAAAGGGGTATCATTTATATGAAATGATGCTTGTGAGGCAAGCTTCCAGAACCTAAAAGAGAGATTGGTACAGCCTTGGTACTCACAGTACTTGAAAGCTCAAAAGGGTACGTAATCTATAGTGACGCGTCCAAGAAGGGACTAGGATGTGTGTTAATGCAACATGTAAGGTTGTTGCATACTCGTCCCGTCAACTAAAAGAATACGAAAAGAATTACCCTACCCAAGACCTAGAATTGGCCGCTGTAGTGTTCGTACTACGAATTTGGCGACACTTCTTGTATGGAGAGAAAACTCAAAGTTTTACCAACCACAAGAGTTTAAAATATTTCTTCACATAGAAAGAGTTAAATATGAGGCAGAGAAGGTGACTAGAATTGGTGAAGGACTACGATGTAGATATCTAGTACCACCCTGGAAAAGCAAACGTGGTCGCAGATGCTTTCAGTAGAAAGATGGCCTACTCTTCGGCCCTCATTACAAGGGAAGTAAGGACACAAAGAGAATTTGAGCAAGCCAGCATAGCTATAGCGACCGAGGGAATCATAGCATAGTTGGCAAGACTCACAGTGCAACCTACGCTTAGTCAGAGAATTATTACCTCCCAACGAGAGGATCCTAACGTACAGAAAGTCCTAGGCCAGCTAGACAAAAGTCCAATACACGGATTCTCAAAGACCTCAGATGAAGGACTATTGTATCAGGGACGCTTATTTGTCCTGACAATAGAGGAGTTAAGGAAAGAGATACTAACGGAAGCTCACAACTTGCCATTTTTCATGCACCCAGGAAGTACTAAGATGTACCAAGATTTAAAACAACATTTTTGGTGGAAGAGCATGAAGAGGGACGTGACCAAGTTTATGAGCAAGTGCTTAGTTTTTCAACAAGTGAAAGCTCCTAGACAAAAGACAACGAGGATGTTACAGCCCTTAAGTATACCAGAGTGGAAGTGGGAAAACATAGAAATGGACTTCATAGTAGGATTACCCAAAACGTTTAAAGGCTATACAACGATCTGGATAATTATCGATAGGTTGACCAAGTGGGCACACTTCTTACTTTGGAAAGGCAAATATATAGTTGACAACTAGGCACAACTGTATGTGAAGAAATAGTAAGACCTCATGGAGTTCTAGAGTCTATAGTGTCAAATCGAGATCCAGACTTTACGTCAGCGTTTTGGCTCGGACTTAAAAAAGCATTGGGTACTCGGCTCGACTTTGGCACCTCCTTCCACCCCCAAACAGATGTTCAAACTGAGCGCCAAAACTTAGAGGACATTCTATGTTCTTGCATATTAGACGTTAAGGGAAGTTGCACTTTCAAGCCACTATTTGAATGACACCGTTCGAGACCCTTTATGGAAAACGGTGCAGGTCCCCGCTATGTTGGGATGAGGTATGTGAGAGAAAGCTAGTAGGACCCGAGCTAGTCCTAGTCGCCAATGAGACTATCCAAAAAATTTGAGCAAGAATGCGTACCGCTCAACGTAGAAAAAAAAAGTTATGTCAATGTAAGATGTAGAAACTTAGAGTTTGAGGTAGGGGACCCAATATTCCTAAAGGTAGCACCCATAAGAGGCTTCTTGAGGTTTACACGTAAGGGCAAATAAGTCCTAGATGCATTGGACCTGCCAAAATTGTCGAGGAAATTGGTATGTAGAGTATAAGTTAGCCCTACCTCCCTACCTCTCAGAAGTACACGAGGTAATTCACGTGTAGATGTAGAGTAAATACATGACGAGCCCTATACACATAATAGACTACGAGCCCCTCCAACTCAATGAAGATTTGAGTTACGAGAAAAACCAATAGAATTTTAACCCAAGAAGTGAAAGTGCTACCCAACCAGGGACATTACGTTCGTTTTGGTGTTGTGTCGGAGCCACCATATCAAGGGGGACACGGTGAGTGCAGGAGGATGAAATAAGAGAATAATACCCCCAGTTAGTACAAGAGTTTGAAAATTTTGAGGACGAAAGTTCTTTTTAGGGGTAGATAATGTAACAAATCGAAATAATAAAAAAAAAAACTTAGTCTCCGGTAATTCCACAACCAGCGCGGAATCGTGTTCCCCAACCCATAAAAATGCCTCCCTCAACCTTCAACCATTGCCACACGAACGTCAACAACCTCCCCAAACCGCTCAGAAGAACTACAACCAAAGAAGAGACGAAAAGAAATTCGAGAGAAGGAGAAAACTAAAGAAAAGCTCTAGCTGGGAAACCCGTGACGTCGAAACCCTTAGCCTCGCATTTTAACCAAATAGATCAACCATGAAAGACCTCACCGACCTTAGTATATTACCCAAAGAGGATTCACAATGTGCATCGTCGAACTTGGAGAGGGAATTTGAAAAATTGAACTTTTGGAAGAATTTATGATCTACCTCCACAAACGTCCAACAACCATGAAACTTTGTAAGAGAGAGAAGAAGAAGATGATGACAGAGAGATGAAGAAGATGGCATCAGAAACCGTCGCAGTGAGGAGAGAGAAAAGGACACCGGAGAATCGCGCTGAGTTGGGTAAGGAAGACGAATCAAATGGATTTAGGTCAGACGCGAATCCAATACCTGAGACCCAAACCCATTGTAGCCTAATCGTTTAGCCTATGACCCGTCTCCAGCCTACTTGTAGAACCCAAAGCCCAAATTCCTCCTCGGACCAGTAGCCAAATGTCAATCCAGCCCGCAATCCACGACCCGTGCTTGCCTCTACAAACCCGAGGCCCAAGTTCCCTTGACCCAACCAAACCAGCCCGCAGCCTAACTCACTCGCAGCCGAATCTGTGAACAGAAACTCAGTCAGTAGCCTAGCTATAAATGCGACCGTGAGCCAACCCAAACCGAACCTCGACCCGAGACGCCTACATCGACATGGGCTACTCTGGTGCTGCCACGTGTCCAGTTGCTATGAAAGCAACCCTTCGGCTTTAGCGGTTTGGACGCTCCGATGACGCTTCGGTTGCTCCACTGCTGTTTTAGCCCAGTTTCCACTGTTTCAACAGTCCTAGATCCATTTTCGGCCCCAATTAAGGTAATCGAGGTCGTTTTAGAGTCGTATTTCATATTTATTAAATTATTAGTAATTTAATTGTGAAATACTAATGGAAGGTGGTGAACGGTGTGATAGGAAACAAACTCTGGCACCGTAGGAAGCAGCTCTCAAGGAACGAGAGCTTATGTTTAGCTAATTAGAGAGTACTTGAGCCAAGGCCAACCAAGTAAGTGGCCTTACTATAGGATAGGCTAAAAATTGTATGAGTTATGATTATGTATGAACTGTGTTGTACGATGTCGTATGTTAGTATATGATGATGATAAGTTATGATGATGTATGAGTTGTATCGTATGATGCCATATACTAGTATATAATGATGTATGAGTTGTATCATATGATGTCATATATTAGTGTATGATGATGTATGAGTTATGATGATGTACGAGATATGATGATGTATGAGTTATGATGATGTACGAGATATGATGATGTATGAGTTATGATGATGTACGAGATATGATGATGTATGAGTTATGATGATGTACGAGATATGATGATGTATGAGTTATGATGATGTACGAGATATGATGATGTATGAGTTATGATGCTTTATGATGTGCATAGTATATATATATTTCGATGAATGACGTACTTGATATGCTGGATGCACTTTATGACAATATGATGAGCATGATGATTGTGTGACGTTTACCTTAATATGATGATATTTTCCATATTGAGCATGCTATATGATGATGAGTGCCATATTTCATCACGTCGTTAGATCGACATACGACACAACCTTAAGAGCATGAAAATGATATTAATATAAATATCCACGAGTATGTGTTACCTAGAGTAACAAAGAGAGGCAACGATATTTTCTAAGATAAATCTGCAGTCAGGTTACCGTTAAATAAAAATTAAGGAAAAAGACGTACCAAAGACACCATTTAGGACAAGGTACGATCACTATGAGTTCGTAGTGATGTCAGTTGGCCTCACCAATGCTTCAACTGTGTTAATAATGTTAATAAACCGAGGGTTCAAGGACTGTCTTGACACTTTCGCGATCGTGCTCATTGATGACATCCTAATGTACTCGAAAACAGACCAGGAACACTTCTGAAAAGTCCTAGCGGCCCTAAGAGAGAACAAGTTATACGTGATGTTCTCAAAGTGTGAATATTGGTTACGACAAGTCTTTTTTCTAGGACACGTGGTGAAAAAGGACGGAGTATCTGTAGATCCCACTAAGGTCGAAGCGGTCACAAAGTGGGAACGCCCAACTACGATAACATCCGTACCGAGTTTCTTAGGACTTGTGGATACTATCGATGGTTTGTGCAGGACTCCACTAGGATAGCCTCGCCTTTGACACAGTTAACGAGAAAAGGGGTTTCATTCATATGGAATGATGCTTCTGAGGCAAGCTTCCAGAACCAAAAAGAGAGATTGGTAACAGTCCTGGTACTCACAGTACCTGAAAGCTCTTAATAGTACGTAATCTATAGTGATGCATCCATGAAGGGACTAGGATGTGTGTTAATGCAACATGTAAGGTTGTTGCATACCGTCTCGTCAACTAAAAGAATACGAAAAAAGTTACCCTACCCACGACCTAGAGTTGGCCGTTGTAGTGTTCGCACTAAAAATTTGGCGACACTTCTTGTATGGAGAGAAAACTCAATGTTTTACCAACCACAAGAGTTTAAAATATTTCTTCACCTATTAAGAGTTAAACATGAGGCAGAGAAGATGACTAGAATTGGTGGGACTACGATGTAGATATCCAGTACCACCCTGGAAAAATAAACGTGGTCGCAGACGCTTAGAGTAGAAAGACGGCCTACTCATCGGCCCTCATTACAAGGAAAGTAAGGGTACAAATAGAATTTGAGCAAGCCAGCATAGTTGTAGCGAGCGAGGGAATCATAGCACAGCTGGCCAGACTCATAGTGCAACCTACTCTTAAGCAGAGAATTATTACCTCCCAACGAGAGGATCCTAACGTGCAGAAAGTCCTAGGCCAGCTAGACGCAAGTCCAGTAGACGGATTCTTAAAGTCCTCAGATGAAGGACTATTGTATTAGGGACGCCTATGTGTCCTAGCAATAGTCGTTAAGGAAAGAGATACTGACGGAAGCTCACACCTTGCCATTTTCCATGCACCCAGGAGGTACTAAGATGTACCAAGATTTAAAACAACATTTCTTGTGGAAGAGCATGAAGATGGACGTGACCAAGTTTGTGAGCAAATGCTTAGTTTTTCAACAAGTGAAAGCTCTTAGACGAAAGACAGTGGGGATGTTACAACCCTTAAGTATACCGGAGTGGAAGTGGGAAAACATAGCAATAGACTTCATAGTAGGATTACTCGAAACCCTTAAAGGCTATACAACGATCTGGATAATTGTCGAAAGGTTGACCAAGTGGGCACACTTCTTACCTAAAAAAGGCACATATATAGTTGATAACTAGGCACAACTGTATGTGAAGAAATAGTAAGACTTCATGGAGTTCTAGTGTCTATAGTGTCGAATCGAGATCCACGTTTTACGTCAGCATTTTGGCCCAGACTTCAAAACGCGTTGGGTACTCGGCTCGACTTTGGCACCTCCTTCCACCCCCAAACAGATGGACAAACTGAGCACCAAATCTTAGGGGACATTCTACGTTCTTGCGTATTAGACTTTAAGGGAAGTTGCGCTTTCAAGCCACTATTTGAATGACACCGTTCGAGACCCTTTATGGGAAATGGTGCAGGTCTCCGCAATGTTGGGATGAGGTAGGTGAGAGAAAGCTAGTAGGACCCGAGCTAGACCTAGTCGCCAATGCGACTATCTAAAAAATTTGATCGAGAATGTGTACCGCTCAAAGTAGACAAAAAAAAAGTTATGCCGATGTAAGACGTAGAGACTTAGACTTTGAGGTAGAGGACCAAGTATTCCTAAAGATAGCACCCATGAGAGGCTTCTTGAGGTTCAGACGTAAGGGCAAGTAAGTCCTAGATATATTGGACCTGTCAAAATTTTCGAGTGAATTGGTATTTAGTGTATAAGTTAGCCCTACCTCCCTACCTCTCAGAAGTACATGAGGTAATTCACGTGTAGATGTCGAGTAAATACATGACGGGCCCTATACACATAATAGATTACGAGCCCCTCCCACTCAATGAAAATTTGAGTTACGATGAAAACCAATAGAATTTTAACCCAAGAAGTGAATGTGTTACCAAACCAGGGACATTACGTTCATTTTGGTGTTGTGTCCGAGCAACCATATCAAGGGGGACACGGTGAGTGTAGGAGGATGAAATAAGAGAATAATACCCCCAGTTAGTACAAGAGTTTGAAAATTTTGAGGACGAAAGTTCTTTTTAGGGGTAAATAATGTAACGAATATGAAATATATAAAAAAAAACTTAGTCGCTGGTAATTCCGTGAACCGTACGAAATTGTGTTCCCCGACCCCTCACAACGCCTCCTTCAACCTTCAACCATCGCCACATGAACGTCAACAACCTCCCCAATGTTGAAATTGAAATTGGTCTGATACCAATTTGTTGAAATTGAAATCGCTCTAATACCAATTTGTAGAAAAATAAAGCCGCTCCGATACCAACTTGAGAAAAAAATACTCGCTTTGAATATAACTCATTTAGATAACTCTCACGAAACTTTAAAAAGGGGTATCGAAAGGGGAGAGAGACAAGGAGACAAAGAAGTTCTCCAAAGGTTATTACACAATAACTCAGACAATAAATTGCTCTCTGTTTTTTTCTCTCTCTTGTTCTTTTATTCTCTAGACATTTTACACTATACATAAGACCCCTTTTATAGTTTTTCTAAGGCTAAGTTGAGCAGTATCTTCCTCATTTTTCTGTCTCCCATAACCCTTTTCCCTCTCAAATTTAGTGCCATCACTCTTCTCTCTCCCATAAGCCTTACCCCTCTCAAATTTTGTAATGGTCTTTTTCACAAAATAACAAACAAAAAATCATAATTTTTTTTCTTCTCTCTCCTGCATTTAAGTTTATTTTTCAACACCTAAACCACTTAGAACAACTACAACCAAAGAAGAGACGAAAAAAATTCGTGAGAAGGAGAAAACTGAAGAAAAGCTCCAGCAGGAAAACTCGTGATGTCGAAACCCTCAACCCCACATTTTAACCAAACAGATCAACCATGAAAGACCTCACCGACCTTAGTATATTCCCCAAAGAGGATTCACAATGTGCATCGTCGTCCTCGAAGAGGAAATTCGAAAAATCAAACTTTTGGAAGAATTTCTTATCTACCTCCACAAGCGTCCAACAATCACGAAACTTTTTGAGAGAGAGAAGAAGAAGATGATGAAAGATAGATGAAGAAGGTGGCATTGAAACTGTTGCAACAAGGAGAGAGAAAAGGACACTAGAGAATCGCGCTGAGTTGGGTAAGGAAGACGAATCGAATGGATTCGGGTCAAACGCGAGGCGAGGCTATTCTAGCGAAGTCTTGGACCCTTCGATAGTAGCTTGCTAACCCTAGGAAGCTTCATATCTCTGTAACTGTAGTTGAGTGTTCCCATTTAGTGATGACTTCTATCGTTGTGGATGAAAGAAAAAAAGTAACAGAATGGGAGAAGAAGCGAAGACACACAAATTAATTTTCTTCTTTTTGTGGTGTGTTTAGAACTTGCACCATTTTCCTTATATAATAAAAATTTTACCCATTTCTACTACAAATGAGCAAGCACTCCACCATTCCTTCCACTACTTCCAATATCTCCGGCCTTTTTTCATGGAGAAATAAGCAACAGAAATAAAATAAATACTAACCACTATTTTTTTTTTTTTTTTTTTAACAAAAAAAAAACTTATAAAGCAAAATATATTAAAAAAAGAAAACAAGTTTATAACCAACAATCACTCATCTAAACTTGTTTAACTATGTTGAAACGACTTTCTTCAAGCCAATCTTCTCTCTTATCCCCAGGAACCGTTGTCTTGCTAACGGCTTTGTCAGAATATTCGCCAACTGTTCATCTGTGTTCACATATTCCAGTTCAATAGCTTCAGTTTGTACACATTGGCGAATAAAGTGGAACCTGGTATCAATGTGCTTACTTCGATCATGGTAAACAGGATTTTTCGCCAACGCTATAGCTGACTTGTTGTCAACATTAAGCTTGGGTTTTACTTGCAGTTGACTGATGTTACTCAAAATCCTGCCCAACCATACTCCTTGACATGTTCCAGCAGTTGCGGCTATATACTCAGCCTCGCATGATGACAAAGCCACCACCTTCTACCTCTGTAATACCCAGATTATTGGATTTACTCCCAAATAGTACAACACTCTAGTTGTACTCTTTCTATCATCAATATCCCCAGTCATATCACTATCGCTAAATCCTACCAGCTCTACATTCGATAGCTTCTTATAAACACAGCCAAAACTTAGAGTACCTTTCACATACCTCAATATTTGTTTTACTGTTGTGAGATGTGAAGTTGTTGGTGCCTCCATGTATCTACTCATCACATAAACTGAGTAGGCTATGTCGGGTCGGGTATTAACCAGATAGCATAAGCTTCCAATAAAACTTTTGTAAAGTGTTTTATCAACCGCAGGTTCTCCATTCCCATTTTTGCTCATCTTCATTCTTGGTTCCATGGGAATCAAACAAGGATTGCACTCCCCCATTCCTAGCTTCTCTAGGATTTTTCTTGCATATATGGCCTGACATAAAGTGATTGATTCACTACTTTGTCGTACCTCAATACCCAAGTAATAGCTCAAAAGTCCAAGATCGCTCATCTCAAATTTCTGGTGCATCTCTTCCTTGAACTGAGCTATAACTTGTTTGTTTGAGCCGACTATGATTAAGTCATCCACATATGTGCCGATTATCATTGCTTCAACTCCATTAATATTCTTGTAGAGAGCATATTCCTGTGGACATCTAACAAAACCAAGTGACTGCAAACATTGATCAAGTTTAAAATTCCAGGCTCTCGGAGCCTGTTTTAATCCATACAAGGCTTTACGTAGTTTTAACACCATGTTTGGATTTTCCTTGTTAACGAACCCTTCTGGTTGAGCAACATACACCTCCTCTTCGAACTCGCCATTCAGAAAAGTTGTGTTTACATCCATATGATGTACTTCCCAGTTCTTAAAGGCTGCATAGGCAAGAATTAATCTCACTGTTTCTAACCTGGCCACTAGTGGGAATACTTCACTGTAATCTACACCAAACTGCTGTACATATCCCTTTGCCACGAGTCTCGCCTTATGTTTCATGATTTCTTCATCTGGATTTTTCTTTAATTTAAAAATCCATTTGATGCCGATTACTTTATGATTCTTCGGAAAATCTGTGAGTTCCCACGTTCTGTTCTTTTCAATGGAGAGAATTTGAGACATCATGGCATTCCTCTAGTTTTCATTCCTAGCAGCTTTCTTATATGAAGTTGGTTCCTCTATAGAAAGAAGACAAAGGTCCACTGCTTCCTCCTCTGCTTCATTCAGTTCTCTATAAATATCTTCTAGAGACCTGAATTTTTTCGGCATCGATGAGCTTGACAATGATGCATTTGAGGTATTGTCTGGCGTTGATAAATTTGAGAGCACTATTCCTCGACCACAAATGTCTATTGCAGAGTTATCACCGAAGCGTACCTTTCAAACAACAGATGTGGCGAGCTCACGAAACACCCTTCTTTCTCATGACATATGGTTGCTTGCTCTAGTATCTAGGTACCAGGAATTTTTAGTTCCAATATTGGCTGATGACGGCACTATAGTTTCATTCAACATCACAAAATTAGGGTCTTTGTCATGTGTGGTTTTAATTTCACACGCCTCTATCATCAGCAATGAAGACTCCTCATCCTTTTGCATCTCTATCAAGTTGAGTTGTTCGTCTTTTGTGGAACACTCTGATGCAAAGTATCCCATTTGCTGACACCTGTAACGTTTAATTTTACTTTTTTCAAATTTCTTCTTTTGAGTTTGCGAATCTCCTTCATCTCCTCGATGCCAGTCACTTCTCCCACGGCCTCTCCATCTTCCACGACCCCGTCCCCTGCCTCCTTTGGAACTGCCTTGATCCTTCCATTCTTTCTTTGAGGATTTTGCATTCTCTCGTTCCTTCCATTCTGCATGAGTGAGGAGAACGGTTTCATCCTTTTCTTCAAACCCTTGCAACCTTTCTTCATGTACCTTGAGTGATCCAATAATCTCATCAACGGATTTCGTTTTGAGATCACTGAACTCCTCAATCGTTGAAGTGATTTGAAGAAACTTTGCAGAGGTGGATCTTAGAAGTTTCTTAACTACTTGGATATCATCCACAGTATTGCCGAGCCCTCTCAATTTGTTGACAATAATGGTGAGTTTTCCTGAATACTCATCAATACTTTCTGAATCACCCATCCTCAACGCTTCAAACTCCTGCCAAAGAGTCTGCGTTCTAACTTCTTTCACTCTTTCCGCACCTAGATTAATATTTTTCAACATGATCTCTTTTTTTGTTCTTTATTGTTCTCTTTTTTTACTCCTCATAGTTAATACATAGGCGCATCGACCCGTCTTTCTTTTTCACAACAACATCGGCACACACCAACAAAATAAATTAGGTCGAATGAAACCCTTTTATAGTAAGTCTTGTAGTTGTAATTTTAGTTCCTTTAATTCTATTGGAGCCATGTGGTATAGTGCTTTAGAGATAGGTCCAGTTCCTGGTTTTAGTTCTATCCCGAAGTCTACAGCTCGTAAAGGGGAAACTCCTAGTAAATCCTCTGGGAAGACACTTGGAAATTCGTTTACTATGGATACCGTATCCATTGTTTTCTCTTTTCCTTTTACGTCCACTGTAACCTAAAAATAGCAACTAAAACTTTTTGAACAAACTAACATGGCTTGTACTTTTAACTCTCTAGTGATGAGGACAAACGAGTGTGCCGTTTTATAACTTAGGGCATCTCTGACTACGTTTGCCTTTCCAGGGTGGTACTGGATATCTATATCGTAGTCCTTCACTAATTCCAACCAACGAAATTTTTTTTGGGTGAAGAAATATTTTAGGCTATTGGTGGTCTGTGTAAATTTGGGTCTTTTCTCCATACACGGAGTGTCACCATATCTATATTGCTGTAATAGCCCAAAAATAAATAAAGAAATAAAGAATAAAAATAATTATAAAAATAGTTAAAATTACAATAATAAAAAAATAAAATTAATTAATTAATTAATTAAAAAAATAAAAAAATAAAAAAATAAATCTTTCCCCATCTCTCTCCACTGACCTCTTTCCCACAATTATTTGTCCTCTGCCCATCTAAGCTGGAAAAAAAAAAGAAAAAAAAAAAAGAAAAACCTGACAAAAAAAAAAAAACAGAAAACAATCATCTTGAGATTTGAGAAGAAGTATTTGAATAGATTGCAGATTTAGAGATCTTTGTCCGTTATTACGGTAAAATTCTATCTGAGAACTCCTTTTCCTTTATAGTTATGCTTATAAGAAATTAATTTAGGATCAAATATTCTTTCCTATCTTACCGTATGTAATAATCAGATCCCATGTTCAATTAATTAGATTTCTTTTTAGCATCGGAAGTTATAGGAAATAAGGTTAGAATCAATATAATTTTAGCTGGCAGATCCATAAATCTGTAAGATAGTGGCCAAATTAAAATTGGCCAATAATATCGGTCGAAAATAAATATAGAATTAGAGTAATATTTATTTACAGATGTTTACAAAACTGAGAATCTATTTATAGAATGGGAATGAAAATAATTACCATGAGAGAGGAGGGAAGATTGAGGGAAGATTTGTTAAACAGAATTTAAAACTATAACAGGAGATATCAGAGGGCATGAAACTCCATTAAATTCTGTCTAATAGTAAATATCATAATTTCAACAAGGTAAATTAGAGAAATAATTGTATAGAGTTCAAACTTGAAACTGATATCATGGGCTCACATAGGTTGGCTTGGATTTCAAAGGACGGAATCGAACTTTCAGTGGATATATACGTGACAACGACTTAAGCTATCCATGTAAGTGACCTTACTATCGGCAAGGTTATATTTGATGTTGACACGTGCCCTGTGGTTCTGCACGTGTCATATATATTGATATGTGTGAATTGTCTGAGGATCGATATGCTTCCTATATGTTATGTTATGTTATGTTATTATATGTGGATTGTATGATAATAATTATGGTACGATGTGCTCTAGGAGATGTTAAAGATAGGGTACGAGAAGGATGCACAAAACGAAATGTAACGATAGGAGTAAGATACGTTCATGAAATGTTAGAGTTAGGTTACATACCGAAGTGCTATGGATAGGAGAGATTGATGAAAGAATACGGTCAGGTTATGGGTAGAAAGGGATAGGTTTGTGATAGATTGATAGAACGATATCGTTAGGGTACGTTCTTGTGACGATATGACCAAGGTACGTCACGTAATGATATGTCTGTGATAGGTATAGGAACGTTAAGGCTATGGTAAGTTAGAGAACGATATGATTATGAAGTGTTTACGTTATGACTTGGTTATGATATGATACATTGTATGCTAGATTATTGTGCTTAAGTACAAAATCATGTGAACGTGAATGTATGTTATTTATGTTGCTTAGTTGATGTGATATGAATGCATGTGACGATGTGTGACCCTTGCACGATTATGGCTTGTTGTATGAGTATTGGAATGTAACTGAATGAATTGTATGACATGAAATACGGTAAATTGCATGATACATAACCCTGCTAGGAATATGTATGATATGTAACAGAATGAGAATGAGAATGACATGTAAGCATGAAAACGTGACACGGGGTTATGTTCATTAAATGATGACTGTAGGATTAGTGGGACCTCATGCATATTGTGTGATCATGCATTTGGGGGGATACCCCTATCCCATCACGAGGGTACGGACGCGTACATCCAAATGGCAGGACAACGATCGTTATGCCCTGCATAGCATTGCGTGACGGTTTTAGTTTTAACGGGTCCCGGTGGGCCCCTAGAGCATGCCCACCGGCTAGGGACAGTGGCCCAGCGGTGTGCGAACTAGCTGGTGAGCTCATACTCGCACGTATGGGCTGCGTGTAGAGTATATGGTACACGTCCACGATTACCTGTTAGGATTACACCATAGGGAAAATGAAACGAAACGAAACGAAACGAAATGAAACGAAACGAAAGATAGGTCCCATCATTTTATTGCATGTGATTGTTGCATTTAACCCCAATAGTGGGGTCACTTACTGAGTATTTCTTTAAATACTCAAGCCATGTGCTACTACATTTTTTAGGTTAAGGCAAGGCATTCCTGTACGGCTGACGACGGCATCGCAACTCGAGATCATGGCACATGCATAGGATAGTGGTATTCATTTTCTTAGACTTAGGATAGAATAAGATGTTTTAAACTTAAACGCTTATTTATTTTATTTCGGGTCTTTTGTTGTGTCGTTTTAAAGATGTTTTCGAAACACGTAAGTCCATGGCTGTGTTTTTAAGTTAAAGGTTATATTTTATGGAATTTAAATGAAGTCTTTCGCATTCAAAGTTTATGGTATGTATACAGTAGCGACCTTAAATTAAGTAGAAAATTTCGGGTCGTTACAATTGCGAATACTACTGCGGCCGATTCTAGGTTGTGCGTAGGGTAGTTTTTCTCATATTCTTTCAATTGGCGTGATGCATAAGCAACAACCTTACAATGTTGCATCAACACGCACCCTAATCTTTTTTTAGATGCATCGTTGTAGATTACGTATCCCTCCGAGCTTTATGATCACATGAGCATTGGAGTTGACACTAGTCTTTATTTTAGGTCTTGGATGCTGGCCTCACATGCGTCATTGCATATAAAAGGTATGTTCTTCCTTGTAAAATGTGTAAGAGGCGAGGCTATTCTAGTGAAGTCTCGGACAAATTTTCGATAGTAGCCTGCTAACCCCAGGAAGCTTCATACCTCTGTAACCGTAGTTGGATGTTCCCATTTAGTGACGACTTCTATCATAGTGGAGTCACTTAAATCCCATCTTTAGACACTACGTGTTCTAAGATTGAGACTTTTTGTAGCCAAAATGCACATTTGGAAAATTTGGCGTACAACTTGTTCTACCTTAAGATAGTTAAGACTTTTCGGAGGTGTTCCTGGTGTTCTTGATCCGTTTTCAAGTATATTAGAATGTTGTTTATGAACATCATAACAAACATGTTTAGACATTCCTTGAATACATGGTTTATTAATTTCATGAACACGACTGGGGCGTTGGTGAGGCAAAATTACATCACTACAAACTCGTAGTTGCCATATCTTGTTCAAAGGTTGTTTTCGATACATCTCATTCCTTAATCTTAATCGGATGATAGCTTGATCGAAGGTCTATCTTGGAAAATACTGTCGCCTCTCGGAGCTAGTAGAATAAATCCTCGATGCGAGGGAGTGGGTAGTTGTTCTTTATTGTTCTCTTGTTTTACTCCCTATAGTTAATACATAGGCGCATGGACACGTCTTTCTTTTTCACAAACAACACCAGCACACACCAACAAGATAAACTAGGTCGAATTAAACCCTTTTATAGTAGATCTTGTACTTGTAAATTTAGTTCCATTAATTTCGTTGGAGCCATGTGGTATAGTGCTTTAGAGATAGGTCTAGTTCCTGGTTTGAGTTCTATCCGAAGTCTACAGCTCGTGAAGGAGAAACTCCTGGTAAATCCTCTAGGAAGACACTTGAGAATTCGTTTACTATGGATGTCGTATCCATTGTTTTCTCTTTTCCTTTTACGTCCACTGCGCATGTTAGTATAGCCCATCATCCCTGTTGGATCTCTCGTAGTACTAGTGAATGGGTGCGAATCATACCGCTTGAAGTCTCGTAGCCAGTTCACTACTCTAGTAGATTGCAAGTGTTGGATTGTTGGGTGATCATTATGACATGCATCATGACCTAAAACGACTCCCGCATCAAACTAGTAATGGGGTCTATTCAAGTCACTGGTGCTGCTAGAGGTGGTGCAGCTTGTGGCAGTACAACTTGAGGCAATGCAGCTGCATCCTTCCTAGTTACTAATCCTTCGCGAGGTGAGCTCTCTTTAGCCTCACCTCTTCCTCTACATCTAATAGGGGGTCTCCCCTTCCTCTTCTTCATCTTCCACATCCTCTAGGTGACATGGTTCTAAAAACCAAGATAATTCTATTTAAGTCTATCATTTACTAACAATACAATATCATAGTACACAAAAAAAAATTCATACAACATTGCAAGCATATAATAGCGAAATTAAATCAAGCATCATGCTGCAATATATAATATAATTAAAGCTCATCAATTTTCATGCTACATAACATTTAAAACATAGAGCCAATCACAATAAATATCATCATGACATTTTCCTTTTTTAATCTTATGCATTGTGTATATAATGGTGACAGAGCATCAATGATTGAACCATGGAACACATCAAGTCTACAAGATCTACGTCGTAGGCTAGTCTAGGGTGTGTGAACTGCCTGGGATCCAGCTCGCACGTGTGGGTTGTGTGTAGGGAAGTACTACACATCCAATGTTGTCTAAATTGGAGGACACCCCATGACCGTTTTAACCATAGGTCCTAGATCATTAGTTACACATGTTTGCATTCTTTGACCCCATCAGTGGGGTCACTTACTTAGTATTTCTTAAAATACTCGAGTCATGTGCTATTTCTACATTAGGTAAAGGCAAAGCACCCCTGTACCGTTGACGACGACATTGCAATCAGAGACCATGCCACGTGCATAGGATAGTAATATTTTCTTTTCTTAGACTTTGACTAGTATGGGATGTTTTTCATTAGAATTTTTACTTGCTTTATTTATTATTGTTCTTATATAGTTTTAAATATGTTTTCAAACTCGTAAGTCCATGACAGTGTTTTAAGTTGAAGTAATGTTTTAAGATAAAGATTATGTTTCACGATGATGTTTTAAATGTTTCTTTCACACAAGAGCATAGACTATGATGATGGTAGTGACTTTAGGTTAGTAAAAATCTAGGGCCATTACATGTGATGTACTGATGATGTGATTTATGTTATGGTGTAATACGTTCGGCGATATATACATGATGAGACATGCATTATGATATGATGTGATATGTCTATGACATCATGTCTATGATATGATATTTCTATGATATAATATGTTGAAGGACATGTTATGTGCATGGTATGACATAATATGATGTATGATAGGAATGATACGATATTCAACCCCGATACATGTCTTAAAGACAATGTTGAAAAATGATATGATATGAAGGAAAATGGAAGGAGTTTTTTAGATGCATCAGGGAATGTCTCCTTTTACGATGTTACAAATGCGTACGTCATGAGACAAGAAAATGATCATTATTTCTAACATAATGTTGCGATGATCATGATCATGCCTCGCAAGACACTCGAGATTTGTTGACCTCCAGACGTCTGGCTATGGACAACCAGCTCGACTATGATGGGTCTAGGGGGCATGCGAACCGCCTGAAGACTCACATTTGCACGCACATCCAATTTTATCCAGACTGGAAGCCACCCCTACGATGGTTTTAATGATAGGTCCCTAAGCATGAGTTGCATGTGTTTGCATTCCGTGACCCTAATAGTGGAGTCACTTATTGAGTATTTCCTAAAATACTCAAGTCGTGTGTCACTTCTATTACAGGTAAAGGCAAGACACCCCTGTAGAGCTGACGACGACATCACAAGTAAAGACCATGGCACATGCATAGGATAATGGTATTTCATTTCTTAGACTTTAGGTTAGTACACGGTGTTTTTACTTTTAATGTTTATTTTTTCTATTCAATATTTGGTTATGTTGTTTTAAATATATTTTCGAACACGCAAGTCCATGACAGTATTTTATGATAAAGTTTTAAAGATTTATTTCCGCATAAGAGAGTATGTCGTGATGACGATAGCGACTTTAGGTTAGTAGAAATCTAGGGTTGTTATAGTTGGTATCAGAGTTCTAGGTTATAGATTCTGTAGACTAGCCTATGAGATAGGCTTGACATGTTCCATGGTCCCACATCTTATGCCCCCCGATCATCATCAAGTATGTCATGGATAAGATAAGAAAAGGAAATGTTGTTGATTTCATATGTTGTTACTGCTTGGTCATTATCAACTATAACTCCTAATTAAATTTTGACACCATTGACTGTATTATTGTTGACTTAGTTATATGTTTATTTTAATACAGAATTGGTATGATTTACCCAGCATGGAATATGAATGTTAATTAATATATTGATAGTGTTTAGATTAGTAAGGTTTGTACCATTTATGGGGAGCTAGAGTTTAGTATTTATGTTAGATGTCTTGAACATAGTTAAAATACGCAGTGTTATGACCATAGAGATGGGAAAAATGTATCAACGTATACTGACGATTAAATATATTCAAATGAAAACGACCAAGAAAACTTGAGAGATGACAGCATCTTATAGTCTGGTACAGATATTAAAAGTGGTAGTGTCGAAAGGAAATTTCGTCACTATGAAGTATGTAAATATGAAATTTAAGTATCGGTGTGAACAAAAAAAAAAAAAAAAAAAAAAGAGCTAACACAGTAAAAGTTGAAACATTGTATACCTAAACTCATTTATGAATGACATAAATGACTTTAATGTGAGCTAAGCTCAGGAAGTCGTGAGATGTAGAAAACCACCCTGCCTAACACTAACTGATTAAACTATTGATCTTGTTGACAGAAGAAAGCAAGTCATCTAGAAGAAAGTGAGAAAATTGAAATTGAGGTTGAGGTAAGTATTTAAGTTCTCCAATACTAAATTGAGGTTGAAATTGATTACAATGTGCCTAAGCCACAATCATACTAAATGGATTCTATTGTTCATGAAATTTTAGGAGAAGACTCAATATGATATGATAAGGTTATGTATGAAATTTGATAATAATTAGATTATGATAAAAGGCTAAACCAAGGGTACGTGTAAAATGACTAAAATTCCCCTATAATTATATATAGCTGGCTTAGGAGCAAAGTGACCCCTAAATGACATTTAATTGAATGAGACTTATGTTACAAGGCCATTAAAATCTGTTGAGGATTTAAACCAAGATTTGCAGTGGTAAATAACCAAAATATCCCTATAAGAATTCTAAGATGTTTTCAAGATCTTAAATACTCAAAATACTACGAAAAGTTATGAGACTCCTTTACAAAATAAGGGTAAGTATGAAAGATTTTAAGGAGATTATAACAACTTAGGGATATGAGCTAAGAGAAAAAGTATGTAACTACCCCTCAAGACACTTGATAAGGAATCAAGGTTTTTATGAGTACTAAGTGACAAGATACATATGAAAGATTTATGCATGTAGAAAAATATTTATGACTCATATGGATTAGGGTGTACTTGTTAAGAATTTTTCTTTAGTTGTATTTCAAGACTTAACAAAAAAACTCTTGAACGAGAACCCGAGATATTTTAAAGACCTCCCGATGAGTAGTGCAATATGGTCTTACGACAATGAATACGTCGTAGGAAACTATGAACACCTAGGTGTAGGTACTTCAACTATGTCACAAGGAACCCGTGAATCCTTGGACATAGGTATGTAAATTGTATCGCACCGAACACATGAAGCTTTGGATGCAAATATTAAGACTATGTCACGGGGAATGCATGAAGCCTCGTGCATTTATTTATTAAATATAAGGAACAAATTAAGGTAACAAAAGTCAAGAGATAGGAGTTGAAGAAAGTTCTCTTAAGTATAGGAGTTGAAGAAAGATAATGTTTCAAAGATTTTCTTTTAAGTTTCAATGTGGTAGTTATGAGTGACTGTGAGGTCTTTTAACTCATTAATACCCACAACTTGTATAATTTAATGAACTAGATATTCGAGAAGGTTTTTAAACTAGTTTGTAATGGTCTAAATAAATTCTAAAGGGAGTAATTGGACAAACTAGCTAATAATTATAAATTTTAGTGTTTAAACAAAATATCCTTAGAACCCTGAAATGTTTCATCAATATTCTTAAAAAATAATAATAATAAAAAATAAATAAATAAAAATAAAAAATAAGTTTATTGTTAGTGAGATGAAACCGTTAATATCTTGTTTGAAAATACAATTCAACTTTCAAACGTTTTGTTAATACTCATAATTTAAAAAAAAAAAATTCAAAAATACTCTTAAATCACTTTTCTCTTCAATTTTGTTTTGAAGTCTCTTGTTTATGGACATTTCCTAATATGAATATAAAACAATTCAATATTTAAATAAACAATTTATTTTCAATCTTATTCTTGAGTATTTTTAAATTGGTGTTAACAAATTCGTTCATATACATAAGAATACAGTTTGACTCGTCTACTCTATTTCGAGTCAACAAAGATATCATAGGCTTTGCAGTGTACCCAAAATAAAATGGCGAGACCAAGTTATCGTTTTATCTATTCATATCCTATATTTAAAATATTGTGCATAAAATCATTCAACCACATGAGAAAGAACAATATTACTAGCGAACAAATGAAGACCTTTGTATGTTAGACTAACATGATAACCAACTATACCACAAGACTAAATGATGTGCAAATTTTGTTCTATATTATGATATAATGTTCTAAAATCCAGGAGTAAAAAGAAGGATAAAATTAGAATTTTAAATCTTTTTTTTTTTAATTCTAGAATTAATTGTGCAATATTGGAAGGCTTTTCATTGTTATTTGAGCAATAGGTCCAACTCTTTAATTGTAACGACTTACAAAAAATAATAATTATAACAATAATAAAGAAATAAATAAATAATTAACCCATCCCTTCCTTCATTGATATCTTAGGACTCCTTCCTCAAATATCACTCTTCAACCCCTACTCTAACTACCAGTTATGCTAGAGAGAATAAAAAAATAGATTGGAAAAGATTCACATACAAAGCTAGAGAAAGAATATAAAAATAGCCCCTACTCCAACTATCAGTTATGCTAGAGAGAGAATAAAATGGCTTTGATATCATGATAGATGATCACCACCAACTATCAGTTATGCTAGAGAGAGAATAAAATTGCTCTGAGACCATGTTAGATGAACACGACTCTCCACAATGGTATGATATTGTCCACTCTGAGCATAAGCTTTGTTTCGAGCTTTCCCAAAAGGCCTCATACGAATGGAGATAGTATTCTTTGATTATAAACCGATAATCATTCCTTAAATTAGCTGTGGGACTCTCATCCAACAGAATTAAACGGCTAAACAAAATTAAACGAAAAAAAGAAATCAGATTTAGAAGTAAAGAAGATTCAGTGGATAGAACTAAACACTAAAACTAAATACAGAGATAAGATTCAATTAATAGAATTAAAAACTAAAACTAAATATGGAGAGAAAAGAAAATAAAGACAAAGATTTGGTGGAAAAAAAACTCTACGATAAAACAATTAAAAATTAAAACTAAATATAAAAAAATGGAGATTTAGTGAAAAGAGCTCCACATAAAACAAAAGAATTAAAAATTAAAATTAAATACTGGGAGAAAAGAAAATAACCCCGAGGAAAAAATAAAATACAGACCAAGACTAATAGAAAAAAGAGGAAAAATTCAATAAATAGAATTTAAAATTAAATATAAAAAGAAAAATGGAGATAGGGTGAAAAGAACTAAACCCAGCAAAAAAAATTGAACTTTAAATATCTCGGACTTTTATTCATGCAAATATTCTAATGTTCACATGAAATCTAACATAATCATTATAAATTAAAGGAATAATTTTGTACAAGTTCGAATTTAAAACTGATGTCATGGGCTCACATAAGTTGACTTGGATTTCAAAGGATAGAATTGAACTTTAAATTAGTGACAACAACTTAAGCTAATCAGGTAAGTGGCCTTACTATCGGCACGATTATATTTGATGCTGACACGTGCCCTGTGGTTTTGCATGTGTCATAAACTTCATATGTGTGAATTGTTTATAAATCGATATGACTATGATATGTTATGTATATGTTATGATACGTGAATGATATGATAACTCTTACATCATCATGTGTTCAATGATATGTGTGAGATAGGATACGAGAAGGATGCGATAAACGTAATGGAACGATATGACTAAGATATGATTGACATAATCAATAATATGTGTGAGATAGGATTCGAGAAGGATGCGATAAACGTAATGGAACGATATGACTAAGATATGATTGACATAGCATATGGTTAGGTTATGTATAGAAAAGGATATGATTATGATAGAATGATAGAACGATATGGTTAGGATACGTTCCTATACTTCATGAGACTGATTGTGATCATCTTATTCGCCATAATGCTACGACAATCATTATTCCCTACGGGTGTCCAGCAACAACTCTCAGCGAGTGCTAGCCAGACCAGTAGGCCTAGGGAGCGTGCGAGCCTGCCTAGTGGGCCCACGTTCGTAGGTGTGGGCCATGTGTAGAGAAGTATTACACATCTAATTTAGCCTGAACTAGAAAGCCTTCAAGAGAATGAAATGAACTCTTGTACAGTTGATGACTACATTTCATGTGACTTCATTTCATAACGCCAATAGTCGGGCCAGTTATTGAGTACAGGGGTTCCTACACACGGCCCACACGTCACATTAAAGACCATGAAACTTGTGTTACGATAAGTTGCATTTTATTTATTTTGTAGTCCTTAAGTTAGATTAGGACATTGTTTTATTCTTTTTTGTTTTATATAAATTTCACGTTGTTTATTTTTCGTTATTTTTTTTAAGGTTTTATTGCAAATGTTTAAGTCCATGGCATCGTGTTATGAATTATTTAAATGAATTTTTCATACAAAAAAGAAGGAAGATTCCCGTATTAAAAAACTTAAACTAAATATAGAAAGAAAAGTAAATACAGACCCAAAATAACTTGAAATAACTCTATCAATTGTTTTATACAAAATCATAGAATAAGATTTTTAATAAAAAAAAAATATAATTATTAGGTACCTAACATTTACTTTTAACAATGGACCAATCTAAATTATAGAAATAATTTTATTGGGTTCAAACTTAAAACTGATGTCATGAGCTCACATAGGTTGACTTGGATTTCAAGGGACATAATCGAACTTTCATTAAGCATATATTCGTGACAACAACTTAAGCTAACGAGGTAAGTGACCTTACTATTGACATGGTTATATTTGATGTTGACACATGCCCGTGGTTCTGCACGTGTCATATATACTGATATGTGTGCATTATTTGTGAATCGATAGAAGTAAGATTTGTTCATGAAACGTGAAGGTTAGGTCATACTTGAACGTATGGGCTATGTGTAGAGTATATGATACACATCCAAATTACCCGTTAGGACAGTACCGTCGAAAAATTGATTTAAATGATAGGTCCCGTCATTGCATTCGCATGTTCTTGCATTTAATCCCTAATAGTAGGGTCACTTACTGGGTATTTCTTAAAATACTCAACCCACATGCTACCTTTATTTCAGATTAAGACAAGGCATTCCTGTACGGCTGACGACGACATCGCAACTGGAGACTATGACACATGCATAGAGTAGTCGTATTTATTTTCTTAGACTTAGACTAGGATAGGATGTTTTTAATTTAAACGTTCATTGATTTTATTTAGCCTTTTGTTGTGTTGTTTTTAAAGGTGTTTTCGAAACACGTAAGTCGATGACTGTGTTTTAAGCTGAAGGTTATGATTCATGAAAGTTTAAATGAAGTATTTCCGCATTCAATATTTATGATATGTATACAGTCGCGACCTTAATTTAAGTAGAAAATTTTGAGTTGTTATAAATGAACTGTCCGGATGATCAATAGGTGACTTGTGCATCATTTATACTAAAAAATGATGCAGAGTTAATAGTCGGGGGAATAACCGGGGGATTCTCAGCCAAGATGGAAGTGTGATACAATAAACCTACTTTTAGCTTTTATGTTTAATCTAGTTAATTGTATTAAATATAAATGTGAACGGTTCAGATTAAGTTTTTTTATTTTTCATTTTTTATTTTTTATTTTTTATTTTTTATCTTTTTATATTTGATATATCTAATATATTAAATAAACACTTCAAATTAAATATATTTTTCTCTATTTGTATTTATTTAACATATTAAATATTTATTCCAACCCTTCAAATTAGATCTATTTTCTTAGATTAAATTTTAATTTGTACCCTTCAAATTCTTCTTTTAACTAAATTAAGGTCTTAATTAATCAATTTTCATTTGTTAACTATATATTTAGAGTTGCACTTTTATGCACGGTAGAACAAGTAGTGTCAATTGATATAATCATTACAAGCAAGTCAATCATTCACAATTTTTTGGTAATTACAACTGAGTCAAAAGTTTGTTATACCCCCTAATTATATCTTTCACCTTAATGCCCTAATTCTCTAATAAACCATTTGTCTAAGATTCAATCATAAACTAAGTCCCTCTTGAGCACGTAAGAAGGGTGGGCCCCATTGTTCAAATCTCAAAATCAACACTAAAGGAAACTACTCATCTACTTACCATATATGAGAATGGGTGAAAGTCATCTAGTGTGTTATGAATTATTTAAATGAATGTTTTCGCAAAAAAAGGTCAGGTCAGGTCCTTCATATCGTAGCGACTCTATTTTAGTAGAAAAATAGGGTCATTACAATTGGTATCAAAGCTCTAGGTTACAGATTCTGTTGACTTGCATACGACGTAGTTTTAGTACGTTCCATGGTTCCACCACTGATGCTCCGTCGCCACAAAGTACGTCATACGTAAAATAATAAAAAAAGATATTAAATGTTATTGTCAAGTGTGCTATTGTTGAATCAGTTGTGTGTTTATAATGATATAGTGTATGACATATTTTTTGTACCGAGAGATCCTCACTTCAAAGTAATTACGTGTTGATTATAGATCATGTCACCTAGAGGACGTGGAAGAGGGTGTAGGGGAAGAAGATGACCCCTTGTTAGATGATGGGGTAGAGGTAGAGGGAGTCCACCTCGTGAAGGATCAGTAACTCAAACCGACACAGCAGTGCCACCCCTAGTGGCACCGACGCTTAGAATGGACCCCATGACTACCATAATGTGGGAATCATTCTAGGTTCGGATGCAAATGGTGGTGACCACCCAGCAGACCAACAGTACGCAGTCATTGCGAGAAATGTTGTATGCAGGATTTCAAGGGATAGATCCTCGTACCTTTAATGGTGCCTCACGAGACCCAACAAAGACACAATTGTGGCAATCATCAATTAAGACAATCTTCTTATTAATGAACTGTCTCGATGATCAAAAGGTGACATGTGCATCATTTATGTTGAAAAATGATGCGGAGTTATGGTCGGGGTATAATCGGGAGATTCTCAGCCAAGAATGGAAGTGTGATACAATAAATATATTTTTTGCTTTTATGTTTATTATTATTATTTTGTCTATTTATATTTAATATATCTAATATATTCAATAAAAACTTTAAACTAAATATATTTTTTTCTATTTGTATTTAATATATTAAATATTTATTTGAACACTTTAAATTAGATCTATTTTCTTCTTTATATTTAATATATCTAATATACTAAATTTTAATTTTTCTTTTAACTAAAGTGAACCTTTTTAGTGTAATGAGCATATGAGTTATCAAAGAGACCTTATGAACATATAGATTATAAGATTCAATGATCCAAAATTAAATAATTAAACTGTTTAATTAATAAATTTTTATTGTTAACTATAGGTCACTCAACTATATATTTAGAGTTGCACTTTTATGTACGGTAGGAGAAGTTGTATCAATTGATATAATCATTACAAACAAGTCAATCATTGCACTTCATACATTCCAAGCGGCATAGTCTCAATATCTACACTCAAGGCTTCGTACGTTGAAAGCTACGAAGTCTAAGTTAGGAACATGCTATATCGTGGGAGGTCTTAAGAGTTTCTTGAGTTTCTTAGTTTAAGGACCTTGGTCCCTTATTCTTGAGTGGTACCTACAAGAACATGATATACCGTGGGAGGTCTGGAGTTTCTTGAGTTTCTTAGTTTAAGGACCTTGGTCCCTTATTCTTGAGTGCTACCTAATGTTTTTCTTACCTTGGTAGTTGTAGAGCTTGTATAGTATTTTTCTTGGTTCTGAGTCTTCAACATTGATATTGGTTGATTGATATGATGGTAGTTGTCAACCTTATGTAAATTCTAAGGTTTGTAGAGCAATAATCAGTTAGGATTTTTCCTCCCTTTTAGAAATTGGTTGTTAGTGGATGGGGGAATGTACTAATTTTTATTTATAGTATATCCTATAGAACCAATTAGTTCATTTAGTCTTGTGGATCAATGTCACTAGCCTTCTCAACATCATTTAGCCTGTACGACGGATTTCTTGAGTGTTCGCTTTTATTTATAGCATGAAACAACTCGAAGCATGGGTCTACTTATTGATACGTTATGAAAAGCTCCCTTGAATCCATTTGATTTCTTTTTTACCGACAAAAACTCGTGCTTGAAAATAAATATAGTTATTGAGAAGAAAAAATGAAACAATGAGATTATGGATTTTTTTATTTCTACGATTTAGTTGGTTGCTTGTATCCTATTTAAATATGAACATTAATGAAAATTGGACTTTCGATCCCAATTATGTTTCTCATTCTTAGCATGGTATCAAAGCTTCTCATTTTTAACCACTTGAAATCTTGAAAATATCTTTATGCCCTTATAGGCTTTGTAAGAAGTTCTAAGTCATTTAGAGGGGTTTAGACCTTGAAATACTTTAAAAGGTCATGGGGGCATTTTGGTCATTATACCACCTAATTCTTGGTTTGACCTCTGAAAATGTTCCAATGTCATCAATCATAATAAAAAATAATAAAAGAATAATAATAAAAAAAATAAAAAAAAGGGGGCCTACTACAAAGTTTCATAGCATTCAGAGGCCATTTAGATCATGAACCGAAGGTAAGTTGCCTTAAGGGCATTATGGTCATTTTATACCGTTATTTGGTTTAACTACTCAACTTTGTGCAATGACTATCAAATTGCATATATAATCTTAACATACCATAGTATGCTCAAAATTAAAAGTTGGGCCGGAATTCATTTAGTGGGTTATTTTGATGTTACTTAAATCTCAAGAAATTTGATCGGTTGAGGGTAACTCATGGTTCTTGATATTTTTCTTTCATATATCTTTAATTCATACTTGATTTAATGTTTATATAGAAATTCAAGCAATTCCTACAAGTATTTCTTAAGAAAAGTCTAAGATGGTTTCTTACCTCGTAGTTGACGTACGGGACCTCCGTTCTCGAGAAATTGGTATCCTAATTGCTTCAAATTTTCTTTGACACAATCCTTGGGGTGTCTAGTTTCTATAACCATAAAGTTTTCATGACAACTGTGATGATGTTAATATAACACATGTGGAAGCAATTTGGATCTTAGGCACTCTAAGTACATCAATTATAGTAAATTAGCTAGCATGTTTCAAAAGCATTAAATCTCAATGAGTTTGAATACTAACCTTTTGTCGCTCAAGTTTCTTCACGAACCGGTTTCGAACCACCTCGAACATACTCGTCACACTGTTCTATGGTTTAGTCCGATATGAGCTTGCAGAGGGACCTAATGGACCTATAGATCATGGGCTCCAACGATCCAAGATTAACCGGCTAAACTCATTAACATTGTTAACCAACATTCGTTAACCACTAGGACACTCCACTATAGCCTAGTAGTAGCACTCCCCTCACTATAGATATATTTCTGTCCATTTGATATAACCATGATTAGTAAGTCGATCCTTCACAGGTTGTTCGTAACTAGAGATGGGTCAATTTACCGTTTTACCCCTAAAGTCACTTCTTGTTCCTTATGTCTCACTGATCCTCTAATGAACAATTGGTTTGTGGTCTAACCAGTAAACCGAATCCCTCTCAGGCCAATGAGAGGGTGGGGCCCCTTGTTCAAGACCTAGAGTCAGTGCTTAATGGGAGGCCTATTGAGTCGGCGAACTAGAGCCACTCTCACCCATGAAAATCTAAGGATAATTCCGAATAAACAGGAGTTCATGGTTAGCTCAGGATTAAAACCGAGTTACCTAGGTTATCGAATGAAAAGAAAATCAGTCTCAACAGGAAACGACATTATAAAGTGAGAGTGGTTTTCTTCATGGTCCGATCTTATGCATTACTCATTGCATAGGATGCCCCCACTCACATGTCTCCACATGTACAATTTAGTGATCACATTGTTTATATCATATACAAAAGTGGGCCGCATCCATAGTGTCCCCAGAATAAGGTACTCAGCCTTATCCTTATACTATAGATCATTTTGACTATATACTTGAACTTGATCCACTCTTATGTCTCTACATATAGTTCAAGTAATCAAACTATAGCCAGAGTGTTCTTAGTTTATTGGATTTAGATTAATGATCGTAAAGTTCACTTTATTCAATAACAATCTTTACTGAATAAACAACAATAATAACTTTATTGAAAATAGAATATGTTTTTGTTTACAAACTATGAGTTTTAGGACATAAAACCCAACAGAATCAACAATGCAACCTTGCTTTATGCTTCTCCATATTATTTCTCCTCCGTTCAGAGTGAAGATAGATCCTGATGTCGATTTCCTCGAATCTACATCAGTCTGAAAATCTGAGTCAGTAAACCCTGTAAGGATCAGATCCTTAGCACTGTACATTAGCATATAGTCCCACGTTCTCCTAAGATACTTGAGGATATTCTTAACGGCAGTCCAATGAGCACGTCCTAGATTGGAGTGATATCTGCTGACAATTCCCACAGCATAGCATATGTTGGGTCGGGTACATAGCATGGCATACATCAGACTATCGACCGCTGATGCATAGGGAATGTGTCTCGTATCTCAACTTCTTGAGGTGTCTTAGAACTTTGTTCCTTCGACAAATGAACTCCATGCCTGAAAGGTATAATCCTCTCTTAGAGTCCTATATCTTATATCGAATCAATATTTTGTCGATGTACGATGCCTGAGACAATGTTAGTGTTTTGTTCTTGCGATTCCGAACAATTTGGATTCCAAGAACAAACTGAGCCTCTCCCAAATCTTTCATTTGGAATTGTATCGCTAGCCAATGCTTAACGTTAGTCAGAAATCCCACATCATTTCCAATGAGTAGGATATCGTCAACGTACAACACCAGGAAAGCTACTGTAGAGTCGACTATCCTTTTATAAACACAAGGTTCGTCAACATTCTGTTTAAAGGCATAAGATTTGATCGCAATATCAAACTTTATATTCCAGGATCGTAATGCTTGCTTCAACCCATAAATGGATCTTTTAAGCTTGCAAACCCTTTGCTCGTGATCCTGTTCAATGAACCCCTCTGGTTGAGCCATATAGATACTCTCTTCAAGATTGCCGTTTAGAAAGGCTATCTTAACATCCATTTGCCAAATTTCATAATCATAAAATGTGGCAATAGACAAGAGTATTCTAATTGATTTAAGCATAGCAACAGGAGAGAAGGTTTCTTCATAGTCCACCCCCTCTCTTTGGGTATAACCCTTTGCTACTAGTCGAGCTTTAAAGGTCTGTATCTTACTGGTCTGGTCTCGTTTCCTCTTACAGATCCATTTGCAACCAATAGGTTTTACCCCATCTGGTTGATCTACAAGTTCCCAGACTGAATTGAAGTACATTGACTCCATTTCAAGATTCATGGCTTTAATCCACTGATCTCTATCTTCATCATTCATTGCCTATTTATAGGTCAATGGATCCTCAACGCCATCATCAGGTATGATGACTTGAGTTTCTGTCAAACCCAAGTA
This sequence comes from Cucurbita pepo subsp. pepo, assembly GCF_057944985.1. Classification (NCBI taxonomy): domain Eukaryota; kingdom Viridiplantae; phylum Streptophyta; class Magnoliopsida; order Cucurbitales; family Cucurbitaceae; genus Cucurbita; species Cucurbita pepo. The sequence goes on along the minus strand of NC_141806.1, from coordinate 9,072,581 downwards.
TCGATCGGGTTGAGTTATAACCCTCCCACTACGTCGAGGCATTCTCAACTCTTGAGAAGGATGTGATTGACCAGGAGTGTCAGCTCCATCAACACAACTCTTGTTGAAGGACTAGCTTGATCAACAACTCTTGTTGTTTTATCAGTAGCTTCTTTAGAAATCTCACTTTTCTTACGTGGTCTTCCTCTAAGAATGTAGTGTTTGTTGATACAAACACTCTATTTTCTTGAGGGTCATAAAACAAACCACCTTTTTAGCTCTAGATTTCTCTCCTATCTCTCTTCCCTCCTCTTTAGATGGAAGACCATGACTGTGTTTTCCAGATAAGAAGTTGTTTTAAGCGTTTTTCAAAGTTTACGTTATAAATGATGTTCATGTAAGAATTATATTTCCACATTATAGATGAACATGAGACGTTAGTAGCGACTCTAAGTATGTGGAAATTTAGGGTCGTTATAGTTGATATCAAAGCTCTAGGTTTTAGATTCTGTAGACTAGCCTACGATGTAGGCTTGGCACATTCCATGGTCCCAACATCGATGTCCTGTCACCATCAAGTACGTCTTGCATAAGATAAGAAAAGAGAAACATTTTCGAACTCGCATGCATTTTTCTAGTGATATTACTGAAATTGTTGTGATATTTCATGTATTTATTATAGAGTATGATGTGATTTGTTGTATGTTGAGTGATTTTGTTTGCAATATGAGACTTTAGAATATGTATTTTTAATAATATATATGCATAGTGATGAACCTTAGACTTAAGAAATGCTATCTTGGTTTCTTGAACCATGCTGCCTAAACCACACGAAAGAGTAAGACAAGGAAGGGGACGATGTCCTATTAGAGGTAGAGGACGAGGTGAGGCTGAAGAGAGTTCACCTCAAGAAGGATCACAGATGGGGTTTGAATTAGAACCCTTATTGCATGAAATGTTTGTAAGCACCCCTTTGGGATTAGAAATAGTAGCTAGGGATAGAGTAAAAATGACCAAGTAATCATAGGGAACCAAACTCTAAGCATTGACCTGATGGTAGTGAACTTGATGTTCTTCGACGTCATACTAGGCATGGATTAGCTAGCCGAAAACCATGCTAGTATAGACTGTTGTAAAAAGGAAGTAACATATTTGCCACTAGCGGGACCTACCTTTAAATTTAAAGGCACGAGTACCGAGATTACCCCCTAGGTAGTCTTGATGATGAAAGCAAATAGGTTAGTCCAACAAGGCGGATGGGCTATATTAGCATGTGTCGTAGACGTAAGAGGAAAAGAAAAGACCCTAGAAAACGTGTCAATAGTAAACGAGTTTTCAGATGCATTAACGAACGATCTACCTGGAATACCCCCTTCTTGAGTGATCGATTTCGTCATCGAAGACAAGCTAGGAACTGGGCCTATTTCCAAAGCACCCTATCACATGGTGCTAACAGAGTTGAAGGAACTCAAGGCGTATTTACAAGACTTACTAAATAAAGGGTTCATTCGACCTAGTGTATCCCCTTAGAGTGCACCAGTGTTGTTTGTTAAGAAGAAAGATGGATCGATGCGTCGATGCATCGATTACAGAGAGCTAAATAAGAGAACCATAAAGAACAAATAGCCTCTGCCTCGAACGGAAGACTTATTCAATCAACTCAGAGTGGCAACGATATTTTCTAAGATAAATTTGCGGTCAGGTTACCATTAAATAAAGATTAAAGAAAAAGACATACCAAAGACAGCATTTAGGACAAGGTACGATCCCTATGAGTTCGTAGTGATGTCATTTGGCCTCACCAAGGACTGTCTAGACACTTTCGTGATCGTGGTCATTGATGACATCCTAGTGTACTAAAAAACAGACTTGGAACACTAGGAACACTTCTGAAAAGTCCTAGCCACCTTAAGAGAGAACAAGTTATACGCGAAGTTCTCAAAGTGTGAATATTGGTTACGACAAGTCTTTTTCCTAGGACAAGTGGTGACAAAGGACGGAGTATCCATAGATCCCACTAAGGTCGAAGCGGTCACAAAGTGGAAACGCCCAACTACGATAAAATTAGTACGGAGTTTCTTAGGACTAGCAGGATACTATCGATGGTTTGTGCAGGACTTCACTAGGATAGTCTCACCTTTAACACAGTTAACGAGAAAAGGGGTATCATTTATATGGAATGATGCTCGTGAGGCAAGCTTCCAGAACCTAAAAGAGAGATTGGTAACAACCCAGATACTCACAGTACCTGAAAGCTCAAAAGGGTACGTAATTTATAGTGACGCGTCCAAGAAGGGACTAGGATGTGTGTTAATGCAACATGTAAGGTTGTTGCATACTCCTCCCGTCAACTAAAAGAATACAAAAAGAATTATCCTACCCATGACCTAGAATTGGCCGCTGTAGTGTTCGTACTAAAAATTTGTAGAACCCATAGCCCAAATCCCTCCTCGGACCAGTAGCCAAATGTCAATCCAACCCGCAACCCGCGACCCGTGCTTGCCTCTACAAACCCGAGGTCCAAGTTCCCTCGACCCAACCAAACCAGCCCGCAGCCTAACTCACTCGCGGCCCGATCTATAAACAGAAACCGAGTCAGCAGCCTAGCCGTAAACGCGACCACGAGCCAACCCAAACCAAACCTCGACCCGAGACGCTTGCATCGACATGGGCTGCTCTGGTGCTGCCACGTGTCCATTTTCTATGAAAGCAACCCTTCGGCTTGAGCGGTTTGGACGCTCCGACGACGCTTCGGTGGCTCGGCTGCTGTTTTAGCCCAGTTTCCACTGTTTCGACCGTCCTAGATCCATTTTCGGCCCCAGTTAAGGTAATCAAGGTCGTTTTAGAGCCGTATTTCACATTTATTGAATTATTAGTTATTTAATTGTGAAATACTAATGGAAGGTGGTGAACGGTGTGATTGGAAACAAACTCTAGCACCGTAGGAAGCAGCTCTCAAGGAACGAGAGTTTATGTAACGACCCAGATCCACTGCTAGCAGATATTGTCCTCTTTGGGCTTTCCCTTTCGGGCTTCCCCTCAAGGCTTTAAAACGCGTCTGCTAGGGGAAGGTTTCCACACCCTTATAAAGGGTGATTTGTTCTCCTCCCCAACCAATGTGGGACATCACAATCCACCCCCCTTCGGGGCCCAGCATCCTCGCTGGCACTCGTTCCTTTATCCAATCGATGTGGGACTGCCCCCAAATCCATCCCCCTTTGGGGCCCAGCATCTTTACTGGCACACCGCCTCGTGTCTACCCCCCTTCGGGGAACAGCGAGAAGGCCAGCACATCGTCCGGTGACTGGCTCTGATACCATTTGTAACGACCCAGATCCACCGCTAGCAGATATTGTCCTCTTTAGGCTTTCCCTTTTGGGCTTCCCCTCAAGGCTTTAAAACGCGTCTGCTAGGGGAAGGTTTCCACACCCTTATAAAGGGTGATTTCTTCTCCTCCCCAACCAATGTGGGACATGACAGTTTATGTTTAGCTAATTAGGGAGTACTTGAGTCAAGGCCAACCAAGTAAGTGGCCTTACTATAGGATAGGCTAAAAATTGTATGAGTTATGATGATGTATGAACTGTGTTGTACGATGTCGTATGTTAGTATATGATGATGTATAAGTTATGATGATGTATGAGTTGTATGGTATGATGCCATATACTAGTATATAATGAATGATGTATGAGTTGTATCATATGATGTCATATATTAGTGTATGATGATGTATGAGTTATGATGATGTACGAGATATGATGATGTATGAGTTATGATGCTTTATGATGTGCGTAGTATATATATATTTCGATGAATGACGTACTTGATATTCTTGATGCACTTTATGACAATATGATGAGCATGATGGTTGTGTGACGTTTACCTTAATATGATGATATTTTCCATATTGAGCATGCTATATGATGATGAGTGCCATATTTCATCATGTCGTTAGATCGACATACGACACAACCCTAACAGCATGAAAATGATATTAATATAAATATCCACGAGTATGTGTTACCTAGAATAACAAAGAGATGCGACTAGAGGGTTGTATTAGAAGAGATATTATGATGAATTTAGAGGGATCTCATGCATGTTGTATGTTTATAAGCATAGGGCTACTTCCCCTAGAGATGATGAGTGTGGACGCACACAATAGCTTGACCAGAGGAGGGTGTTCCTGAGGCATATGACATTAGCTTGACCAGAGGGTTTAGGGGATGTGCGAGCGCCTAGTGGATTGGCACTCGCACGTGTGAATCGTGTGTAGGGAAGTACTTCACATGCAATTTTTTCGAGACTGAAGGTCACCCCTATGATGTTAGAGATAGGTCCTTAAATCATGATTGCATATGTTTGCGTTTGCATGACCTCCTATAGTGGGGCCACTTACTAAGTATTCTTCGAAATACTAAGGTCGTGTGCCACATTATTTTTTAGGTAAAGGCAAGGCGCACTTGTATGGAGGACGGCGGCATCGCTAGCAGAGATTTTGGCATATGCATAGGGTAAACCAAGTCCATCTCGAGCCAATGAGAGGGTGGGGCTCCATTGTTCAAGTCTCAAAATCAGTACTTAAAGAGAACGACTCATCTACATTCCTTATATGGAAAGGAGTGAATTTCATCTCATGATATTATGTTCCCAACTCCCTATTTGGTCAAGTCTCCAAAACGGTAGGCATATTGAATCCGCTAAAAGAGTCATTCTCACCCATGTAAATTAAAGTACAAGCCCTCACAGACAGGAGTTCATAACTCACTCAAGATTAAGATTGAGTCGCATATGATCATCATGTGAAATATTAATCTTCTCAATTAACGGATTTATAAAGAGTGATTAAACATTTCTTGTTCCATTCTTATACAAATTCATTGTATAGGATACCTCCACTTACATGTCTCCACACGAACGATTTGGATCAAATCGTTCGTAACGATTACAAAGTGGGTTGTATCAATAGTGTTACCAGGATAAGGCACCCATCCTTATCCATATACTATAGAGCCTTTAGGCTATTATTTGAACACGATCCTCTTGTATGTCAACCACATGTTGTTCAAGATTACATTAATAACCTTGAATTTGCATACAATGGATAACAATTAAATTGCAAATAAAATAACAAAAATTATTGTTATAAAGTAAATAATTAATTACTAGACTTTCGGGCATAAATCCTAACAAAAAGAAGAAAGTAAGTCATTTAAGGGAAGTGGAAAAGTTGGAAATTAAGACTGAATTGCGTATTTAAGGTTTTCTAGCATTAGGATTAACATTTTGTATTAGTTTTGCTAAGAGGATATAATCCAAGCATGCAGTTGTTTACGGAATATAAGGAACATATCAAGGTAACAAAAGATAAGAGGTACACCTCAAGAAACAAAAGTTCTCTCAAGTATAGGAGTAAGAAAGATAATGTTTCAAAGCTTTCCTTTAAGTTTCAATGTTGTAGTTATGAGTGACTGTGAGGTCTTTTAACTTATTAATGCACACAACTTCTATAGATCTTCGAGGAGGTTCTTAAACTAGTTTGTAATAGTCTAAATAAATTCTAAAGGGAGTAACAGGATAAACCCTTAAGCAAACTTAAGGTTCTATATAGTGAGCATTACACAAATTTCTCAAAGTATGAGTCTTGGATGAACAAAAATGTTTCCTTTCAGCACAAAATGCCATAGAATGTGGTATAGTGAACCATTTTAAACGAAGAGTAGTATGTCCAAGCCACTAATGAGGTCGTGCAAAAGGTTAGGATGTGGATGCATACAACTTGGTGTAGACAGAAAAATAAGAAATAAAAAAATGTTCCATTGATGTAATACGTAGAGAGCTAGAGTTGAAAGTAGGCAACAAAGTATGCTTGAAGGTAGCCTCGATGAACAACATAATAAGGTTCAAATGAAGCACGAGTTAAGTCCATGCTTTAGCATACCTATCGACATGTTAGATTGAATCGTACCTGTTGAGGATATTTGGTAAAACCACCACACCTAAATGGTGTGAAAGTTCTCTATTTATAATCATTTAGAGAATAAAAAATTACAAGGATATGAAAAGAGTAATAAATAGAAGAGCAATAAATGGATATAAGATGTTTGCCTATAATAGAAAGGAAAATATGATACCTACGGTAAGCCATAATGGAAGACAAATATGATATTTATGGTAAGCCGTAATGGAAGACAAATATCTAGATATTTGGCTATAATAAAAGATGGAATATGATATATATGGTAAAATATAATTCAGTACTAAATATTCTTAACACCCCCCCACAAGCTGAGCGTCAGATTTGAACGAATGTGAAGCTTGGATATGAAAAATTCAAAGAGAGGTTGAGAAACACTTTTTGTGAATTTGTCAGCAATTTTGTTCGAAGGAGACGTCTAATTGGGCGGCATAGTATTTTCTTGACGATCTAAAACTGTAGCGGCAATGGCTCCAACGAGAATATGTCTACCCCACAAAGTAGGAGGAGGAAACCGAGAGGAAGAAGGAGAATATAGAGAGAGGGCTATTGGAAGGGCCTTGGTCAAGTAACAAATTGAACAAAGAAGAGGGAGAATAAAAAATCTCCATAAGAATTCCTACAAATCTAACATTAGAAGATATAGAAATTGCAATTTAAAATAGAATGGGAATGAATCGAAAAAGAGTACGGAAATGGAGAAAGAGGCAGGAGGAAATTGGAAAAATAGAAATTGACGGGTCAAAGAGAAAGTCAATAAAGAAGACACCAACAGGTGATCGATAGAGAGCAAGATTAGAGAAAATTGAACGATCAGCAATCTGGTGTTGAGAAACAATCATTGGTTGTGGGCTATAGAGACGCAAGGCAAAGGCTTCAGAATTAGAGCGATGGCTCTATTATGAGAAAAGGGCAAGAGTGAGGAAGAAGAGGGCAGAAACTTGAGAATGCAAACTCTGTGGTGTATTTGCGACGAAGAAAGGAAGAGAGGGACGGAGATGGAGTGGTGTCTGCATCTTGTGGACTGGTTTGCTATTGAGAAAATGAGTACGAGTAAGAATATCTCGAACATATTTTTCCTGGTGACTCCAAAAGAGTAGTAGACAGAGCTGGTTGAGAAGTAGTCAACGCCATAGCAGGTGGTGAAGTTCCAATAGACGGAGAGGAATTGACGAAGACGATGTTGAAGCCCAAAGAGTTGTCCCAATGGATAAAGGAGCCAATTTTGGTGAGGAGGCTGGCTGCGATTTGGTTCGCGAAGAGGCCAGCACGGTGCCCGGATCCCAAAGGTAAATCTCTGCTGAAGGTCAGTACTTGAGATTTCGTATATTTTTTATGAGAAAGCTTATGAGGATCTTGAGGTTAGGGTTTCTATAAAGGATGAAGGACCGATTGGAAAGAAAATGAAAGAGGCTATGTTGGTTAGGGAGAAACCGGTTGTGTTGGAGAAGGTGATGTTGTATGTACAGAGTATGGCGAAGGGTTGACCTGCAAAGGATGATTTAGAGGTCAAAAGGGTGGAGCCGAAGAGTAATCAATCGGCTCCGCCTATGTCCGCCATGGAGACTACCACTATAGCATCAAAGCCAGTAGTGGTGGTGGAGAAGAAGATGGTAGAGAATTTAAAAGCCATTGAAAAGAAAGATTCGGGGTTCATAAACTGAAAGGCTCTTGTACCATGAGAATATTTGTTAAAATCACCACACCTAATTCGTTTAAAAGTTCTATGTTTATTATCATTTTGAGAATCAAATAAATTACAAAGATATGGAAAAATCAACAAATGGATACAAGATATTTGACTATAATAAAGTATCAAATATGATATATAGTCAACTATAATAAAATACTAACTATCCTTAACTGTAATACCCGAAGAAAGAGAAATAGAAATAGAAAAAAAAAAAAGAAAGGGAAAAGTCGAGAGGGGCAAATAGGTAAATTTGCCCCTCCAACCACCTAAGGGGTCCAAACGAAACCCCATCCATAATCCTGCAAAAGAGAGATAGTGAGAGAAAGGGGTAGAGAGAACCTAGAGAGAGGAGAAAGGATGAACCGCCGGAAGACTCACCGAAAACTACCGTCGGAGTCTATTCCGGTGAAGATCATGATGCAAGGAGGTGAAGATCATGCAGAGAGACTTTCTTGGAAGGGAAAAGAGAATGTGGGTGGCCGGAGTCCTATTTTTCATCAAGAAGTCGGAAAACCCGCAAGGTAAGGATCTTGAACTTTTCCCAAATCTATGGTTTTCCTTTGCGAATCAAGATCTGAAATCTTGATATATTCATCTAGGAACAACTCTACGCATGATCTGTGAAGAAGTTTGGCCAGACCTCAACCCGAAGGCGGAGATCCGAGAGTTGTCCGAGAATGGTGAGCGAAATTCTGACCTTCTTAACTCGTCTGGTAGTTAATCGAAAATTACGAAAAAAACATGAGGACGTAGCCAGTAACACGATCTAAAACTTTGTCGAAGGAATCATGTCGATCCGATCTACGGATCGAAAGATATGAAAATCGGAAAAGAAGGTTGTGTTTCAATTTTCAGAGGGCGGAGAAGAAAGAAGAAGAAGAAAAAAAAAAAAAAAAAAAGAAAGGAGTCGGCCGGCGAGCAGCGGACGGCGGCGACAGGCGCCGAACGGCTGCGACAGGCGCCAGACAAGCGTCGACCATCGGCGGAGCAACGCAGATCCAGCGAGGCATCGACACGTGTCGCCTGTAAGCCGGGCCGAACCGCGACGCGAGCCGAGCCGACCGGACCGGCCGACCCGCGACTACGCGGAGGCGGGTGCGCGTGCAGCCTACGACTGGCGCCTTCCCGCGCGCGTGAGCGCGCGTGGAATGGCCAATTTTGCCCGGTTGCTTTCTGTTTGCCAGATTTTTGTCCCGGTTCCAGTTCTAATACTGTTCTTACGTGAATAGGGACCTAATTTAAAGAAATCAGTACTTTTGGACACCTCACGGGCAAAGAAACGCTAGCAAAAAGAGCACGCGTCAACCAGGTAAGTCACCACCCAGTATTTAGGAAGAAATACTTGTAGGGTTCGCTTGGATTGTATGTATGCATGTTAGTAATTTTGCCTTAAATTAGCTCTCCATGAATGAAATTAATCAGATGGATTGTTATGATGTGTTGGGTGAATTATCTGAGTGTTGCTTGTATGCCTTAAGCTTCCATTGTACGTATGCATGCGCTTAATTTAGGTTGGAATTGTGTATTCCGTGTTCCGGGTGCTCGATGGATGAATTCGCCCCATTGAGCGCGAACTTCGTGTTTTGGGTGCTGGATGGAGGCCATCGCCTCGTTGAGCCGGCCTGCCTAGTTTGCATGAATATTAGGATGTTAGAAGACGGTTGCATGCACACCCGTTATTTTCTAGTACCCATTTCTATGATAAGCTTAGAGAATTACTATTAGGAGCGATATGTCGCTCCAGCCAGACTTAATTTTCCCCTAGGAACTTAGCAGTTAACCATGGCAAGAAAGTACCTAGGAGTGTTTATAGATTGCTAGCGTGAGAACGGTATCTATAGCTTCATGGGAGGACCAAGGGTCTCTGATCAGTCCTTACTGCTCTTAGCCATTTCGCATGGGGAATGTGTCCCCACGTCGTACAGCCCATTAGCTGCATGGGAACGAGTTGGGTCGCGCCCCCCCATAGGAGGACTATATGGGCGTAGGGGTATTCAGCACCCCCTAGGCTAGATACCATGTAGTCCTAGATAGCCATGTAGAGGTAGCGCCTCATAGAGAGATACCGATCATATCAGCTTGGCATAAGGAACCTCTAGGTGACTAATGAAAGGACGATGAACCGGTGAAACCCAAGGGGCAAGCCCCAAGAGACTAAGGTTAGAACCCGATGTCCTAGAACTGAGTTTCTGTTAAATTAAGATGCGAAGAGAGCCTACAAGTAGGTGGCTTACTGAGTATAATTTTTATACTCATCCCGTTCTCCTTTATTTTTCTCAGGTGTTCGCTGGCTGCTGGTCGAGGTAGAGGAGCGTTTGAGAGCTGTACAGTCACAGAGGGGGTCGTTCCGGAGCGTCAGTCCCTTTTCGGTCTTTTGGAGTTTTTTGTATTTCATTTTATATTTGCAATTTCTTTTGTAATAATTAACAAACAAAATTTCTCTCTTTTGTTTTAATTCAAAGTATTTTTATCCTTTTACTTTGCATTTCTTTTCTTTTATTTTCCTTTTGTTTGTTTTCGATTTCGTCTTTTTAGTCACGATTCGGTTTTTCGAAGCCTCGAAAATCGGGTCGTGCCATTAACACTACTAACATACAGGTTCCCCTACCACAGTCCCTCTTTACCTTATATAACATATGTCACATATTCATGCTTCGTAAATACATGACCGACTTAATGCACATTCCAGACCATAAACCTTTCCAGATAGACAAGGACCAAAGTTATTCCGAGATTAAAACGCTTTCGAGGACGATTTTTTTTAGAGGTATATGATGTAACAACCATAAAAAAAAAAAAAAAAAAAAAAAAATAATAATAATAATAATAAAATAAAAAATAAGAAAAAAATTATAAGGGGGTTTTTTACTTTCCATTAACCTCTCACAACTTCTCCCTAAAATACTTCCCCTAAAATACTTCTCCTACCAAGTATCAGTAATTCCTTCCTTAACAAACAAACAGAAAACCAAAATGTTTAGTTCTCTTAGAAGGAGAGACTTTGTTGAGGAAGTCATTATTCATATTTTAATCTTCTTTTTATTTTATTGAAAGGTATTAATTTGGTTATAATTATTTAGATCTTTGTTGGAAATTAAATACCATGATGCATTATGACGATGACTTTTCTAAGATACAACACTAATTGATGTTAATGATGATGAACGTATGAAGGCCAATGCATGCATGTTACCTATGGTGATGTATGAATAATGTATAGGGTTGTGTCATAAGAATGATTTAAAGATGAAAATCATAGGGACCTCATGTATATTGTGTGTTCACCGACGCGTACACTATGTTGACGATGATAACGATCATGCCTTGCATGATACTCGGGGGGGTGTGCTAACCTCTAGACGTCCGACTACGGACAATAGCCCAACTCTGATGGTTCCAGGGGGTGCAAGCTACCTTTGGACTAACACTCGCACGTGTGGATCATGTGTAGGGAAGTACTACACATCCAATTCGTTTGGATTGGAGGCCACCTCCATGATGATTTTAACAATAGGTCCCCAATCATAGTAGCATGTGTTTGCATTCCTTGACCCCAATAGTGGGGTCACTTACGAAGTATTTCTTAAAATACCCCAAGTCGTGTGCTACTTCTATTTCAGGTAAATGCAAGACACCCTTATACGGTTGACCAATAAAAATATAATACATGTGCCATTTAAAAAAAAAAAAAAAAAAAAAAAAAAAAAAAAAAAAAAAAAAAATCTTATGTTGGGTAGGATACAATTATATACCCATTAATTTATTTTATTTTTATTTAATTTTATAATTATTTTTAATTCTCGAGAAACATAAATTTATTTTATTTTTTTAATTTCATAATAATTTTATTTTATTTTATTTCATAATTTTATTTTATGAGTCTTTTTTATTCTGGAGAAACATAAATTTATTTTATTTTTATTTAATTTCATAATTATATTTTATTTTTTTCTGTAAAAGAATACATTTGAAGGATCTCAAAGTGGTTGCATAGAGTCTATAGTTGTGACTCTGTAGTTGTGCTGGTTTCACATTTGTATTTCTTTGGAATTTTTTTTTGATTGAATCCTTTGATTGAATCCCAAATTCTTTGCCCGAAATAGTTTCGATGGCGTGAAAAAGGTAGTTCTTAGCTTCTCAATCTTTCAATTTCTGATTTGCTACCTCTTTTTGTTCATCTAAGTAATCAAGATCATCTATATTCTACACCAGAAATCTAAGACTCAACTACTTGCCAATATTCTTTAGAGCGAAGAAATTTCTCCATTAACATGCTCTAATGATCGTAGTGACCAACAAATTTTGAATTACTGGTTGAACAAAGTTGTCTTCGGTAGTCATCTTTGGCTGCAGCTGGAAGAGACCAGGCGCTCTGATGCTAAATGATAAATTTAATGTAGCATTAGAAGATAAGTTTGCAAAGGAATGAAATTCAGTCCTTTATTAGGTGAAAAAAAACACTATATTTATGAGGCGTACAATGATTGATAGAAGAGAAAAACAAAATCCTCACCCAAAACAGAATATCATGCAAAAGATGGGCAAAAGACCACAGTAATGACCAGATAGTCATAATTACTAAAACCTAAAAATAGCAACTAAAACTTTTAGAATAAACTAACATGGCATGTACTTTTAACTCTCCAGTGATGAGGACGAACTAGTGTGCCGTTTTATAACTTAGGGCATCTCTGACTACGTTTGCCTTTCCAGGGTGGTACTGGATATCTATATCGTAGTCCTCATTAATTCCAACCAACGAAATTTTTTTTGGGTGAAGAAGTATTTTAGGCTATTGGTGGTCCATGTAAATTTGGGTCTTTTCTCCAGGGAATGTCACCATATCTATATTGCGAATACTACTGCGGCCGATTCTAGGTTGTGCGTAGGATAGTTTTTCTCATATTCTTTCAATTGGCGTGATGCATAAGCAACAACCTTACAATGTTGCATCAACACGCACCCTAATCTTTTTTTAGATGCATCGTTGTAGATTACGTATCCCTCCGAGCTTTATGATCACATGAGCATTGGAGTTGACACTAGTCTTTATTTTAGGTCTTGGAAGCTGGCCTCATATGCGTCATTGCATATAAAAGGTATGTCCTTCCTTGTAAAATGTGTAAGAGGCGAGGCTATTCTAGTGAAGCCTCGGACAAATTTTCGATAGTAGCCTACTAACCCCAGGAAGCTTCATACCTCTGTAACCGTAGTTGGATGTTCCCATTTAGTGACGACTTCTATCATAGTGGAGTCACTTAAATCCCATTTTTAGACACTACGTGTTCTAACATTGAGACTTTTCGTAGCCAAAATGCACATTTGGAAAATTTGGCGTACAACTTGTTCCACCTTAAGATACTTAAGACTTTTCGGAGGTGTTCCTGGTGTTCTTGATCCGTTTTCAAGTATATTAGAATGTTGTTTATGAACATCATAACAAACATGTTTAGACATTCCTTGAATACATGGTTTATTAATTTCATGAACACGACTGGTGCGTTGGTGAGGCCAAATTACATCACTACAAACTCGTAGTGACCATATCTTGTTCAAAGGTTGTTTTCGATACATCTCATTCCTTAATCTTAATCTGATGATAGCTTGATCGAAGGTCTATCTTGGAAAATACTGTCGCCTCTCGGAGCTAGTAGAATAAATCCTCGATGCGAGGGAGTGGGTAGTTGTTCTTTATTGTTCTCTTGTTTTACTCCCTATAGTTAATACATAGGCGCATGGACACGTCTTTCTTTTTCACAAACAACACCAGCACACACCAACAAGATAAACTAGGTCGAATTAAACCCTTTTATAGTAGATCTTGTAGTTGTAAATTTAGTTCCTTTAATTTCGTTGGAGCCATGTGGTATAGTGCTTTAGAGATAGGTCTAGTTCCTGGTTTGAGTTCTATCCGAAGTCTACAGCTCGTGAAGGAGAAACTCCTGGTAAATCCTCTAGGAAGACACTTGAGAATTCGTTTACTATGGATGTCGTATCCATTGTTTTCTCTTTTCCTTTTACGTCCACTGCGCATGTTAGTATAGCCCATCATCCTTGTTGTACCAAGTGTTTGGCTTTCATCATCGACACTATCTTTGGGGTGACTCTCGTGCAGGTTCCTTTCAACTTAAAGTTTGGTCTAGTTGGTGGCGAAAAAACCACTTTCTTCTTGTGGCAATCTATACTTGCATAGTTCTCCGCTAACCAAAACATTCCTAATATGACATCAAAATCTGTCATACTCACTACTTTCAAGTCTACGCTTATGATTTGTCCAGCCATTATTACTTGTCCGTCTTTTATCCTATTCTCAGTAACTAGATCTACTCCCACTAGGGTACTAACATATAATACATGCAATAAGGGTTCTACCGTGAATTCTCTTTGACTAACAAAAGGCATGGATATAAAGGAATGCGTAGAACTAGAATCAAATAACGTTAATATGTAGTGACTTAGTATAGATAGCGTACCTGTCACCACGGTGTCAAATGTTCCAGCATCCCCACTAGTGGATGCATACTCCTTTGCTTGCAAGCGGGTTGGCACAGTTCGCTCGCCACTTCCTAAACCTCTAGGTGGTTCTATTGGACTCTTGGTACCCTTCCCAATATAGTATTTGGTCGTTTGATGTTCGCGACCACATCTGAGCATATCCTTGAGCCAGCCATACATTTACCTTAGTGTTGTTTTCCGCATTAGTGGCATCAAAGCTTCTCATGTTTCTGACCCCTCTCTTTATCCCTGGCATCTGTGTAAATGTTGGGCAGGACGCCTATCAGCGTATTAAGGCCTTCGCGTTGATGGTCGATAGTCTGTCCCTCTAGGCTCATATGATTGCTTCCTTCTGATAATGACCGCTGGTTCTCGATGTCTTTCCTCTTGAAACTTTTTCAGGGATTTTTGCCATTCTTAGTGCCTCCTCATACATCTTTGGTTTATGGCTTCCACCATGTGGCAGACCTACAAGGCTAGGCCCCCAAAAAAAAAAAAAAAATTATATGTCATCTTTTGTTCAGTATCCATCAATGACGGCGTAAATCTTTTTAATCTCATAAGTTCTCTGTCATATTTGTCCACTGAGTGTCCACCCCGAGTCAGATTGATGAATTTCTGCTGTTTCTTAAGACACACCGCTTTGGGATAATACTTCTTTAGGAAAGCCCCCTTAAATTGATCTCACGCCATGATTCCCCCTCTTGGATTAATATTATCCTTATTGTCCGTCCACCATACTTACGCGTTCTTTTGCAGCATAAATGACGCACCAGGTACCTTCTGGTTGTTCAGACATTCCATTGACATAAATATGATTTCCATGGACGAAATCCACATCTAAACTTCTGTTGGATCTCTCGTAGTACTAGTGAATGGGTGCGAATCATACCGCTTGAAGTCGTGTAGCCAGTTCGCTACTCTAGTAGATTGCAAGTGTTGGATTGTTGGGTGATCATTATGGCATGCATCATGACCTAAAACGACTCCCGCATCAAACTAGTAATAGGGTCTATTCCAATCACTGGTGCTGCTAGAGGTGGTGCAGCTTGTGGCGGTACAACTTTAGGCAATGCAGCTGCATCCTTCCTAGTTACTAATCCTTCTCGAGGTGAGCTCTCTTTAGCCTCACCTCTTCCTCTACATCTAATAGGGGGTCCTCCCCTTCCTCTTCTTCATCTTCCACATCCTCTAGGTGACATGGTTCTAAAAACCAAGATAATTCTCAAGTCTATCATTTACTAACAATACAATATCATAGTACACATAAAAAATTCATACAACATTGCAAGCATATAATAGCGAAATTAAATCAAGCATCATGCTGCAATATATAATATAATTAAAGCTCGTCAATTTTCATGCTACATAACATTTAAAACATAGAGCCAATCACAAGAAATATCATCATGACATTTTCCTTTTTTAATCTTATGCATTGTGTATATAATGGTGACAGAGCATCAATGATTGAACCATGGAACACATCAAGTCTACAAGATCTACGTTGTAGGCTAGTCTAGGTGTGTGAACTGCCTGGGATCCAGCTCGCACGTGTGGGTTGTGTGTAGGGAAGTACTACACATCCAATGTTGTCTAAATTGGAGGACACCCCATGACCGTTTTAACGATAGGTCCTAGATCATTAGTTACACATGTTTGCATTCTTTGACCCCATCAGTGGGGTCACTTACTTAGTATTTCTTAAAATACTCGAGTCATGTGCTATTTCTACTTTAGGTAAAGGCAAGACACCCATGTACCGTTGACGACGACATTGCAATCAGAGACCATGCCACATGCATAGGATGTTCTTATCTAGTTTTAAATATGTTTTCAAACTCGTAAGTCCATGGCAGTGTTTTAAGTTGAAGTAATGTTTTAAGATAAAGATTATGTTTCACGATGATGTTTTAAATGTTTCTTCCACACAAGAGCATAGACTATGATGATGGTAGTGACTTTAGGTTAGTAAAAATTTAGGGCTATTACATGTGATGTGCTGATGATGTGATTTATGTTATGGTGTAATACGTTCGGCGATGTAATACATGATGAGACATGCATTATGATATGATGTGATATGTCTATGACATCATGTCTATGATATGATATTTCTATGATATAATATGTTGAAGGACATGTTATGTGCATGGTACGACATAATATGATGTATGATAGGAATGATACGGTATTCAACCCCGATACATGTCTTAAAGACAATGTTGAAAAATGATATGATATGAAGGAAAATGGAAGGAGTTTTTTAGATGCATCAGGGAATGTCTCCTTTTACGATGTTACAAATGCGTACGTCATGAGACAAGAAAATGATCATTATTTCTAACATAATGTTGCGATGATCATGATCATGCCTCGCAAGACACTCGGGATTTGCTGACCTCCGGACATCTGGCTATGGACAACCAGCTCGACTATGATGGGTCTAGGGGGCGTGCAAACCGCCTGAAGACTCACACTTACACGCACATCCAATTTTATCCAGACTGGAAGCCACCCCTACGATGGTTTTAATGATAGGTCCCTAAGTATGAGTTGCATGTGTTTTCATTCCGTGACCCTAATAGTGGAGTCACTTATTGAGTATTTCCTAAAATACTCAAGTCGTGTGCCACTTCTATTACAGGTAAAGACAAGACACCCCTGTAGAGCTGACGACGACATCACAAGTAAAGACCATGGCACATGCATAGGATAATGGTATTTCATTTCTTAGACTTTAGGTTAGTACACGGTGTTTTTACTTTTAATGTTTATTTTTTCTATTCAATATTTGGTTATGTTGTTTTAAATATATTTTCAAACACGCAAGTCCATGACAGTGTTTTATGATAAAGTTTTAAAGATTTATTTCTGCATAAGAGAGTACGTTGTGATGACGATAGCGACTTTAGGTTAGTAGACATCTAGGGTTGTTACAGTTGGTATCAGAGTTCTAGGTTATAGATTCTATAGACTAGCCTACAAGATAGGCTTGACATGTTCCATGGTCCCACATCTTATGCCCCCCGATCATCATCACGTATGTCATGGATAAGATAAGAAAAGGAAATGTTGTTGATTTCATATGTTGTTACTGCTTGGTCATCATCAACTATAACTCCTAATTAAATTTTGACACCATTGACTGTATTATTGTTGACTTAGTTATATGTTTATTTTAATACAGAATTGGTATGATTTACCCAGCATGGAATATGAATGTTAATTAATATATTGATAGTGTTTAGATTAGTACGGTTTGTACCATGAATGGGGAGCTAGAGTTTAGTATTTTATGTCAGATGTCTTGAACATAGTTAAAATACGCAGTGTTATGACCATAGAGATGGGAAAAATGTATCAACGTATACTGACGATTAAATAGATTCAAAAGAAAACGAACAAAAAAGCTTGATAGATGACAGCATCTTATAGTCTGCTACAGATATTAAAAGTGGTAGTGTCGAAAGGAAATTTCGTCACTATGAAGTATGTAAATATGAAATTTAAGTATGGGTGAAAAAAAAAAAATAAGCTAACACAGTAAAAGTTGAAACATTGTATACCTAAACTCATTTATGAATGACATAAACGACTTTAATGTGAGCTAAGCTCAGGAAGTTGTGAGATGTAGAAAACCACCCTGCCTAACACTAATTGAAAATTTTTAAAGTTACAATCGAGCCACATTGTGGATGAGATATTATGATCATGGTCAAAGTTTTATAAATATTTATAAACATGGATTGGAGTTTGAGATTTTTAAGATATCTTAAATTTAGGAATGATTTAAGAGTGATTTGGGAGGAGTCACAATGATTTAAGAGTGATTTGGTTGTGTTGCCTTTTCATATAACGAATGAAAAAATGTTAAAATGAGACCTTGAAGACATATGGACAAAAAAGTGCTTTATTGGACCTTCAGTTAGGCTTAAAAGAAATTGACTAGGAGGACAATGTAACGAAGGAAACTGATTAAACTATTGATCTTGTTGACAGAAGAAAGCAAGTCATCTAGAAGAAAGTGAGAAAATTGAAATTGAGGTTGAGGTAAGTATTTAAGTTCTCCAACATTAATGTCCACATGAATGTTGATTTCAATGCGCCTAAACCACAATCATACTAAATGGATTTTATTTTTCATGAAATTTTAGGAGAAGACTCAATATGATATGATAAGGTTATGTATGAAATTTGATAATAATTAGATTATGATAAAAGGCTAAACCAAGGGTAGGTGTAAAATGACTAAAATTCCCCTATAATTATATATAGCTGGCTTAGGAGCAAAGTGACCCCTAAATGACATTTAATTGAATGAGACTTATGTTACAAGGCCATTGAAATATGTTGAGGA
The DNA here is from genome assembly GCF_057944985.1 of Cucurbita pepo subsp. pepo. Taxonomy (NCBI): domain Eukaryota; kingdom Viridiplantae; phylum Streptophyta; class Magnoliopsida; order Cucurbitales; family Cucurbitaceae; genus Cucurbita; species Cucurbita pepo. The sequence continues at coordinate 9,054,077 of NC_141806.1, read as the reverse complement.
TTTAAACCAAGATTTGCAGTGGTAAATAACCAAAATATCCCTATAAGAATTCTAAGATGTTTTCAAGATCTTAAATACTCAAAATACTACGAAAATTTGTGAGACTCGTTTACAATATAAGGGTAAGTATGAAAGATTTTAAGGAGATTATAACAACTTAGGGATATGAGCTAAGAGAAAAAGTATGTAACTACCCCTCAAGACACTTGATAAGAAATCAAGGTTTTTATGAGTACCAAGTGACAAGATACATAGGAAAGATTTATGCATGTATTTGTTAAGAATTTTTAGGGTGTACTTGTTAAGAATTTTTCCTTAGTTGTATTTCAAGACTTAACAAAAAAACTCTTGAACGAGAACCCGAGATATTTTAAAGACATCCCAATGAGTAGTGCAATATGGTCTTACGACAATGACTACGTCGTAGGAAACGTATGAACACCTAGGTGTAGGTACTTAAACTATGTCACAAGGAACCCGTGAATCCTTGGACATAGGTATGTAAATTGTATCGCACCGAACACATGAAGCTTTGGATGAAAATATTAAGACTATGTCACGGGAAATGCATGAAGCCTCGTGCATTTATTTATTAAATATAAGGAACAAATTAAGGTAACAAAAGTCAAGAGATAGGAGTTGAAGAAAGTTCTCTTAAGTATACGAGTTGAAGAAGGATAATGTTTCAAAGATTTTCTTTTAAGTTTCAATGTGGTAGTTATGAGTGACTGTGAGGTCTTTTAACTCATTAATACCCACAACTTGTATAATTTAATGAACTAATCTTCGAGAAGGTTCTTAAACTAGTTTGTAATGGTCTAAATAAATTCTAAAGGGAGTAACCGGACAAACTCTTAATCGAACTTAAAGTTCTATATAGTGAGCGTTACACAAATTTCTCAGAGTATGAGTCTTGGATGAACAAAAATGTTTCCCATCGGCATCAATGTCATAGAATTTGGTATAGCGAACCATTTTAAACGAAGAGTAGTTTTCCCAAGTTACTAATGAGGTCGTGCAAAAACTAACCGTGATTCCTTCCTTCAAAACTAACCAAAAAAAGATTTTGTACAATTAACAACAACATTCCAAGCAAAGAAGCATGTTGTTGTCCAAGATTGAACTGGGGACCTTTAGTGTGTAAGACTAACGTGAAGCCAAATATTAATGGTTTAGCTTTGAGTTAGAAGCCAAATATTAATCATTTATACAATTCTAGTAAATTGGCAAACAGACAGATTTACGCGAAGATAGATATGGTCATTACAATGGTTTAGCTTTGAGTTAGAAAGTCACCGTTGGCAAACAGAGAGATTTACGTGAAGATAGATATGGTCATTACAATGGTTTAGGTTTGACTTAGAAGCTAAATATTAATCATTTATACAATTCTAGTAAATTATGTCAAACAAAAGAAAACACAATAGATTTGAAAATAGAGATCTACTACAAATTTGGAATACATGTGAACAAAATTAAAAGGCTAGAGAGTAAATACAAATAAATAAAAAAAAAAGAAGAAAGATTCAAGTATTAAAAAACTTAAACTAAATATAGAAAGAAAAGTAAATACAGACACAAAATAACTTGAAATAACTCTGTCAATTTTTTTTATACAAAATCATAGAAAATAAGATTTTTAATAAAAGTATATGGACCAATTTAAATTAGAGAAGTAATTTGAGAGGGTTCAAACCATAAACTAATGTCATGGGCTCAAATAGGTTGACTTGGATTTCAAGGGATAGAATCGAACATTCATTAAGGATATATTCGTGACAACAACTTAAGCTAACCAGGTAACTGACCTTACTATTGATATGGTTATATTTGATGTTGACACATGCTCGTGGTTCTGCACATGTCATATATACTAATATGTGTGAATTATTTGTGAATCGATAGAAGTAAGATTTGTTCATGAAACGTGAAGGTTAGGTTACATCTAGAAGTACTACGGATATGAGAGGTTGATAAAAGAATATAGTTAGGTTATGGGTAGAAAGAGATAGGATTATGATAGATTGATAGAACGATAACGTCAGGGTACGTTCATGTAACGACATGACTGTGATAGGTATAAGAATGTTAAGGCTATGATAAGTTAGGGGACGATATGACCACAAAGTGTTTACGATATGATATGATTATGATACGACATGTGAATGGTGGATGTATATATATTGTGATATGATATAAAGACAATATATTATGGTAAGATATGTGATAAATTAACATGCTTATGATATAAATATTGTGATATGATATAAAGACAATATGTTACGGTAAGATATGTGATAAATTAACATGCTTATGATATAAATATTGTGATGCGATATGTTATGGCATGATACGTATATGATGAAAATTATTATGCCTGGAAGCATGAAATGTTATGATTATGATACACTTATGTAATTTGAATGATATGATATGATTGACATGCAAAACAATGAACTAGCATGAAATACGACCCCAGCATATGCATGAAAGATATGATAAGTGATATGAAAAATGATATGGGATGTACGGAACGCTAGTGGGGTTGTATTAAATGATAATGAAAATGAAAAATGTTGGGACTTCATGCATTATTGTGTGTTCATGCATTGGAGAATACCCCTTACCCTTCACAATAGTACGGACGAATACGTTACGAGGCAGGAATACGATCATTATTGTTATCATAATGCTGCGATGACTAAGCAGGAAAACGATCATTATGTTTATCATAATGCTGCGACGGTCAGGCAGGGGTACGATCATTATGGTTAACCTAATGTTGTCGTGACGTTTACTAGTTCTAACGGGTGTCTGGCCTAAGGAGCTCCCGAAGTATGCTCGCCTAACAAGGAAGGTGGCCGGTGTGCGAACTGACTGGTGAGTCCATACTCGCACGTATGGGCTATGTGTAGAGTATATGATACACATCCAAATTACCCGTTAGGACAGTACCGTAGGAAAATGGATTTAAATAATAGGTCCCGCCATTGCATTTGCATGTTCTTGCATTTCACCCCCAATAGTGGGGTCACTTACTGAGTATTTCTTAAAATACTCAAGCCACGTGCTACCTTTATTTCAGATTAAGGCAAGGCATTCCTGTACGGCTGACGACGACATCACAACTCGAAACTATGGCATATGCATAGAGTAGTCGTATTTATTTTCTTAGACTTAGACTAGGATAGGATATTTTTAATTTAAACGTTCATTTATTTTATTTAGCCTTTTGTTGTTTTGTTTTTAAAGTTGTTTTCGAAACACGTAAGTCCATGGCTGTGTTTTAAGCTGAAGGTTATGATTCATGAAAGTTTAAATGTAGTATTTCCGCATTCAATATTTATGATATGTATACAGTCGCGACCTTAAATTAAGTAGAAAATTTCGAGTCGTTATAAATGAACTATCCCAAAGATCAAAAGGTGACTTGTGCATCGTTTATACTAAAAAATGATGCGGAGTTATAGTCGGGGGATAACCGGGGGATTCTCAGCCAAGATGGAAGTGTGATACAATAAACCAACTTTTAGCTTTTATGTTTAATATAGTTGATGTATTAAATATTAATGTGAACGGTTCAGATTAAGTTTTTTTTTTTTTTATTATTTTTTTTTTGTCTTTTTATATTTAATATATTAAATAAACACTTTAAATTAAATATATTTTTCTCTATTTGTATTTATTTAACATATTAAATATTTATTCCAACCCTTCAAATTAGTTCTATTTTCTTAGATTAAATTTTAATTTGTATCATTCAAATTTTTCTTTTAACTAAATTAAAGTCTTAATTAATCAATTTTCATTGGTTAACTATATATTTAGAGTTGCACTTTTATGGATGGTATAACAAGTTGTGTCAATTGATATAATCATTACAAAAAAGTCAATCATTCACAATTTTTTCGTAATTACAGCTGGGTCAAAAGTTCGTTATACCCCTTAATTATATCTTTCACCTTTAAGTATTACTGATTCTCTAATGAACCATTTGTTAATGATTCAATCATAAACTAAGTCCCTCTCGAGCCAGTAAGAGGAGTGGGCCTCATTGTTCAAATCTCAAAATCAACACTAAAGGAAACTACTCATCTACTTATATATATGAGAATGGGTGAAAGTCATCGCATGAAATTATGTTCCCATCTCCCATTTGGTCAAGTACTGAAAATGGAAGGCATAATGATTAGGTTACGAAAGTCATTCTCATCCATACAAATAAAAGAATAACCTTCATAGACAAGAGTTCGTAACTCACTAAGAATTAAAATCAAGTCGCATATGATCATCTGTGAAATATTAATCTTCGCAATTAATGAATTTATAAATAGAGATTAAATATTTCGTGATTCAGTTTTATACAAACTAATTGTATAGGATTATCTCACTCACATGTCTTTGTTCCCTTCACTTTGAAAGGTTGACCTATTTCTTAACATTCCAAACAAGGTTATATAAATATACATGTCAATTTAAAATGATTTTTATTAGGCATAAATTGACCAATATAAAATATAATACACAATAGGGATGTTCAAAAAACTCGATGATCAGAAAAATTCGATCAACTCAACTCTACAGTTTGGGTTGAATTGTGAACTTATTTGGGTTAGATTTGGTTCAAATAAATGAAAATTTTATAAATAAAGTTGGTTCATGATTGAGTTTATCTAACTAACTTGATGTAATAACGAAGAAATTAGAAGAAAAAAACTGACATTGTCCCACATCCCTTAAGTTAGAACTTGGGAGTTGGCCTCTCGTGTAAAATGGAGATACCTTACTTCATTTTATCATCCCACTTCAAAGGTTTGAAGCTAGTCGGAGAATAAATTTTCTGAGGTCTTCAAGCCAGCATTCTGTTTAATCCGACTTGGGTCTCATAACTCGGACCCTTTCCTTCAAATTTCAACTATTCGGAAGCATTTAAGGTTAGTATGACTACTTTTAACTAGTTTAAATTTTGAGTTTAAGGTTAGTATGACTACCTTTTAACTAATTCAAATGTTCAGAGTCTTAAATTATTTAGGTATAATTAGGCTTAAACTACCTTTTAAGTAGTTTAAATTATTTATGTATAATTAGGCTTAACTATCTTAAAATATTAGAAATATGATTAAATTATACCTTTTAACTAGTTTAAATTTTTAGAGTTAAGTTTAAATTATTTATGCATTTAGTAAGTTGCCTTGGGAGCATTATGGTCATTTTATACCGTTATTTGGTTTACTACTCAACTTTGTGCAATGACTATCAAATTGCATATATAATCTTAACATACCCTAGTATGCTCAGAATTAAAAGTTCATGGGCAGCAAAATTCATTTAGTGGGTTATTTTGATGTTACTTAAATCTCAAGAAATTTGATCCATTTAGGGTCTTAACTCATGGTTCTTAATATTTTTCTTTCATATATCTTTAATTCATACTTGGTTTAATGTTTATATAAAAATTCAAGCAATTCCTACAAGTATTTCTTAAGAAAATTCTGATGGTTACTTACCTCATAGTTGACGTACGGGACCTCCATTCTCGAGAAATTGGTATCCCAATTGCTTCAAATTTTCTTTGACACAATCCTTGGGGTGTCAAGTTTCTATAACCATAAATTTTTCATGACAACTTGAATAGAAGAGGATTAAAATTAAGAAAAATTGAGGGAGGGTCACGGTTCGGTTTGACATGGGGGGTTCAACTGAACTGGCCACGTCATCATCCTCTTCCTCTGTAAAGAGGAAGACGCGCATGTCCAATAGCGCTGCCATTTTAAAATGCCTCTCACCTGCTCTAATCATGACATTGCTCTCCTTGATTTCTTCATGAAACTTAAAATGGAGTTACAAGGAAGAGCTTGGGATTGACTTCATACCTTCTCGTGAATTGTAGCCTAAGATATTTGCCTCCAAAGTTGGTTGGAAAACTAATACTTCCCTGTAGTTAAATGAATTAGTTTGAACGAACGTCTTTAAGTGTGTGGCATTAATGTTTATAAATTCATCTCAATCTACAGCTCACCCAAAAAAGGAGAGAATTGACTTGTTGGGCAACTCGATCTAGGAAGTTTTAGCTCTAGATTTCTCTCCTATATCTCTTCCCTCCTCTTTAGATGGAAGAATCGAAGAACGAAGAAAATAGGGGAAGAGAGAGAAGATATGATCCAAAATTTTGAGTCACATTCTTACCCTATATTCTATCCATTTCAATTTTGTATGAACATTTTCTAACTCCACAAATTTTTCTTACCATTCTATCTTTTTTAAACTTTTTTGATTGATGATGTTATTATTTTTACAAAACGCGTACGCTATGAATATGAAGTTGATGATCATCATCATGCCTCGCATAACACTCGGGATTTGCTAACCTACGAACGTCTGGCTATGGACAATTAACCCGACTATGGTTAGTCTAGGGGGCGTGCGAACCGTCTGAAGACTCTTGCTCGCACGCACATCTAATTTTGTCGGAACTAGAGGCCACCCCTATGATGGTTTTAATGGTAGGTCCTTAAGTATGTGTTGCATGTGTTTGCATTTCGTGACCCTAATAGTGGTGAGTATCGTTAGATCGACATAAGACACAACCCTAAGAGCATGAAAATGATATTAATATAAATATCCATGAGTATGTGTTACCTAGAGTAACAAAGAGATGAGACTAGAGGGGTGTGTCAAAAAAGACATTATGATGGATTTAGAGGAACCTCATGCATGTTCTAAGTTCATAAGCATAGGGATACTTCCCCTAGAGATGATGAGCGCGAACGCACACAATATGATGATGAGTGCGAATGCGCATAGATGAGGGTGTTCATGAGGCGCATGACACTGTGGGGTTACGCTAACCTCAAAACATCACTACAGATTAGCTTGACCAGAGGGTCCAGGGGGTGTGTGAGCGCCCTAGAGATTCACAATCGCACATGTGAATAGTGTATAGGAAAGTACTACACATCCAATTTGTCCGAGACTGGAGGCCACCCCTATGATGTTAGAGATAGGTCTCTAAATCATGATTGCATGTGTTTGCATTTGCATGACCCCCTATAGTTGGGCCACTTACTGAGTATTCTTCGAAATACTCTGGTCGTGTGCCATATCATTTTTTAGGTAAAGGCAAGGCGCACTTGTATGGAGTACGGCGACATCGCAAGCAGAGACTGTGGCACGTGCATGTGGTAGATTCATATTTAAATTTCGGTTTAGGTTAGAATAGGTTGTTATGCATTTCATTGTTTTAAATAACTTCGTATTGCTCTTATTTTCTCTAAATTTTAGTATTTTGTATTTAAATACGTAAGACCATGACTGTGTTTCCAGATAAGATGTTGTTTTAAGCGTTTTTCAAAGTTTACGTTATAAATGATGTTCATGTAAGAGTTATATTTCCACATTATAGAGGAGCATGAGACGTTAGTAGCGACACTATGTAAAAATTTAGGGTCGTTACAGTTGATATCAAAGCTCTAGGTTTTAGATTCTGTAGACTAGCCTACGATGTCGGCTTGACACATTCCATGGTCACAACGTCGATGTCTCGTCACTGTTAGGTACGTCTTGCATAAGATAAGAAAAGAGAAACATTTTCGAACTCGCATGCATTTTTCTGTTGATATTACTGAAATTGTTGTGATATTTCATATATTTATTATAGAGTATGATGTGATTTGTTGTATGCTGAGTAATTTTGTTTGCAATATGATGTGACTTTAGTATATGTATTTTTATTAATATATATGCATAGTGGTGAACCTTAGATTTAAGAGATGCTATCTTGGTTTCTAGAACCATGCTGCCTAGACCACGCAAAAGAGTAAGACAAGGAAGGCGATGATCTCCTATTAGAGGTAGAGGGCGAGGTGAGGCTGAAGAGAGTCCACCTCAAGAAGGATTAGAGACGGGGTTTGAATTAAATCCCTTATTGCATGAAATGTCTGTATGCATCCCTTCGGGGGTAGACTTAGTAGCTAGGGATAGAGTAAAGAATGACCAAGTAATCATAGGTAGTCTCGATGATGAAAGCAAAGAGGTTAGTCCAACAAGACGGATGGGCTATATTAGCATTTGTCGTATACGTAAGAGGAAAACAAAAGACTATAGAAAACGTGCCAATAGTAAACGAGTTCCCAGATGTATTTCCGGATGATCTACCTGGAATACCCCCTTCATGAGCAATCGACTTCGTCATCGAACACAAGCTAGGAACTAGGCCTATTTTCAAAGCACCTTATCACATGGTGCTAGCAGAGTTGAAGGAACTCAAGGCATAATTACAAGACTTACTGAATAAAGGGTTCATTCGACCTAGCGTATCCCCCTAGAGTGCGCCAGTGTTGTTTGTTAAGAAGAAAGATGGATCGATGCGTCTATGCATCAATTAAAGAGAGCTAAATAAGAGAACCATAAAGAACAAATACCCTCTGCCTAGAATGGAAGACTTATTCGATCAACTCAGAGAGGCAACAATATTTTCTAAGATAAATCTGCGGTCAGGTTACCATTAAATAAAGATTAAAGAAAAAGACATACAATAGACAGCATTTAGGACGAGGTACGATCACTATGAGTTAGTAGTGATGTCATTTGGCCTCACCAATGCTCCAACTGTGTTAATAATGTTAATGAACCGAGGGTTCAAGGATTGTCTTGACACTTTTGTGATCGTGCTCATTGATGACATCCTAGTGTACTCGAAAATAGACCATGAACACTTCTGAAAAATCCTAGCGACTCTAAGAGAGAACAAGTTATACGCAATGTTCTCAAAGTGTGAATATTGGTTACGACAAGTCTTTTTCCTAGGACACATCGTGACAAAGGACGGAGTATCCGTAGATCCCATTAAGGTCGAAGCGATCACAAAGTGGGAACGCCCAACTACGATAACATCAGTACAGAGTTTCTTAGGACTTGCAGGATACTATCGATGGTTTGTGCAGGACTCCACTAGGATAGCCTCGCCTTTGACACAGTTAATGAGAAAAGGGGTTTCATTCATATGGAATGATGCTTGTGAGGCAAGCTTCCAAAACCAAAGAGAGAGATTGGTAACAGTCCAGGTACTCATAGTACCTGAAAGCTCCGAAGGGTACGTAATCTATAGTGATGCATCCATAAAGGGACTAGGATGTGTGTTAATGCAACATGTAAGGTTGTTGCATACTCGTCCCGTCAACTAAAAGAATACGAAAAAAATTACCCTACCCACGACCTAGAGTTGACAGTTGTAGTGTTCGCACTAAAAATTTGGCGACACTTCTTGTATGAAGAGAAACTCAAAGTTTTTCCAACCACAAGAGTTTAAAATATTTCTTCACCTATTAAGAGTTAAATATGAGGGAGAGAAGGTGACTAGAATTGGTGGGACTACGATGTAGATATCCAGTACCACCCTAGAAAAACAAACGTGGTCGCAGACTTAGAGTAGAAAGACGGCCTACTCGTCAACCCTCATTACAAGGAAAGTAAGGGTACAAATAGAATTTGAGCAAGGCAGCATAGCTGTAGCGAGCGAGGGAATCATAGCACAGCTGGCCAGACTCATAGTGCAACCTACTCTTAAGCAGAGAATTATTACCTCCCAACGAGAGGATCCTAATGTACAGAAAGTCCTAGGCAGCTAGACAAAAGTCCAGTAGACGGATTCTCAAAGTCCTCAAATGAAGAACTATTGTATCAGGGATGCCTATGTGTCCTGGCAATAGAGGAGTTAAGAAAGAGATACTGACGGAAGCTCACACCTTGCCATTAGCCATGCACCAGGAGGTACTAAGATGTACCAAGATTTCAAAAAACATTTTGGTGGAGGATAAGGAACTTTAGGGGTAAAACAACATAAGGAACAAGAAGTAACTTTAGGGGTAAAACGGTAAATTGACCTAGCTCTAGTTACGAACAACCTGTGAAGGATCGACCTACTAATCATGGTTATATCAAATGGACAGAAATATATCTATAGTGAGGGGAGTGCAACTACTAGGCTATAGTGGAGTGTCCTAGTAGTTAACGAATGTTGGTTAACAAGGTTAATGAGTTTAGCCGGTTAATCTTGGATCGTTGGAGCCCATGATCTATACGTCCATTAGGTCCCTCTGCTAGCTCATATCGGACTAAACCATAGAACAGTCTGACGAGTGAGTTCGAAGTGTTCGAATTCAAATTAGGGAACATGCGCTACATATATATGATATATTTAACCGCATTTTTGTTTTATTTACGAATTAAACAAAAGGAGAGAATCTGAGATATTTAAATAAGATTTAAATATCTTAATCAATTATGTGTCGGAGTTGATTGGGATTGGCATTTGAATTAATATTAAATATTAATTAAATAGTTTAATTAATCATTTAATGTTACTTTAATTTGAAATTCATTATTCAAATTAATTGTTGAATTAAAATGAAGAAAGTCAAAATGTTGACTTCATTTAATGGAAAAATCCATGTTAGTGGAATTTTGAGTGTCAAAATTTGGTTAACTCAAACATGCATGCTTGCCACATAATCCCAAACATTTGAGTGGAATTTTAAGCGTCAAAATTTGGTGATCTCAAATTTGCATGAACATGCAAACATGACTCTTTAAATAGAGTGATCATGGTACATGGGAGGTCTTCTTCTTCTTGGTGAAAAACCATGACAAAAGCCTCTCACAAAAACTCTCTTCATATATACAAAATCCCTCCCAAGTTTAGTCACTCACCGGATTCCACAATCCCGTTCTAAGGTCGAAGGATAGTGGAGAAGATACTAGTAGTTGTTCGAAACCGGTTCGTGAAGAAAAAGAAGTTTGAACTACAAAAGGTTAGTATTCAAACTCATTAAGTTTTAATACTTATGAACATGCTAGTTATTTACTATAATTGATGTTCTAAAAGTGCCTAAGATCCAAATTGCTTCCGCGTGTGTTATATTAGCACCATCAATGTTATGTATATGTTATGATACGTGAATGATGGTTAGGATACGTTCCTATAACGGTATGACTCGGATTCGTAAATAAAACGATATGGTTAGGATGTGTTCCTATAACGGTAAGACTAGCATACATTCATGAAACGACGTGAACTAAGATATGCATATGGAAATGATATGACTAGCATAAAATACAATCTCGACGTATGCATGAAAGTATGATAAACGATATGAGAAATGATATGAAAAACGATATGATATGTTCGCTAGAGGGATTGTATTAAACAATAATAAAAATGAAAAAAAAAAATGTACCCCCCTTAACGGGTGTCCGGGGCACTGAGAGCTACTAGAGAATGAAAGAAGGGTTAGGTCCTTGTACGTTATGATGATAGGTCCCGTAATTGTAAGTTAAGGTGAGTGGAAGAGTCACTCAAGTGACTATGAGTCAAGTCATATAATGTAGTTTTATGTTGACTACAAAGGGAGTCAAACCCACAACCTTCTAATCCAAAGTTAGACACACTAATCCACTACCTTATGCAATCATTTTTCAAAGTTTATGCAAATACATTAATATAAATATATATTTTTATACTTTTATGTTTGAATTCCTACTTATCATACTCTGATGGAAAGTATGGGGACCTGATGCATAATTGTGTGTTCATGTGTATCGAGATACTGCCCCATTATGATGAGCACGGACCCGTACTTCATGAGACTGATTGTTATCATCTTGTTCGCCATAATGCTACGACAATCACTATTCCCTACGGGTGTCCAGCAACAACTCTTAGAGAGTGCTAGCCAGACAAGTAGGCGTAGGGAGCGTGCGAGCCTGCCTAGTGGGCCCATGTTCGTAGGTGTGGGCCATGTGTAGAGAAGTATTACACATCTAATTTAGCCTGAACTAAAAAGCCTTCAAGAGAATGAAATGAACTCTTGTACAGTTGATGACTACATTTCATGTGACTTCATTTCATAACGCCAATAGTCGGGCCACTTATTGAGTACAGGGGTTCCTACACACGGCCCACAAGTCACATTAAAGACCATGGAACTTGTGTTACGATAAGTTGCATTTATTTATTTTGTAGTCCTTAAGTTAGATTAGGACATTGTTTTATTCTTTTTTTGTTTTATATAAATTTCACGTTGTTTATTTTTCGCTATTTTTTTTAAGGTTTTATTGCGAATGATTAAGTCCATGACATGGTGTTATGAATTATTTAAATGAATTTTTCACACAAAAAAGGTCATGTCATGCATATCGACTCTATTTGAGTAGGAAAAAAAATGTTATTGTTGAGTGTTCTATTGTTGACTGAGTCATTTGTCTATCATGAGTAATTATGTGTTGACTATAGATCATGTCACCTAGAGAATGTGGAAGAGGACGTACGGAAAAAAGACGCCCCCTGTTAAAGGACGGGGTAGGGGTAGAGGGAGTCCACCTCCAGCGACGCACCGGCTACTTGAATGGACCCCATGACGACCCTTATTTTCGAATCATTCTACGTTGTGATGCAAACGATGGTGACCACCCAACAGACCAACAGTACGCAGTCCATGCGAGAAGCAAGGTATGCGAGATTTCAAGCGATAGATTCTCACACCTTTAATGGTGCCTTAGGTGACCCAACAAAGGTACAATTGTCAAAATGGTCCATTGAGACAATTTTCCTATTAATGATGTAATAGTCTAAAAAATCATAAATAAATAAACAAATAAAAACAATTATAAAATAAGATTAGGTTATAAAAAAATAATAATAAATAAACAAAAAAAAGAAGGAACAACCCTCTCACTAACCTCTTATGTCTTTCCTAAGTAATCTCTTTCCTCAGTTATCTCTCCTCAACCCATCCCTTGCCGAGAAAGTCACCATTGGAAAAAAAAGAACAGAAAAACAACAATTGTTAGATTTACTTATGAAAAAATGAGAACCGCTCTTACCCAGTTGAGATTCACCTATAGAGAGATTTACATGAAGATAGATATGGTCATTAAGGTATATATTAAATCTTCATTTCTCTTATCCTATTTCTTTTTTTAGAAATCACCCTACTGTAGTTAGATCTTCATTAAATAATTACAATGGTTTAGGTTTGAGTTAGAAACTAAACGTTAATCATGTCAAACAAAAGAAGGTGGAGTATGCTCGTCTAACAAGGAAGGTGGCCCAACGGTGTGCGAACTGACTGGTGAGTCCATACTTGCACGTATGGGCTATGTGTAGAGTATATGATACACGTCCAAATTACCCGTTAGGACAGTACCGTAGGAAAATGGATTTAAATGTAGGTCCCGTCATTGCATTCGCATGTTCTTGCATTTAACCCCCAATAGTGAGGTCACTTACTGAGTATTTCTTAAAATACTCAAGCCACGTGCTACTTTATTTCAGATTAAGGCAAGGCATTCTTGTATGGCTGACGACGACATCGCAACTCGAGACTATGACACATGCATAGAGTAGTCGTATTTATTTTCTTAGACTTAGACTAGGATAGGATGTTTTTAATTTAAACGTTCATTTATTTTATTTAGCCTTTTGTTGTGTTGTTTTTAAAGGTGTTTTTGAAACACGTAAGTCCATGACTGTGTTTTAAGCTGAAGGTTATGATTCATGAAAGTTTAAATGAAGTATTTCCGCACTCAATATTTATGATATGTATACAGTCGCAACCTTAAATTAATTAGAAAATTTTGAGTCGTTATAAATGAACTGTCTGGATGATCAAAAGGTGACTTGTGCATCGTTTATACTAAAAAATGATGCGGAGTTATAGTCGGGGGATAACCGGGGGATTCTCAGCCAAGATGGAAATGTGATACAATAAACCTACTTTTAGCTTTTATGTTTAATCTAGTTAACATATTAAATATTAATGTGAATGGTTCGATTAAGTTTCTTTTTTTTTTTTTTTTTTTTTTTTTTATCTTTTTATATTTAATTATCTAATATATTAAATAAACACTTCAAATTAAATATATTTTTCTCCATTTGTATTTATTTAACATATTAAATATTTATTCCAACCCTTTAAATTAGATCTATTTTCTTAGATTAAATTTTAATTTATACCCTTCAAAATTTTCTTTTAACTAAATTAAGGTTTTAATTAATCAATTTTCATTCGTAAACTATATATTTAGAGTTGCACTTTTATGCACGGTAGAACAAGTTGTGTCAATTGATATAATCATTACAAGCAAGTCAATCATTCACAATTTTTTCGTAATTACAGCTGGGTCAAAAGTTCGTTATTGCCCTCAATTATATCTTTCACCTTAATACCACTGATTCTCTAATGAACCATTTGTTTCTGATTCAATCATAAGCTAAGTTCCTCTCGAGCCCGTAAGAGGGGTGGGCCCCATTGTTCAAATCTCAAAATCAACACTAAAGGAAACTACTCATCTACTTACCATATATGAGAATGGGTGAAAGTCATCTCGTGAAATTATGTTCCCATCTCCTGTTTTGTCAAGTACTGAAAATGGCATGCATAATAATTAGGTTACGAAAGTCATTCTCACCCATACAAATAAAAGGATAACCCTCATAGACAAGAGTTCATAACTCAATAGGAATTAAAATCAAGTCGCATATGATCATTGGAGAAATGTTAATCTTCTCAATTAATGAATTTATAAATAGAGATTAAATATTTAGTGATTCAGTTTTATACAAACTAATGGTATAGAAATATTTAGTGATTCAGATTAAATAGTTAGTTTTATACAAACTAACTCACATATCTTTGTTCCCTACACTTTGAAAGGTTGACCTATTTCTTAACATACCAACCAAGGTTATATAAATATACATGTCAATTTAAAATGATTTTTATTAGGCATAAATTGACCAATATAAAATATAATACACAATAGGGATGTTCAAAAAACTCGATGATCAGAAAAATTCGATCAACTCAACTCTATAGTTTGGGTTGGATTGTGAACTTATTTGGGTTGGATTTGGTTCAAATAAATGAAAATTTTATGAATAAAGTTGGTTCATGATTGAGTTTATCTAACTAACTTGATGTAATAACCAAAAAATTAGAAGAAAAAAAATGACATTGTCTCACATCCCTTAAGTTAGAAGTAGGCCTCCCGTGTAAAATGGAGACACCTTACTTCATTTTATCATCCCACTTGAAAGGTTTGAAGCCAGTCGGAGAATACATTTTATGAGGACTTCAAGCCAGCATTCTGTCTAATCCGACTTGGGTCTCATAACTCGGACCCTTTCCTTCTAAGGTCTCATAACTCGGACCCTTTCCTTCTAATTTCAACAATTCGAAAGCATTTAAGGTTAGTATGACTACCTTTTAACTAATTCAAATTTTGAGTTTAAGGTTAGTATGACTACCTTTTAACTAATTCAAATTTTAAGAGTCTTAAATTGTATAATTAGGCTTAGCTATCTTAAAATATTAGAAATATAATTAAATTATATCTTTTAACTAGTTTAAATTTTTAGAGTTAAGTTTAAATTATTTATGTATAATTAGACTTAAACTAGTTTAAAATAACCGGAGTATATTTAAATTATTTTATGTAAAATTAAGCTTAGTTATGCAAGATTGTTCTCCCAAAAAAAAAATATATATAAATTTTAATGTTTTAAAAAATAGCCGTAGGAATTTTTCATAAAAGTTTTCCACTATCCTATGGTATTGCTCGAACTAGAAAACTTTAATATGTTAGACTAACATGATAAACCAACTACACCACAACATTATGATATACTAATTTATAAATACAAATTTATTCTATATTATGATATAATGTTATAAAACCCACCGGAGTAAAAAGAAAAAAGAAAGATAAAATTAGAATTTCAAATCTCTATATTTTTTTTCTAGAATTGATTGAATAGTATTTATATCCTACTTTTAGCAATACATGAAGCTCTTTAATCTTAATATTGGCTTCTAAAAAGTTGACTACTTATTAGGGACAACTATACAACTCAGAAAATTAATGTCTGGACCCTTTCAATAGAAGCAAATTAGATAATGGTTAGTTTTAATCGACCATATGGTGAGAGTTAAAACCACTTAAAACTGGTCTTTAGATAATGAAAGACACTATGGATTTGGGAGTTCTTTATTGAAAAGAGGATAATCGAGAGTTAATAACATATACTAACATGATTATTCACTATGCTATGCAGTAATTTTTAAAAGTTTATGCTTATACTTTAATATAAATATATATTTTTATACTTCTACGTTTGAATTTCCACCTATCATACTATGATAGAAAGTATGGAGACTTGATCAATAACTGTGTTCACGTGCATCGAGATACTTCTTCATTATGGTGAGTACGGACACGTAGACCATGATACTGATTATGACCATCATGTTCGTCATAATGCTACGACGACTGCTATTCTCTCTAGGTGTCAAGCAATAGCGCATTAGCGAGTGCTAGCCCGACCAGCAGGCCTAGGAGGCGTACGAGCCCATCTTGTGGATTCACGTTCGCACGTGTGGGCCATGTGTACAGAAGTATTATACATGATGTTTTTAATGATAGGTCCCACCATGTTGTATGTGACTCCATTTCATAACCCCGATTTCAGAACCATGGAACTTGTGTTACGATAAGTTGTATTTTATTTATTTTGTAGTCCTTAAGTTTGATTAGGGCATCATTTTAATGCTTTTTTGTTTTATACAAATTTCATGTTGTTTATTTTTAGTTGTTTTGTTTTAAGGTTTTATTATGTATGTTTAAGTCTATGACATCGTGTGTTATGAATTATTTAAATGAATGTTTTCGCAAAAAAATGTCAGGTCAGGTCATTCACATCGTAGCGACTCTATTTTAGTAGAAAAATAGGGTCATTACAATTGGTATCAAAGCCCTACGTTACAGATTCTGTTGTCTAGCATACGAGGTAGTGTTAGTACGTTCCATGGTCCCACTGCAGATAGTCCGTCGCCGTCAAGTACGTCATACGTAAATTAATAAAAAAAGATATTGAATGTTATTGTCAAGTGTGATATTGTTGAATCAGTCGTGTGTTTTTAATGATATAGTGTATGACATATTTTTTGTACCGAGAGATCCTCACTTAAGAGTAATTACGGGTTGATTATAGATCATGTCACCTAGAGGACGTGGAAGGGGGTGTAGGGGAAGTAGATGACCCCCTCTTAGAGGATGGGGTAGAGGTAGAGGGAGTCCACCTCGTGAAGGATCAGTAACTCAAACCGACACAACAATGCCACCCCTAGTGGCACCGACGTCTAGAATGGACCCTAAGACTACCATGATTTGGGAATCATTCTAGGTTGGGATGCAAATGGTGGTGACCATCCAGTAGATCAACAGTACGCAGTCATTGTGAGAAGCGCTGTATGCAGGATTTCAAGGGATAGATCCTCGTACCTTTAATGGTGCCTCACGAGACCCAACAAAAACACAATTGTGGCAATCATCAATTAAGACAATCTTCTTATTAATGAACTGTCTGGATGATCAAAAGGTGACATGTGCATCATTTATGTTGAAAAATGATGCGGAGTTATGGTCGGGGTATAATCGGGAGATTCTCAGCCAAGAATGGAAGTGTGATACAATAAATATATTTTTTACTTTTATGTTTAATATAGTTAATATGTTAAATATTAATGTGAACACACGAGATTATTATTATTATTTTGTCTATTTATATTTAATATATCTAATATATTCAATAAACACTTTAAACTAAATATATTTTTTTCTATTTGTATTTAATATATTAAATATTTATTTGAACACTTTAAATTAGATCTATTTTCTTCTTTATATTTGATATATCTAATATACTAAATTCTAAATTTTAATTTTTCTTTTAACTAAAGTGAACCTTTTAGTGTTATGAGGAGTTATCAAAAAGATTCAAGGACCAAAAATTAAATAATTAAACTCTTTAATTAAATTTTTTTTATTGTTAACTATAGGTCACTCAACTATATATTTAGAGTTGCACTTTTATGCACGGTAGGAGAAGTTGTGTCAATTGATATAATCATTACAAACAAGTCAATCATTGCACTTCATACATTCCAAGCGGCATAGTCTCAATACCTACAGTCGAGGGTTCATACGTTGAAAGCTACGAAGTCTAAGTTAGGAACATGCTATACCTATAGAGCTTGTATAGTATTTTTCTTGGTTCTCAGTTTTCAACATTATGTAAATTCTAAAGTTTGTAATTTCTAGAAACATAAGTCGTATCATGCATTCGTAGGCTCTAACTTTGTTTAGGTTTCAAAAATTGTTCTAATTAAACTTGTATTAAGAAATTTGATTTAGGATATAAGATTAGTTATGAAATATATTTTATAGAGTGGTCATTATTTAGGATTTTTCCTCCCTTTTAGAAATTGGTTGTCAGTCCTGGTGGAATGTACTAATTTTTATTTATAGTATATCCTATAGAACACATTAGTTCATTTAGTCTTGTGGATCAATGTCACTAGCCTTCTCAGCATCATTTAGCCTGTCCGATGGATTTCTTGAGTGTTCGTGTTTATTTATGACATGAAACTACTCGAAGCATGGGTCTACTTATTGATACGTTCTGAAAAGCCCCCTTAAATCCATTTGATTTCTTTTTTACCGACAAAAACTCGTGCTTGAAAATAAATATAGTTATTGTGAATAAAAAATGAAACAATGAGATTATGGATTTCTTTTATTTCTACGATTTAGTTGGTTGCTTGTATCCTATTTAAACATGAACATTAATGAAAATTGGACTTTCTCAGTTATGTTTCTCATTCTTAGCATGGTATCAAAGCTTCTAATTTTTAACAACTTGAAATTTTGAAAATATCTTTATGCCCTTGTGAATAGGCATTGTAAGAAGTAGTAAGTCATTTACCTCTGAAAATGCTCCAATACCTTTTAGACTTAGTATGTCATCAATCATAATAACTAAAAAAATAAAAAAATAAAAGGGCCTACTACAAAGTTTCATAGCTTTTAGAGGTCATTTACATCATGAACCGAAGGTAAGTTGCCTTAAGGGCATTATGGTCATTTTATTCCGTTATTTGGTTTAACTACTCAACTTTGTGCAATGACTATCAAATTGCATATATAATCTTAACATACCATAGTATGATTAGAATTAAAACTTTGGCCGAAATTCATTTCGTGGGTTATTTTGATGTTACTTAAATCTCAAGAAATTTGATCGGTTTAGGGTCTTAACTCATGGTTCTTGATATTTTTCCTTCATATATATTTAATTCATACTTGATTTAATGTTTATATAAAAATTCAAGCAATTCCTACAAGTATTTCTTAAGAAAAGTCTAAGATGGTTACTTACCTCGTAGTTGACCTCTGGAACCTCCGTTCTCGAGAAATTGGTATCCTAATTGCTTCAAATTTTCTTTGACACAATCCTTGGGGTGTCTAGTTTCTATAACCATAAAGTTTTCATGACAACTGGTCTAGAAGAGGATTAAAATTAAGAAAAATATAGGGAGGGTCACGGTTCGATTTGACATGGCGGGTTCAACTTAATTCGCCATGTCATCATCCTCTTCCTCTTTTAAGAAGAAGACGCGCATGTCCAATAGCGCCGCCGTTTTAAAACGCCTCTCACCTGCTCCAATCATGACATTGCTCCGCTTGATTTCTTCATGAAACTTAAAGATTGTGTTACAAGGAAGAGCTTGGGATTGACTTCATACCTTCTCGTGGATTGTAGCCTAAGTTATTTGCCTCTAAAGTTCATCGGAAAACTAATACTTACCTCTAGTTAAATGAGTTGGTTTGAACGAACATCTTTGAGTGTGTGCATCAATCTCGCCAGCTCTAATCATGGTATTGCTCCCCTTGATTTCTTCATGAAACTTAAAAATGGTGTTACAAGGAAGAGCTTGAGATTGACTTCATACCTTCTCGTGAATTGTAGCCTAAGTTATTGTGTTTTCCAGATAAGAAGTTGTTTTAAGCGTTTTTCAAAGTTTACACTATAAATGATGTTCATATAAGAGTTATATTTCCACATTATAGATGAACATGAGACGTTAGTAGCGATACTAAGTATGTGGAAATTTAGGGTCGTTACAGTTAATATCAAAGCTCTAGGTTTTAGATTCTGTAGACTAGCCTACGATGTAGGCTTGGCACATTCCATGGTCCCATCAGGTACGTCTTGCATAAGATAAGAAAAGAGAAACATTTTCGAACTCGCATGCATTTTTCTAGTGATATTACTGAAATTGTTGTGATATTTCATGTATTTATTATAGAGTATGATGTGATTTGTTGTATGTTGAGTGATTTTGTTTGCAATATAATGTGACTTTAGTATATGTATTTTTAATAATATATATGCATAGTGATGAACCTTAGACTTAAGAAATGCTATCTTGGTTTCTTGAACCATGCTGCCTAGACCACGCAAAAGAGTAAGACAAGGAAGGGGACGATGTCCTATTAGAGGTAGAGGAGGAGGTGAGGCTGAAGAGAGTTAACCTCAAGAAGGATCACATATGGGGTTTGAATTAGAACCCTTATTGCATGAAATGTCTGTAAGCACCCCTTTGGGGGTAAACTTAGTAGCTAGGGATAGAGTAAAGAATGACCAAGTAATCATAGGGAACCAAACTCTAAGTGTTGACCTGATGGTAGTAAACATGATGGACTTCGACGTCATACTAGGCATGGATTAGCTAGCCGAAAACCATGCTAGTCCTAAGAACTCAAGACGTCATCGAACACGAGCTAGGAACTGAGCCTATTTCCAAAGCACCCTATCACATGGTGGTAACAGAGTTGAAGGAACTCAAGACGTATTTACAAGACTTACTGAATAAAGGGTTCATTCGACCTAGCGTATCCCCTTACAGTGCATCAGTGTTGTTTGTTAAGAAGAAAGATGGATCGATGCGTCGATGCATCGATTACAGAGAGCTAAATAAGAGAACCATAAAGAACAAATACCCTCTGCCTAGAATGGAAGACTTATTCGATCAACTCAGAGAGGCAACAATATTTTCTAAGATAAATCTGCGGTCAGGTTACCATTAAATAAAGATTAAAGAAAAAGACATACCAAAGATAGCATTTAGGACAAGGTACGATCACTATGAGTTCGTAGTGATGTCATTTGGCCTCATCAATGCTCCAACTGTGTTAATAATGTTAATGAACCGAGGGTTCAAGGACTGTCTGGACACTTTTGTGATCGTGCTCATTGATGACATCCTAGTGTACTCAAAAACAGACTTGGAACACATCTGAAAAGTCCTAGCCATCCTAAGAGAGAACAAGTTATACGCAAAGTTCTCAAAGTGTGAATATTGGTTACGACAAGTCTTTTTCCTAGGACAAGTGGTGACAAAGGATAGAGTATCCATAGATCCCACTCAAGTCGAAGCAGTCACAAAGTGGGAACGCCCAACTATGATAACATCAGTACGGAGTTTCTTAGGACTAGCAGGATACTATCGATGGTTTGTGCAGGACTTCGCTAGGATAGTCTCACCTTTGACACAGTTAACGAGAAAAGGGGTATCATTTATATAAAATGATGCTTGTGAGGCAAGCTTCCAGAACCTAAAAGAGAGATTGGTAACAGCCCAGATACTCACAGTACCTGAAAGCACAAAAGGGTACGTAATCTATAGTGACGCGTCCAAGAAGGGACTAGGATGTGTGTTAATGCAACATGTAAGGTTGTTGCATACTCGTCCCGTCAACTAAAAGAATACGAAAAGAATTACCCTACCCACGACCTAGAATTGGCCGCTGTAGTGTTCGTACTAAGGATTTGGTGACACTTCTTGTATGGAGAGAAAACCAAAGTTTTACCAACCAGAAGAGTTTAAAATATTTCTTCACATAGAAAGAGTTAAATATGAGGCAGAGAAGGTGACTAGAATTGGTGAAGGACTACGATGTAGATATCTAGTACCACCCTGGAAAAGCAAACGTGGTCGCAGACGCTTTGAGTAGAAAGATGGTCTACTCGTCCGCCCTCATTACAAGGGAAGTAAGGGTACAAAGAGAATTTGAGCAAGCCAGCATAGCTATAGCGACAGAGGGAATCATAGCATAGTTGGCAACACTCACAGTGCAACCTACACTTAGTCAGAGAATTATTATCTCCCAATGAGAGGATCCTAACGTACAGAAAGTCCTAGGCCAGCTAGACAAAAGTCCAATACACGGATTCTCAAAGTCCTCAGATGAAGGACTATTGTATCAGGGACGCTTATTTGTCCTGGCAATAGAGGAGTTAAGGAAAGAGATACTGACAGAAGCTCACAACTTGCCATTTGCCATGCACCCAGGAAGTACTAAGATGTACCAAGATTTAAACAACATTTTTGGTGGAAGAGCATGAAGAGGGACGTGACGAAGTTTATGAGCAAGTGCTTAGTTTTTCAACAAGTAAAAACTCCTAGACAAAAGACAGCGAGGATGTTATAGCCCTTAAGTATACCAGAGTGGAAGTGGGAAAACATAGAAATGGACTTCATAGTAGGATTACCCAAAACTCTTAAAGGCTATACAACGATCTGGGTAATTATCGATAGGTTGACCAAGTGGGCACACTTCTTACCTGGGAAAGGCAAATATATAGTTGATAACTAGGCACAACTGTATGTGAAGAAATAGTAAGACCTCATGGAGTTCTGGAGTCTATAGTGTCGAATCGAGATCCACACTTTACCTCAGCATTTTGGCTCGGACTTCAAAAAGCATTGGGTACTCAACTCGACTTTGGCACCTCCTTCCACCCCCAAACAGATGTTCAAACTGAGCACCAAAACTTAGAGGACATTCTATGTTCTTGCATATTAGACGTTAAGGGAAGTTGCGCTTTCAAGCCACTATTTGAATGACACCGTTCGAGACCCTTTATGAAAAACGGTGCAGGTCCCCGCTATGTTGGGATGAGGTATGTGAGAGAAAGCTAGTAGGACCTGACCTAGTCCTTGTCGCCAATGAGACTATCCAAAAAATTTGAGCAAGAATGCGTACCGCTCAACGTAGAAAAATAAAAGTTATGTCAATGTAAGACGTAGAAACTTAGAGTTTGAGGTAGGGGACCCAGTATTCCTAAAGGTAGCACCCATGAGAGGCTTCTTAAGGTTTAGCCGTAAGGGCAAATAAGTCCTAGATGCATTGGACCTGTCAAAATTGTCGAGCAAATTGGTATGTAGAGTATAAGTTAGCCCTACCTCCCTACCTCTCAGAAGTACACGAGGTAATTCACGTGTAGATGTAGAGTAAATACATGACGGGCCCTATACACATAATAGACTACGAGCCCCTCCAACTCAATGAAGATTTGAGGTACAAGAAAAACCAATAGAATTTTAACCCAAGAAGTGAAAGTGCTACCCAACCAGGGACATTACGTTCGTTTTGGTGTTGTGTCGGAGCCACCATACCTAGTGGACACGGTGGGTGTAGGAGGATGAAATAAGAGAATAATACCCCGAGTTAGTACAAGAGTTTGAAAATTTTTAGGACGAAAGTTCTTTTTAAGGGTAGATAATGTAACAAATCGAAATTATAAAAAATAAAACTTAGTCTCCGGTAATTCCACGACCCGCGTGGAATCGTGTTCCCCAACCACTAAAAATGCCTCCCTCAACCTTCAACCATCGCCACACGAACGTCAACAACCTCCCCGAACCGCTCAGAAGAACTACAACCAAAGAAGAGACGAAAAGAAATTCGAGAGAAGGAGAAAATTAAAGAAAAGCTCTAGCTGGGAAACCCGTGACGTCGAAACCCTTAGCCTCGCATTTTAACCAAACAGATCAACCATGAAAGATCTCACCGACCTTAGTATATTACCCAAAGAGGATTCACAATGTGCATCGTCGAACTCGGAGAGGGAATTTGAAAAATCGAACTTTTGGAAGAATTTTTGATCTACCTCCACAAACGTCAAACAACCATGAAACTTTGTGAGAAAGAGAAGAAGAAGATGATGATAGAGAGATGAAGAAGATGGCATCAGAAACCGTCGCAGAGAGGAGAGAGAATGGGACATCGGAGAATCGCGCTGAGTTGGGTAAGGAAGACGAATCGTAATTATTCAGGTCAGACGCGAATCGAATACCCGAGACCCAAACCCATTGTAGCCTAATCGTTTAGCCTGTGACCCGTCTCTAGCCTACTTGTAGAACCCAAAGCTCAAATTCCTCCTCGGACCAGTAGCCAAATGTCAATCTAGCCCGCAACGCATGACCCGTGCTTGCCTCTACAAACCCGAGGCCCAAGTTCCCTCGACCCAACCAAACCAGCCGGCAGCCTAACTCACTCGCAGCCCAATCTGTGAACAGAAACCCAGTCAGCAGCCTAGCTGTAAACGCGACTTTGAGCCAACCCAAACCGAACCTCAACCCGAGACGCCTGCATCGACATGGGCTACTCTAGAGCTACCACGTGTCCAGTTGCTATGAAAGCAACCCTTCGGCTTTAGCGGTTTGGACGCTCCGACGACGCTTCGGTGGCTCCACTGCTGTTTTAGCCTAGTTTCCACTGTTTCAATCGTCCTAGATCCATTTTCGGCCCCAGTTAAGGTAATCAAGGTCGTTTTAGAGTCGTATTTCAAATTCATTGAATTATTAGTAATTTAATTGTGAAATACTAATGGAAGGTGGTGAACGGTGTGATAGGAAACAAACTCTGGCACCGTAGGAAGCAGCTATCAAGGAACGAGAGCTTATGTTTAGCTAATTAGAGAGTACTTGAGCCAAGGCCAACCAAGTAAGTGGCCTTACTATAGGATACGCTAAAAATTGTATGAGTTATGATGATGTATGAACTGTGTTGTACGATGTCGTATGTTAGTATATGATGATGTATGAGTTGTATCGTATGATGTCATATAACAGTATATAATGATGTATGAGTTGTATCATATGATGTCATATATTAGTGTATGATGATGTATGAGTTATGATGATGTACGGGATATGATGATGTATGAGTTATGATGCTTTATGATGTGCGTAGTATATATATATTTCGATGAATGACGTACTTGATAATGCTTGATGCACTTTATGACAATATGATGAGCATGATAATTGTGTGACGTTTACCGTAATATGATGATATTTTCCATATTGAGCATGCTATATAATGATGAATGCCATGTTTCATCATGTCGTTAGATCGACATACGACACAACCTTAAGAGCATGAAAATGATATTAATATTAATATCCACGAGTATGTGTTACCTAGAGTAACAAAGAGAGGCAATGATATTTTCTAAGATAAATCTGCGGTCAGGTTACCGTTAAATAAAAATTAAGGAAAAAAACGTACCAAAGACACCATTTAGGACAAGGTACAATCACTATGAGTTCGTAGTGATGTCATTTGGCCTCACCAATGCTCCAACTGTGTTAATAATGTTAATGAACTGAGGGTTCAAGGACTGTCTTGACACTTTCGTGATCGTGCTCATTGATGACATCCTAGTGTACTCGAAAACAGACCAGGAACACTTCTGAAAAGTCCTAGCGGCCCTAAGAGAGAACAAGTTATACGCGATGTTCTCAAAGTGTGAATATTGGTTACGACAAGTCTTTTTCCTAGGACACGTGGTGAAAAAGGACGGAGTATCTGTAGATCCCACTAAGGTCGAAGCGGTCACAAAGTGGGAACGCCCAACTACGATAACATCCATACGGAGTTTCTTTGGACTTGCGAATACTATCGATGGTTTGTGCAAAACTCCACTAGGATAGCCTCGCCTTTGAAACAGTTAACGAGAAAAGGGGTTTCATTCATATGGAATGATGCTTCTGAGGCAAGCTTCCAGAACCAAAAAGAGAGATTGGTAACAGTCCTGGTACTCACAGTACCTGAAAGCTCTGAATGGTACGTAATCTATAGTGATGCATCCATGAAGGGACTAGGATGTGTGTTAATGCAACATGTAAGGTTGTTGCATACTGTCCCGTCAACTAAAAGAATACAAAAAAAGTTACCCTACCCACGACCTAGAGTTGGCCGTTGTAGTGTTCGCACTAAAAATTTGGCGACACTTCTTGTATGGAGAGAAAACTCAATGTTTTACCAACCACAAGAGTTTAAAATATTTCTTCACCTATTAAGAGTTAAATATGAGGCAGAGAAGGTGACTAGAATTGGTGGGACTACGATGTAGATATCCAGTACCACCCTGGAAAAACAAACGTGGTCACAGACGCTTAGAGTAGAAAGACGGCCTACTCTTCGGCCTTCATTACAAGGAAAGTAAGGGTACAAATAGAATTTGAGCAAGCCAGCACAGCTGTAGCGAGCGAGGGAATCATAGCACAGCTGGCCAGACTCATAGTGCAACCTACTCTTAAGCAGAGAATTATTACCTCCCAACGAGAGGATCCTAACGTACAGAAAGTCCTAGGCTAGCTAGACGAAAGTCCAGTGGACGAATTCTCAAAGTCCTTAGATGAAGTACTATTGTATTAGGGACGCCTATGTATCCTAGCAATAGAGGAGTTAAGGAAAGAGATACTGACGGAAGCTCACACCTTGCCATTTTCCATGCACCCAGGAGGTACTAAGATGTACCAAGATTTAAAACAACATTTCTTGTGGAAGAGCATGAAGAGGGACGTGACCAAGTTTGTGAGCAAATGCTTAGTTTTTCAACAAGTGAAAGCTCTTAGACGAAAGACAGTGGGGATGTTACAACCCTTAAGTATACCGAAATTGAAGTGGGAAAACATAGCAATGGACTTCATAGTAGGATTACCCGAAACCCTTAAAGGCTATACAACGATCTGGGTAATTGTCGAAAGGTTGACCAAGTGGGCACACTTCTTACCTGACAAAGGCACATATATAGTTGATAATTAGGCACAACTGTATGTGAAGAAATAGTAAGACTTCATGGAGTTCTACTGCCTATAGTGTCGAATCGAGATCCACGTTTTACGTCAGCGTTTTGGAGCAGACTTCAAAAAGCATTGGGTACTCGGCTCGACTTTGGCACCTCCTTCCACCCCCAAACAGATGGAAAAACTGAGCACCAAATCTTAGGGGACATTCTACGTTCTTGCGTATTAGACTTTAAGGGAAGTTGCGCTTTCAAGCCACTATTTGAATGTCACCGTTCGAGACCCTTGATGGGAAATGGTGCAGGTCTCCGCAATGTTGGGATGAGGTAGGTGAGAGAAAGCTAGTAGGACCCAAGCTAGACCTAGTCGCCAATGCGACTATCCAAAAAATTTGATCGAGAATGTGTACCGCTCAAAGTAGACAAAAAAAAAAGTTATGCCGATGTAAGACGTAGAGACTTAGAGTTTGAGGTAGAGGACCAAGTATTCCTAAAGGTAGCACCCATGAGAGGCTTCTTGAGGTTCAGACGTAAGGGCAAGTAAGTCCTAGATGCATTGGACCTGTCAAAATTGTCGAGTGAATTGGTATTTCGTGTATAAGTTAGCCCTACCTCCCTACCTCTCAGAAGTACACGAGGTAATTCACGTGTAGTTGTAGAGTAAATACATGACGGGCCCTATACACATAATAGACTACGAGCCCCTCCCACTCAATGAAAATTTGAGTTACGAGGAAAACCAATAGAATTTTAACCCAAGAAGTGAATGTGCTACCAAACCAGAGACATTACGTTCATTTTGGTGTTGTGTCAGAGCAACCATATAAAGGGGGACACAGTGGGTGGAGGAGGATGAAATAAGAGAATAATACCCCGAGTTAGTACAAGAGTTTGAAAATTTCGAGGACGAAAGTTCTTTTTAGGGGTAAATAATGTAACGAATCTAAAATATAAAAAAAAAAAAACTTAGTCGCTGGTAATTCCGTGACCCGTACGAAATTGTGTTCCCCGACCCCTCACAACGCCTCCTTCAACCTT
The DNA here is from genome assembly GCF_057944985.1 of Cucurbita pepo subsp. pepo. Taxonomy (NCBI): domain Eukaryota; kingdom Viridiplantae; phylum Streptophyta; class Magnoliopsida; order Cucurbitales; family Cucurbitaceae; genus Cucurbita; species Cucurbita pepo. The sequence goes on along the minus strand of NC_141806.1, from coordinate 9,026,263 downwards.
CAACCATCACCACGTGAACGTCAACAACCTCCCCAATGTTGAAATTGAAATTGGTCTGATACCAATTTGTTGAAATTGAAATCGCTCTAATACCAATTTGTAGAAAAATAAAGCCGCTCCGATACCAACTTGAGAAAAAATGCTCGCTTTGAATTTAACTCATTTAGATAACTCTCACGAAACTTTAAAAGGGGTATCAAAAGGGGAGAGAGAGAAGGAGACAAAGAAGTTCTCGAAATGTTATTACACAATAACTCAGACAATAAATTGCTTTCTGCTTTTTTCTCTATCTTGTTCTTTTATTCTCTACACATTTTACACTATACATAAGACCCCTTTTATAGTTTTTCTAAGGCTAAGTTAGCAGTATGTTCCTCACTTTTCTGTCTCCCATAACCCTTTTCCCTCTCAAATTTAGTGTCATCACTCTTCTCTCTCCCATAAGCCTTTCCCCTCTCAAATTTCAAATTTCGTAATAGTATTTTTCACAAAATAACAAACAAAAAATCATAATTTTTTCTTCTTCTCTCTCCTGCATTTAAGTTTATTTTTCAACACCTAAACCACTTAGAACAACTACAACCAAAGAAGAGACGAAAAAAATTCGAGAGAAGGAGAAAACTGAAGAAAAGCTCCAGCAGGAAAACTCGTGATGTCGAAACCCTCAGCCCCGCATTTTAACCAAACAGATCAACCATGATAGACCTCTCCGACCTTAGTATATTCCCCAAAGAGGATTCACAATGTGTATCGTCGTCCTCGAAGATGGAATTCGAAAAATCAAACTTTTGGAAGAATTTCTTATCTACCTCCACAAGCGTCCAACAACCACGAAACTTTTTGAGAGAGAGAAGATGAAGATGATGAAAGAGAGATGAAGAAGGTGGCACGAAACCGTCACAACAAGGAGAGAGAAAAGGACACTGGAGAATCGCTCTGAGTTGGGTAAGGAAGACGAATCTAATGGATTCGGGTCAAACGCGAATCGAATACCCGAGACCTAAACCCATTGTAGCCTAATAATTTTGCCTGTGACCTGTCGCCAGCCTACTTGTAGAACCCGAAGCCCAAATCCCTCCTCGGACCAGTAGCCAACTATCAATCCAGCCCGCAACCCGCGACCCGTGCCTGCCTCTACAAACTTGAGGCCCAAGTTCCCTCGACCCAACCAAACTAGCCCGCAGCCTAACTCACTCGCGGCCCAGTCTATAAACAGAAACCCAGTCAGCAGCCCAGTCCGTAAACAGAAACACAATTAGCAGCCTAACCGTAAACGCGACCGTGAACCAACCCAAACCGAACCTCGACCCAGACGCCTGCATCGACGTGAAAAATGACTATATTTATAGCCAGTACAATGCTTAACAAAAGAGAAAAACAAAATCCTAACGGAAAGCAGAATATCAGAATATCATGCCAAAACGATGCGGCAGAAGACCATATTAGTGACCTCATGTTTAGGATTACTAAAACATAAAAATAGCAACTAACACTTTTACAACAAACTCACTCGAAGTTCGCTTGTACTTTTAACTCTCTAGTGATGAGGACCGACGAGTGTGCCGTTTTATGATTTAGGGCATCTTCGACTATGTTTGCCTTTTCAGGGTGGTACTGGATATTTATATCGTAGTCCTTTACTTATTCCAACTACCTTCGTTGTCTCACGTTCAATTCTTTTTGGGTGTAAGAAGTATTTCAGGCTATTGTGGTCGGTGTAAATTTGGGTCTCTTCTCCATACAGGTAGTGTCACCATATCTATATTGCGAATACTACTGCGGCCGATTCTAGGTTGTACGTATCCCTCTGAGCTTTCTAGAACCATGAGCATTGGAGCTGACACTAGTCTTTATTTTAGGTCTTGGCACTAGCCTCACGTGCATCATTGCATATAAAAGGTATGCCCTTCTTTGTAAAATGTGTAAGAGGCGAGGCTATTCTAGCGAAGTCTTGGACAAATCTTCGATAGTAGCTTGCTAACCCTAGGAAGCTTCATACCTCTGTAACTGTAGTTGGGTGTTCCCATTTAGTGATGACTTCTATCGTAGTGGATGAAAGAAAAAAAGTAACAGAATGGGAGAAGAAGCGAAGACACAAATTAATTTTCTTCTTTTTGTGGTGTGTTTAGAACTTGCACCATTTTCCTTATATAATAAAAATTTTACCCATTTCTACTATAAATGAGCAAGCACTTCACCATTCCATCCACTACTCCCAATATCTCCAGCCTTTTTTCATGGAGAAATAAGCAACAGAAATAAAATAAATACTAACCACTATTTTTGTTTTTGTTTTTTTTTTTTAACCAAAAAAAACTTATAAAGCAAAAAAAAAAAAAAAAAAAAAAAAAAAAAAAAAACAAGTTTGTAACCAACAACCACTCCTCTAAACTTGTTTAACTATGTTGAAACGACTTTCTTCAAGCCAATCTTCTCTCTTTTCTCCAGGAATCGTTGTCTTGCTAACGGCTTTGTCAGAATATTTGCCAACTGTTCATCTGTGTTCACATATTCCAGTTCAATAGCTTCAGTTTGTACACATTGGCGAATAAAGTGAAACCTGGTATCAATGTGCTTACTTCGATCATGGTAAACAGAATTTTTCGCCAACGCTATAGCTGACTTGTTGTCAACATTAAGCTTGGGTTTTACTTGCAGTTGACTGATGTTACTCAAAATCCTGCCCAACCATACTCCTTGACATGTTCCAGCAGTTGCGGCTATATACTCAGCCTCGCATGATGACAAAGCCACCACCTTCTGCCTCTGTAATACCCGGATTTACTCCCAAATAGTACAACACTCCAGTTGTACTCTTCCTATCATCAATATCCCCAGCCATATCACTGTCGCTAAATCCTACCAGCTCTACATTCGATAGCTTCTTATAAACACAGCCAAAACTTAGAGTACCTTTCACATACCTCAATATTTGTTTTACTGTTGTGAGATGTGAAGTTGTTGGTGCCTCCATGTATCTACTCATCACACAAACTGAGTAGGCTATGTCGGGTCGGGTATTAACCAGATAGCGTAAGCTTCCAATAACACTTTTGTAAAGTGTTTTATCAACCGCAGGTTCTCCATTCCCATTTTTGCTCATCTTCATTCTTGGTTCCATGGGAATCAAACAAGGATTGCACTCCCCCATTCCTAGCTTCTCTAGGATTTTTCTTGCATATATGGCCTGACATAAAGTGATTGATTCACTACTTTGTCGTATCTCAATACCCAAGTAATAGTTCAAAAGTCCAAGATCGCTCATCTCAAATTTCTGGTGCATCTCTTCCTTGAACTGAGCTATAACTTGTTTGTTTGAGCCGACTATGATTAAGTCATCCACATATGTGCCGATTATCATTGCTTCAACTCCATTAATATTCTTGTAGAGAGCATATTCCTATGGACATCTAACAAAACCAAGTGACTGCAAACATTGATCAAGTTTAAAATTTCAGGCCCTCGGAGCCTGTTTTAATCCATACAAAGCTTTACGTAGTTTTAACACCATGTTTGGATTTTCCTTGTCAACGAACCCTTCTGGTTGAGCAACATACACCTCCTCTTCGAACTCGCCATTCAGAAAAGCTGTCTTTACATCCATATGATGTACTTCCCAGTTCTTAAAGGCTGCATAGGCAAGAATTAATCTCACTGTTTCTAACCTGGCCACGAGTGCGAATACTTCACTGTAATCTACACCAAACTGCTGTCCATATCTCTTTCCCACGAGTCTCTCCTTATGTTTCATGATTTCTTCATCTGGATTTTTCTTTAATTTGAAAATCCATTTGATGCCGATTTCTTTATGATTCTTCGGAAAATCTGTGAGTTCCCACGTTCTGTTCTTTTCAGTGGAGAGAATTTGAGACATCATGGCATTCCTCTAGTTTTTATTCTTAGCAGCTTTCTTATATGAAGTTGGTTCCTCTATAGAAAGAAAACAAAGGTCCATTGCTTCCTCCTCTGCTTCGTTCAGTTCTCTATAAATATCTTCTAGAGACCTAAATTTTTTCGGCGTCGATGAGCTTGACAATGATGCATTTGAGGTATTGTCTGGCGTTGATAAATTTGAGGATGAATTTTTCCTTTGTCTTTCATCTTGATCAACTTCGATATGTTCAATATTCCTTTCCTATGTTCTACTCTATTTTTCTGAAATTTGAACGATGAAAGTTCCTCTTTATTCATCATCACCGTTTGTGATTTCTTCCCAACACCACTTTTTCTCCTCTTCGAACACCACATTCCTACTCACCATAATTCTATTCTTTTGTGGATCCAATAGTCTGTAAGCTTTGGTTCCATCTTCATATCCCAACATAATTGTCTTCGCACTCCTATCAGCAAGTTTAGGAAGGTGTGAATATGTATTCTTGGCATGAGCAAGACACCCGAAGATTTTAAAGCGATGAACCTGTGGTATCTTGTCAAACCAAGCTTGATACGGTGTACCATCTGCAACTCCTTTTGTTGGTGATCTGTTCAGAATATACACGGCAGTTTTGATAGCTTCTCCCCAAAATTTTGCAGGCATCTCTTTGCTCTTTAAGATACATCTGGCCATCTCTACCACCGTTCGATTACGCCTTTATACTACGCCATTTTGCTATGGTGAAAATGGTGCAGTAAGAAGTCTTTTCATGCTTTCATTCTCGCAATAGTCTTTAAAAGCAGTAGATACGAACTCTCCTCCACGGTTCGTTCTAAAGCTCTTAATCTTCTTGCCTTTCTCTACCTCCACAATGATCTTGAACTTTTTAAATACCACCACTGTTTCATTCTTATTTTTCAACATAAACACCCTCATAAATCGTGAAAAATCATCCACTAGTAACATAAAATATTTGTTACCTCCATAAGTCATTGGCGAAATAGATCCACATAGATCTCCATGGACAAGATCCAATGACTCCTTCGCATGATATGTTGTTGTTCAGGGAAAAGGAGTCCTATGCTGCTTTCCAATTAAACACCCATCACAAAATTGATTGACCTGGGTGATTTTCGGCAACCCTTCAACCATTCTTTTGTCATTTATTTCTTTAAAGAGTGAAAATTCAGGTGTCCATACCTCGCGTGCCAGAGCCAACAACTGTTACTGATATTTGTCATTAAACACACCTGATCCGCAAGCTTCAGCTTTGCTACATACAATCTGTTGGATTGTCGGGTCACCATAATAATCAGGCTCCTAGCCCTGTCATATATCTTCATCACATTGTCCTCTATAACAATTTTATTTCCACTCTCATCCAGGTACCCAAACTTATAATATTGCTTTTCAGTTTAGGTATGTAATAGACTTGCGATAAGATCAAGTGCTCATCGGTTTTGCATTTGAAGAGCACTATTCCTCAACCACAAATGTCTATTACAGAGTTATCACCGAAGCGTACCTTTCCAACAACAGATGTGTCGAGCTCATGAAACACCCTTCTTTCTCCTGACATGTGGTTGCTTGCTCTAGTATCTAGGAACCAGGAATTTTCAGCTCCAATATTGGCTGATGGCGGCACTATAGTTTCATTCAACATCACAAAATCAGGGTCTTTGTCATGTGTGGTTTTAATTTCACACGCCTCTATCATCAGTAATGAAGACTCCTCATCATTTTGCATCTCTATCAAGTTGAGTTGTTCGTCTTTTGTGGAACACTCTGATGCGAAGTATCCCATTTGCTGACACCTGTAACGTTTAATTTTACTTTTGTCAAATTTCTTCTTTTGAGTTTGCGACTCTCCTTCATCTTCTCGATGCCAGTCACTTCTCCCACGACCTCTCCATCTTCCATGACCCCGTCCCCTGCCTCCTTTGGAACTACCTTGATCCTTCCATTCTTTCTTTGAGGATTTTGCATTCTCTCGTTCCTTCCATTCTGCATGAGTGAGGAGAACGGTTTCATCCTTTTCTCCAAACCCTTGCAACCTTTCTTCATGTACCTTGAGTGATCCAATAATCTCATCAACGGATTTCGTTTTGAGATCACTGAACTCCTCAATCGTTGAAGTGATTTGAAGAAACATTGCAGAGGCGGATCGTAGAAGTTTCTTAACTACTTGGATATCATCCATAGTATTGCCGAGGCCTCTCAATTTGTTGACAATAATGGTGAGTTTTCCTGAATACTCATCAATACTTTTTTAATCACCCATCCTCAACGCTTCAAACTCTCGTCAAAGAGTCTGCATTCTAACTTCTTTCACTCTTTCCGCACCTAGATTCATATTTTTCAACATGATCTAGGCTTCCTTGGTAGTTTTCTTGGCACCCAACTGTAGCAACGTATCTTCTCCAATACTTTGATAAATAGCTGCTAAAGCCATCTTATCTTTGCGGTTATCTACTGTTTCAGGTGACTCAATTGCCTCCCAAACACCTTGTGCCCTCATAAATACCTTCATCTTAATTGCTCAAGCTGCATAATTGCATTTTGTCAACATCGGGTATTTGAGTGTGACAGATCCCTCCTTTTCTTGAATTCGTACACTCACTTCATATGCATCACCTTCTATCGCACCGGTGTTTTGGCTCCTGTCACTGGATTCCTGTCTCATTTTTTGATCTCTCTCCCTTCTTGACCGCTCAATCTCTTGGTGAGATAGGATTGAAAATAGGCCTTGATCTTGGCCTTGATCTTGTAGCTCTGATACCAATTGAAAAAAAAAAAGTAACAGAAGGGGAGAAGAAGCGAAGACACACAAATTAATTTTCTTCTATTTGTGGTGTCTTTAGAACTTGCACCATTTTCCTTATATAATAAAATTTTTACCCATTTCTACTGCAAATCAGCAAGCACTCCACCATTCCTTCCACTCCTATTATTCCACTCCCTAAAAACTAGTTCCTTCCACTACTTCCAATATCTCCAGTCTTTTTTCATGGAGAAATAAGCAACAGAAATAAAATAAATACTAACCACTATTTTTTTTTTTAAACCAAAAAAAACTTGTAAAGTAAAATAAAAAAACATTTTATAACCAACAGTGGATTCCACTTAAATCCAATCTTTAGACACTACGTGTTCTAAGAATGAGACTTTTTATAGCCAAAATTCACATTTGAAAAACTTGGCGTACAACTTGTTCTACCTTAAGATAGTTAAGACTTTTCGGAGGTGTTCTTAGTGTTCTTGATCCATTTTCAAGTATATTAGAATGTTGTCTATGAACACGATAACAAACATGTTTAGACATTCCTTGAATACATGGTTTATTAATTTCATGAACATGGTTGGGGTATTGGTGAGACCAAATTACATCACTACAAACTTGTAGTGGCCATATCTTGTTCATAGACTGTTTTCGATACATCTCCTTCCTTAAAATTAATCTGATGATAGCTTTATTGAAGGTCTATCTTGGAAAATACTGTCGCCTCTCGGAGCTAGTAGAATAAATCCTCGATGCTAGGGAGTGGGTAGTTGTTCTTTATTGTTCTCTTGTTTTACTCCCCATAGTTAATACATAGGCGCATCGACCCGTCTTTCTTTTTCACAAACAACATCGGCACACACCAACAAAATAAATTAGGTCAAATGAAACCCTTTTATAGTAAGTCTTGTAGTTGTAATTTTTGTTCCTTTAATTCGGTTGGAGCCATGTGGTATAGTGCTTTAGAGATAGGTCCAGTTCCTGGTTTGAGTTCTATCCCGAAGTCTACAGCTCATGAAGGAGAAACTCCTAGTAAATCCTCTAGGAAGACACTTGGAAATTCGTTTACTATGGATACCGTAGCCATTGTTTTCTCTTTTCCTTTTATGTCCACTGTGCATGTTAGTATATCCCATCCTCCTTGTTGTACCAAGCGTCGGGCTTTCATCATCGACACTATCTTTGGGGTGACACCTGTACAAGTTCCTTTAAACTTAAAGTTAGGTCTAGTTGGTGGCGAAAAAACCACTTTCTTCTTGTGGCAATCTATACTTGCATAATTCTCGGCTAACCAAAATATTCCTAATATGACATCAAAATCTGTCATACTCACACTTTCAGGTCTATGCTTATGATATGAACAGCTACTATTAATTGTCCATCTTTTATCCTATTCTCAGTAACTAGATCTACTCCTGCTAGGGTACTAACATATAAAACATGCAATAAGGGTTCCACCGTGAATCCTGCTTGACTAACAAAAGGCATGGATATAAACGAATGCATAGAATTAGAATCAAATATCATTAATGCGTAGTGACTTAGTATAGATAACGTACCTGTCAAGCGAGTTTGCACACTCCTTTGCTTGCAAGCGAGTTTGCACAGTTCGCTCTCCACTTCCTAAACCTCTAGGTGGTTCTTTTGGACTCTTGGTACCCTTCCCAATATAGTATTTGGTCGTTTGATGTTCACGACCACATCGGAGCATACATTTACCTCAATGTTGTTTTCTGCATTAGTGGCATTGAAGCTTCTCATGTTCCTGACCCCTCTCTTTATCCCTGGTGTCTGTGTAAATGTTGGGCAGGACCCCTATCAGCGTATTAGGGCCTTCGCGTTGATGGTCGATAGTCTGTCCCTCTAGGCTCATATGATCGCTTCCTTCCGATAGTGACCGCTGGTTCTCGATGTCTTTCCTCTTGAGACTTTTTCAGGGATTTTTGCCGTTCTTACTGCCTCCTCATACATCTTTGGGTTTATGGCTTCCACCATGTGGTAGACCTACAAGGCTAGGACCCAAAAAAAAAAAATTATATGTCATCTTTTGTTCAGTATCAACCAATGATGGCGTAAACCTTTTTAATCTCATAAGTTCTCTGTCATATTTGTCCACTGAGTGTCCACCCTGAGTCAGATTGATGAATTTCTGCTGTTTCTTAAGACACACCGCTTTGGGATAATACTTCTTTAGGAAAGCCTCCTTAAATTGATCTTACGCTATGATTCCCCCTCTTGGATTAATATTATCCTTATTGTCCGTCCACCATACTTACGCGTTCTTTTGCAGCATAAATGACGCACGAGGTACCTTCTGGTTGTTCAGACATTCCATTGACATAAATATGATTTCCATAGACGAAATCCACATCTAAACTTCTGTTGGATCTCTCATAGTACTAGTGAATGGGTGCGAATCATACCGCTTGAAGTCTCGTAGCCAGTTCGCTCCTCTAGTAGATTGCAAGTATTGGATTGTTGGGTGATCATTATGGCATGCATCATGACCTAAAACGACTCCCGCATCAAACTAGTAGTGGGGTCTATTCCAGTCACTGGTGCTGCTAAAGGTGGTGCAGCTTGTGGCGGTATAACTTGAGGCAATGCAGCTGCATCCTTCCTAGTTACTAATCCTTCTTGAGGTGAGCTCTCTTTAGCCTCACCTCTTCCTCTACATCTAATAGGGGGTCCTCCCCTTCCTCTTCTTCCTCTTCCACATCCTCTGGGTGACATGGTTCTAAAAACCAAGATAATTCTATTTAAGTCTATCATTTACTAACAATACAATATCATAGTACCCATAAAAAATTCATACAACATTGCAAGCATATAATAGCGATATTAAATCAAGCATCATGCTGCAATAAGTAAAGCTCGTCAATTTTCATGCTACATAACATTTAAAAAATAGAGCAAATCACAATAAATATCATCATAACATTTTCCTCTTTTAATCTTATGCATTGTGTATATAATGGTGACAGAGCATCAATGATTGAACCATGGAACACGTCAAGTCTACAAGATATACGTCGTATGCTAGTCTAGGGTGTGTGAACTGCCTGGGATCAAGCTCGCACGTGTAGGTTGTGTGTAGGGAAGTACTACACATCCAATGTTGTCTAAACTGGAGGACACCCCATGATCGTTAAACGATAGGTTCTAAAATACTCGAGTCATGTGCTATTTCTAATTTAGGTAAAAGCAAGGCACCCCTGTACCGTTGATGATGACATTGCAATCAGAGACCATGCCACGTGCATAGGATAGTAATATTTTCTTTTCTTATTCTTTGGCTAGTATAGTAGAAATCTAGGGTTGTTACAGTTGGTATTAGAGTTCTAGGTTATAGATTCTGTAGACTAGCCTACGAGATAGGCTTGACATGTTCCATGGTCCCACATCTTATGCCCCCCAATCATCATCAGGTATGTCATGCATAAGATAAGAAAAGGAAATGTTGTTGATTTTGTTGGGTTTTATGTCCTAAAACTCATAGTTTGTAAACAAAAAAACATATTCTATTTTCAATAAAGTTATTATTGTTGTTTATTCACTAAAGATTGTTATTGAATAAAGTGAACTTTATGATTATTAATCTAAATCCAATAAACTAAGAACACTCTAGCTATAGTATGATTACTTGAACTATATGTAGAGACATAAGAGTGGATCAAGTTCAAGTATATAGTCAAAATGATCTATAGTATAAGGATAAGGCTGAGTACCTTATTCTGGGGACACTATGGATGCGGCCCACTTTTGTATATGATATAAACAATGTGATCACTAAATTGTACATGTGGAGACATGTGAGTGGGGGCGTCCTATGCAATGAGTATTGCATAAGATCGGACCATGAAAAAAACCACTCTCACTTTATAATGTCGTTTACTGTTGAGACTGATTTTCTTTTTATTCGATAACCTAGGTAACTCGGTTTTAATCCTAAGCTAACCATGAACTGCTGCTTATTTGGAATTATCGTTAGATTTGCACGGGTGAGAGTGGCTCTAGTTCGCCGACTCAATAGGCTTCCCATTTCAGGGGTAAGACTGGGTGAATGGCTAGGGACGTGGGGTGCAAGACGGAATTCACTCCTACCCACTTTTAGGGATAGAAGAGAGGTAGTTCCCTTAAGCACTGACCCAGGTCTTGAACAAGGGGCCCCACCCTCTCATTAGCCTAAGAGGGATTCGGTTTACTGGTTGGACCACAAACCAATTGTTCATTAGAAGATCAGTGAGACATAAGGAACAAGAAGTAACTTTAGGGGTAAAACGGTAAATTGACCCAGCTCTAGTTACGAACAACCTGTGCAGGATCGACTTACCAATCATGGTTATATCAAATAGACAGAAATATATCTATAGTGAGGGGAGTGCAACTACTAGGCTATAGTGGACTGTCCTAGTAGTTAACGAATGTTGGTTAACAAGGTTAATGAGTTTAACCGGTTAATCTTGGATCGTTGGAGCCAATGATCTATAGGTCCATTAGGTCCCTCTGCTAGCTCATATCGGACATAGAACAGTGTGACGAGTGAGTTCGAAGTGTTCGAATTCAAATTAGGGAATATGCGCTACATATATACGATATATTTAACCGCATTTTTGTTTTATTTACGAATTAAACAAAAAGAGAGAATCTGAGATATTTAAATAAGATTTAAATATCTTAATTAATTATGTGTTGGAATTGATTGGGATTGGCATTTGAGTTAATATTAAATATTAATTAAATAGTTTAATGGAAAAATGAAGAAAGTCAAAATGTTGACTTCATTTAATGGAAAAATCCATGTTAGTGACAAACATAACTCTTTAAATAGAGTGATCATCGTACATGGAAGATCTTCTTCTTCTTGGTGAAAAACCTTGAGAAAAACCTCTCACAAACACTCTCTTCACATATACAAAATCCCTCCCAAGTTTAGTCATTCACCGGATTCCACAATCCCGTTCTAAGGCTAGAGGATAGTGGAGAAGACACTAGTGGTGGTTTGAAACCGGTTCGTGAGGAAAAAGAAGTTTGAACTATAAAAGGTTAGTATCTAAACTCATTAAGTTTTAATACTTATGAACATGCTAGTTATTTACTATAATTGATGTTCTAAAAGTGCCTAAGATCCAAATTGCTTCCGCATGTGTTATATTAACACCATCAGATTTCATATGTTGTTACTGCTTGGTCATTATCAACTATAACTTCCAATTAAATTTTGACACCATTGACTGTATTATTCTTGACTTAGTTATATGTTTATTTTAATACAGAATTGGTATGATTTACCCCGCATGGAATATGAATGTTCATTAATATATTGATAGTGTTCAGATTAGTAAGGTTTGTACCCTAAATAGATTCAAATGAAAACGACCAAGAAAACTTGATAGACGATAACATCTTATAGTCTGCTAGAGATATTAAAAGTGGTAGTGTCGAAAGGAAATTTCATCACTACGAAGTAGGTAAATATGAAATTTAAATATCGGTGTGAACAAAAAAAAAAAAAAAAAAAAAAAAAGAGCTAACACAGTAAAAGTTGAAACATTGTATACCTAAACTGATTTATGAATGACTTTAATGTGAGCTAAGCTCAGGAAGTCGTGAGATGTAGAAAACCTCCCTGCCTAACACTAATTGAAAATTTTTAAAGTTACAATCGAGCCACATTGTGGATGAGATATTATGATCATGGTCAAAGTTTTATAAATATTTATAAACATGGATTGGAGTTTGAGATTTTTAAGATATCTTAAATTTAGGAATGATTTAAGATTGATTTGGGAGGAGTCACAATATTAAAAAAATATAAAATATAAAAAAGCCCACGTTGGTTATGTTGCCTTTTCATATAACGAATGAAAAAATTTTTAAATGAGACCTTGAAGACATATGGACAAAAAAGTGCATTATTGGACCTTTAGCTAGGCTTAAAAGAAATTGACTAGGAGGACAATGTAATGAAGGAAACTGATTAAACTATTGATCTTGTTGACAGAAGAAAGCCGTCATTGAGGTTGAGGTAAGTATTTAAGTTCTCCAACATTAATGTCCACATGAATGTTGATTTCAATGCGCCTAAACCACAATCATACTAAATGGATTCTATTTTTCATGAAATTTTAGGAGAAGACTCAATATGATATGATAAGGTTATGTATGAAATTTGATAATAATTAGATTATGATAAAAGGCTAAACCAAGGGTAGGTGTAAAATGACTAAAATTCCCCTATAATTATATATAGCTGGCTTAGGAGTAAAGTGACCCCTAAATGACATTTAATTGAATGAGACTTATGTTACATGGCCATTAAAATATGTTGAGGATTTAAACCAAGATTTGCAGTGGTAAATAACCAAAATATCCCTATAAGAATTCTAAGATGTTTTCAAGATCTTAAATACTCAAAATACTACGAAAATTTATGAGACTCGTTTACAATATAAGGGTAAGTATGAAAGATTTTAAGGAGATTATAACAACTTAGGGATATGAGCTAAGAGAAAAAGTATGTAACTAACCCTCAAGACACTTGATAAGAAATCAAGGTTTTTATGAGTACCAAGTGACAAGATACTTATAAAGATTTATGCATGTAGAAAAATATTTATGACGCATATGGATTAAGGTGTACTTGTTAAGAAATTTTCTTTAGTTGTACTTCAAGACTTAACAAAAAACTCTTGAACGAGAACCCGAGATATTTTAAAGACCTCCCGATGAGTAGTGCAATATGGTCTTACGACAATGACTACATCGTAGGAAACGTATGAACACCTAGGTGTAGGTACTTAAACTATGTCACAAGGAACCCGTGAATCCTTGGACATAGGTATGTAAATTGTATCGCACCAAACACATGAAGCTTTGGATGCAAGTATTAAGACTATGTCATGGGGAATGCATGAAGCCTCGTGCAGTTATTTATTAAATATAAGGAATAAATTAAGGTAACAAAAGTCAAGAGATAGGAGTTCAAGAAAGTTCTCTTAAGGATAGGAGTTGAAGAAAGATAATGTTTCAAAGATTTTCTTTAAGTTTCAATGTGGTAGTTAAGAGTGACTGTGAGGTCTTTTAACTCATTAATGCCCACAACTTGTATAATTTAATGAACTAGATCTTCGAGAACGTTCTTAAACTAGTTTGTAATGCTCTAAATAAATTCTAAAGGGAGTAACATGTCATGCTCTAAATAAATTCTAAAGGGAGTAACATGTCAAACTCTTAAAAAGTTCTTAGTGAGCGTGGTAGTTAAGAGTGACTGTGAGGTCTTTTAACTCATTAATGCCCACAACTTGTATAATTTAATGAACTAGATCTTCGAGAACGTTCTTAAACTAGTTTGTAATGCTCTAAATAAATTCTAAAGGGAGTAACATGTCATGCTCTAAATAAATTCTAATGGGAGTAACATGTCAAACTCTTAAAAAGTTCTTAGTGAGCGTTACACAAATTTCTCAGAGTATGAGTCTTGGATGAACAAAAATGTTTCCCATCCGAAAACTACACCATTGCAAGCAAAGAAGCATGTTGTTGCCCAGGATTGAACTGGAGACCTTTAGTGTGTAAGACTAACGTGATAACCACTACACCACAACAACAAGTTGTCCATGATGTCCATGATCCAAAAAATAGTTAATAATTATAAATTTTAATGTTTAAACAAAATATCCTTAGAACCTCCCAAGGTTTCATCAATATTATTCAAAAAAAAAAAAAAAAATCTTGAAATATATCTTTTACTTTTCAAATAAATAAATAAAAATAAAAAATAAGTTTATTGTTAGTGAGATGAAACCGTTAATATCTTGTTTGAAAATACAATTCAACTTTTAAACGTTTAGTTAATACTCATAATTTTAAAAAGAAAAAAAAATTCAAAAATACTCTTAAATCACTTTTCTCTTCAATTTTGTCTGTAACTCTCTCATTTATGAACATTTCCCAATATGAATATAATACAATTCAATTCAAATAGACAATTTATTTTCAATCTTATTCTTGAGTATTTTTAAAATGGTGTTAACAAATTCATTCATATACATAAGAATACTTTTGAACTTTTTTAAAAAGATAATCAAGGGCATCATATGGTGGTGACCCAATGTAACCTGTGGTCATGTCTTTTTTGAAGAGCCACCTTCGTCCTACCACAGTTTGACTAGTCTACTCTATTTCGAGTGAACAAAGATATCATAGGCTTTGCAGTGTACCCAAAATGGTTTAGCTTTGAGTTAGAAAGTCACCGTTGGAAAACAGAGAGATTTACGTGAAGATAGATATGGTCATTACAATGGTTTAGCTTTGAGTTAGAAGCCAAATATTAATCATTTATACAATTCTAGTAAATTGGCTAACAGAGAGATTTACGCGAAGATAGATATGGTCATTACAATGGTTTAGCTTTGAGTTATAAAGTCACCGTTGGCAAAAAGAGAGATTTACGTGAAGATAGATATGGTCATTACAATGGTTTAGCTTTGACTTAGAAGCTAAATATTAATCAATTATATAATTCTAGTAAATTATGTCAAACAAAAGAAAACACGAAAGATTTGAAAATAGAGATCCACTATAAATTTGGAATACATGTGAACAAAATTAAAAGGCTATAGAGTAAATACAAATAATAAAAAAAAAAAGAAAGATTTGAGTATTAAAAAACTTAAACTAAATATAGAAAGAAAAGTAAATACAAACACAAAATAACTCTGTCAATTTTTTTATACAAAATCATAGAAAACAAGATTTTTAATAAAAGTAAATGGACCAATCTAAATTAGAGAGGTAATTTGATAGGGTTCAAACTTATGTCATGGGTTCAAATAGGTTTACTTGGATTTCAAGGGACAGAATCGAACATTCATTAAGGATATATTCGTGACAACAACTTAAGCTAACCAGGTAACTGACCTTACTATTGATATGGTTATATTTGATGTTGACACATGCTCGTGGTTCTACACATGTCATATATACTAATATGTGTGAATTATTTGTGAATCGATAGAAGTAAGATTTGTTCATGAAACGTGAAGGTGAGGTTACATCTAGAAGTACTATGGATATGAGAGGTTGATAAAAGAATATAGTTAGGTTATGGGTAGAAAGAGATAGAATTATGATAGATTGATAGAACGATAACGTCAGGGTACGTTCATGTAACGACATGACTGTGATAGGTATAAGAATGTTAAGGCTATGTTAAGTTAGGGAATGATATGACCACGAAGTTTTTACGATATGATATGATTATGATACGATATGTGAATGATGGATGTATATATATTGTGATATGATATAAAGACAATATGTTATGGTAAGATATGTGATAAATTGACATGCTTATGATATGAATATTGTGATGCGATATGTTATGGCATGATACGTATATGATGAAAATTATTATGCCTGGAAGCATGAAATGTTATGATTATGATACACTTATGTAATTTGAATGATATGATATGATTGACATGCAAAACAACGAACTAGCATGAAATACGACCCCAGCATATGCATGAAAGATATGATAAGTGATATGAAAAATGATATGGGATGTACGGAACGCTAGTGGGGTTGTATTAAATGATAATGAAAATGAAAAAATGTTGGGACTTCATGCATTATTGTGTGTTCATGCATTGGGGGATACCCCTTACCTTCACAATAGTACGGACAAATACGTTACGAGGCAGAAATACGATCATTATGGTTATCATAATGTTGCGATGACTACGCAGGAAAACGATCATTATGTTTATCATAATGCTGCGACGGTCAGGCAGGGGTACGATCATTATGGTTAACCTAATGTTGTTGTGACGTTTACTAGTTCTAACGGGTGTCTGGCCTAAGGATCTCCCGGAGTATGCTCGCCTAACAAGGAAGGGTGCCCAGCGGTGTGCGAACTGACTTGTGAGTCCATACTCGCACGTATGGGCTATGTGTAGAGTATATGATACACATCCAAATTACCCGTTAGGACAGTACCGTAGGAAAATGGATTTAAATGATAGGTTCCGTCATTGCATTTGCATGTTTTTGCATTTCACCCCTAATAGTGGGGTCATTTACTGAGTATTTCTTAAAATACTCAAGCCACGTGCTACCTTTATTTTAGATTAAGGCAAGGCATTCCTGTACGGCTGACGACGGCATCGCAACTCGAAACTATTGCACATGCATAGAGTAGTCGTATTTATTTTCTTAGACTTAGACTAGGATATGATGTTTTTAATTTAAACGTTCATTTATTTTATTTAGCCTTTTGTTGTGTTGTTTTTAAAGTTTTTTTCGAAACACGTAAGTCCATGGCTGTGTTTTAAGTTGAAGGTTATGATTCATGAAAGTTTAAATGGTAGTATTTCCGCATTCAATATTTATGATATGTATACAGTCGCGACCTTAAATTAAATAAAAAATTTTGAGTCGTTATAAATGAACTGTCCCGAAGATCAAAAGGTGACTTGTGCATCGTTTATACTAAAAAATGATGCGGAGTTATAGCCGGGGGATAACCGGGGGATTCTTAGCCAAGATGGAAGTGTGATACAATAAACCTACTTTTAGCTTTTATGTTTAATATAGTTGATGTATTAAATATTAATGTGAACGGTTCAGATTAAGTTTTTTTTTTTTTTTTTTTTTTTTTGTCTTTTTATATTTAATATATCTAATATATTAAATAAACACTTTAAATCAAATATATTTTTCTCTATTTGTATTTATTTAACATATTAAATATTTATTCCAACCCTTCAAATTAGATCTATTTTCTTAGATTAAATTTTAATTTGTATCCTTCAAAATTTTCTTTTAACTAAATTAAAGTCTTAATTAATCAATTTTGATTCGTTAACTATATATTTAGAGTTGCACTTTTATGGATGGTAGAACAAGTTGTGTCAATTGATATAATCATTACAAACAAGTCAATCATTCACAATTTTTCCGTAATTACAGCTGGGTCAAAAGTTCTTTATACCCCTTAATTATATCTTTCCCCTTAAGTATCACTTATTCTCTAATGAACCATTTGTTAATGATTCAATCATAAACTAAGTCCCTCTCGAGCCAGTAAGAGGGGTGGGCCTCATTGTTCAAATCTCAAAATCAACACTAAAGGAAACTACTCATCTACTTACATATATGAGAATGGGTGAAAGTCATCTCGTGAAATTATGTTCTCATCTCCCGTTTGGTCAAGTACTGAAAATTGCAGGCATAATGATTAGGTTACGAAAGTCATTCTCATCCATACAAATAAAAGGATAACCTTCATAGACAAGAGTTCATAACTCACTAAGAATTAAAATCAAGTCGCATATGATCATCTGTGAAATATTAATCTTCTCAATTAATGAATTTATAAATACAGATTAAATATTTCGTGATTCAGTTTTATATAAACTAATTGTATTAGTGACGCCTTTAAAGAATGGGCTAGGATGTGTGTTAATGCAACACGGTAAAGTTGTTGCATACGCGTCCCGTCAACTAAATGATTACGAAGATAATTACCCTAACCACGACCTGGAGTTGGCTGCTGTAGTGTTCACGCTGAAATTTGGTGACACTAACTGTATGGAGAGAAAATTCAAAGTTTAACCGACCACAAGATTTTAAATATTTCTTCACCCAGAAAGAGTCAAATATGAGACAGAGAAGGTGGTTAGAATTGGTGAAGGACTACGATGTAGATATCCGGTACCACCCTAGAAAAGCAAATGTGGTCGCAGACGCTTTGAGTAGAAATGCGGCCCACTCTTCGGCCCTCATTACGAGGGAAGTAAGGGTACAAAGAAAATTCATGGGAGCCAACATAGTTGTAGCGACCGAGAAAATCATGGCACAACTGGCTCGACTTACAGTGCAACCTATACTTAGGCAAAGAATGGTTACCTCCCAACGAGAGGATCCAAACCTACAGAATGTCTTAAGCTAGCTAGCTGAGAGTCTAGTAAATGGGTTCTCGAAGACCACAGATGAAGGGCTATTGTATCAGGGACGCCTATATGTCTTGACAATAGAGGAGCTTAGGAAAGAAATACTAACGAAGCTCACAACTCGCCATTTGCCATGCACCTAGGAGGTACTAAGATGTACCAAGATTTAAAACAACACTTCTGGTGGAAGAGCATGAAGAGGGACGTGACCGAGTTTGTGAGCAAGTGTTTAGTTTTTCAACAAGTGAAAGATCCTCAATAAAATGCGGCGGGGTTGTTGCAGCCCCTAAGCATATTAGAGTGGAAGTGGGAAAACATAGCAATGGACTTCATAGTAGGATTACCCAAAACGCTTAAAGGCTATACAATGATCGGGTAGTTGTCGATAGGTTGACCAAGTCGGCACACTTCCTACCTGGGAAAGCTACATATACAGTTGACAATTGGGCATAGCTGTATGTGAAAGAAATAGTAAGACTACATGGAGTCCAAGTATCTATAGTGTCAGATCGGGACCCACGCTTTACGTCAGCGTTCTAGCTCGGACTTCAAAAAGCGCTGGGTACCCGCCTTGACTTTAGTACCGCCTTTCAGCCCCAAATAGATGGACAAATGGAGCGTTTAAACCAAATTCTAGAGGACATGCTACGCGCTTGTGTACTAGATTTTAAGGGAAGTTGGGATTCTAAACTCCACCTGATGGAATTCTCGTATAACAACAGTTTCCAAGCAACTATTGGAATGGCACCGTTTGAGGCCCTGTACGGGAAACGGTGTAGGTCCCCACTATGTTCGGACGAAGTAGGAGAGAGAGAATTAGTAGGACCCGAGCTGGTTCGATTCACCAATGAGGCTGTCCAGAAAATTCAAGTGAGGATGCGTACCGCTCAAAGTAGACAGAAAAGTTACGCCGATGTAAGGCGTAAAAGCCTGGAGTTTGAGATAGGGGACCCAGTATTCCTCAAGGTGGCAACTATGAAAGGTGTGTTAAGATTCGGACATAAGGGCAAGTTAAGTCCTAAATTCATTGGACCATTCGAGATCTAAGAGTGAGTTGGTCCAGTAGTGTATAAGTTAGCCCTACCTCCAGCCCTCTCAGGAGTACATGATGTATTTCACGTGTCGATGCTGAGGAAGTACATTACGGACCCTATCCACATAATAGACTACGAACCACTCCAACTCAATGAAGATCTAAGCTACGAGGAAAAACGAGTAAGAATCTTAGCTAGAGAAGTAAAAACCTTACGCAACAGGAGCATTGTGTTCGTTAAGGTACTGTGGCGGAATCACCACAGTAAGGAAGCCACGTGGGAGTGTGAGGACTAAATAAGAGAAAAATACCCCGAGTTGGTACAAGAGTTTGAGACTTTCGAGGACAAAATTTCTTTTTAGGGGTAGATAATGTAACGACCCAAGATAGAAAAAAAACAAAAAAAAAAAACTCAGTCGCTAGAAAACTCGCAAGTTTTCTGGTGACCGCCGAGTTTCCCAAACCCCACGCGAAACGACGGCCACACCACGCCCAGTCTTCAGCCCACGACTCCCAGCACCTATCAGAATACCTTCAAAGGGAGAAAAGAAATAAAATACGAGAGAGAGAGATTTCGGATAAATGTCGGCGAGTATCCAGTTTCTCCGACGAACCCTCAAACCACCCTCAAACTGACACCAAACGACCTGTTACCACCATGAGAAGGATCCCTAATGAAAGCACAATAACTCAAGGTGCGTTTTGTGCTTTTTCGTAAGCGCCGTCATCGATAACCGAGGTCAAAAGGTTGGGTTTTCCTAATCGTTCTTAGATCTGTGGTTTTAGGAAATTTTAGGCCGCAAAACTCCCAGAAAAGAAAGAAGGACGACAAATAAAGAGGAAAAGGAAGAAAGAGGACCGAAATCGGCAACAGAAACACCACGGAAAGGAGAGAGAAAACTCGCCAGAAAATTGGCCAAAGTCGGGTAAGGAAGACGAGATCCATAGATCCGAGTCAACCCGAACCCAAGACTCGAGAGAGCCAGCCCATTCTTTCCCTCGACCTCTACCTTCAGCCCAGCCCAACTACAGCGGCCCATACCTCAAACCAGCCCAGTAGCTATGGTTTAGTTGAACCAACCCGAGACCAGACCCACGGTCCAATCGAGCCAGCCTACAACCCAAACACTTGCAACCCAGCCCAGTAAGCCGAGGCCCAACGATTAGTCTTGGCCCAGTATCCTTTTGCAGCCCACGACCTGGACCACTACTTGAACCGTGCTGCGACCCGCGCTACGATGCAACGCTACCGTACGACGTAGCTCGCTCTGTTGCTGCCAAGTGTCACATAGCGGCGCAGGCGGTCCCTTGCCTCGTCTCGGTGCAACGGCTTGGGCTCCTCCAGTGACGCTCCGGCGGCTCCCAGCGGCTGTTCAGCTCGGCTCACCTATTTTCAGCTCGATTTCCACTGTTTCGACCCTCCCGAATCTGTTTTTGGGTTCGATTAAGGTATCTGAGGCCGTTTTAGCGCCATATTTCACATTTATTGAATTATAGGTAAATTAATTGTGAAATACTAACGGAAAGTGGTGAACGGTGTGATAGGAAACAAACTCCGGCAACGTAGGAAGCAGCTCTCACGGAACGGGAGCTTACATTTAGCTATTTAGGGAGTACTTCGGCCAAGGCCAACCAAGTAAGTGGCCTTACTATAGGATAGGCTAAACATTGTATGAGTTATGATGATGTATGAGTTATGATGATGTGTGGGTTACGATACTTGATGATGTGTGCAGTACATACATATTTTGATGAATGACGAACTTGATATGTTTGATGCACTTTGTGGCAATATGATGAGTATGATGATTGCATGATGTTTACCTTAATATGATGATGTTTTCCATATTGAGCATGCTATATGATGATGCGTGTCATATTGCATCATGTCGTTAGATCGACATAGGACACAACCTTAAGAGCGTGAAAATGATATTAATATAAATATCCACGAGTATGTGTTACCTAGAGTAACAAAGGATGAGACTAGAGGGTTGTATCAGAAGAGACATTATGATGGATTTAGAGGGACCTCATGCATATTGTATGTAAATAAGCATAGGGCTACTTCCCCTAGAGATGATGAGTGCGGACGCGCACCATATGATGAGCGCGAATGCGCACAAGTGCAAACGCACACAGATGAGAATGTTCATGAGGCGCATGACACTATGGGGTTCCACTGACCTCCAGACGTCGCTACATATTAGCTTGACCAGAGGGTCCAGGGGGTGTGCTAGCGCCCTTGGGATTCACACTCGAACGTGTGAGTCGTGTGTTGGGAAGTACTACACATCCAATTCGTCCGAGACTGGACGCTACCCCTAAGAGGATTAGAGATAGGTCCCTAAATCATGATTGCATGTGTTTGCATTTGTGTGGCCCCTATAGTGGGGCCACTTACTGAGTATTCTTTGAAATACTTAGGCCGTGTGCCACATCATTTTTCAGGTAAAGGGCAAGGAGCACTTGTACGGAGGACAGCGGCATCGCGAGCAGAGACTATGGCACATGCATAGGGTAGACTCATATTTAAATTCTTAGTTTTGAGTTATAATAGGTTGTTTTGCATTGCATTGTTTTAAATTATTTTGTATTTGTTTTTATTATCTCTAAATTTTAGTATTTTGTATTTAAACAGGTAAGACCATGGCTGTGTTTTCCAGAGGAGTTATTTTAAACGTTTTTAAAAGTTTACATTATAAATGATGTTCATGTAAGAGTTATATTTCCGCATTATAGATGAGCATGAGACGTTAGTGGCGACTCTAAATATGTGAAATTTAGGGTTGTTACATGAACAAGGGGCCCCACCCTCTCATTGGCCTAAGAGGGATTCGGTTTGGTGGTTGGACCACAAACCAATTGTTCATCAGAGGATCAGTGGGACTTAAGGAACAAGAAGTAACTTTAGGGGTAAAAACGGTAAATTGACCCAGCTCTAGTTACGAACAACCTGTGAAGGATCGACTTACTAATCATGGTTATATCAAATGGACAGAAATATATCTATAGTGAGGGGAGTGCAACTACTAGTCTATAGTGGAGTGTCCTCGTAGTTAACGAATGTTGGTTAAAAGGTTAATGAGTTTAGCTAGTTGATCTCGGATCGTTGGAGCCCATGAACTCAAACAGTACCAAAGAACTGGAGTTTGATCCGGGTGCTCAAAATCCTACCCGACCTATTCACTAACCAACGATACGCGACCCGTGACTGTATATGCGCACGTAGAAAACTTCTTTGGTGCTAGAAAAGCACGTGAGAGCGTGTATAGACTTTCTTTTTGTCCTCTAATCCTACTCGAGAAGGCACACGACAAATCTGTAAGTAACAACATGAAAACCTACAAAGCAGTACTTTTACAATTCGCTTGCTTATGAATGCATGCTAGTAAAATTAATCCTAGGTAGCTATTCTTGATTAACAACGACCTAGCAAACTTACTAAGAATGAAAACAGACTTGCTAGTTGTTGAAATTTCTTGTCTTACCCAGTATACTGTCTTGATATACTTTAGTACTGGTGTAAGTAATCATGCTATGACAGCGGATGAGATGTTTATTTATCAGCAATCTGGCTGCTGGATGGATGTTATCGTCCCATTGAGCATGTGTGACTCCTGGTGAATTATTGTGTGATCTCTCCCTTTAAAGAATAAGCAACAGAATCGAGTTAAGTCTAGGGTAAGCACGGAGATTGGTGGGTCGAGACTTAGGATTGAACACCTTTAAAGGTCTGAGACCAATGGAATCTCGAAGGGCGATCAGAGGGTGAGACAATATTATAACAAAATAGTGTGCGCACATAAGTAATTTACAACACGACAAAATTTAAAACACAAAATAAGAAACGAACTCAAAGAATTTTAAAACAAAAGAGTTGAGGACGACGGGTGAGTTTATTCTATGGCACCTGCCCAAGAGTCCACTCCCGACTTCGACCAGCTCCTTACCTGAAAAAAATGGAGAATAAGGAATGAGTACAAAGACTTAATATGTAGCCTGCTTGTAGGCTCTCAATCCATTTGTTGATATGCTAGGATACCACACTCTTTCTTGTCTTGTTCTTGTTTCTTATTGTAAGTACTTAGGCCCACTTGTTGTTAACTTGGGGTTCTTATCGTGATTTATTCGAAGGACATTGGTCCTTGGATTCTAAAACCTTGGTCATCCTTTAAGGGCCTTAGTACCATGGTTCTTGGTTCTTGGTTCTTGTACTTAGAACTAGGGTCTTGATCCATGTTCTAGACCTAGATCTTTCTCTTGTTCTTGGTACTTTCTAGGTATTTATTCTGTTATTGATTTATTCTCCAAGACACTCCCCCTAGGATTTACGGCACTAGCCATACACCTGGCAATCCTATGTCCAAGGCTTGTTACTCAGTGGTAGATCGACTACACTGCATTGTGGACACATCGTGTTTTAGGACATTAATCACGATGCAAGGTAGTAGTTACCCTGCACGTAAGATCCGTCCTATGAGAGGCCGTTGATCATGTGAGTAACTTGTTTAGGTGGCATGTACCGAGGGGTAGCACCCCCTCACCATAGGGTTACTTCATGGCCTGTGGGACGGGTTCACCAGTTAATACTCCCATGGATGCAAGCAGACCAACACTCACCATGTTCTTCCCCACCGTGTACCATTGCGAAGGCTAAGTTTTCAGCCCAGGCCTTTGTATCAAGAGTGTGGAAACTCGGGACAAAAGTAAACAATTGGTTCCCTGCTAGGTTAAGGATGTGATGAGAGACTACAAGTAGATTGCTTGATCGTGACGAGAGGGTACTCTAGAGTTTAGAAGTAATAGAGGGATTATGGACCTAGGGAATCATGTATCTCATTCCTGCTTCCCTCGTTAGATGAATTTGGCATATATTAATACACATTTTGATTTCCCTCTTATTTTATAAACATTGACTGGCAAAAATTTTCCTATGATGGTGTTAATATAACACATGCGGAAGAAATTTGGATCTTAGGCACTCTAAGTACATCAATTATAGTAAATTAGCTGGCATGTTCAAAAGCATTAAAACTCAATGAGTTTGAATACTAACCTTCTGTCGCTCAAATTTCCTTCTTTTTTTTTTTTCACGAACCGGTTTCGAACCACCACTAGTGTCTTCTCCACTATCCTCCGGCCTTAGAACGAGATTATGGAATCCGGTGAGTGACTAAACTTGGGAGGGATTTAGTAAATATGAAGAGAGTGTTTATGAGAGGTTTTCCTCACGGTTTTTCCCAAAGTAAGACATTCCATGTACCATGATCACTCAATTTATAGAGTCATGTTTGCATGTTCATGCAAGTTTGAGTTAACCAAATTTTGACACTCAAATTCCACTCAAATATGTGGGGTTTATTTCGCAAGCATGCAAGTTTGGTTAAACCAAATTTTGACACCTCAAAATACCACTAACATGATTTTCCATTAAATGAAGTCAACATTTTTACTTTCTTCATTTTAATTCAACAATTAATTTCAAATTAAAGTAATATTAAATGATTAATTAAACTATTTAATTAATATTTAATATTAATTCAAATGTCAATCCCAATCAACACATATTTGAATAAAATATTTAAATCTTATTTAAATATCTCAAATTCTCTCTTTTTGTTTAATTTGTAAATAAAACAAAAATGCAGTTAAATATATCGTATATATGTAGCGCATATTCCCTAATTCGAATTCGAACACTTCGACCTCACTTGTCACACTATTCTATGGTTTAGTCCGATATGAGCTAGTAGAGGGACCTAATGGACCTATAGATCATGGGCTCCAACGATCCAAGATTAACCAGTTAAACTTCTTAACCTTGTTAACCAACATTCGTTAACTACTAGGACACTCCACTATAGCCTAGTAGTTGCACTCCCCTCACTATAGATATATTTCTGTCCATTTGATATAACCATGATTGGTAAGTCGATCCTTCACAGGTTGTTCGTTACTAGAGCTGGGTCAATTTACCGTTTTACCCCTGAAGTTACTTCTTGTTCCTTATGTCTCACTGATCCTCTAATGAACAATTGGTTTGTGGTCCAACCAGTGAACCGAATCACTCTCAGGCCAATGAGAGGGTGGGGGCCCTTTGTTCAACAACTGGAGTCAGTACTTAAAGGAACTACCTCTCTTCTATCCCTAAAAGTGGGTAAGAGTGAATTCCTTCTTACACCCTATGTCCCCAGCTATTCGCCCAGTCTTACCCCTGAAATGGGAGGCAATAAGCATTTGTAAATGGTATCAGAGCCTTCTATTCATGAGGGAAGAGGAGTTACTCGATCTTTAAGAGCGATATCACAGAAACCAGGAGGAAGATATGAAAATTCAGAAGAATTTGAAGTATGTGATAGCTGAGCGAATAGCCCTTGTGTTCCAGGTGGTAAGACGCGGGAAGTGCAGTAAGTCCGTTGGCAAGCTTGGGTGCTTAGTCATATGAAAAATTCTGAAGAAAATCTTATCTACAACGTGACAACTTTACCAAAGACAAAACAAAGATTGACAACTTGTCAGCCACACAGTAAAGGCTCACATGCCAATTACTAATGTCGGTAAATTATTAGTCTTTTAAATTATTAGTTTACTTTATGTCTTATAGGAAAACAGATCTTGCAGGGGTCCTGTCCTCTTAGATTCGATCTTATCTCTTAGTTGACGTTTTTCAAATTTACGAACAAACTCGAAGTCTATAAAGGGACTTCATCAATGTAAAGAGGGCATCGATCGGCCGATAGCTCTCTCTTGAATATCAATTGAACAATTTAGAGAAAAATCATCCTACTCTTTTCTTATCTATCTTATGAACGAATTTCTTAGAAAGCTCAGAAAATCAAGCCATCTCAAATGCTCTACCGATGAAGAAGAAAGTTCAAATGAACATCGAAGGGGAGAAAATCTCACAATCTCAAATACTATCAATCAAGAATACCAGATTGCTAGAATCGAAGATCAACTCAAAAATTGGACTATTCCAAAGGTAGATCCTAAAACTATCTACCAAATTTCAACCTTCAATTTTACTCAAAGATCATGCATCAAATTCTCAGAGAAGAACATCCCAATTCATAGCAATAGGGAATCTCTGAATCTTTTTTCAAGATCTCTTATACTCCAACATCGTGAAGAGTTTAACTATCTCCATGTCGGTCTTGTCCAAGTCGCGGTAAAACCATTGTTCAGACTTGGATTAGATATCCCAGTCCTTATCTCCTTACGAGATAAGAGACATGAAGATTTCTCAAATTCTTTATTGGGAATGGTTCAATCCAATTTAGAGAATGGACCAGTCTATTTCAATTGTTATCCAAACTTTACTCTGTCTCTCCAGGACCCACACATATTATCAGCTCTCATGCTAGATTTACAGTCAAAAAATTTAAACATCAAGGCTGAAACCCATTCTTCAGTCGTTATATTCAGGGTTTATTATAAGCTCATGAATACAAACATTTCTCCAAGAGCATTAAGATCCTCACCAAAAGGATGGACTATGCTCATAGAAGCAAATATTGGAAAATCATCAGTGACTGTCCCCAAAACACTCTCTTGGGATCAAATAACCAGAAGCACTCTCTGGAAAATAGAAGATGCAAATCTTCCAAAGAGGAAAGAATCTCAAAACCCAGTCCAAATTATCGAACATGACGATGGAAGCGTTGAAATAAAATTCAGCGAAGAACCTTCGTCAGAGTCAAAAGTAAAAGAATTCCTGAGTTCTAGACCAAGTACTTCAGGAATATCAAGATCAATGTATGACCCCTTAAAGGTAAAAGAGGTCAGTTATGATCAAAAAAGAGCGTCAATCCACTATGAAGATGGCTCAAGGTCTCCAACCCATACGGATATGGATACTCAATCCGTCTACGAAAGCCAGCTAAATGTCATTACAGCTGATTTCCAGATAGACAAAGAATTTTTGAAAGCAGATTTTATGTCAACTACCAACTCTTCAAAAAGAAATGCCTTCTTCCAAACCTACAAAGAGGCTGAGCGAAATGAATTAAGAGCTCAGTGGTATTCTCATATGGAAGCCATCAAAGAAAATATACCATTCTTCGAATGGTTTGAAGAAAATATTCTGCAGGTATGCACCTTGACCCAGAGGAGTTGGAAGACTACCAAAAGAGGCGAGGTATATTCGAAACATCCTCCGTTAGAAGAAGTCGAATTCGACAACCACTACGGAGAAAAGGTCAAAGCTAGCCCTTTCAAACATATTCCAGAAGGACTAGAAAAGGGTAATCCGACCCTAAAAGATATCAAGAATATCCAGCATCAAAACAATTATTCAAATAAGATTTTATCCACGATCGCTACTCAACTTGAAAGTATCGAGGGAAAAATCTCAAAGAAATCAGGTACTCAGCAAGAACAGGCAAGCAGCTCTGTACCAAAGGTTGATGAGTCAATACCAATACTCAGACCGGCAAATCTCGAAATATTTACAAAAAGGATTTCAAAAGAAGAGGCTGCAATGGCCAAGATAGAGGAAAAGTTAGACAGGATATTAAATCCCGCCATGACGCCTCAAGATTCATCTGTCAATGTCGTTAACAATGATGACGAGAACCAAGAATTCGAAGACGAGATTGCAAACGAGAGAGAAGAACCTTTCTACAATCGAATTGAAAGGATCTCTAGAAGAAGTCAAAATAATGCCAGTAATCAGAAAAACTGGTATCCTCAACCGTCTTTTCCGGATATCCAGTTCGAAGAAAAGACACTACAAACTCAAGCTCATTACGATGGTTTAGCAATCTATGAATGGAATATCGATTAATTGTCTGACTATCTGATAATGAATGTTGTAAATGAAATGATGATGGCCGCAGGCGCGTATAAATTACAAGGCCATAAATCCGACCATCAGATAGCTCAAGTTTTGGTAACCGGATTTACCGGGCAACTCAAGGATTGGTGGGACAAATATCTCGACGAAACAACCCGCCAACAGATATTAAACCACTATGTCATTAGACCAACTACTCAAATTATCAAAGAAGGTCCATCAACTAGGACCGAGGTACAACATGAAAGGGTAGAGGATGCTGTCAACACCCTCATATATACCCTCATAGAATTCTTCGTCGGCGACCCTCTAAAATACCAGGAGAGATCCGCTGAGATACTCATGAATCTGAAATGTCCTACCTTAGGTGATTTCAGGTGGTACAAAGACATGTACTTCAGCAAAGTTCTTATTAGAACAGATAGTTCGTTGGAATTCTGGAAAGAGAATTTCGTCAATGGACTACCAAAACACTTCTCAAGGAGGATCAAAGATGGTCTTAAGACAAAGTACAATGGAACAATTCCATGGCAAACTTTGTCATACGGATCCATAGCATCCTTCATCATAGAAGAAGGACTCAGACTTTGTAATGAGTCAAAGATTCAAAACAAGCTCAATTCTTCGATATCAAACAGAAAAGAGCTTGGTAGATTTTGCGATCAATATGGATGCAAGGGAATAGAAGCTCCCTCAACCTCCAGACGGAAGAAGGTTAAGACGCATCCAAAACCTTATCATTCATACAGGCCTAGAGAAACATATCGGAGTAAACCCGTGCAGTCTCAGAAGCCAACATACTCAAGAAGGAAGTATATTCCTACAAAAACCCATAGAGGAAAGAAAAAGCAAACTTGCTTCAAATGTCGTGAAGAAGGACACTATGCTAACAAGTGTCCAATCAAAGGAAAGATCAATGAGTTGGATATAGATCAAGAGCTGAAAAATCAGCTATTACGACTGACCCTAACTGACTCAGAGCAATCAAGCGAGGGAGAAATCCTCGAACTCCAAGAAGAATCTGATTCATATTCTAGCACAGAATACGAATCAGAACAAGAAGGAAAAAGAACGTGCGAAGGATGCATAAATGTCCTTACCAAGGATCAAGAAATTCTACTCGAAGTAGTAGAAAAAGTTCAAGACCCAGAAATTCAACAGAAGATTGCTCAACGACTTAGGGATGCGAAGACAATCTCTAGGCCAACTGAAAGGGAAGAAAGAAATCCCTACAGACTCCAATTTGTTCTCCAAAGATTTGAAAAACCGAGGGAACTCACTACTCAAGATTTACAAAGAGAGATTAATAATCTCAAACAAGAGGTACAGGCGCTAAGATCTGAAACCAGGTCAGAATCTTATACGCTTCGTCAAGAAATTCTCAATCTTCAGGAAAGGCTGCCAGCACAAAAGGAAACGACGCAACCGAACCTGGATGAAGAAGATTTTCAAAGTTCCTTCGTTGGAGCCATCACCACTTCTCAATTTCAAAAATGGTACGCTCTCGTTACCTTAAAAATTTATGATTTCAAAATCACACTAAAGGCTCTCATAGATAATGGAGCCGATCAAAATTGCATTCAAGAAGGCTTAATACGTACAAAGTATTTTGAAAAAACTACTGAGGGCCTTAGAGGTGCTAACAACAACAAACTCAAAATTAATTACAAACTATCAAAAGTTCATGTTTGCAATGATGGAATTTGCTTCGTAAATTCCTTCCTTCTAGTAAAAGAACTAATCCTAGGTACTCATTTCATTACTCAATTATATCCTTTTAGAATAACTGAAAAAGGGTTAGAATCAAAAGCCTTAGGAAAGAAGATAAAATTTAACTTTCTTTCCCATAAGGATTAGCGAAATAAATAACCTTCAAAAGAATACAATTATTCAATCAATAAATGTATTAAATTATAAAGAAAAACAAATTTCTTTTTTGAAATAAGAAATTTCATTCAAAAGAATAGAAGAACAAATTCAAAACAAAACTGTCCAGTTTAAAATTAAAACTTTACAAACTCAATTAGAAAAAGAAGTTTGTTCAAATATCCCAAATGCATTTTGGAATAGGAAACAACATATTGTTGATCTTCCTTATATCAAAGCTTTCGAGGAGAAAAATATTCCTACAAAAGTCCGACCTATTCAAATGAATAAAGAATTACTAACGTTCTGCAAAGCAGAAATTAATGATCTTTTGTTTTGAAATCTTCATGTCTCTTATCTCGTAAGGAGATAAGGACTGGGATATCTAATCCAAGTCTGAACAATGGTTTTACCGCGACTTGGACAAGACCGACATGGAGATAGTTAAACTCTTCACGATGTTGGAGTATAAGAGATCTTGACGGGGAAGTATCCCGATACACATGACATACATACATGCACGAGGTCCCATGATTTTTATTCACTACATATAGTTCAAGTAATCATACTATAGCCAGAGTGTTCTTAGTTTATTGGATTTAGATTAGTGATCGTAAAGTTCACTTTATTCAATAACAATCTTTACTTGATAAACAACAATAATAACTTTATTGAAAATAGAATATGTTTTTGTTTACAAACTATATGTTTTAGGGCATAAAACCCAACATCCTAGAGATTCAGGGTGTGACATGATGCAAATTGGAGACGCCACAAGCATATGTCTCTTTTGAAAGCTTTTGGCCTGAAACGCAGCACTTATGGCTCCGTGATAGGTGCAAACGTGGAACTGTAGGAACTTGTCTTTGGACGGCTAAAGATGATGGAATTTACTTGAGAAACTTTCTTGCTAATGTTGATGAATTGATTCACAAGTGGAACTATAAAAGTTAGAGAAGCTTTATTATCTCCTTTTGGTGGAATTATCCTTCCGGAACCAATGAAAAATAATGGAATAACACAAAAATGTTGTTTTTTTTTGTATGAAATTTATTTGGTAACGAAGTGTATTGTTGTTCTCCAAAATTTTAAATTATGAAGAAAAACAAAATATTATATTTGTATATGAATACAAGTTTTCAAAGTTGTAATATAGTTTTTATATTAAAACTAAAAAAAATGATGATTTTTACGGACCAATCTGAGAGAGAGTTTAGAACAATAAAATCTAAAATAGGTATTAAAAGCTCATGTTTCTGCCATCTTCACATCCATCTTTGAATAGGATGGTAGGCACAATCCTTGAATTTCCATATATCTTATTAAAAGTTTCACATATTACATTGTAGTTCCACAATCTTTCTTGATGTCCGATTTTCAAGAATTTTGATCTCGGACCAAAACTAAAAATATGAAAAAGCAAACAAAAAAAATGAAAAGTAACATAAAATAAAACATGAAAATTCGATAAAATATAAATTTAAAGGAAGATAAACAACACCAAAATTAAATACAAAATAATATTTAATTACAAGAGGGTCCTCTTAAATTTCTTTATAAATGCGAAAATGGTGTTGGGATATACGAACACAACTAGTGAGGCAAACACCTTATATCGTGTAAAGTTATATTATTCGGTTAGTAATGCAATCACACACAATATATGACTGTGACCTATCGTTTAAACCATAGCATGACCTTAGGCTTTTTTCAATTCTTGGCAGAGTTGGATGCATGGTACTTTTCTACACACGGCCCACGTACGCATACATGGACCCTTCAGACGGATTGGTATACGTGCCCCTTAGGCCGGACTTTGTCGGGCACAACACAATACACGTGACTGGACCCTCATAAAAGAAAAGGTCTTCATGATAACATGTCGAACATATATATCGAAGGTATGCATCCGTACTAACTTAACATAACGGGGAAGTATCCCGATACACATGACATACATACATACATGCACGAGGTCCCATGATTTTTATTCACTACATATAGTTCAAGTAATCATACTATAGCCAGAGTGTTCTTAGTTTATTGGATTTAGATTAGTGGTCGTAAAGTTCACTTTATTCAATAACAATCTTCACTTGATAAACAACAATAATAACTTTATTGAAAATAGAATATGTTTTTGTTTACGTTTTAGGGCATAAAACCCAACATCCTAGAGATTCAGGGTGTGACATGATGAAATCAAAACCCCATAACGGTTCTCCCAACAGGCATTGAGTAATTCTTGCGAAAGAAGTCTTGCGCAATTCCTGTTTGAAACTATAGTTCTAGAATTTTTTGAACTTATCTGTTCTACCTCACCCTAAAATTTCTAAGGTCCTCGTAAAAAGTTTGAAAGTTCAACTTAAAAAAATAAATCGGGAATTTAATACCTTGTTGGACTTGGGTGCTATACCATATGTAATCTATGAATTGCTTTCTCTATTTTATGTTTTCTACCGGGAAGTATTCATATTTTGTTGTCCATTTTATGAGAGTGTTTTAAAAATCAATGAAATATTTATTATTCTTGGGCTAATAACTATTATCTATTCAAGGAATTTTGTTATTGAAAATCTAATAAATCTCTCAAATTATCCCAAAATTAACCTTAAATTGTGTTGCATAACGGAGATTAGTTAAATGATTGAGTTTTTTTTGCAACCATAGCATGCATTTACATAGTTTCTTGCATGTACTATAAGTACGTATATTTATTCACATGTCCAACACAAATTGGTAGTTAAGCTAAAGGTTGATTAGGAAATGATAAAGAATATTGTCGTTTTCTTTCTTTTCACGGTGGCTTTAGTTGGGGCTCAGGTTCCAAGGGTCGCGTTACCACCACCAGGACCTTCTAGATATTACATTCATGTGGTTAACGGGCTAAGCAAACTTGGGTTGCTTGTGCATTGTCAGTCTAAAGACGATGACTTGGGGTATCATCGTTTGCTTAATCATGGAGATGATTACCAGTGGAACTTCAAGGTTAGCTTTTGGGGATCAACCCTCTATTGGTGCAAATTGGAGACGCCACAAGCATATGTCTCATTTGAAAGCTTTTGGCCTGAAACGCAGCACTTATGGCTCCGTGATAGGTGCAAACGTGGAACTGTAGGAACTTGTCTTTGGACGGCTAAAGATGATGGAATTTACTTGAGAAACTTTCTTGCTAATGTTGATGAATTGATTCACAAGTGGAACTATAAAAGTTAGAGAAGCTTTATTATCTCCTTTTGGTGGAATTATCCTTCCGGAACCAATGAAAAATAATGGAATAACACAAAAATGTTGTTTTTTTTTTGTATGAAATTTATTTTGTAACGAAGTGTATTGTTGTTCTCCAAAATTTTAAATTATGAAGAAAAACAAAATATTATATTTGTATATGAATACTGTTGGGTTTTATGTCCTAAAACTCAT
Organism: Cucurbita pepo subsp. pepo; assembly: GCF_057944985.1. Taxonomy (NCBI): domain Eukaryota; kingdom Viridiplantae; phylum Streptophyta; class Magnoliopsida; order Cucurbitales; family Cucurbitaceae; genus Cucurbita; species Cucurbita pepo. Next base: position 8,992,534 of record NC_141806.1, on the reverse strand, counting down.
AGTTTGTAAACAAAGATATATTCTATTTTCAATAAAGTTATTATTGATGTTTATTCAGTAATAAATTGTTATTGAATAAAGTGAACTTTACGATCATTAATCTAAATCCAATAAACTAAGAACACTCTGGCTATAGTATGATTACTTGAACTATATGTAGAGACATAAGAGTGGATCAAGTTCAAGTATATAGTCAAAATGATCTATAGTATAAGGATAAGACTGAGTACCTTATTCTGGGGACACTATGGATGCAGCCCACTTTTGTATATGATATAAACAATGTGATCACTAAATTGTGCATGTGGAGACATGTGAGTGGGGGCGTCCTATGCAATGAGTATTGCATAAGATCGGACCATGAAGAAAACCACTCTCACTTTATAAAGTCGTTTACTGTTGAGACTGATTTTCTTTTCATTTGATAACCTAGGTAACTCGGTTTTAATCCTGAGCTAACCATGAACTCCTGTTTATTCGGAATTATCCTTAGATTTGCATGGGTGAGAGTGGCTCTAGTTCGCCGACTCAACAGGCCTCCCATTTCAGGGGTAAGACTGGGTGAATGGCTGGGGACATGGGGTGCAAGACGGAATTCACTCCTACCCTCTTTTAGGGATAGAAGAAAGGTAGTTCCCTTAAGCACTGACTCCATGTCTTGAACAAGGGGCCCCACCCTCTCATTGGCCTGAGAGGGATTCGGTTTACTGGTTGGACCACAAACCAATTGTTCATTAGAGGATCAGTGAGACATAAGGAACAAGAAATGACTTCAGGGGTAAAACGGTAAATTGACCCAGCTCTAGTTACGAACAACCTGTGAAGGATCGACTTACTAATCATGGTTATATCAGATGGACAGAAATATATCTATAGTGAGGGGAGTGCAACTACTAGGCTATAGTGGAGTGTCCTAGTAGTTAACGAATGTTGGTTAACCAGGTTAATGAGTTTAATCGGTTAATCTTCGATCGTTGGAGCCCATGATCTATAGGTCCATTAGGTCCCTCTGCTAGCTCATATCGGACTAAACCATAGAACAGTGTGACGAGTGAGTTCGAAGTGTTCGAATTCAAATTAGGGAATATGCGTTACATATATACGATATATTTAACCGCAATTTTGTTTTATTTACGAATTAAACGAAAAGAGAGAATCTGAGATATTTAAATAAGATTTAAATATCTTAAATCAATTATGTGTCGGAATTGATTGGGATTGACATTTGAATTAATATTAAATATTAATTAAATAGTTTAATTAATCATTTAATGTTACTTTAATTTGAAATTCATTATTCAAATTAATTGTTGAATTAAAATGAAGAAAGTCAAAATGTTGACTTTCATCTAATGGAAAAATCCATGTTAGTGGAATTTTGAGGTGTCAAAATTTGGTTTAACCAAACTTGCATGTTTGCCAAATAAACCCCACAAGTTTGAGTGGAATTTTGAGTGTCAAAATTTGGTTAACTCAAACATGCATGCTTGCCACATAATCCCAAACATTTGAGTGGAATTTTAAGTGTCAAAATTTGGTGATCTCAAGTTTGCATGAACATGCAAACTTGACTCTTTAAATAGAGTGATCATGATACTTGGAAGGGATTCTTCTTCATCTTGATGAAAAAACCTTGAAACAAACACTCTCTTTCACATATACAAAATCCCTCCCAAGTTTAGTCACTCACCGGATTCCACAATCCCGTTCTAAGGCCGGAGGATAGTGGAGAAGACACTAGTGGTGGTTCGAAACCGGTTCGTGAGGCAAAAGGAGTTTGAACTACAAAAGGTTAGTATTTAAACCCATTAAGTTTTAATACTTATGAACATGCTAGTTATTTACAATAATTGATGTTCTAAAAGTGCCTAAGATCCAAATTGCTTCCGCATGTGTTATATTAACACCATCAAATACAAGTTTTCAAAGTTGTAATATAGTGTTTATATTAAAACTAAAAAAAATGATGATTTTTACGGACCAATCTGAGAGAGAGTTTAGAACAATAAAATCTAAAATAGGTATTAAAAGCTCATGTTTCTGCCATCTTCACATCCATCTTAGAATAGGATGGTAGGCACAATCCTTGAATTTCCATATATCTTATTAAAAGTTTCACATATTACATTGTAGTTCCACAATCTTTCTTGATGTCCGATTTTCAAGAATTTGGATCTCGGACCAAAACTAAAAATATGAAAAAGCAAACAAAAAAAATGAAAAGTAACATAAAATAAAACATGAAAATTCGATAAAATATAAATTTAAAGGAAGATAAACAACACCAAAATTAAATACAAAATAATATTTAATTACAAGAGGGTCCTCTTAAATTTCTTTATAAATGCGAAAATGGTGTTGGGATATACGAACACAACTAGTGAGGCAAACACCTTATATCGTGTAAAGTTATATTATTCGGTTAGTAATGCAATCACACACAATATATGACTGTGACCTATCGTTTAAACCATAGCATGACCTTAGGCTTTTTTCAATTCTTGGCAGAGTTGGATGCATGGTACTTTTCTACACACGGCCCACGTACGCATACATGGACCCTTCAGACGGATTGGTATACGTGCCCCTTAGGCCGGACTTTGTCGGGCACAACACAATACACGTGACTGGACCCTCATAAAAGAAAAGGTCTTCATGATAACATGTCGAACATATATATCGAAGGTATGCATCCGTACTAACTTAACATAACGGGGAAGTATCCCGATACACATGACATACATACATACATGCACGAGGTCCCATGATTTTTATTCACTACATATAGTTCAAGTAATCATACTATAGTCAGAGTGTTCTTAGTTTATTGGATTTAGATTAGTGGTCGTAAAGTTCACTTTATTCAATAACAATCTTCACTTGATAAACAACAATAATAACTTTATTGAAAATAGAATATGTTTTTGTTTACAAACTATACGTTTTAGGGCATAAAACCCAACATCCTAGAGATTCAGGGTGTGACATGATGAAATCAAAACCCCATAACGGTTCTCCCAACAGGCATTGAGTAATTCTTGCGAAAGAAGTCTTGCGCAATTCCTGTTTGAAACTATAGTTCTAGAATTTTTTGAACTTATCTGTTCTACCTCACCCTAAAATTTCTAAGGTCCTCGTAAAAAGTTTGAAAGTTCAACTTAAAAAAATAAATCGGGAATTTAATGCCTTGTTGGACTTGGGTGCTATACCATATGTAATCTATGAATTGCTTTCTCTATTTTATATTTTCTACCGGGAAGTATTCATATTTTGTTGTCCATTTTATGAGAGTGTTTTAAAAATCAATGAAATATTTATTATTCTTGGGCTAATAACTATTATCTATTCAAGGAATTTTGTTAGTGAAAATCTAATAAATCTCTCAAATTATCCCAAAATTAACCTTAAATTGTGTTGCATAACCGAGATTAGTTAAATGATTGAGTTTTTTTGCAACCATAGCATGCATTTACATAGTTTCTTGCATGTACTATAAGTACGTATATTTATTCACATGTCCAACACAAATTGGTAGTTAAGCTAAAGGTTGATTAGGAAATGATAAAGAATATTGTCGTTTTCTTTCTTTTCACGGTGGCTTTAGTTGGGGCTCAGGTTCCAAGGGTCGCGTTACCACCACCAGGACCTTCTAGATATTACATTCATGTGGTTAACGGGCTAAGCAAACTTGGGTTGCTTGTGCATTGTCAGTCTAAAGACGATGACTTGGGGTATCATCGTTTGCTTAATCATGGAGATGATTACCAGTGGAACTTCAAGGTTAGCTTTTGGGGATCAACCCTCTATTGGTGCAAATTGGAGACGCCACAAGCATATGTCTCATTTGAAAGCTTTTGGCCTGAAACGCAGCACTTATGGCTCCGTGATAGGTGCAAACGTGGAACTGTAGGAACTTGTCTTTGGACGGCTAAAGATGATGGAATTTACTTGAGAAACTTTCTTGCTAATGTTGATGAATTGATTCACAAGTGGAACTATAAAAGTTAGAGAAGCTTTATTATCTCCTTTTGGTGGAATTATCCTTCCGGAACCAATGAAAAATAATGGAATAACACAAAAATGTTGTTTTTTTTTTTTTTGTTTGAAATTTATTTCGTAACGAAGTGTATTGTTGTTCTCCAAAATTTTAAATTATGAAGAAAAACAAAATATTATATTTGTATATGAATACAAGTTTTCAAAGTTGTAATATAGTTTTTATATTAAAACTAAAAAAAAAATGATGTTTTTTACGGACCAATCTGAGAGAGAGTTTAGAACAATAAAATCTAAAATAGGTATTAAAAGCTCATGTTTCTGTCATCTTCACATCGATCTTAGAATAGGATGGTAGGCACAATCCCTTAATTTCCATATATCTTATTAAAAGTTTCACATATTACATTGTAGTTCCACAATCTTTCTTGATGTCCGATTTTCAAGAATTTTGATCTCGGACCAAAACTAAAAATATGAAAAAGCAAACAAAAAAAATGAAAAGTAACATAAAATAAAACAAGAAAATTCGATAAAATATAAATTTAAAGGAAGATAAACAACACCAAAATTAAATACAAAATAATATTTAATTACAAGAGGGTCCTCTTAAATTTCTTTATAAATGCGAAAATGGTGTTGGGATATACGAACACAACTAGTGAGGCAAACACCTTATATCGTGTAAAGTTATATTATTCGGTTAGTAATGCAATCACACACAATATATGACTGTGACCTATCGTTTAAAACATAGCATGACCTTAGTTTTTTTTCAATTCTTGGCAGAGTTGGATGCATGGTACTTTTCTACACACGGTCCACGTACGCATACATGGACCCTTCAGACGGATTGGTATACGTGCCCCTTAGGTCGGACTTTGTCGGGCACAACACAATACATGTGACTGGACCCTCATAAAAGAAAAGGTCTTCATGATAACATGTCGAACATATATATCGAAGGTATGCATCCGTACTAACTTAACATAACGGGGAAGTATCCCGATACACATGACATACATACATGCACGAGGTCCCATGATTTTTATTCACTACATATAGTTCAAGTAATCATACTATAGCCAGAGTGTTCTTAGTTTATTGGATTTAGATTAGTGATCGTAATGTTCACTTTATTCAATAACAATCTTTACTTGATAAACAACAATAATAACTTTATTGAAAATAGAATATGTTTTTATTACAAACTATACGTTTTAGGGCATGGTACTTTTCTTCAATTCTCTAACAATCTTTGTGAAGCTAACTCGTTTATGTTTGCTCATAATGCAGTTCTCACAAGGACTCATAACAATCTCCGCATCAAATACACCTTGTTCATAGCCGACGATTTTTCGTACATATTCGACAGCGTCTTCAACAGACCTGACGTTGTCTTCTCCTTAATAATGTTGAACGCCATGTTTCTCGATAGCGTCAACCGGATCAGCCCCAAGGCTTGTCGATCCTTGAGCTTCCACTGTTCCGTGGTTATGGTATCCGGCTTCACCCCCAACAGAGGTTCGTGAAGATCTTTCTGGTACAGACAATCTTCAATCTGCATTTTCCAGAAACCGAAATCGGATCCATCGAACTTCTCAATTCCAATCTTTGAACTTTCCATCTTCACAGATCGTGGCGAGTTTCGCCTGACTCTGACTTCCGCCTGCCTCTGATACCAGTTGTTAGGATCGATATCAGTCGTTAGCTCTGATACCAGTTGTTAGGATCGATATCAGTCGTTAGCTCTGATACCAATTGTTAGGATCACACAACAACGCACACGCTCGATCTAGATGAACACAAAGAATGTGATAGAGAAAATTGCAAGGAGAACTCTGGCTAAAAGGATTCTTCTTTTTTATCGATGACTTCAGGTATGTACAACAAGAGAGAGTACAGAGAATAGAAAAGTACATTTTCAAAGCTCTACCGGACCAGATATATATATATGGTATAGTTTACTATATATAGCTTTATCAGATTTAGCCATCTACTATATATAGCTATTTACCATATATAGTTTTACCGGATATAACTTTACCATATATAGCTTTACCATATATAGCTTTACTATATATAGCTTTACCAAATATAGCTTTACTTGATATAACCGTTGACCAAGCTATAAATAAGTATTAGGCTCCATAACATAACACTTTTAACCAATCTCTCAATCCTATTGAGATTAATGTGGCCTAGTCTTAAGTACCAAAGATAGGTATTAGAAGAAATCTTTTGTCGTTTATTTTGAGTTTCAGCTGTTTTAAACATCTCGGTATTTAAAATAGCTTTTGTTTCGCTCGGTTTTAACATATATAAGTTGTTTTCTAGTTTTGCAGAACAAATATGAATACCTCTTTTGCAAATGAACACTTCATTGATTTCAAAAGATACTTTATACAATTGTTCTAATAAACAAGAGATAGATATTAGATTTCTTTTCATTTTAGGAACAAAAAGTACATTATCTAATATAATGAATCTATCTCCAAAAAACAACTTTAAATTTCCTACTAATCTTGCTGAGACAACCTCTCCTGTTCCAACCCTGAGTCTTATCTCGCTGTCTGCAAGCATTCTCCAGGAGCTAGTTTCCTGGTAAAAAGAACAAATTTGATTAGTCGCCCCTGAATCTAGTATCCAAGTTGAGTTTTCATACTCTACTAAACATATTTATACAACGAGTAAATCATATTTACCTTGTTGTGTCTTTTCGTCTTTCTTCTCTGCAAGGTATTTTGGGCAGTTTCTCTTCCAGTGCTCGTTTTCGTTAAATGGAAACATTTTCCTTTATCTGCTTTTTGAACCATGTGTTTGCGGTTAGTAGGAATCTTATTTTTCCCTTTACCCTTTACCCGTCTTCTTCATCAAAACACTTTCAGAAGTTGAAGGTCCAGACTTATTTTTGAGGATGATCCTCGTAATAATTTCATGGAAATAGCAACATTTGCTTCTCCTGTTTGTCCCTTGTTCGTTAAGAGGGACTGATAAGTCTGTAGCTCATTGAGAAGAGCAGTCAAGTTATATTATATTTTGTTCATTACCACATTGGTGCGGAACTGGAAGAACCTCTTCGAAAGAGACATCATGATAAAACTGACTTGACTCTTCTCATCAATGACAACTTCATTTTCTTTTGCCACATTGAAATGGACCATCATGTCCAGGACATGTTCTCTAACTGAGGTCCCTTCTTTCATACGGCAGTTGTAAATGTATTTTATGGTTTCATGTCTAAGGGAGAAGGACGGTTGTCCAAACATCCCTTTTAGAGATTCCATAATCTCTTTAGCAGTACCCATAACATCGTGTTTCTTAGCCAAAACATCAGATATGCTGGCTAGAATGTACACTCAGGCTTTGTCATTTGCCTTTATCCATCTGTCGTACGCATCCTGAACTGTTCGGTTTGTATTTAAGATGGGGTTTGGAGGACACTCCTCAGTTAAAACAAACCTTAAATCATCAATGACCAATATTGTGTTTAGGTTTGATTTCCAAGTTGCATAATTGTCGCCGTTTAATTTCTCAGAAGCGAGTAATTGTACTATTGAGTTTGTCATGCTGTGATATAAAGAAAATTCTATTAGTGATTTGACTTAATCCTGTTTAATCAAATCAGTTTTAGCAAATGTAATAATGTATCCAAATCATTATTAATTTGCAACGATACTTTAGTGAGTTAGAGCAACTGCTACCGAGGGGCAGTCAATCACTCATTCACTAAACCAAGACATTAGTGACTTAAACACTAATCCCAGAATAACTCTTGTTCCTATAGTGTTCTTAATTATCGTTGTTTTGTTCAAGAATATACCAACTATTAGTATTTCTTCGTAAGTGTGACCCGCCATTTTCAGACCTCATAGATCGGTCCCAACAATGCTATCGAATGAAAAAGCCAAAGTTGGAAATGGACCTAAGAAATCCTATCCATTTCTTGAGTTTGCGTTGTTTCGACTCCCATGTTACGACCCTCTGAATGGGTAGTTGCTCTAGGGCAACATGCAGGTGGAACATGGGAATCTCACGGTGCAGCCTAGTGGTGGAGACCATAGGACGTATTTGATATACTTCCTTCTCCCACTTACTGTAATACTTTCTCTATTCACCTTGTTATTGACTCATGCATATACCTTTCGAATGGAGGACTCTCCCAGGGCAACATGAGGCCGAGCATGAATCTCACTGTGTGAATTTTACAGAGAGCATGAAAAGAAAACGATGTATCTTATACACCTTTTTCCTCCCACTAAGTATTTTAGATGGTTGGGTATACTCATTACTTAAGTATATTCCGGCTAATTAAATATAACTTAAGTCTACGTGATTTTTCTAAATCTTACATCACTTAAGCATGCTCATAAAACTGGGCTAACTAAGCTCAAGTACTGGTCCGATCTCCGGGTAGTAGGTGTTTCGTAAACTGGCAACTTAAGTACCTCCAGCCTTAGACAAGATCGTGCCAGGTGAGCTTTCTCGTAACCGCAATTTTGTAAGACATCAACCTATTTTAACTATTAAAATTGATCGTGCTCGGTTCTTAACCCTAAGTGAGCATGCACTTATCTTTATTATAGATTTTAACGTCTATCTTGTTTTATGACGTTGAAAATAACCTATAACATGCATCTAACATGCTTTATATAACAATTATATAATCATCCATTCCATGCAATAATATAACAATTTATATCTATCACTCATGGAACCCTAAACATGCATACTATACATTATAACACTTATAACATACTTGGAATGCATGAAACATGCTTAGCCTATGGTGGGATTTTAAATCTATATGACATACTTTATGCATATAAATTTTCTATTAAATTAAAACATACATTCATAATGCATAATTAATTAAACACACTAAAGTGGATTGGTTTTGGCATTTTAAAACAAGCAATTAACTAAATTATTCATTAATAATTAAAATAACTTGAACCGCTCCCCAGGTCCACGAACTAGGTGAACCAACCCTTAAAAACGTTGAACCGGACCCCAAAGGTAGCAAAAACACCCAAACCGCCTCTTCCATCTTCTTCTTCGGTTCAGCTTGCTATCTTTTCCATTTTCGATCAATTACAACCTAAAATGAACTCTAATGACTCCATAAAAATTACAGACCTTTCTTCATTCATTAAAGCCCATACACATTAGGCTTATTACAATAATTGTATCAAATGGAAGCATAAAAAAAATGCCAAAACCAAAACCATCCACTTTAGCAACCACAAAATTTCATTCATGAAATGGTACCCACCATGATCAAATTAATGTAAATAAAGTGCATAAAACCTTCTCTGATACCAATTGATGGTGTTAATAGAACACATGCGGAAGCAATTTGGATCTTAGGCACTCTAAGTACATCAATTATAGTAAATTAGCTAGCATGTTTCAAAAGCATGAGTTTGAATACTAACTTTTTGTCGCTCAAGTTTCTTAACGAACCGGTTTCAAACCACCACTAGTGTCTTCTCCACTATCCTCCGGCCTTGAAACGGGATTGTGGAATCCGGTGAGTGACTAAACTTGGGAGGAATTTTGTATATATGAAGAGAGTGTTTGTGAGAGGTTTTTCTCAAGGTTTTTCACCAAGAAGAAGAAGACCTTCCATGTATCATGATCACTCTATTTAAAGAGTCATGTTTGCATGTTCATGCAAATTTGAGATCACCAAATTTTGACACTCAAAATTCCACTCAAATGTTTGGGATTATGTGGCAAGCATGCATGTTTGAGATAACCAAATTTTGACACTCAAATTTCCACTCAAACTTGTGGGGTTTATTTGGCAAGCATTCAAGTTTGGTTAAACAAAATTTTGACACCTCAAAATTCCACTAACATGGATTTTTCGATTAAATGAAGTCAACATTTTGACTTTCTTCATTTTAATTCAACAATTAATTTGAATAATGAATTTCAAATTAAAGTAACATTAAATGATTAATTAAACTATTTAATTAATATTTAATATTAATTCAAATGCCAATCCCAATCAATTCCGACACATAATTGATTAAGATATTTAAATCTTATTTAAATATCTCAGATTCTCTCTTTTTCTTTAATTCGTAAATAAAACAAAAATGCGGTTAAATATATCCTATATATGTAGCGCATATTCCTTAATTTGAATTCGAACACTTCGAACTCACTCATCACACTGTTCTATGGTTCAGTCCGATATGAGCTAGCAGAGGGACCTAATGGACCTATAGATCATGGGCTCCAACGATCCAAGATTAACCGGTTAAACTCATTAACCTTGTTAACCAACATTCGTTAACTACTAAGACACTCGACTATAGCCTAGTAGTTGACTCCCCTCACTATAGATATATTTTTGTCCATTTGATATAACCATGATTGGTAAGTCAATCATTCACAGGTTGTTCGTAACTAGACCTAGGTCAACTTACCGTTTTACCCCTAAAGTTACTTCTTGTTCCTTATGTCTCACTGATCCTCTAATGAACAATTGGTTTGTGGTCCAACCATTAAACCGAATCCCTCTCAGGCCAATGAGAGGGTTGGGCCCCTTGTTCAAGACCTGGAGTCAGTGCTTAAGGGAACTACCTCTCTTCTATCCCTAAAAGTGGGTAGGAGTGAATTCCATCTTGCACCCCACGTCCCCAGCTATTCACCCAGTCTTACCCCTGAAATGGGAGGCCTATTAAGTCGGCGAACTAGAGCCACTCTCACCCATGCAAATCTAAGGATAATTCCGAATAAACAGGAGTTCATGGTTAGCTCAGGATTAAGACCGAGTTACCTAGGTTATCAAATGAAAAGAAAATCAGTCTCAACAGTAAACGACTTTATAAAGTTTGAGTGATTTTCTTCATGGTCCGATCTTATGCAATACTCATTGCATAGGACGCCCCCACTCACATGTCTCCACATGTACAATTTGGTGATCACATTGTTTATATCATATACAAAACTTGATCCACTCTTATGTCTCTACATATAGTTCAAGTAATCATAATATAGCCAGAGTGTTCTTAGTTTATTGGATTTAGATTAATGATCGTAAAGTTCACTTTATTCAATACCAATCTTTACTGAATAAACAACAATAATAACTTTATTGAAAATAGAATATGTTTTTGTTTACAAACTATGAGTTATTGGACATAAAACCCAACAAACTGGTCTACAAGAGGATTAAAATTAAAAAAAATACAGGGAGGGTGACGGTTTGGTTTGACATGGCGGGTTCGACTTAACTTGCCACGTCATCATCCTCTTCCTCTTTTAAGAAGAAGACGCGCATGTCCAATAGCGCTGCCGTTTTAAAACGCCTCTCACCTGCTCCTATCATGACATTGCTCCCCTTGATTTCTTCATTCAACTTAAAGATGGTGTTACAAGGATGAGCTTGGGATTGACTTCATACATTCTCTTGGATTGTAGCCTAAGTTATTTGCCTCTAAAGTTCGTCGGAAAACTAATACTTACCTCTAGTTAAATTAGTTGGTTTGAACGAACATCTTTATATGTGTGGCATTAATCTCGCCAGCTCCAAAAAGTGGCATTGCTCCCCTTGATTTCTTCATGAAACTTAAAAATGGTGTTACAAGGAAGAGCTTGAGATTGACTTCATACCTTCTCGTGAATTGTAGCCTAAGTTATTTGCCTCCAAAGTTCGTTGGAAAACTAATACTTCACTCTAGTTAAATGAATTGGTTTGAAGGAACGTCTTTAAGTGTGTGGCATTAATATTTATAAATTCTTCTCAATCTACAGCTCACCCAAAAAAGGAGATAATTGACTTGTTGGGCAACTCGATCTACGACGTTTTAGCTCTAGATTTCTCTCCTATCTCTCTTCCCTCCTCTTTAGATGGAAGACCATGACTGTGTTTTCCAGATAAGAAGTTGTTTTAAGCGTTTTTCAAAGTTTATGCTATAAATGATGTTCATGTAAGAGTTATATTTCCACATTATAGATGAACATGAGACGTTAGTAGCGACTCTAAGTATGTGGAAATTTAGGGTCGTTATAGTTGATATCAAAGCTATAGGTTTTAGATTCTGTAGACTAGCCTACAATGTAGGCTTGGCACATTCCATGGTCCCAACGTCGATGTCCTATCACCTTCAGGTACGTCTTGCATAAGATAAGAAAAGAGAAACATTTTCGAACTCGCATGCATTTTTCTAGTGATATTACTGAAATTGTTGTGATATTTCATGTATTTATTATAGAGTATGATGTGATTTGTTGTATGTTGAGTGATTTTGTTTGCAATATGATGTGACTTTAGAATATGTATTTTTAATAATATATATGCATAGTGATGAACCTTAGACTTAAGAAATGCTATCTTGGTTTCTTGAACCATGCTGCCTAGACCACGCGAAAGAGTAAGACAAGGAAGGGGACGATGTCCTATTAGAGGTAGAGGACGAGGTGAGGCTGAAGAGAGTTCACCTCAAGAAGGATCACAGATGGGGTTTGAATTAGAACCCTTATTGCATGAAATGTCTGTAAGCACCCCTTTGGGGGCAGACTTAGTAGCTAGGGATAGAATAAAAATGACCAAGTAATCATAGGGAACCAAACTCTATGCGTTAACCTGATGGTAGTAAACATGATGGACTTCAACGTCATACTAGGCATGGATTAGCTAGCCGAAATCATGCTAGTATAGACTATTGTAAAAAGGAAGTAACATATTTGCCACTGGCGGGACCTACCTTTAAATTTAAAGGCATGAGTACCGGGATTACCCCTAGGTAGTCTTGATGATGAAAGCAAATAGGTTAGTCCAACAAGGCGGATGGGCTATATTAGCATGTGTTGTAGACGAAAGAGGAAAAGAAAAGACCCTAGAAAACATGTCAATAGTTAACAAGTTCCCAGATGTATTTCCGAATGATCTACCTGGAATATCCCCTTCCTGAGTGGTTGACTTCGTCATCGAACACGAGCTAGGAACTGGGCCTATTTCCAAAGCACCCTATCACATGGTGCTAACAGAGTTGAAGGAACTCAATGCGTATTTACAAGACTTACTGAATAAAGGGTTCATTCGACCTAGCGTATCCCCTTAGAGTGCACCAGTGTTTTTTGTTAAGAAGAAAGATGGATCGATTACAGAGAGCTAAATAAGAGAACCATTAAGAACAAATACCCTCTGCCTCGAATGGAAGACTTATTCGATCAACTCAGAGAGGCAACGATATTTTCTAAGATAAATTTGCGGTCAGGTTACCATTAAATAAAGATTAAAGAAAAAGACAATACCAAAGACAGCATTTAGGACAAGGTACGATCACTATGAGTTCGTAGTGATGTCATTTGGCCTCACCAATGCTCCAACTATATTAATAATGTTAATGAACCGAGGGTTCAAGGACTGTCTAGACACTTTCGTGATCGTGGTCATTGATGACATCCTAGTGTACTCAAAAACAGACTTGAAACACTAGGAACACTTCTGAAATGTCCTAGCCACCTTAAGAGAGAACAAGTTATACGTGAAGTTCTCAAAGTGTGAATATTGGTTACGACAAGTCTTTTTCCTAGGACAAGTGGTGACAAAGGACGGAGTATCCATAGATCCCACTAAGGTCGAAGCGGTCGCAAAGTGGGAATGCCCAACTACGATAACATTAGTACGGAGTTTCTTAGGACTAGCAGGATACTATTGATGGTTTGGGCAGGACTTCACTAGGATAGTCTCGCCTTTAACATAGTTAACGAGAAAAGGGGTATCATTTATATGGAATGATGCTCATGAGGCAAGCTTCCAGAACCTAAAAGAGAGATTGGTAACAGCCAGATACTCACAGTACCTGAAAGCTCAAAAGGGTACGTAATCTATAGTGACGCGTCCAAGAAGGGACTAGGATGTGTGTTAATGTAACATGTAAGGTTGTTGCATACTCCTCCCGTCAACTAAAAGAATACAAAAAGAATTACCCTACCCACGGCCTAGAATTGGCCGCTGTAGTGTTCGTACTAAAAATTTGTAGAACCCAAAGCCCAAATCCCTCCTCGGACCAGTAGCCAAATGTCAATCCAACTCGCAACCCGCGTCCCGTGCTTGCCTCTACAAACCCGAGGTCCAAGTTCCCTCGACCCAACCAAACCAGCCCGCAGCCTAACTCACTCGTGGCCCAATCTGTAAACAGAAACCCAATCAGCAGCTGATAAGGCAACCCTAATCCTCAACTCAACGATCCAAGCTTATGTTGAAGCAAGAACCCTTAAATCAAAGTAATTAACACCTCCTTATACGAAATTTGGATCAACCAAGAGATAAGGCTAGAATTAGATTACCTCTTACGATCGAAGATCTAGAAGCAAGATTTGGAAACCATGTTCTAAATCGAGTCACTCCACAATCTAACTTGATCAAGGCTTGATTGAATGGCTCGGGTGCAATTCTACTACAAGAATTGCTTGAAACTTAGAAATGGAAAATATGATGCTCGGATTTCTAAGGGAAACGTCTCAATTTGAGATCTGAATTACATTCATCCACGAATCTTATTTTTACATAACATATTGTGGGTATTTATAGTCTCCCAACAAAAGATGTTTGTGGACGGGATTTATTCGAGATGTTTGTGGACGGGATTTATTCCCGATCCCCTTTAATCTCCACAAAGAATAAGTCAAATTGACCATTTGACTTTTACATAATTTATCAAATTAAACATAGTTTTTTCTAACAAACGTTGATGTGCTTGAGTGGCTAATGCGGCAGACGTGTAATCAATTGAGCTCTTTGTGCTTAGGTTCAAATTTTATTGTTGACATAGTTTTTTGAATCTTTTGGAACACCGTGATTCTTATCATCAGCCTAGCCGTAAACGCGACCGCGAGCCAACCCAAATCGACATGGGCTGCTATGGTGCTGCCACGTGTCCATTTGCTATGAAAGCAACCCTTCGGCTTGAGCGGTTTGGATGCTCCGACGACGCTTCGGTGGCTCCACTGCTCTTTGTGCTTAGGTTCGAATTTTATTGTTGACATAGTTTTTTTAATCTTTTGGAACACCGTGATTCTTATCATCAGCTTAGCCGTAAACGCGACTGTGAGCCAACCCAAATCGACATGGGCTGCTATGGTGCTGCCACGTGTCCATTTGCTATGAAAGCAACCCTTCGGCTTGAGCGGTTTGGATGCTCCGACGACGCTTCGGTGGCTCCACTACTGTTTTAGCCTAGTTTCCACTGTTTCGACCATCCTAGATCCATTTTCGGCCCCAGTTAAGGTAATCGAGGTCGTTTTAGAGCCGTATTTCACATTTATTGAATTATTAGTTATTTAATTGTGAAATACTAATGGAAGGTAGTGAACGGTGTGATAGGAAACAAACTCTGGCACCGTAGGAAGTAGCTCTCAAGGAACGAGAGCTTATGTTTAGCTAATTAGGGAGTACTTTAGCCAAGGCTAAGTGGCCTTACTATAGGATATGCTAAAAATTGTATGAGTTATGATGATGTATGAACTGTGTTGTACGATGTCGTATGTTAGTATATGATGATGTATAAGTTATGATGATGTATGAGTTGTATCGTATGATGCCATATACTAGTATATAATGAATGATGTATGATTTGTATCATATGATGTCATATATTAGTGTATGATGATGTATGAGTTATGATGATGTACGAGATATGATGATGTACGAGATATGATGATGTATGAGTTATGATGCTTTATGATGTGCGTAGTATATATATATTTCGATGAATGATGTACTTGATATGCTTGATGCACTTTATGACAATATGATGAGCATGATGATTGTGTGATGTTTACCTTAATATGATGATATTTTCCATATTGAGCATGCTATATGATGATGAGTGCCATATTTCATCATGTCGTTAGATCGACATACGACACAACCCTTTAAGAGCATGAAAATGATATTAATATAAATATCCACGAGTATGTGTTACCTAGAGTAACAAAGAGATGCGACTAGAGGGTTGTGTTAGAAGAGATATTATGATGAATTTAGAGGGACCTCATGCATGTTGTATGTTTATAAGCATAGGGCTACTTCCCCTAGAGATGATGAGTGTGGACGCACACAATATGATGATGAGTGCGAATGTGCACAGATGAGGGTGTTCCTGAGGCATATGACATTAGCTTGACCAGAGGGTTTAGGGGATGTGCGAGCGCCTTGTGGATTCACACTCGCACGTGTGAATCGTGTGTAGGGAAGTACTTCACATCCAATTTTTCCAAGACTGAAGGTCACCCCTATGATGTTAGAGATAGGTCCTTAAATCATGATTGCATGTGTTTGCGTTTGCATGACCTCCTATAGTGGGGCCACTTACTAAGTATTCTTCGAAATACTAAGGTCGTGTGCCACATTATTTTTTAGGTAAAGGCAAGGCGCACTTGTATGGAGGACGGCGGCATCGCGAGCAAAGATTGTGGCATATGCATAGGGTAGATTCATATTTAAATTTCAAGGTTTAGGTTAGAATAGTTTGTTATACATTTCATTGTTTTAAATTACTTCGTATTTCTTTTATTTTCTCTAAATTCTAAATGTCAGTATTTCGTATTTAAACATGTAAGACCAGGGTTGTATTTTCGAGAGAAGAAGTTGTTTTAATCATTTTTTCAAGTTTACATTATAAATGATGTTCATGTAAGAGTTATATTTCCACATTATAGATGAGCATGAGACGTTAGTAGCGACTCTGAGTATGTGGAAATTTAAGGTCGTTACACTTTGAGCATTACTATGAGCTAACAAGGGGACCTTATGGACTTACATATTATAAGCTCCAATGATATAAAACTAATTAATTAAACTTTTTAATTAATCAATTTCCCTTCATTAACTATAGATCACTCCACTATAGACCTATTGCACTCTTATGCACTGTAGGACAAGTTATGTCGATTGATATAAATATTACAAGCAAGTCGATCCTTCACGAGTTGTTCATAATTACGGTTGGGTCAAAAGTCTATTTTACCCCTGTAACTACATCTTTCACCTTACATACTACTGATTCTCTAATGAACAATTTGTTTATGATCCTTCACGAGTTATTTTATGCATGAAAATGATTTTTCTAACAAAGGTTAGATGTTTCAGTCAGAGGTCTTGAACATAGTTAAAATACGCAATGTTATGACCATAGAGATGGTAAAAAATGTATCAACGTATACTGACGATTAAATAGATTCAAATGAAAACGACCAAGAAAACTTGATAGACGACAGCATCTTATAGTCTGCTACAGATATTAAAAGTGGTATTGTCGAAAGGAAATTTTGTCACTATGAAGTATGTAAATATGAAATATAAGTATGGTGTGAACAAAAAAAAAAAAAAAAAAAAAAAAAAAAAAAAAAAAAGCTAACACAATAAAAGTTGAAACATTGTATACCTAAACTGATTTATGAATGACATAAACTGATTTATGAATGACATAAATGACTTTAATGTGAGCTAAGCTCAGGAAGTCGTGAGATGTAGAAAACCTCCGTGCCTAACACTAATTGAAAATTTTTAAAGTTACAATCGAGCCACATTGTGGATGAGATATTATGATCATGGTCAAAGTTTTATAAATATTTATAAACATGGATGGGAGTTTGAGATTTTTAAGATATCTTAAATTTAGGAATGATTTAAGATTGATTTGGGAGGAGTCACAATATTAAAAAAAATAAAAAATATAAAAAAGCCCCCTTTGGTTGTGTTGCCTTTTCATATAACGAATGAAAAAATGTTAAAATGAGACCTTGAAGATGTATGGACAAAAAAGTGCATCATTGGACCTTTAGCTAGGCTTAAAAAAAATTTGACTTGGAGGACAATGTAATGAAGGAAACTGATTAAACTATTGATCTTGTTGTCCGAAGAAAGCAAGTCATCTAGAAGAAAGTGAGAAAATTGAAATTGAGGTTGAGGTAAGTATTTAAGTTCTCCATCATTATTGTCCACATGAATGTTGATTTCAATGCGCCTAAACCACAATCATACTAAATGGATTCTATTTTTCATGAAATTTTAGGAGAAGACTCAATATGATATGATAAGGTTATGTATGAAATTTGATGATAATTAGATTATGATAAAAGGCTAAACCCAGGGTAGGTGTAAAATGACTAAAATTCCCCTATAATTATATATAGCTGGCTTATGAGCAAAGTGACCCCTAAATGACATTTAATTGAATGAGGAGACTTATGTTACAAGGCCATTGAAATATGTTGATGATTTAAACCAAGTTTTGCGATGGTAAATGACCAAAATATCCCTATAAGAATTCTAGGATATTTTCAAAACCTTAAATACTCAAAAAAAAAAAAATTATGAGACTCATTTACAATATAAGGGTAAGTATGAAAGATTTTAAGGAGATTATAACAACTTAGGGATATGAGCTAAGAGAGAAAGTATGTAACTACCCCTCAAGACACTTGATAAGAAATCAAGGTTTTTATGATTACCAAGTGACAAGATACTTATGAAAGATTTATGCATATAGAAAAATATTTATGACTCATATGGATTAGGGTGTACTTGTTAAGAATTTTTCCTTAGTTGTACTTCAAGACTTAACAAAAAACTCTTGAACGAGAACCCGAGATATTTTAAAGACCTCCCGATGAGTAGTGCAATATGGTCTTACGACAATGACTACGTCGTTGGAAACGCATGAACACCTGGGTGTAGGTACTTAAACTATGTCACAAGGAACCCGTGAATCCTTGGACATAGGTATACAAATTGTATCGCACCGAACACATGAAGCCTTGGATGTAAGTATTAAGACTATGTCACGGGGAATGCATGAAGCCTCATGCATTTATTTATTAAATATAAGGAACAGATTAAGATAACAAAAGACAAAAGATACACTTCAAGAAACAAAAGTTCTCTCAAGTATAGGAGTTGAAGAAAGATAATGTTTCAAAGATTTTCTTTAAGTTTCAATATGGTAGTTATGAGTGACTGTGAGGTCTTTTAACTCATTAATGCCCAAAACTTGTATAATTTAATGAACTAGATCTTCGAGAAGGTTCTTAAACTAGTTTGTAATGGTCTAAATAAATTCTAAATGGAGTAACAGGACAAACTCTTAAGCGAACTTAAAGTTCTATATAACACACGGCATCAATGTCATAGAATTTGGTATAGCGAACCATTTTAAACGAAGAGTAATTTTCCCAAGTTACTAATGAGGTCGTGCAAAAACTAACAGTGATTCCTTCCTTCAAAAGGAATAAAAAAAGATTTTGTACAATTGACGACAACATTGCAAGCAAAGAAGCATGCTGGGGACCTTTAGTGTGTAAGGGGACCTTTAGTGTGTAAGACTAACGTGATAACCACTACACCACAACAACTAAATGTCCATGATGTCCATGATAAAAAAAAATAGTTAATAATTAAAAAATTTAATGTTTAAACAAAATATCCTTAGAACCTCGCAAGGTTTCATCAATAGTTAATAATTAAAAAATAGTTAGTGAGATGAAACCGTTAATATCTTGTTTGAAAAATACAATTTAACTTTCAAACCAAAAAAAAAGAAAAACTTCAAAAATAAGTTTTGGTTAATACTCATAATTTTAAAAAGAAAAAAAAAATAAAAAATACTCTTCAATTTTGTCTTGAACTCTCATTTATGAACATTTTCCAATATGAATATAATACAATTCAATATTTAAATAGACAATTTATTTTCAATCTTATTCTTAAGTATTTTTAAAATGGGTTAACAAATTAGTTCATATACATA
Source organism: Cucurbita pepo subsp. pepo (assembly GCF_057944985.1). Taxonomy (NCBI): domain Eukaryota; kingdom Viridiplantae; phylum Streptophyta; class Magnoliopsida; order Cucurbitales; family Cucurbitaceae; genus Cucurbita; species Cucurbita pepo. The sequence goes on along the minus strand of NC_141806.1, from coordinate 8,972,765 downwards.
AGAATACTTTTGAACTTTTTAAAAAAGATAATCAAGGATATCATATGGTGGTGACCCAATGTAACCCGTGGTCATGTCTTCTTTGAAGAGCCACCTTCGTCCTACCACGGTTTGACTCGTCTACTCCATTTCGAGTCAACAAAGATATCATAGGCTTTGCATCGTACCCAAAATATAATGGCAAGACCAAGTTATCGTTTTATCTATTCATATCCTATATTTAAAATATTATGCATAAAATCATTCAACCACATGAGAAAGAACAATATTACTAGCGAACAAACTGTGGCATCATCGAGACTTGAACCGGAGACCTTTGTATGTTAGACAAACTTGATAACCAACTACACCACAAGACCAAATGATGTGGAAATTTTGTTTTATATTATGATATAATGTTATAAAATTGAGGAGTAAAAAGAATGATAAAATTAGAATTTTAAATCTTTTTTTTTAATTCTAGAATTAATTGAATAGTATTACACATTTGAAGGCTTTCATGGTTATTTTGAGCCATAGGTCCTGCTTTTTAATGGTAACAACTTACAAAAAAATAATAATTATAACAATAATAAAGAAATAAATAAATAATTAACCCATCCCTTGGTTCACTGATATCTTAGGACTCCTTCCTCAAATATCACTCTTCAACCCCTACTCTAACTATCATTTATGCCAGAGAGAATAAAAAAATAGATCATAAAAAATTCACATACAAAGCTAGAGAAAGAATAAAAAAATAGCTCTTATTCCAACTATCAGTTATGCTAGAGAGAGAATAAAATGGCTCTGATACATGTTAGATGAACACACTCTCCACAATGGTATGATATTATCCACTCTGAGCATAAGCTTTGCTTCGGGCTTTCCCAAAAGGCCTCATACGAATGAAGATAGTATTATTTGATTATAAACCGATGATCATTCCCTAAATTAGTTGTGGGACTCTCATCCAAAAGAATTAAACTGCTAAACAGAATTAAACGAAAAAAAAAATAAGATTTAGAAGTATTGAAGATTTAGAATAAAATAATTAAAAATTAAAACTAAATATAAAAAAAATGGAGATTTAGTAAAAAGAGCTCCAAATGAAACAAAAGAATTAAAAACTAAAATTAAATACGGGAAGAAAAGAAAATATAAACCAAGACCAATAGAAAAAAAGAGGGAAGATTCAATAAATAGAATTTAAAACTAAATATAAAAAGAAAAATGGAGATAGGGTGAAAAGAACTAAACCATAAAGCATAAAGCAAAAGAAATAAGTGAGGACAAGTACATAATAATGTAACATAAAATAACTTTATTAATTTCTTTTATATATCAGTAACTTCCATATATATATAAAAATAAATATAATATAATATAAAATACTCCCGGACATTTATTCATGCAAATATTCTAATGTTCACATGAAATCTAACCTAATCATTATAAATTAAAGGAATAATTTTGTAAAAGTTCGAATTTAAAACTGATGTCATGGGCTCACATAGGTTGACTTGGATTTCAAAGGATAGGATCGAACTTTTAATTAGTGACAACAACTTAAGCTAATCAGGTAAGTGGCCTTACTATTAGCATGATTATATTTGATGCTGACACGTGCCCTGTGGTTTTGCATGTGTCATAAACTTCATATGTGTGAATTGTTTATGAATCGATATGACTATGATATGTTATGTATACGTTATGATGCGTGAATGATACGATAACTCGTACATCATCAGGTGTTCAATGATATCTGTGAGATAGGATACGAGAAGGATGCGATAAACGTAATGGAATGATATGACTAAGATATGATTGACATAGCATATGGTTAGGTTATGTATAAAAAAGGATATGATTATCATAGAATGATAGAACGATATGGATGTGTGAATTGTTTATGAGTCGATATGACTATGATACGTTATGTATACGTTATGATACGTGAATGATATGATAACTCGTACATCATCATGTGTTCAATGATATCTGTGAGATAGGATACGAGAAGGATGCGATAAACGTAATGGAACGATATGACTAAGATATCATTGACATAGCATATGGTTAGGTTATGTATAGAAAAGGATATGATTATGATAGAATGATAGAACGATATGGTTAGGATACGTTCCTATAACGGTATGACTCGAATTCGTAAATAAAACGATATGGTTAGGATGCGTTCCTATAACGGTAAGACTAGGATACATTCATGAAACGACGTGAACTAAGATATGCATATAGAAATGATATGACTAGCATAAAATACGATCTCGACGTATGCATGAAAGTATGATAAACGATATGAGAAATGATATGAAAAACGATATGATATGTTCGCTAGCGGGATTGTATTAAACAATAATAAAAATGAAAAAACTGTTGTGACCTTGTACCCCTAACGGGTGTCCGGCACTGAGAGCTACTAGAGAATGCTCGCCCTATAAGAAAAGGAGGCTCGGGTCCTAGTAGGATATGATAGGTCCCGTAATTGCAAGTAAGGGGTGTGTGGATGAGTCACGTAAGTGACTATGACTCGTATAATGTTGTTGACCCTAAAAGTTTTATGTTGACTACAAAGGGGGTCAAACCCACAACCTTCTAATCCAAAGTTAGACACACTAATCCACTGCCCTATGCAGTCATTTTTTAAAGTTTATGCAAATACATTAATATAAATATAATATTTTTATACTTTTATGTTTGAATTCCTACTTAGCATACTGTGATGGAAAGTATGGGGACCTGATGCATAATGTGTGTTCATGTGTATCGAGATACTGCCCCATTATGATGAGCACGGACGCGTACTTCATGAGACTGATTGTTATCATCTTGTTCGCCATAATGCTACGACAATCGCTATTCCCTATGGGTGTCCAGCAACAACTCTCAGCGAGTGCTAGCCAGACAAGTAGGCGTAGGGAGCGTGCGAGCCTGCCTAGTGGGCCCATGTTCGTAGGTGTGGCCCATGTGTAAAGAAGTATTACACATCTAATTTAGCCTGAACTAGAAAGCCTTCAAGAGAATGAAATGAACTCTTGTACAGTTGATGACTACATTTCATGTGACTTCATTTCATAACGCCAATAGTCGGGCCACTTATTGAGTACAGGGGTTCCTACACACGGCCCACAAGTCACATTAAAGACCATGGAACTTGTGTTACGATAAGTTGCATTTTATTTATTTTGTAGTCCTTAAGTTAGATTAGGACATTGTTTTATTCTTTTTTTTGTTTTATATAAATTTCACGTTGTTTATTTTTCGTTATTTTTTTTAAGGTTTTATTGTGAATGTTTAAGTCCATGGCATCGTGTTTATTTAAATGAATTTTTCACACAAAAAAGGTCATGTCATGCATATCAAATAGAAAAAAAAAATGTTATTGTTGAGTGTTCTATTGTTGACTGAGTCATTTGTCTATCATGAGTAATTATGTGTTGACTATAGATCATGTCACCTAGAGGATGTGGAAGAGGGCGTACGGAAAAAAGACGACCCCTGTTAAAGGACGGGGTAGGGGTAGAGGGAGTCCACCTCCAGCGACGCACCGGCTACTTGAATGGACCCCATGACGACCCTGATTTTCGAATCATTCTACGCTGTGATGCAAACGATGGTGACCACCCAACAGACCAACAGTACGCAATCCCCGCGAGAAGCGAGGTATGCGAGATTTCAAGCGATAGATTCTCACACCTTTAATGGTGCCTTAGGTGACCCAACAAAGGTACAATTGTCAAAATGGTCCATTGAGACAATTTTCCTATCAATGATATAATAGTCTAAAAAAATCATAAACAAATAAACAACTAAAAATAATTATAAAATAAGATTATGTTATGAAAAAATAATAATAAATAAACAAAAAGAAGAAGAAACAACCCTCCGCGACTTCTCTTCACTAACCTCTTATGTCTTTCCTAAGTAATCTCTTTCCTCAGTTATCTCTCCTCAACCCATCCCTTGCCGAGAAAGTCACCGTTGGAAAAAAGAACAGAAAAACAACAATTGTTAGATTTACTGATGAAAAAATGAGAACCGCTCTTACCCAGTTGAGATTCACCTATAGAGAGATTTACATGAAGATAGATATGTTCATTAAGGTATATATTAAATCTTCATTTCTCTTATCCTATTTCTTTTTTTTGAAATCACCCTACTGTAGTTAGATCTTCATTAAATCATTACAATGGTTTAGGTTTGAGTTAGAAACTAAACGTTAATCATGTCAAACAAAAGGAAACACGGAGATAAGGAAAGATTTAAAAATAGGGATCCATTCGAAATTTGGAACACATGTGAACATAATTAAAAGGCAATAGAGTAAATACAAATAAAGAAAAAAAAGAAGGAAGATTTCAGTATTAAAAAACTTAAACTAAATATAGAAAGAAAAGTAAATATAGACCCAAAATAACTCTATCAATTGTTTTATACAAAATCATAGAAAACAAGCTTTTTAATAAAAATATAATGATTAGGTACCTAACATTTACTTTTAGCAATAAACCAATCTAAACCAGAGAAATAATTTTATAGGGTTCAAACTTGAAACTGATGTCATGGGCTCACGTAGGTTGACTTGGATTTCAAGGGACAGAATCGAACTTTCATTAAGGATATATTCGTGACAACAACTTAAGCTAACCAGGTAAGTGACCTTACTATTGACATGGTTATATTTTATGTTGACACATGCCCGTGGTTTTGCAGGTGTCATATATACTGATATGTGTGAATTATTTGTGAATCGTAGAAGTAAGATTTGTTCATGAAACGTGAAGGTTAGGTTTCATCTTGAAGTACTATGGATATGAGAGGTTGATAAAAGAATATAGTTAGGTTATGGGTAGAAAGAGATAGGATCATGATAGATTGATAGAACGATAACGTTAGGGTACGTTGATGTAACGACATGACTGTGATAGGTATAAGAATGTTGAGGCTATGATAAGTTAGGGAACGATATGACCACGAAGTGTTTACGATATGATATGATTATGATATGACATGTGAATGATGGATGTATATATATTGTGATATAATATAAAGACGATATGAAATATGTTATGGTAAGATATGTGATAAATTGACATGTTTATGATATGAATATATTGTGATGCGATATGTTATGGCATGATACGTATCTGATGAAAATTATTATGCTTGGAAGCATGAAATGTTATGATTATGATACACTTATGTAATTTGAATGATATGATATGATTGACATGCAAAACGACGAACTAGCATGAAATACAACCCCAGCGTATGCATGAAAGATATGATAAGTGATATGAAAAATGATATGGGATGTACGGAACGCTAGTGGGGTTGTATTAAATGATAATGAAAATGAAAAAATATTGGGACTTCATGCATTATTGTGTGCTCATGCATTGGGGGATACCCCTTACCCTTCACGATAGTACCGACGAATACGTTAGGAGGCAGGAATACGATCATTATGGTTATCATAATGCTGCGATGACCAAGCAGGAAAACGATCATTATGTTTATCATAATGCTGCGACGGTTAGGCAGGGGTACGATCATTATGGTTAACCTAATGTTGTGGTGACGGTTACTAGTTCTAACAGGTGTCTGGCCTAAGGAGCTTCCGGAGTATGCTCGTCTAACAAGGAAGGTGGCCCAGCGGTGTGCGAACTGACTGGTGAGTCCATACTTGCACGTATGGGCTATGTGTAGAGTATATGATAGACATCCAAATTACCCGTTAGGACAGTACCGTAGGAAAATGGATTTAAATGTAGGTCCCGTCATTGCATTCACATGTTCTTGCATTTAACCCCCAATAGTGAGGTCACTTACTGAGTATTTCTTAAAATACTCAAGCCACGTGCTACCTTTATTTCAGATTAAGGCAACGCATTCCTGTACGGCTGGCGACGGCATCGCAACTCGAGACTATAGCACATGCATAGAGTAGTCGTATTTATTTTTTTTTTGACTTAGACTAGGATAGGATGTTTTTTAATTTAAACATTCATTTATTTTATTTAGCCTTTTGTTGTGTTATTTTTAAAGGTGTTTTCGAAACACGTAAGTCCATGACTGTGTTTTAAGCTGAAGGTTATGATTCATGAAAGTTTAAATCAAGTATTTCCGCACTCAACATTTATGATATGTATACAGTCGCGACCTTAAATTAATTAGAAAATTTCGAGTCGTTATAAATGAACTGTCTGGATGATCAAAAGGTGACTTGTGCATCGTTTATACTAAAAAATGATGCGGAGTTATAGTCGGGGGATAACCGGGGGATTCTCAGCCAAGATGGAAGTGTGATACAATAAACATACTTTTAGCTTTTATGTTTAATCTAGTTAATGTATTAAATATTAATATGAACGGTTCAGATTAAGTTTTTTTTTTTTTTTTTTTTTTTATCTTTTTATATTTAATATATCTAATATATTAAATAAACACTTCAAATTAAATATATTTTTTTCCATTTGTATTTATTTAACATATTAAATATTTATTCCAACCCTTCAAATTAGATCTATTTTCTTAGATTAAATTTTAATTTGTACCCTTCAAATTTTTCTTTTAACTAAATTAAGGTCTTAATTAATCAATTTTCATTCGTAAACTATATATTTAGAGTTGCACTTTTATGCACGGTAGAACAAGTTGTGTCAATTGATATAATCATTACAAGCAAGTCAATCATTCACAATTTTTTCGTAATTACAGCTGGGTCAAAAGTTCGTTATACCCCTTAATTATATTTTTCACCTTAATACCACTGATTCTCTAATGAACCATTTGTTTATGATTCAATCATAAACTAAGTCCCTCTAGAGCCCGTAAGAGGGGTGGGCCCCATTGTTCAAATCTCAAAATCAACACTAAAGGAAACTACTCATCTACTTACCATATATGAGAATGGGTGAAAGTCATCTCGTGAAATTATGTTTCCATCTCCCGTTTGGTCAAGTACTGAAAATGGCATTCATAATAATTAGGTTACGAAAGTCATTCTCACCCATACAAATGAAAGGATAACCCTCATAGACAAGAGTTCATAACTCACTAAAAATTAAAATCAAGTCGCATATGATCATCTGTGAAATATTAATCTTCTCAATTAATGAATTTATAAATAGAGATTAAATATTTAGTGATTCAGTTCTATACAAACTAATGGTATAGGATTATCCCACTCACATGTCTTTGTTCCCTTCACTTTGAAAGGTTGACCTATTTCTTAACATACCAACCAAGGTTATATAAATATACATGTCAATTTAAAATGATTTTTATTAGGCATAAATTGACCAATATAAAATATAATACACAATAGGGATGTTCAAAAAACTCGATGATCAGAAAAATTCGATCAACTCAACTCTATAGTTTGGGTTGGATTGTGAACTTATTTGGGTTGGATTTGGTTCAAATAATAAATGAAAATTTTATGAATAAAGTTGGTTCATGATTGAGTTTATCTAACTAACTTGATGTAATAACCAAGAAATTAGAAGAAAAAAATTGACATTGTCCTACATCCCTGAAGTTAGAAGTAGGCCTCCGGTGTAAAATGGAGACACCTTACTTCATTTTATCATCCCACTTGAAAGGTTTGAAGCCAGTCGGAGAATACATTTTCTGAGGACTTCAAGCCAGCATTCTGTCTAATCCGACTTGGGTCTCATAACTCGGTCCCTTTCCTTCTAATTTCAACTATTCGAAAGCATTTAAAGGTAGTCAACTAATTCAAATTTTGAGTTTAAGGTTAGTAGGACTACCTTTTAACTAATTTAAATTTTCAGAGTAGGCTTAGCTATCTTAAAATATTAGAAATATAATTAGAATTTCAAATCTCTATGTTTTTTTTTTTCTAGAATTGATTGAATAGTATTTATATCCTACTTTTAGCAATACATCAAGCTCTTTAATCTTAATATTGGCTGCTAAAAAGTTGACTACTTATTACGGACAACTATACAACTCAGAAAATAATGTTTGGACCCTTTCAATAGAAGCAAATGAGATAATGGTTAGTTTTAATCGACCATATGGTGGGAGTTAAAACCACTTAAAACTGGTGTTTAGATAATGAAAGACACTATGGATTTGGGAGTTCTTTATTGAAAAGAGGATAATCGAGAGTTAATAACATATACTAACATGATTATTCACTATGCTATGCAGTAATTTTTAAAAGTTTATGCTTATACTTTAATATAAATATATATTTTTATACTTCTACGTTTGAATTTCCACCTATCATACTATGATAGAAAGTATGGAGACCTGATCAATAATTGTGTTCACGTGCATCGAGATACTTCTCCATTATGGTGAGTACGGACACGTAGACCATGATACTGATTATGACCATCATGTTCGCCATAATGCTACGACGACTGCTATTCCCTCTAGGTGTCCAGCAATAGCGCATTAGCGAGTGCTAGCCCGACCAGCAGGCCTAGGAGGCGTACGAGCCCATCTTGTGGATTCACGTTCGCACGTGTGGGCCATGTGTACAGAAGTATTATACATGATGTTTTTAATGATAGGTCCCACCAGTATGTGACTCCATTTCATAACCCCAATTTCAAAACCATGGAACTTGTGTTAGGATAAGTTGCATTTTATTTATTTTGTAGTCCTTAAGTTAGATTAGGGCATCATTTTAATCGTTTTTTGTTTTATACAAATTTCATGTCGTTTATTTTTAGTTTTTTTGTTTTAAGGTTTTATTATGTATGTTTAAGTCCATGACATCGTGTGTTATGAATTATTTAAATGAATGTTTTCGCAAAAAAATGTCAGGTCAGGTCATTCACATCGTAGCGACTCTATTTTAGTAGAAAAATAGGGTCATTACAATTGGTATCAAAGCCCTACGTTACAGATTCTGTTGTCTAGCATACGAGGTAGTTTTAGTACGTTCCATGGTCCCACCGCAGATGGTCCGTCGCCGTCAAGTACGTCATACGTAAATTAATAAAAAAAGATATTGAATGTTATTGTCAAGTGTGATATTGTTGAATCAGTTGTGTGTTTATAATGATATAGTGTATGACATATTTTTTGTACCAAGAGATCCTCACTTAAGAGTAATTACGTGTTGATTATAGATCATGTCACCTAGAGGACGTGGAAGGGGGTGTAGGGGAAGTAGATGACCCCCTCTTAGAGGATGGGGTAGAGGTAGAGGGAGTCCACCTCGTGAAGGATCAGTTACTCAAACCGACACAGCAGTGCCACCCCTAGTGGCACCAACGTCTAGAATGGACCCCATGACTACCACGATGTGGGAATCATTCTAGGTTGGGATGCAAATGGTGGTGACCATCCAGCAGACCAACAGTACGCAATCATTGTGAGAAGCGCTGTATGAAGGATTTCAAGGGATAGATCCTCGTACCTTTAATGGTGCCTCACGAGACCCAACAAAAACACAATTGTGGCAATCATCAATTAAGACAATCTTCTTATTAATGAACTGTCTGGATGATCAAAAGGTGACATGTGCATCATTTATGTTGAAAAATGATACGGAGTTATGATTGGGGTATAATCGGGAGATTCTCATCCAAGAATGGAAGTGTGATACAATAAATATATTTTTTGCTTTTATGTTTAATATAGTTAATATATTAAATATTAATGTGAACACCGGAGATTATTATTATTATTTTGTCTATTTATATTTAATATATTTAATATATTCAATAAACCCTTTAAACTAAATATATTTTTTTCTATTTGTATTTAATATATTAAATATTTATTTGAACACTTTAAATTAGATCTATTTTCTTCTTTATATTTAATCTTATATACTAAATTTTAATTTTTCTTTTTAACTAAAGTGAACCTTTTAGTGTTATGAGCATATGGGTTATCAAAGAGACCTTATGAACATATAGATTATAAGATTCAAGGACACAAAATTAAATAATTAAACTCTTTAATTAAATTTTTTTTATTGTTAACTATAGGTCACTCAACTATATATTTAGAGTTGCACTGTTATGCACGGTAGGAGAAGTTGTGTCAATTGATATAATTATTACAAACAAGTCAATCATTGCACTTCATACATTCCAAGCGGCATAGTCTCAATACCTACAGTTAAGGGTTCATACGTTGAAAGCTACGAAGTCTAAGTTAGGAACATGCTATACCGTGGGAGGTCTTAGGAGTTTCTTGAGTTTCTTAGTTTAAGGACCTTGGTCCCTTATTCTTGAGTGGTACCTAGTGTTTTTCTTACCTTGGTAGTTGTAGAGTTTGTATAGTATTTTTCTTGGTTCTCAGTCTTCAACATTATGTAAATTCTAAGTTTTGTAATTTCTGGAAACATAAGTCGTATCATGCATTTTTAAGCTCTACAAAACTTAGTAACATACCTGAGTCATTTAGAATTTCATGAAGTCATAATGAGTTCTTTAGATAATTATAGAAGAGTCTTGAGTTTTGGGAAGAATTAATTGAAGTAATCCCTTTAAACGTTTCTTAGGCTCTAACTTGGTTTAGGTTTCAAAATTGTTCTAATTAACTTGTATTAAGAAATTTGATTTAGGATATAAGATTAGTTATGAAATATATTTTATAGAGTGGTCATTATTTAGGATTTTTCCTCCCTTTTAGAAATTGGTTGTGTCCCGGGGAATGTACTAATTTTTATTTATAGTATATCCTATAGAACACATTAGTTCATTTAGTCTTGTGGATCAATGTCACTAGCCTTCTCAACTTCATTTAGCCTGTCCGATTGATTTCTTGAGTGTTCGTGTTTATTTATGGCATGAAACTACTTGAAGCATGGGTCTACTTATTGATACGTTCTGAAAAGCCCCCTTAAATCCATTTGATTTCTTTTTTACCGACAAAAACTCGTGCTTCAAAATAAATATAGTTATTGTGAATAAAAAATGAAACAATGAGATTATGGATTTCTTTTATTTCTACGATTTAGTTGGTTGCTTGTATCCTATTTAAACATGAACATTAATGAAAATTGGACTTTCGATCTCAGTTATGTTTCTCATTCTTTGCATGGTATCAAAGCATCTAATTTTCAACAACTTGAAATCTTGAAAATATCTTTATGCCCTTATGAATAGGCATTGTAAGAAGTAGTAAGTCATTTAGAGGGGTTTGACCTCTGAAAATGCTCCAATACCTTTTAGACTTAGTATGTCATCAATCATAATAACTAAAAAAATAAAAAAAATAAAAGGGCCTACTACAAAGTTTGATAGCTTTTAGAGGTCATTTAGATCATGAACCGAAGGTAAGTTGCCTTAACGTCATTATGGTCATTTTATACCGTTATTTGGTTTAACTACTCAACTTTGTGCAATGACTATCAAATTGCATATATAATCTTAACATACCATAGTATGATCAGAATTAAAAGTTTGGCCGAAATTCATTCAGTGGGTTATTTTGATGTTACTTAAATCTCAAGAAATTTGATTGGTTTAGGGTCTTAACTCATGGTTCTTGATATTTTTCTTTCATATATATTTAATTCATACTTGATTTAATGTTTATATAAAAATTCAAGCAATTCCTACAAGTATTTCTTAAGAAAAGTCTAAGATGGTTACTTACCTCGTAGTTGACGTACGGGACCTCCGCTCTCGAGAAATTGGTATCCTAATTGCTTCAAATTTTCTTTGACACAATCCTTAGGGTGTCTAGTTTCTATAACCATAAAGTTTTCATGACAACTGGTCTAGAAGAGGATTAAAATTAAGAAAAATACAGGGAGGGTCACGGTTTAGTTTGACATGGCGGGTTCAACTTAACTGGCCACGTCATCATCCTCTTCCTCTTTTAAGAAGAAGATGCGCATGTCCAATAGCGCTGCCGTTTTAAAACGCCTCTCACCTGCTCCAATCATGACATTGCTCCGCTTGATTTCTTCATGAAACTTAAAGATGGTGTTACAATGAAGAGCTTGGGATTGATTTCATACCTTCTCGTGGATTGTAGCCTAAGTTATTTGCCTCTAAAGTTCATCGGAAAACTAATACTTACCTCTAGTTAAATCAGTTGGTTTGAACGAACATCTTTGAGTGTGTGGCATCAATCTCGCCAGCTCCAATCATGGTATTGCTCCCCTTGATTTCTTCATGAAACTTAAAAATGGTGTTACAAGGAAGATCTTGACATTGACTTCATACCTTCTCGTGAATTGTAGCCCAAGTTATTTGCCTCCAAAGTTCGTTGGAAAACTAATACTTCTCTCTAGTTAAATGAATTGATTTGAACGAAAGTCTTTAAGTGTGTGGCTTTAATATTTATAAATTCTTCTCAATCTATAGCTCACCCAAAAAAGCAGAGAATTGACTTGTTGGGCAACTCGATCTACGACGTTTTAGCTCTAGATTTCTCTCCTATCTCTCTTCCCTCCTCTTTAGATGGAAGACCATGACTGTGTTTTCCAGATAAGAAGTTGTTTTAAGCGTTTTTCAAAGTTTACGCTATAAATGATGTTCATGTAAGAGTTATATTTCCACATTATAGATGAACATGAGACGTTAGTAGCGATACTAAGTATGTGAAAATTTAAGGTCGTTACAGTTAATATCAAAGCTTTAGGTTTTAGATTCTGTAGACTAGCCTACGATGTAGGCTTGGCACATTCCATGGTCCCAACGTCGATGTCCCGTCACCATCAGGTACGTCTTGCATAAGATAAGAAAAGAGAAACATTTTCGAATTCGCATGCATTTTTCTAGTGATATTACTGAAATTGTTGTGATATTTAATGTATTTATTATAGAGTACGATGTGATTTGTTGTATGTTGAGTGATTTTGTTTGCAATATAATGTGACTTTAGTATATGTATTTTTAATAATATATATGCATAGTGATGAACCTTAGACTTAAGAAATGCTATCTTGGTTTCTTGAACCATGCTGCCTAGACCACGCGAAAGAGTAAGACAAGGAAGGGGACGATGTTCTATTAGAGGTAGAGGATGAGGTGAGGCTGAAGAGAGTTAACCTCAAGAAGGATCACAGATGGGGTTTGAATTAGAACCCTTATTGCATGAAATGTTTGTAAGCACCCCTTTGGGGGTAGACTTAGTAGCTAGGGATAGAGTAAAGAATGACCAAGTAATCATAGGGAACCAAACTCTAAGCGTTGACCTGATGGTAGTAAACATGATGGACTTCGACGTCATACTAGGCATGGATTAGCTAGCCGAAAACCATGCTAGTATAGACTATTGTAAAAAGGAAGTAACATATTTGTCACTGGCGGGACCTACCTTTAAATTTAAAGGCACGAGTATCGGGATTACCCCCTAGGTAGTCTTGATGATGAAAGCAAATAGGTTAGTCCAACAAGGCGGATGGGCTATATTAGCATGTGTTGTAGACGTAAGAGGAAAAGAAAAGACCCTAGAAAACGTGTCAATAGTTAACAAGTTCCCAGATGTATTTCTGAATGATCTACCTGGAATATCCCCTTCCTGAGTGGTCGACTTCGTCATCGAACACGAGCTAGGAACTGGGCCTATTTCCAAAGCACCCTATCTCATGGTGCTAACAGAGTTGAAGGAACTCAAGGCGTTTTTACAAGACTTACTGAATAAAGGGTTCATTCGACCTAGCGTATCCCCTTAGAGTGCACCAGTGTTGTTTGTTAAGAAGAAAGATGGATCGATGCGTCGATGCATCGATTACAGAGAGCTAAATAAGAGAACCATAAAGAACAAATACCCTCTGCCTAGAATGGAAGACTTATTCGATCAACTCAGAGAGGCAACAATATTTTCTAAGATAAATCTGCGGTCAGGTTACCATTAAATAAAGATTAAAGAAAAAGACATACCAAAGACAACATTTAGGACAAGGTACGATCACTAGGAGTTCGTAGTGATGTCGTTTGGCCTCATCAATGCTCCAACTGTGTTAATAATGTTAATGAACCGAGGGTTCAAGGACTGTCTCGACACTTTTGTGATCGTGCTCATTGATGACATCCTAGTGTACTAAAAAACAGACTTGGAACACTAGGAACACTTCTGAAAAGTCCTAGCCACCCTAAGAGAGAACAAGTTATACGCGAAGTTCTCAAAGTGTGAATATTGGTTACGACAAGTCTTTTTCCTAGGACAAGTGGTGACAAAGGACGGAGTATCCATAGATCCCACTAAGGTTGAAGCAGTCACAAAGTGGGAACGCCCAACTACGATAACATCAGTATGGAGTTTCTTAGAAAAGGGGTATCATTTATATGAAATGATGCTTGTGAGGCAAGCTTCCAGAACCTAAAAGAGAGATTGGTACAGCCTTGGTACTCACAGTACTTGAAAGCTCAAAAGGGTACGTAATCTATAGTGACGGGTCCAAGAAGGGACTAGGATGTGTGTTAATGCAACATGTAAGGTTGTTGCATACTCGTCCCGTCAACTAAAAGAATACGAAAAGAATTACCCTACCCAAGACCTAGAATTGGCCGCTGTAGTGTTCGTACTAAGAATTTGGCGACACTTCTTGTATGGAGAGAAAACTCAAAGTTTTACCAACCACAAGAGTTTAAAATATTTCTTCACATAGAAAGAGTTAAATATGAGGCAGAGAAGGGGACTAGAATTGGTGAAGGACTACGATGTAGATATCTAGTACCACCCTGGAAAAGCAAACGTGGTCGCAGATGCTTTCAGTAGAAAGATGGCCTACTCTTCGGCCCTCATTACAAGGGAAGTAAGGACACACAGAGAATTTGAGCAAGCCAGCATAGCTATAGCGACCGAGGGAATCATAGCATAGTTGGCAAGACTCACAGTGCAACCTACGCTTAGTCAGAGAATTATTACCTCCCAACGAGAGGATCCTAACGTACAGAAAGTCCTAGGCCAGCTAGACAAAAGTCCAATACACGGATTCTCAAAGACCTCAGATGAAGGACTATTGTATCAGGGACGCTTATTTGTCCTGACAATAGAGGAGTTAAGGAAAGAGATACTAACGGAAGCTCACAACTTGCCATTTTTCATGCACACAGGAAGTACTAAGATGTACCAAGATTTAAAACAACATTTTTGGTGGAAGAGCATGAAGAGGGACGTGACCAAGTTTATGAGCAAGTGCTTAGTTTTTCAACAAGTGAAAGCTCCTAGACAAAAGACAACGAAGATGTTACAGCCCTTAAGTATACCAGAGTGGAAGTGGGAAAACATAGAAATGGACTTCATAGTAGGATTACCCAAAACGCTTAAAGGCTATACAACGATCTGGATAATTATCGATAGGTTGACCAAGTGGGCACACTTCTTACTTTGGAAAGTCAAATATATAGTTGATAACTAGGCACAACTGTATGTGAAGAAATAGTAAGACCTCATGGAGTTCTAGAGTCTATAGTGTCGAATCGAGATCCAGACTTTACGTCAGCGTTTTGGCTCGGACTTAAAAAAGCATTGGGTACTCGGCTCGACTTTGGCACCTCCTTCCACCCCCAAACAGATGTTCAAACTGAGCGCCAAAACTTAGAGGACATTCTATGTTCTTGCATATTAGACGTTAAGGGAAGTTGCACTTTCAAGCCACTATTTGAATGACACCGTTCGAGACCCTTTATGGAAAACGGTGCAGGTCCCCGCTATGTTGGGATGAGGTATGTGAGAGAAAGCTAGTAGGACCCGAGCTAGTCCTAGTCGCCAATGAGACTATCCAAAAAATTTGAGCAAGAATGCGTACCGCTCAACGTAGAAAAAAAAAGTTATGTCAATGTAAGATGTAGAAACTTAGAGTTTGAGGTAGGGGACCCAGTATTCCTAAAGGTAGCACCCATAAGAGGCTTCTTGAGGTTTAGACGTAAGGGCAAATAAGTCCTAGATGCATTGGACCTGCCAAAATTGTCGAGCAAATTGGTATGTAGAGTATAAGTTAGCCCTACCTCCCTACCTCTCAGAAGTACACGAGGTAATTCACGTGTAGATGTAGAGTAAATACATGACGAGCCCTATACACATAATAGACTACGAGCCCCTCCAACTCAATGAAGATTTGAGTTACGAGAAAAACCAATAGAATTTTAACCCAAGAAGTGAAAGTGCTACCCAACCAGGGACATTACGTTCGTTTTGGTGTTGTGTCGGAGCCACCATATCAAGGGGGACACGGTGAGTGCAGGAGGATGAAATAAGAGAATAATACCCCCAGTTAGTACAAGAGTTTGAAAATTTTGAGGACGAAAGTTCTTTTTAGGGGTAGATAATGTAACAAATCGAAATAATAAAAAAAAAACTTAGTCTCCGGTAATTCCAAAACCAGCGCGGAATCGTGTTCCCCAACCCATAAAAATGCCTCCCTCAACCTTCAACCATGGCCACACGAACGTCAACAACCTCCCCAAACCGCTCAGAAGAACTACAACCAAAGAAGAGACGAAAAGAAATTCGAGAGAAGGAGAAAACTAAAGAAAAGCTCTAGCTGGGAAACCCGTGACGTCGAAACCCTTAGCCTCGCATTTTAACCAAATAGATCAACCATGAAAGACCTCACCGACCTTAGTATATTACCCAAAGAGGATTCACAATGTGCATCGTCGAACTTGGAGAGGGAATTTGAAAAATTGAACTTTTGGAAGAATTTATGATCTACCTCCACAAACGTCCAACAACCATGAAACTTTGTAAGAGAGAGAAGAAGAAGATGATGACAGAGAGATGAAGAAGATGGCATCAGAAACCGTCGCAGTGAGGAGAGAGAAAAGGACACCGGAGAATCGCGCTGAGTTGGGTAAGGAAGACGAATCAAATGGATTTAGGTCAGACGCGAATCCAATACCTGAGACCTAAACCCATTGTAGCCTAATCGTTTAGCCTATGACCCGTCTCCAGCCTACTTGTAGAACCCAAAGCCCAAATTCCTCCTCGGACCAATAGCCAAATGTCAATCCAGCCCGCAATCCACGACCCGTGCTTGCCTCTACAAACCCGAGGCCCAAGTTCCCTTGACCCAACCAAACCAGCCCGCAGCCTAACTCACTCGCAGCCGAATCTGTGAACAGAAACTCAGTCAGTAGCCTAGCTATAAACGCGACCGTGAGCCAACCCAAACCGAACCTCGACCCGAGACGCCTACATCGACATGGGCTACTCTGGTGCTGCCACGTGTCCAGTTGCTATGAAAGCAACCCTTCGGCTTTAGCGGTTTGGACGCTCCGATGACGCTTCGGTTGCTCCACTGCTGTTTTAGCCCAGTTTCCACTGTTTCAACCGTCCTAGATCCATTTTCGGCCCCAATTAAGGTAATCGAGGTCGTTTTAGAGTCGTATTTCATATTTATTAAATTATTAGTAATTTAATTGTGAAATACTAATGGAAGGTGGTGAACGGTGTGATAGGAAACAAACTCTGGCACCGTAGGAAGCAGCTCTCAAGGAACGAGAGCTTATGTTTAGCTAATTAGAGAGTACTTGAGCCAAGGCCAACCAAGTAAGTGGCCTTACTATAGGATAGGCTAAAAATTGTATGAGTTATGATTATGTATGAACTGTGTTGTACGATGTCATATGTTAGTATATGATGATGATAAGTTATGATGATGTATGAGTTGTATCGTATGATGCCATATACTAGTATATAATGATGTATGAGTTGTATCATATGATGTCATATATTAGTGTATGATGATGTATGAGTTATGATGATGTACGAGATATGATGATGTATGAGTTATGATGATGTACGAGATATGATGATGTATGAGTTATGATGATGTACGAGATATGATGATGTATGAGTTATGATGATGTACGAGATATGATGATGTATGAGTTATGATGCTTTATGATGTGCGTAGTATATATATATTTCGATGAATGACGTACTTGATATGCTTGATGCACTTTATGACAATATGATGAGCATGATGATTGTGTGACGTTTACCTTAATATGATGATATTTTCCATATTGAGCATGCTATATGATGATGAGTGCCATATTTCATCATGTCGTTAGATCGACATACGACACAACCTTAAGAGCATGAAAATGATATTAATATAAATATCCACGAGTATGTGTTACCTAGAGTAACAAAGAGAGGCAACGATATTTTCTAAGATAAATCTGCAGTCAGGTTACCGTTAAATAAAAATTAAGGAAAAAGACGTACCAAAGACACCATTTAGGACAAGGTACGATCACTATGAGTTCGTAGTGATGTCAGTTGGCCTCACCAATGCTTCAACTGTGTTAATAATGTTAATAAACCGAGGGTTCAAGGACTGTCTTGACACTTTCGCGATCGTGCTCATTGATGACATCCTAATGTACTCGAAAACAGACCAGGAACACTTCTGAAAAGTCCTAGCGGCCCTAAGAGAGAACAAGTTATACGTGATGTTCTCAAAGTGTGAATATTGGTTACGACAAGTCTTTTTTCTAGGACACGTGGTGAAAAAGGACGGAGTATCTGTAGATCCCACTAAGGTCGAAGCGGTCACAAAGTGGGAACGCCCAACTACGATAACATCCGTACCGAGTTTCTTAGGACTTGTGGATACTATCGATGGTTTGTGCAGGACTCCACTAGGATAGCCTCGCCTTTGACATAGTTAACGAGAAAAAGGGTTTCATTCATATGGAATGATGCTTCTGAGGCAAGCTTCCAGAACCAAAAAGAGAGATTGGTAACAATCCTGGTACTCACAGTACCTGAAAGCTCTTAATGGTACGTAATCTATAGTGATGCATCCATGAAGGGACTAGGATGTGTGTTAATGCAACATGTAAGGTTGTTGCATACCGTCTCGTCAACTAAAAGAATACGAAAAAAGTTACCCTACCCACGACCTAGAGTTGGCCGTTGTAGTGTTCGCACTAAAAATTTGGCGACACTTCTTGTATGGAGAGAAAACTCAATGTTTTACCAACCACAAGAGTTTAAAATATTTCTTCACCTATTAAGAGTTAAACATGAGGCAGAGAAGATGACTAGAATTGGTGGGACTACGATGTAGATATCCAGTACCACCCTGGAAAAATAAACGTGGTCGCAGACGCTTAGAGTAGAAAGACGGCCTACTCATCGGCCCTCATTACAAGGAAAGTAAGGGTACAAATAGAATTTGAGCAAGCCAGCATAGTTGTAGCGAGCGAGGGAATCATAGCACAGCTGGCCAGACTCATAGTGCAACCTACTCTTAAGCAGAGAATTATTACCTCCCAACGAGAGGATCCTAACGTGCAGAAAGTCCTAGGCCAGCTAGACGCAAGTCCAGTAGACGGATTCTTAAAGTCCTCAGATGAAGGACTATTGTATTAGGGACGCCTATGTGTCCTAGCAATAGTCGTTAAGGAAAGAGATACTGACGGAAGCTCACACCTTGCCATTTTCCATGCACCCAGGAGGTACTAAGATGTACCAAGATTTAAAACAACATTTCTTGTGGAAGAGCATGAAGATGGACGTGACCAAGTTTGTGAGCAAATGCTTAGTTTTTCAACAAGTGAAAGCTCCTAGACGAAAGACAGTGGGGATGTTACAACCCTTAAGTATACCGGAGTGGAAGTGGGAAAACATAGCAATAGACTTCATAGTAGGATTACCCGAAACCCTTAAAGGCTATACAACGATCTGGATAATTGTCGAAAGGTTGACCAAGTGGGCACACTTCTTACCTAAAAAAGGCACATATATAGTTGATAACTAGGCACAACTGTATGTGAAGAAATAGTAAGACTTCATGGAGTTCTAGTGTCTATAGTGTCGAATCGAGATCCACGTTTTACGTCAGCGTTTTGGCCCAGACTTCAAAACGCGTTGGGTACTCGGCTCGACTTTGGCACCTCCTTCCACCCCCAAACAGATGGACAAACTGAGCACCAAATCTTAGGGGACATTCTACGTTCTTGCGTATTAGACTTTAAGGGAAGTTGCGCTTTCAAGCCACTATTTGAATGACACCGTTCGAGACCCTTTATGGGAAATGGTGCAGGTCTCCGCAATGTTGGGATGAGGTAGGTGAGAGAAAGCTAGTAGGACCCGAGCTAGACCTAGTCGCCAATGCGACTATCCAAAAAATTTGATCGAGAATGTGTACCACTCAAAGTAGACAAAAAAAAAGTTATGCCGATGTAAGACGTAGAGACTTAGACTTTGAGGTAGAGGACCAAGTATTCCTAAAGATAGCACCCATGAGAGGCTTCTTAAGGTTCAGACGTAAGGGCAAGTAAGTCCTAGATATATTGGACCTGTCAAAATTTTCGAGTGAATTGGTATTTAGTGTATAAGTTAGCCCTACCTCCCTACCTCTCAGAAGTACATGAGGTAATTCACGTGTAGATGTCGAGTAAATACATGACGGGCCCTATACACATAATAGATTACGAGCCCCTCCCACTCAATGAAAATTTGAGTTACGATAAAAACCAATAGAATTTTAACCCAAGAAGTGAATGTGTTACCAAACAGGGACATTACGTTCATTTTGGTGTTGTGTCCGAGCAACCATATCAAGGGGGACACGGTGAGTGTAGGAGGATGAAATAAGAGAATAATACCCCCAGTTAGTACAAGAGTTTGAAAATTTTGAGGACGAAAGTTCTTTTTAGGGGTAAATAATGTAACGAATATGAAATATAAAAAAAAAACTTAGTCGCTGGTAATTCCGTGAACCGTACGAAATTGTGTTCCCCGACCCCTCACAACGCCTCCTTCAACCTTCAACCATCGCCACATGAACGTCAACAACCTCCCCAATGTTGAAATTGAAATTGGTCTGATACCAATTTGTTGAAATTGAAATCGCTCTAATACCAATTTGTAGAAAAATAAAGCCGCTCCGATACCAACTTGAGAAAAAAATACTCGCTTTGAATATAACTCATTTAGATAACTCTCACGAAACTTTAAAAAGGGGTATCGAAAGGGAGAGAGACAAGGAGACAAAGAAGTTCTCCAAAGGTTATTACACAATAACTCAGACAATAAATTGCTCTCTGTTTTTTTCTCTCTCTTGTTCTTTTATTCTCTAGACATTTTACACTATACATAAGACCCCTTTTATAGTTTTTCTAAGGCTAAGTTGAGCAGTATCTTCCTCATTTTTCTGTCTCCCATAACCCTTTTCCCTCTCAAATTTAGTGCCATCACTCTTCTCTCTCCCATAAGCCTTACCCCTCTCAAATTTCGTAATGGTCTTTTTCACAAAATAACAAACAAAAAATCATAATTTTTTTTCTTCTCTCTCCTGCATTTAAGTTTATTTTTCAACACCTAAACCACTTAGAACAACTACAACCAAAGAAGAGACGAAAAAAATTCGTGAGAAGGAGAAAACTGAAGAAAAGCTCTAGCAGGAAAACTCGTGATGTCGAAACCCTCAACCCCACATTTTAACCAAACAGATCAACCATGAAAGACCTCACCGACCTTAGTATATTCCCCAAAGAGGATTCACAATGTGCATCGTCGTCCTCGAAGAGGAAATTCGAAAAATCAAACTTTTGGAAGAATTTCTTATCTACCTCCACAAGCGTCCAACAATCACGAAACTTTTTGAGAGAGAGAAGAAGAAGATGATGAAAGATAGATGAAGAAGGTGGCATTGAAACTGTTGCAACAAGGAGAGAGAAAAGGACACTAGAGAATCGCGCTGAGTTGGGTAAGGAAGACGAATCGAATGGATTCGGGTCAAACGCGAGGCGAGGCTATTCTAGCGAAGTCTTGGACCCTTCGATAGTAGCTTGCTAACCCTAGGAAGCTTCATATCTCTGTAACTGTAGTTGAGTGTTCCCATTTAGTGATGACTTCTATCGTTGTGGATGAAAGAAAAAAAGTAACAAAATGGGAGAAGAAGCGAAGACACACAAATTAATTTTCTTCTTTTTGTGGTGTGTTTAGAACTTGCACCATTTTCCTTATATAATAAAAATTTTACCCATTTCTACTACAAATGAGCAAGCACTCCACCATTCCTTCCACTACTTCCAATATCTCCGGCCTTTTTTCATGGAGAAATAAGCAACAGAAATAAAATAAATACTAACCACTATTTTTTTTTTTTTTAACAAAAAAAAAACTTATAAAGCAAAATATATTAAAAAAAGAAAACAAGTTTATAACCAACAATCACTCATCTAAACTTGTTTAACTATGTTGAAACGACTTTCTTCAAGCCAATCTTCTCTCTTATCCCCAGGAACCGTTGTCTTGCTAACGGCTTTGTCAGAATATTCGCCAACTGTTCATCTGTGTTCACATATTCCAGTTCAATAGCTTCAGTTTGTACACATTGGCGAATAAAGTGGAACCTGGTATCAATGTGCTTACTTCGATCATGGTAAACAGGATTTTTCGCCAACGCTATAGCTGACTTGTTGTCAACATTAAGCTTGGGTTTTACTTGCAGTTGACTGATGTTACTCAAAATCCTGCCCAACCATACTCCTTGACATGTTCCAGCAGTTGCGGCTATATACTCAGCCTCGCATGATGACAAAGCCACCACCTTCTACCTCTGTAATACCCAGATTATTGGATTTACTCCCAAATAGTACAACACTCTAGTTGTACTCTTTCTATCATCAATATCCCCAGTCATATCACTATCGCTAAATCCTACCAGCTCTACATTCGATAGCTTCTTATAAACACAGCCAAAACTTAGAGTACCTTTCACATACCTCAATATTTGTTTTACTGTTGTGAGATGTGAAGTTGTTGGTGCCTCCATGTATCTACTCATCACATAAACTGAGTAGGCTATGTCGGGTCGGGTATTAACCAGATAGCATAAGCTTCCAATAAAACTTTTGTAAAGTGTTTTATCAACCGCAGGTTCTCCATTCCCATTTTTGCTCATCTTCATTCTTGGTTCCATGGGAATCAAACAAGGATTGCACTCCCCCATTCCTAGCTTCTCTAGGATTTTTCTTGCATATATGGCCTGACATAAAGTGATTGATTCACTACTTTGTCGTACCTCAATACCCAAGTAATAGCTCAAAAGTCCAAGATCGCTCATCTCAAATTTCTGGTGCATCTCTTCCTTGAACTGAGCTATAACTTGTTTGTTTGAGCCGACTATGATTAAGTCATCCACATATGTGCCGATTATCATTGCTTCAACTCCATTAATATTCTTGTAGAGAGCATATTCCTGTGGACATCTAACAAAACCAAGTGACTGCAAACATTGATCAAGTTTAAAATTCCAGGCTCTCGGAGCCTGTTTTAATCCATACAAGGCTTTACGTAGTTTTAACACCATGTTTGGATTTTCCTTGTTAACGAACCCTTCTGGTTGAGCAACATACACCTCCTCTTCGAACTCGCCATTCAGAAAAGTTGTGTTTACATCCATATGATGTACTTCCCAGTTCTTAAAGGCTGCATAGGCAAGAATTAATCTCACTGTTTCTAACCTGGCCACTAGTGGGAATACTTCACTGTAATCTACACCAAACTGCTGTACATATCCCTTTGCCACGAGTCTCGCCTTATGTTTCATGATTTCTTCATCTGGATTTTTCTTTAATTTAAAAATCCATTTGATGCCGATTACTTTATGATTCTTCGGAAAATCTGTGAGTTCCCACGTTCTGTTCTTTTCAATGGAGAGAATTTGAGACATCATGGCATTCCTCTAGTTTTCATTCCTAGCAGCTTTCTTATATGAAGTTGGTTCCTCTATAGAAAGAAGACAAAGGTCCACTGCTTCCTCCTCTGCTTCATTCAGTTCTCTATAAATATCTTCTAGAGACCTGAATTTTTTCGGCATCGATGAGCTTGACAATGATGCATTTGAGGTATTGTCTGGCGTTGATAAATTTGAGAGCACTATTCCTCGACCACAAATGTCTATTGCAGAGTTATCACCGAAGCGTACCTTTCAAACAACAGATGTGTCGAGCTCACGAAACACCCTTCTTTCTCATGACATATGGTTGCTTGCTCTAGTATCTAGGTACCAGGAATTTTTAGTTCCAATATTGGCTGATGACGGCACTATAGTTTCATTCAACATCACAAAATTAGGGTCTTTGTCATGTGTGGTTTTAATTTCACACGCCTCTATCATCAGCAATGAAGACTCCTCATCCTTTTGCATCTCTATCAAGTTGAGTTGTTCGTCTTTTGTGGAACACTCTGATGCAAAGTATCCCATTTGCTGACACCTGTAACGTTTAATTTTACTTTTTTCAAATTTCTTCTTTTGAGTTTGCGACTCTCCTTCATCTCCTCGATGCCAGTCACTTCTCCCACGGCCTCTCCATCTTCCACGACCCCGTCCCCTGCCTCCTTTGGAACTGCCTTGATCCTTCCATTCTTTCTTTGAGGATTTTGCATTCTCTCGTTCCTTCCATTCTGCATGAGTGAGGAGAACGGTTTCATCCTTTTCTTCAAACCCTTGCAACCTTTCTTCATGTACCTTGAGTGATCCAATAATCTCATCAACGGATTTCGTTTTGAGATCACTGAACTCCTCAATCGTTGAAGTGATTTGAAGAAACTTTGCAGAGGTGGATCTTAGAAGTTTCTTAACTACTTGGATATCATCCACAGTATTGCCGAGCCCTCTCAATTTGTTGACAATAATGGTGAGTTTTCCTGAATACTCATCAATACTTTCTGAATCACCCATCCTCAACGCTTCAAACTCCTGCCAAAGAGTCTGCGTTCTAACTTCTTTCACTCTTTCCGCACCTAGATTAATATTTTTCAACATGATCTCTTTTTTTGTTCTTTATTGTTCTCTTTTTTTACTCCTCATAGTTAATACATAGGCGCATCGACCCGTCTTTCTTTTTCACAAACAACATCGGCACACACCAACAAAATAAATTAGGTCGAATGAAACCCTTTTATAGTAAGTCTTGTAGTTGTAATTTTAGTTCCTTTAATTCTATTGGAGCCATGTGGTATAGTGCTTTAGAGATAGGTCCAGTTCCTGGTTTGAGTTCTATCCCGAAGTCTACAGCTCGTAAAGGGGAAACTCCTAGTAAATCCTCTGGGAAGACACTTGGAAATTCGTTTACTATGGATACCGTATCCATTGTTTTCTCTTTTCCTTTTACGTCCACTGTAACCTAAAAATAGCAACTAAAACTTTTTGAACAAACTAACATGGCTTGTACTTTTAACTCTCTAGTGATGAGGACAAACGAGTGTGCCGTTTTATAACTTAGGGCATCTCTGACTACGTTTGCCTTTCCAGGGTGGTACTGGATATCTATATCGTAGTCCTTCACTAATTCCAACCAACGAAATTTTTTTTGGGTGAAGAAATATTTTAGGCTATTGGTGGTCTGTGTAAATTTGGGTCTTTTCTCCATACACGGAGTGTCACCATATCTATATTGCTGTAATAGCCCAAAAATAAATAAAGAAATAAAGAATAAAAATAATTATAAAAATAGTTAAAATTACAATAATAAAAAAATAAAATTAATTAATTAATTAATTAAAAAAATAAAAAAATAAAAAAATAAATCTTTCCCCATCTCTCTCCACTGACCTCTTTCCCACAATTATCTGTCCTCTGCCCATCTAAGCTGGAAAAAAAAAGAAAAAAAAAAAGAAAAACCTGACAAAAAAAAAAACAGAAAACAATCATCTTGAGATTTGAGAAGAAGTATTTGAATAGATTGCAGATTTAGAGATCTTTGTCCGTTATTACGGTAAAATTCTATCTGAGAACTCCTTTTCCTTTATAGCTATGCTTATAAGAAATTAATTTAGGATCAAATATTCTTTCCTATCTTACCGTATGTAATAATCAGATCCCATGTTCAATTAATTAGATTTCTTTTTAGCATCGGAAGTTATAGGAAATAAGGTTAGAATCAATATAATTTTAGCTGGCAGATCCATAAATCTGTAAGATAGTGGCCAAATTAAAATTGGCCAATAATATCGGTCGAAAATAAATATAGAATTAGAGTAATATTTATTTACAGATGTTTACAAAACTGAGAATCTATTTACAGAATGGGAATGAAAATAATTACCATGAGGGAGGAGGGAAGATTGAGGGAAGATTTGTTAAACAGAATTTAAAACTATGACAGGAGATATCAGAGGGCATGAAACTCCATTAAATTCTGTCTAACAGTAAATATCATAATTTCAACAAGGTAAATTAGAGAAATAATTGTATAGAGTTCAAACTTGAAACTGATATCATGGGCTCACATAGGTTGGCTTGGATTTCAAAGGACGGAATCGAACTTTCAGTAAGGATATATACGTGACAACGACTTAAGCTATCCATGTAAGTGACCTTACTATCGGCAAGGTTATATTTGATGTTGACACGTGCCCTGTGGTTCTGCACGTGTCATATATATTGATATGTGTGAATTGTCTGAGGATCGATATGCTTCCTATATGTTATGTTATGTTATGTTATTATATGTGGATTGTATGATAATAATTATGGTACGATGTGCTCTAGGAGATGTTAAAGATAGGGTACGAGAAGGATGCACAAAATGAAATGTAACGATAGGAGTAAGATACGTTCATGAAATGTTAGAGTTAGGTTACATACCGAAGTGCTATGGATAGGAGAGATTGATGAAAGAATACGGTCAGGTTATGGGTAGAAAGGGATAGGTTTGTGATAGATTGATAGAACGATATCGTTAGGGTACGTTCTTGTGACGATATGACCAAGGTACGTCACGTAATGATATGTCTGTGATAGGTATAGGAACGTTAAGGCTATGGTAAGTTAGAGAACGATATGATTATGAAGTGTTTACGTTATGACTTGGTTATGATATGATACATTGTATGCTAGATTATTGTGCTTAAGTACAAAATCATGTGAACGTGAATGTATGTTATTTATGTTGCTTAGTTGATGTGATATGAATGCATGTGACGATGTGTGACCCTTGCACGATTATGGCTTGTTGTATGAGTATTGGAATGTAACTGAATGAATTGTATGACATGAAATACGGTAAATTGCATGATACATAACCCTGCTAGGAATATGTATGATATGTAACAGAATGAGAATGAGAATGACATGTAAGCATGAAAACGTGACACGGGGTTATGTTCATTAAATGATGACTGTAGGATTAGTGGGACCTCATGCATATTGTGTGATCATGCATTTGGGGGGATACCCCTATCCCATCACGAGGGTACGGACGCGTACATCCAAATGGCAGGACAACGATCGTTATGTCCTGCATAGCATTGCGTGACGGTTTTAGTTTTAACGGGTCCCGGTGGGCCCCTAGAGCATGCCCACCGACTAGGGACAGTGGCCCAGCGGTGTGCGAACTAGCTGGTGAGCTCATACTCGCACGTATGGGCTGCGTGTAGAGTATATGGTACACGTCCACGATTACCTGTTAGGATTACACCGTAGGGAAAATGAAACGAAACGAAACGAAAAAGAAACGAAACAAAACGAAACGAAATGAAACGAAACGAAAGATAGGTCCCATCATTTTATTGCATGTGATTGTTGCATTTAACCCCAATAGTGGGGTCACTTACTGAGTATTTCTTTAAATACTCAAGCCATGTGCTACTACATTTTTTAGGTTAAGGCAAGGCATTCCTGTACGGCTGACGACGGCATCGCAACTCGAGATCATGGCACATGCATAGGATAGTGGTATTCATTTTCTTAGACTTAGGATAGAATAAGATGTTTTAAACTTAAACGCTTATTTATTTTATTTCGGGTCTTTTGTTGTGTCGTTTTAAAGATGTTTTCGAAACACGTAAGTCCATGGCTGTGTTTTTAAGTTAAAGGTTATATTTTATGGAATTTAAATGAAGTCTTTCGCATTCAAAGTTTATGGTATGTATACAGTAGCGACCTTAAATTAAGTAGAAAATTTCGGGTCGTTACAATTGCGAATACTACTGCGGCCGATTCTAGGTTGTGCGTAGGGTAGTTTTTCTCATATTCTTTCAATTGGCGTGATGCATAAGCAACAACCTTACAATGTTGCATCAACACGCACCCTAATCTTTTTTTAGATGCATCGTTGTAGATTACGTATCCCTCCGAGCTTTATGATCACATGAGCATTGGAGTTGACACTAGTCTTTATTTTAGGTCTTGGATGCTGGCCTCACATGCGTCATTGCATATAAAAGGTATGTTCTTCCTTGTAAAATGTGTAAGAGGCGAGGCTATTCTAGTGAAGTCTCGGACAAATTTCGATAGTAGCCTGCTAACCCCAGGAAGCTTCATACCTCTGTAACCGTAGTTGGATGTTCCCATTTAGTGACAACTTCTATCATAGTGGAGTCACTTAAATCCCATCTTTAGACACTACGTGTTCTAAGATTGAGACTTTTTGTAGCCAAAATGCACATTTGGAAAATTTGGCGTACAACTTGTTCTACCTTAAGATAGTTAAGACTTTTCGGAGGTGTTCCTGGTGTTCTTGATCCGTTTTCAAGTATATTAGAATGTTGTTTATGAACATCATAACAAACATGTTTAGACATTCCTTGAATACATGGTTTATTAATTTCATGAACACGACTGGGGCGTTGGTGAGGCAAAATTACATCACTACAAACTCGTAGTTGCCATATCTTGTTCAAAGGTTGTTTTCGATACATCTCATTCCTTAATCTTAATCGGATGATAGCTTGATCGAAGGTCTATCTTGGAAAATACTGTCGCCTCTCGGAGCTAGTAGAATAAATCCTCGATGCGAGGGAGTGGGTAGTTGTTCTTTATTGTTCTCTTGTTTTACTCCCTATAGTTAATACATAGGCGCATGGACACGTCTTTCTTTTTCACAAACAACACCAGCACACACCAACAAGATAAACTAGGTCGAATTAAACCCTTTTATAGTAGATCTTGTACTTGTAAATTTAGTTCCATTAATTTCGTTGGAGCCATGTGGTATAGTGCTTTAGAGATAGGTCTAGTTCCTGGTTTGAGTTCTATCCGAAGTCTACAGCTCGTGAAGGAGAAACTCCTGGTAAATCCTCTAGGAAGACACTTGAGAATTCGTTTACTATGGATGTCGTATCCATTGTTTTCTCTTTTCCTTTTACGTCCACTGCGCATGTTAGTATAGCCCATCATCCCTGTTGGATCTCTCGTAGTACTAGTGAATGGGTGCGAATCATACCGCTTGAAGTCTCGTAGCCAGTTCACTACTCTAGTAGATTGCAAGTGTTGGATTGTTGGGTGATCATTATGACATGCATCATGACCTAAAACGACTCCCGCATCAAACTAGTAATGGGGTCTATTCAAGTCACTGGTGCTGCTAGAGGTGGTGCAGCTTGTGGCGGTACAACTTGAGGCAATGCAGCTGCATCCTTCCTAGTTACTAATCCTTCGCGAGGTGAGCTCTCTTTAGCCTCACCTCTTCCTCTACATCTAATAGGGGGTCTCCCCTTCCTCTTCTTCATCTTCCACATCCTCTAGGTGACATGGTTCTAAAAACCAAGATAATTCTATTTAAGTCTATCATTTACTAACAATACAATATCATAGTACACAAAAAAAAATTCATACAACATTGCAAGCATATAATAGCGAAATTAAATCAAGCATCATGCTGCAATATATAATATAATTAAAGCTCATCAATTTTCATGCTACATAACATTTAAAACATAGAGCCAATCACAATAAATATCATCATGACATTTTCCTTTTTTAATCTTATGCATTGTGTATATAATGGTGACAGAGCATCAATGATTGAACCATGGAACACATCAATTTTTACTTGCTTTATTTATTATTGTTCTTATATAGTTTTAAATATGTTTTCAAACTCGTAAGTCCATGACAGTGTTTTAAGTTGAAGTAATGTTTTAAGATAAAGATTATGTTTCACGATGATGTTTTAAATGTTTCTTTCACACAAGAGCATAGACTATGATGATGGTAGTGACTTTAGGTTAGTAAAAATCTAGGGCCATTACATGTGATGTACTGATGATGTGATTTATGTTATGGTGTAATACGTTCGACGATATAATACATGAGGAGACATGCATTATGATATGATGTGATATGTCTATGACATCATGTCTATGATATGATATTTCTATGATATAATATGTTGAAGGACATGTTATGTGCATGGTACGACATAATATGATGTATGATAGGAATGATACGGTATTCAACCCCGATACATGTCTTAAAGACAATGTTGAAAAATGATATGATATGAAGGAAAATGGAAGGAGTTTTTTAGATGCATCAGGGAATGTCTCCTTTTACGATGTTACAAATGCGTACGTCATGAGACAAGAAAATGATCATTATTTCTAACATAATGTTGCGATGATCATGATCATGCCTCGCAAGACACTCGAGATTTGCTGACCTCCGGACGTCTGGCTATGGACAACCAGCTCGACTATGATGGGTCTAGGGGGCGTGCGAACCGCCTGAAGACTCACACTTGCACGCACATCCAATTTTATCCAGACTGGAAGCCACCCCTACGATGGTTTTAATGATAGGTCCCTAAGCATGAGTTGCATGTGTTTGCATTCCGTGACCCTAATAGTGGAGTCACTTATTGAGTATTTCCTAAAATACTCAAGTCGTGTGTCACTTCTATTACAGGTAAAGGCAAGACACCCCTGTAGAGCTGACGACGACATCACAAGTAAAGACCATGGCACATGCATAGGATAATGGTATTTCATTTCTTAGACTTTAGGTTAGTACACGGTGTTTTTACTTTTAATGTTTATTTTTTCTATTCAATATTTGGTTATGTTGTTTTAAATATATTTTCGAACACGCAAGTCCATGACAGTATTTTATGATAAAGTTTTAAAGATTTATTTCCGCATAAGAGAGTATGTCGTGATGACGATAGCGACTTTAGGTTAGTAGAAATCTAGGGTTGTTACAGTTGGTATCAGAGTTCTAGGTTATAGATTCTGTAGACTAGCCTATGAGATAGGCTTGACATGTTCCATGGTCCCACATCTTATGCCCCCCGATCATCATCAAGTATGTCATGGATAAGATAAGAAAAGGAAATGTTGTTGATTTCATATGTTGTTACTGCTTGGTCATTATCAACTATAACTCCTAATTAAATTTTGACACCATTGACTGTATTATTGTTGACTTAGTTATATGTTTATTTTAATACAGAATTGGTATGATTTACCCAGCATGGAATATGAATGTTAATTAATATATTGATAGTGTTTAGATTAGTAAGGTTTGTACCATTTATGGGGAGCTAGAGTTTAGTATTTATGTTAGATGTCTTGAACATAGTTAAAATACGCAGTGTTATGACCATAGAGATGGGAAAAATGTATCAACGTATACTGACGATTAAATATATTCAAATGAAAACGACCAAGAAAACTTGAGAGATGACAGCATCTTATAGTCTGGTACAGATATTAAAAGTGGTAGTGTCGAAAGGAAATTTCGTCACTATGAAGTATGTAAATATGAAATTTAAGTATCGGTGTGAACAAAAAAAAAAAAAAAAAAAAAAAAAAAGCTAACACAGTAAAAGTTGAAACATTGTATACCTAAACTCATTTATGAATGACATAAATGACTTTAATGTGAGCTAAGCTCAGGAAGTCGTGAGATGTAGAAAACCACCCTGCCTAACACTAACTGATTAAACTATTGATCTTGTTGACAGAAGAAAGCAAGTCATCTAGAAGAAAGTGAGAAAATTGAAATTGAGGTTGAGGTAAGTATTTAAGTTCTCCAATACTAAATTGAGGTTGAAATTGATTACAATGTGCCTAAGCCACAATCATACTAAATGGATTCTATTGTTCATGAAATTTTAGGAGAAGACTCAATATGATATGATAAGGTTATGTATGAAATTTGATAATAATTAGATTATGATAAAAGGCTAAACCAAGGGTACGTGTAAAATGACTAAAATTCCCCTATAATTATATATAGCTGGCTTAGGAGCAAAGTGACCCCTAAATGACATTTAATTGAATGAGACTTATGTTACAAGGCCATTAAAATCTGTTGAGGATTTAAACCAAGATTTGCAGTGGTAAATAACCAAAATATCCCTATAAGAATTCTAAGATGTTTTCAAGATCTTAAATACTCAAAATACTACGAAAAGTTATGAGACTCCTTTACAAAATAAGGGTAAGTATGAAAGATGTTAAGGAGATTATAACAACTTAGGGATATGAGCTAAGAGAAAAAGTATGTAACTACCCCTCAAGACACTTGATAAGGAATCAAGGTTTTTATGAGTACTAAGTGACAAGATACATATGAAAGATTTATGCATGTAGAAAAATATTTATGACTCATATGGATTAGGGTGTACTTGTTAAGAATTTTTCTTTAGTTGTATTTCAAGACTTAACAAAAAAACTCTTGAACGAGAACCCGAGATATTTTAAAGACCTCCCGATGAGTAGTGCAATATGGTCTTACGACAATGAATACGTCGTAGGAAACTATGAACACCTAGGTGTAGGTACTTCAACTATGTCACAAGGAACCCGTGAATCCTTGGACATAGGTATGTAAATTGTATCGCACCGAACACATGAAGCTTTGGATGCAAATATTAAGACTATGTCACGGGGAATGCATGAAGCCTCGTGCATTTATTTATTAAATATAAGAAACAAATTAAGGTAACAAAAGTCAAGAGATAGGAGTTGAAGAAAGTTCTCTTAAGTATAGGAGTTGAAGAAAGATAATGTTTCAAAGATTTTCTTTTAAGTTTCAATGTGGTAGTTATGAGTGACTGTGAGGTATTTTAACTCGTTAATACCCACAACTTGTATAATTTAATGAACTAGATCTTCGAGAAGGTTTTTAAACTAGTTTGTAATGGTCTAAATAAATTCTAAAGGGAATAATTGGACAAACTCTTAATCGAACTTAAAGTTCTATATAGTGAGCGTTACACAAATTTCTCAGAGTATGAGTCTTGGATGAACAAAAATGTTTCCCATCGGCATCAATGTCATAGAATTTGGTATAGCGAACCATTTTAGTTAGAATGGGATTCCAAAAAAAGATTTTGTAGAATTAACAAGTGATAACCACTACACCACAACAACTAGATGTCCATAATGTCCATGATCAAAAGAATAGCTAATAATTATAAATTTTAGTGTTTAAACAAAATATCCTTAGAACCCTGAAATGTTTCATCAATATTCTTCAAAAATAATAATAATAAAAAATAAATAAATAAAAATAAAAAATAAGTTTATTGTTAGTGAGATGAAACCGTTAATATCTTGTTTGAAAATACAATTCAACTTTCAAACATTTTGTTAATACTCATAATTTAAAAAAAAAAAATCAAAAATACTCTTAAATCACTTTTCTCTTCAATTTTGTTTTGAAGTCTCTTGTTTATGGACATTTCCTAATATGAATATAATACAATTCAATATTTAAATAAACAATTTATTTTCAATTTTATTCTTGAGTATTTTTAAATTGGTGTTAACAAATTCGTTCATATACATAAGAATACAGTTTGACTCGTCTACTCTATTTCGAGTCAACAAAGATATCATAGGCTTTGCAGTGTACCCAAAATAAAATGGCGAGACCAAGTTATCGTTTTATCTATTCATATCCTATATTTAAAATATTATGCATAAAATCATTCAACCACATGAGAAAGAACAATATTACTAGCGAACAAACGAAGACCTTTGTATGTTTGACTAACATGATAACCAACTATACGAAAAGACTAAATGATGTGCAAATTTTGTTCTATATTATGATATAATGTTATAAAATCCAGGAGTAAAAAGAATGATAAAATTAGAATTTTAAATCTTTTTGTTATTCTAGAATTAATTGTGCAATATTTGAAGGCTTTCATTGTTATTTTGAGCAATAGGTCCAACTCTTTAATTGTAACAACTTACAAAAAATAATAATTATAACAATAATAAAGAAATAAATAAATAATTAACCCTTCCCTTCCTTCACTGATATCTTAGGACTCCTTCCTCAAATATCACTCTTCAACCCCTACGCTAACTATCATTTCTGCTAGAGAGAATAAAAAAATAGATTAGAAAAGAATCACATACAAAGCTAGAGAAAGAATAAAAAAATAGCCCCTACTCCAACTATCAGTTATGCTAGAGAGAGAATAAAATGGCTCTAATACCATGTTAGATGAACATGACTCTCCACAATGGTATGATATTGTCCACTCTGAGCATAAGCTTTGCTTCGAGCTTTCCCAAAAGGCCTCATACGAATGGAGATAGTATTCTTTGATTATAAACCGATAATCATTCCCTAAATTAGCTGTGGGACTCTCATCCAATAGAATTAAACTGCTAAACAAAATTAAACGAAAAAAAGAAATCAGATTTAGAAGTAAAGAAGATTCAGCGGATAGAACTAAACACTAAAACTAAATACAAAGATAAGATTCAATTAATAGAATTAAAAACTAAAACTAAATATGGAGAGAAAAGAAAATAAAGACAAAGATTTGGTGAAAAAAAAAAAACTCTACGATAAAACAATTAAAAATTAAAACTAAATATAAAAAAATGGAGATTTAGTGAAAAGAGCTCCACATAAAACAAAAGAATTAAAAATTAAAATTAAATACTGGGAGAAAAGAAAATAACCCCGAGGAAAAAATAAAATACAGACCAAGACTAATAGAAAAAAGAGGAAAGATTCAATAAATAGAATTTAAAATTAAATATAAAAAGAAAAATGGAGATAGGGTGAAAAGAACTAAACCCAGCAAAAAAAAATTGAACTTTAAATATCTCGGACTTTTATTCATGCAAATATTCTAATGTTCACATGAAATCTAACATAATCATTATAAATTAAAAGAATAATTTTGTACAAGTTCGAATTTAAAACTGATGTCATGGGCTCACATAAGTTGACTTGGATTTCAAAGGATAGAATTGAACTTTAAATTAGTGACAACAACTTAAGCTAATCAGGTAAGTGGCCTTACTATCGGCATGATTATATTTGATGCTGACACGTGCCCTGTGGTTTTGCATGTGTCATAAACTTCATATGTGTGAATTGTTTATAAATCGATATGACTATGATATGTTATGTATATGTTATGATACGTGAATGATATGATAACTCTTACATCATCATGTGTTCAATGATATGTGTGAGATAGGATACGAGAAGGATGCGATAAACGTAATGGAACGATATGACTAAGATATGATTGACATAGCATATGGTTAGGTTATGTATAGAAAAGGATATGATTATGATAGAATGATAGAACGATATGGTTAGGATACGTTCCTATAACGGTATGACTCAGATTCGTAAATAAAACGATATGGTTAGGATGTTATACGTTCCTATAACGGTATGACTAAGATATGATTGACATAATCAATGATATGTGTGAGATAGGATACGAGAAGGATGCGATAAACGTAATGGAACGATATGACTAAGATATGATTGACATAACATATGGTTAGGTTATGTATAGAAAAGGATATGATTATGATAGAATGATAGAACAATATGGTTAGGATACGTTCCTATAACGGTATGACTCAGATTCGTAAATAAAACGATATGGTTAGGATGCTATACGTTCCTATAACGGTATGACTCAGATTCGTAAATAAAACGATATGAGAAACGATATGAAAAATGATATGATATGTTTGCTAGAAAAAAATGTTTGTGACCTTGTACCCCATTAATAATGGGTGGGTCCCGTAATTGAAAGTTAGAGTGAGTGGATGAGGAGTCCCGTAAGTGACTATAATGTAGTTTTATGTTGACTAGAATGGGAGTCGAACCCACGACCTTCAACCTTCTGTTATGTTGACTAGTATGGGGACCTGATGCATAATTGTGTGTTCATGTGTATCGAGATACTGCCCCATTATGATGAGCACGGACGCGTACTTCATGAGACTGATTGTGATCATCTTATTCGCCATAATGCTACGACAATCATTATTCCCTACGGGTGTCCAGCAACAACTCTCAGCGAGTGCTAGCCAGACCAGTAGGCCTAGGGAGCGTGCGAGCCTGCCTAGTGGGCTCACGTTCGTAGGTGTGGGCCATGTGTAGAGAAGTATTACACATCTAATTTAGCCTGAACTAGAAAGCCTTCAAGAGAATGAAATGAACTCTTGTACAATTGATGACTACATTTCATGTGACTTCATTTCATAACGCCAATAGTCGGGCCACTTATTGAGTACAGGGGTTCCTACACACGGCCCACACGTCACATTAAAGACCATGGAACTTGTGTTACGATAAGTTGCATTTTATTTATTTTGTAGTCCTTAAGTTAGATTAGGACATTGTTTTATTCTTTTTTTGTTTTATATAAATTTCACGTTGTTTATTTTTCGTTATTTTTTTTAAGGTTTTATTGCCAATGTTTAAGTCCATGGCATCGTGTTATGAATTATTTAAATGAATTTTTCACACAAAAAAGAAGGAAGATTCCAGTATTAAAAAACTTAAACTAAATATAGAAAGAAAAGTAAAGACAGACCCAAAATAACTTGAAATAACTCTATCAATTGTTTTATACAAAATCATAGAAAATAAGATTTTTAATAAAAATAAAAATATAATTATTAGGTACCTAACATTTACTTTTAACCATGGACCAATCTAAATTATAGAAATAATTTTATTGGGTTCAAACTTGAAACTGATGTCATGAGCTCACATAGGTTGACTTGGATTTCAAGGGACATAATCGAACTTTCACTAAGGATATATTCGTGACAACAACTTAAGCTAACGAGGTAAGTGACCTTACTATTGACATGGTTATATTTGATGTTGACACATGCCCGTGGTTCTGCACGTGTCATATATACTGATATGTGTGCATTAATTGTGAATCGATAGAAGTAAGATTTGTTCATGAAACGTGAAGGTTAGGTTACATCTTGAAGTACTATGGATATGAGTGGTTGATAAAAGAATATAGTTAGGTTATGTGTAGAAAGAGATAGGATTATGATAGATTGATAGAACGATAACGTCAGGGTACGTTTATGTAACGACATGACTGTGATAGGTATAAGAATGTTAAGGCTATGATAAGTTAGGGAACGATATGACCACGAAGTGTTTACGATATGTTATGATTATGATACGACATGTGAATCATTGATGTATATATATTGTGATATGATATAAAGACGATATGAAATATGTTATGGTAAGATATGTGATAAAATTGACATGTTTATAATATGAATATTGTGATGCGATATGTTATGGCATGATACGTATATGATGAAAATTATTATGCTTGGAAGCACGAAATGTTATGATTGTGACACACTTATGTAATTTGAATGATATGATATGATTGGCATGCCAAACGACGAACTAGCATGAAATACAACCCCAGCGTATGCATGAAAGATATGATAAGTGATATGAAAAATGATATGGGATGTACGGAACGCTAGTGGGGTTGTATTAAATGATAATGAAAATGAAAAAATGTTGGGACTTCATGCATTATTGTGTTCTCATGCATTGGGGGATACCCTTTACCCTTCACGATAGTACGGACGAATACGTTATGAGACAGGAATATGATTATTATGGTTATCATAATGCTTCGATGACCCAGCAGGAAAATGATCATTATGTTTATCATAATGCAGCGACGGTCAGGTAGGGGTACGATCATTATGGTTAACCTAATGTTGTCGTGACGGTTACTAGTTCTAACGGGTGTCTAGCCTAAGGAGCTTCCGGAGTATGCTCGCCTCACAAGGATGGTGGCCCAACGGTGTGCGAACTGACTGGTGAGTCCATACTTGAACGTATGGGCTATGTGTAGAGTATATGATACACATCCAAATTACCCGTTAGGACAGTACCGTCGAAAAATGGATTTAAATGATAGGTCCCGTCATTGCATTCGCATGTTCTTGCATTTAATCCCTAATAGTAGGGTCACTTACTGGGTATTTCTTAAAATACTCAACCCACATGCTACCTTTATTTCAGATTAAGACAAGGCTTCCTGTACGGCTGACGACGCCATCGCAACTGGAGACTATGACACATGCATAGAGTAGTCGTATTTATTTTCTTAGACTTAGACTAGGATAGGATGTTTTTAATTTAAACGTTCATTGATTTTATTTAGCCTTTTGTTGTGTTGTTTTTAAAGGTGTTTACGAAACACGTAAGTCGATGACTGTGTTTTAAGCTGAAGGTTATGATTCATGAAAGTTTAAATGAAGTATTTCCGCATTCAATATTTATGATATGTATACAGTCGCGACCTTAATTTAAGTAGAAAATTTTGAGTTGTTATAAATGAACTGTCCGGATGATCAATAGGTGACTTGTGCATCGTTTATACTAAAAAATGATGCAGAGTTAATAGTCGGGGGAATAACCGGGGGATTCTCAGCCAAGATGGAAGTGTGATACAATTAACCTACTTTTAGCTTTTATGTTTAATCTAGTTAATGTATTAAATATAAATGTGAACTGTTCAGATTAAGTTTTTTTATTTTTTATTTTTTATTTTTTATTTTTTATCTTTTTATATTTGATATATCTAACATATTAAATAAACACTTCAAATTAAATATATTTTTCCCTATTTGTATTTATTTAACATATTAAATATTTATTCCAACCCTTCAAATTAGATCTATTTTCTTAGATTAAATTTTAATTTGTACCCTTCAAATTCTTCTTTTAACTAAATTAAGGTCTTAATTAATCAATTTTCATTCGTTAACTATATATTTAGAGTTGCACTTTTATGCAGGGTGGAACAAGTTGTGTCAATTGATATAATCATTACAAGCAAGTCAATCATTCACAATTTTTTTGGTAATTACAACTGAGTCAAAAGTTTGTTATACCCCCTAATTATATCTTTCACCTTAATGCCCGTAATTCTCTAATAAACCATTTGTCTAAGATTCAATCATAAACTAAGTCCCTCTTGAGCACGTAAGAAGGGTGGGCTCCATTGTTCAAATCTCAAAATCAACACTAAAGGAAACTACTCATCTACTTACCATATATGAGAATGGGTGAAAGTCATCTAGTGTGTTATGAATTATTTAAATGAATGTTTTCGCAAAAAAAGGTCAGGTCAGGTCATTCATATCGTAGCGACTCTATTTTAGTAGAAAAATAGGGTCATTACAATTGGTATCAAAGCTCTAGGTTACAGATTCTGTTGACTAGCATACGACGTAGTTTTAGTACATTCCATGGTTCCACCGCTGATGCTCCGTCGCCATAAAGTACGTCATACGTAAAATAATAAAAAAAGATATTGAATGTTATTGTCAAGTGTGTTATTGTTGAATCAGTTGTGTGTTTATAATGATATAGTGTATGACATATTTTTTGTACCGAGAGATCCTCACTTAAGAGTAATTACGTGTTGATTATAGATCATGTCACCTAGAGGACGTGGAAGAGGGTGTAGGGGAAGAAGATGACCCCTTGTTAGATGATGGGGTAGAGGTAGAGGGAGTCCACCTCGTGAAGGATCAGTAACTCAAACCGACACAGCAGTGCCACCCCTAGTGGCACCGACGCTTAGAATGGACCCCATGACTACCATAATGTGGGAATCATTCTAGGTTCGGATGCAAATGGTGGTGACCACCCAGCAGACCAACAGTACGCAGTCATTGCGAGAAGTGTTGTATACAGGATTTCAAGGGATAGATCCTCGTACCTTTAATGGTGCCTCACGAGACCCAACAAAGACACAATTGTGGCAATCATCAATTAAGACAATCTTCTTATTAATGAACTGTCTCGATGATCAAAAGGTGACATGTGCATCATTTATGTTGAAAAATGATGCGGAGTTATGGTCGGGGTATAATCGGGAGATTCTCAGCCAAGAATGGAAGTGTGATACAATAAATATATTTTTTGCTTTTATGTTTATTATTATTATTTTGTCTATTTATATTTAATATATCTAATATATTCAATAAAAACTTTGAACTAAATATATTTTTTTCTATTTGTATTTAATATATTAAATATTTATTTGAACACTTTAAATTAGATCTATTTTCTTCTTTATATTTAATATATCTAATATACTAAATTTTAATTTTTCTTTTAACTAAAGTGAACCTTTTAGTGTAATGAGCATATGAGTTATCAAAGAGACCTTATGAACATATAGATTATAAGATTCAAGGACCCAAAATTAAATAATTAAACCGTTTAATTAATAAATTTTTATTGTTAACTATAGGTCACTCAACTATATATTTAGAGTTGCACTTTTATGCACGGTAGGAGAAGTTGTATCAATTGATATAATCATTACAAACAAGTCAATCATTGCACTTCATACGTTCCAAGCGGCATAGTCTCAATATCTACACTCTGGCTTCATACGTTGAAAGCTACGAAGTCTAAGTTAGGAACATGCTATACCGTGGGAGGTCTTAAGAGTTTCTT
This sequence comes from Cucurbita pepo subsp. pepo, assembly GCF_057944985.1. Classification (NCBI taxonomy): domain Eukaryota; kingdom Viridiplantae; phylum Streptophyta; class Magnoliopsida; order Cucurbitales; family Cucurbitaceae; genus Cucurbita; species Cucurbita pepo. Next base: position 8,932,354 of record NC_141806.1, on the reverse strand, counting down.
GAGTTTCTTAGTTTAAGGACCTTGGTCCCTTATTCTTGAGTGGTACCTACAAGAACATGATATACCGTGGGAGGTCTTGAGTTTCTTAGTTTAAGGACCTTGGTCCCTTATTCTTGAGTGCTACCTAATGTTTTTCTTACCTTGGTAGTTGTAGAGCTTGTATAGTATTTTTCTTGGTTCTCAGTCTTCAACATTGATATTGGTTGATTGATATGATGGTAGTTGTCAACCTTATGTAAATTCTAAGGTTTGTAGAGAAATAATCAGTTAGGATTTTTCCTCCCTTTCAGAAATTGGTTGTTAGTGGATGGGGGAATGTACTAATTTTTATTTATAGTATATCCTATAGAACCAATTAGTTCATTTAGTCTTGTGGATCAATGTCACTAGCCTTCTCAACATCATTTAGCCTGTACGACGGATTTCTTGAGTGTTCGCTTTTATTTATAGCATGAAACAACTCGAAGCATGGGTCTACTTATTGATACGTTATGAAAAGCTCCCTTGAATCCATTTGATTTCTTTTTTACCGGCAAAAACTCGTGCTTGAAAATAAATATATTTATTGGGAATAAAAAATGAAACAATGAGATTATGGATTTCTTTTATTTCTACGATTTAGTTGGTTGCTTGTATCCTATTTAAACATGAACATAAATGAAAATTGGACTTTCGATCCCAATTATGTTTCTCATTCTTAGCATGGTATCAAAGCTTCTCATTTTTAACCACTTGAAATCTTGAAAATATCTTTATGCCCTTATAGGCTTTGTAAGAAGTTGTAAGTCATTTAGAGGGGTTTAGACCTTGAAATACTTTAAAAGGTCATGGGGGCATTTTGGTTATTATACCACCTAATTCTTGGTTTGACCTCGGAAAATGTTCCAATGTCATCAATCATAATAAAAAATAATAAAAGAATAATAATAAAAAAAAGAAAAAAAAAAGGGGCCTACTACAAAGTTTCATAGCATTCAGAGGCCATTTAGATCATGAACCGAAGGTAAGTTGCCTTAAGGGCATTATGGTCATTTTATACCGTTATTTGGTTTAACTACTCAACTTTGTGCAATGACTATCAAATTGCATATATAGTCTTAACATACCATAGTATGCTCAGAATTAAAAGTTGGGCCGGAATTCATTTAGTGGGTTATTTTGATGTTACTTAAATCTCAAGAAATTTGATCGGTTGAGGGTCTTAACTCATGGTTCTTGATATTTTTCTTTCATATATCTTTAATTCATACTTGATTTAATGTTTATATAAAAATTCAAGCAATTCCTACAAGTATTTCTTAAGAAAAGTCTAAGATGGTTACTTACCTCGTAGTTGACGTACGGGACCTCCGTTCTCGAGAAATTGGTATCCTAATTGCTTCAAATTTTCTTTGACACAATCCTTGGGGTGTCTAGTTTCTATAACCATAAAGTTTTCATGACAACTGTGATGATGTTAATATAACACATGCGGAAGCAATTTGGATCTTAGGCACTCTAAGTACATCAATTATAGTAAATTAGCTAGCATGTTTCAAAAGCATTAAAACTCAATGAGTTTGAATACTAACCTTTTGTCGCTCAAGTTTCTTCACGAACCAGTTTCAAACCACCTCGAACATACTCGTCACACTGTTCTATGGTTTAGTCCGATATGAGCTTGCAGAGGAACCTAATGGACCTATAGATCATGGGCTCCAACGATCCAAGATTAACCGGCTAAACTCATTAACCTTGTTAATCAACATTCGTTAACCACTAGGACACTCCACTATAGCCTAGTAGTAGCACTCCCCTCACTATAGATATATTTCTGTCCATTTGATATAACCATGATTAGTAAGTCGATCCTTCACAGGTTGTTCGTAACTAGAGATGGGTCAATTTACCGTTTTACCCCTAAAGTTACTTCTTGTTCCTTATGTCTCACTGATCCTCTAATGAACAATTGGTTTGTGGTCCAACCAGTAAACCGAATCCCTCTCAGGCCAATGAGAGAGTGGGGCCCCTTGTTCAAGACCTAGAGTCAGTGCTTAATGGGAGGCCTATTGAGTCGGCGAACTAGAGCAACTCTCACCCATGAAAATCTAAGGATAATTCCGAATAAACAGGAGTTCATGGTTAGCTCAGGATTAAAACCGAGTTACCTAGGTTATCGAATGAAAAGAAAATCAATCTCAACAGTAAACGACATTATAAAGTGAGAGTGGTTTTCTTCATGGTCCGATCTTATGCAATACTCATTGCATAGGATGCCCCCACTCACATGTCTCCACATGTACAATTTAGTGATCACATTGTTTATATCATATACAAAAGTGGGCCACATCCATAGTGTCCCCAAAATAAGGTACTCAGTCTTATCCTTATACTATAGATCATTTTGACTATATACTTGAACTTGATCCACTCTTATGTCTCTACATATAGTTCAAGTAATCAAACTATAGCCAAAGTGTTCTTAGTTTATTGGATTTAGATTAATGATCGTAAAGTTCACTTTATTCAATAACAATCTTTACTGAATAAACAACAATAATAACTTTATTGAAAATAGAATATGTTTTTGTTTACAAACTATGAGTTTTAGGACATAAAACCCAACAGAATCAACTTCTTGAGGTGTCTTAGAACTTTGTTCCTTCGACAAATGAACTCCATGCCTGAAAGGTAATAATCCTTTCTTGGAGTCCTATATCTTATATCGAATCAACATTTTGTCGATGTACGATGCCTGAGACAATGTTAGTGTTTTGTTCTTGCGATTCCGAACAATTTGGATTCCAAGAACAAACTGAGCCTCTCCCAAATCTTTCATTTGGAATTGTATAGCTAGCCAATGCTTAACGTCAGTCAGAAATCCCACATCATTTCCAATGAGTAGGATATCGTCAACGTACAACACCAGGAAAGCTACTGTAGAGTCGACTATCCTTTTATAAACACAAGGTTCGTCAACATTCTGTTTAAAGCCATAAGATTTGATCGCAATATCAAACTTTATATTCCAGGATCGTAATGCTTGCTTCAACCCATAAATGGATCTTTTAAGCTTGCAAACCCTTTGCTCGTGATCCTGTTCAATGAACCCCTCTGGTTGAGTCATATAGATACTCTCTTCAAGATTGCCGTTTAGAAAGGCTGTCTTAAAATCCATTTGCCAAATTTCATAATCATAAAATGTGGCAATAGACAAGAGTATTCTAATTGATTTAAGCATAGCAACAGGAGAGAAGGTTTCTTCATAGTCCACCCCCTCTCTTTGGGTATAACCCTTTGCTACTAGTCGAGCTTTAAAGGTCTGTATCTTACTGGTTTGGTCTGGTTTCCTCTTATAGATCCATTTGCAACCAATAGGTTTTACCCCATCTGGTTGATCTACAAGTTCCCAGACTGAATTGAAGTACATTGACTCCATTTCAAGATTCATGGCTTTAATCCAATGATCTCTATCTTCATCATTTATTGCCTGTTTATAGGTCAATGGATCCTCAACGCCATCATCAGGTATGATGACTTGAGTTTCTGTCAAACCCAAGTATCGATCGGGTTGAGTTATAACCCTCCCACTACGTCGAGGCATTCTCAACTCTTGAGAAGGATGTGATTGACCAGGAGTGTCAGCTCCATCAACAACTCTTGTTGAAGGACCAGCTTGATCAACAACTCTTGTTGTTTTATCAGTAGCATCTTTAGAAATCTCACTTAATACTAGTTTGCTACGAGGTTGATGATTTCTTACGTGGTCTTCCTCTAAGAATGTAGTGTTTGTTGATACAAACACTCTATTTTCTTGAGGGTCATAAAACAAACCACCTTTTTAGCTCTAGATTTCTCTCTTATCTCTCTTCCCTCCTCTTTAGATGGAAGACCATGACTGTGTTTTCCAGATAAGAAGTTGTTTTAAGCGTTTTTCGAAGTTTAGGTTATAAATGATGTTCATGTAAGAATTATATTTCCACATTATAGATGAACATGAGACGTTAGTAGCGACTCTAAGTATGTGGAAATTTAGGGTCGTAATAGTTGATATCAAAGCTCTAGGTTTTAGATTCTGTAGACTAGCCTACGATGTAGGCTTGGCACATTCCATGGTCCCAACATCGATGTCCTGTCACCATCAAGTACGTCTTGCATAAGATAAGAAAAGAGAAACATTTTCGAACTCGCATGCATTTTTCTAGTGATATTACTGAAATTGTTGTGATATTTCATGTATTTATTATAGAGTATGATGTGATTTGTTGTATGTTGAGTGATTTTGTTTGCAATATGAGACTTTAGAATATGTATTTTTAATAATATATATGCATAGTGATGAACCTTAGACTTAAGAAATGCTATCTTGGTTTCTTGAACCATACTGCCTAAACCACGCGAAAGAGTAAGACAAGGAAGGGGACGATGTCCTATTAGAGGTAGAGGACGAGGTGAGGCTGAAAAGAGTTCACCTCAAGAAGGATCACAGATGGGGTTTGAATTAGAACCCTTATTGCATGAAATGTCTGTAAGCACCCCTTTGGGATTAGAAATAGTAGCTAGGGATAGAGTAAAAATGACCAAGTAATCATAGGGAACCAAACTCTAAGCATTGACCTGATGGTAGTGAACTTGATGTTCTTCGACGTCATACTAGGCATGGATTAGCTAGCCGAAAACTATGCTAGTATAGACTGTTGTAAAAAGGAAGTAACATATTTGCCACTGGCGGGACCTACCTTTAAATTTAAAGGCACGAGTACCGGGATTACCCCCTAGGTAGTCTTGATGATGAAAGCAAATAGGTTAGTCCAACAAGGCGGATGGGCTATATTAGCATGTGTCGTAGACGTAAGAGGAAAAGAAAAGACCCTAGAAAACGTGTCAATAGTAAACGAGTTTTCAGATGCATTAACGAACGATCTACCTGGAATACCCCCTTCTTGAGTGATCGACTTCGTCATCGAACACAAGCTAGGAACTGGGCCTATTTCCAAAGCACCCTATCACATGGTGCTAACAGAGTTGAAGGAACTCAAGGCGTATTTACAAGACTTACTAAATAAAGGGTTCATTCGACCTAGTGTATCCCCTTAGAGTGCACCAGTGTTGTTTGTTAAGAAGAAAGATGGATCGATGCATCGATGCATCGATTACAGAGAGCTAAATAAGAGAACCATAAAGAACAAATAGCCTCTGCCTCAAATGGAAGACTTATTCAATCAACTCAGAGAGGCAACGATATTTTCTAAGATAAATTTGCGGTCAGGTTACCATTAAATAAAGATTAAAGAAAAAGACATACCAAAGATAGCATTTAGGACAAGGTACGATCACTATGAGTTCGTAGTGATGTCATTTGGCCTAACCAAGGACTGTCTAGACACTTTCATGATCGTGGTCATTGATGACATCCTAGTGTACTAAAAAACAGACTTGGAACACTAGGAACACTTCTGAAAAGTCCTAGCCACCTTAAGAGAGAACAAGTTATACGCGAAGTTCTCAAAGTGTGAATATTGGTTACGACAAGTCTTTTTCCTAGGACAAGTGGTGACAAAGGACGGAGTATCCATAGATCCCACTAAGGTCGAAGCGGTCGCAAAGTGGGAACGCCCAACTACGATAAAATTAGTACGGAGTTTCTTAGGACTAGCAGGATACTATCGATGGTTTGTGCAGGACTTCACTAGGATAGTCTCGCCTTTAACACAGTTAACGAGAAAAGGGTATCATTTATATGGAATGATGCTCGTGAGGCAAGCTTCCAGAACCTAAAAGAGAGATTGGTAATAACCCAGATACTCACAGTACCTGAAAGCTCAAAAGGGTACATAATCTATAGTGACGCGTCCAAGAAGGGACTAAGATGTGTGTTAATGCAACATGTAAGGTTGTTGCATACTCCTCCCGTCAACTAAAAGAATACAAAAAGAATTACCCTACCCACGACCTTGAATTGGCCGCTGTAGTGTTCGTACTAAAAATTTGTAGAACCCATAGCCCAAATCCCTCCTCAGACCAGTAGCCAAATGTCAATCCAACCCGCAACCCGCGACCCATGCTTGCCTCTACAAACCCGAGGTCCAAGTTCCCTCGACCCAACCAAACCAGCCCGCAGCCTAACTCACTCGCGGCCCAATCTATAAACAGAAACCGAGTCAGCAGCCTAGCCGTAAACGCGACTGCGAGCCAACCCAAACTGAACCTCAACCCGAGACGCTTGCATCGACATGGGCTGCTCTGGTGCTGCCACGTGTCCATTTTCTATGAAAGCAACCCTTTGGCTTGAGCGGTTTGGACGCTCCGACGACGCTTCGGTGGCTCCACTGCTGTTTTAACCCAGTTTCCACTGTTTCGACCGTCCTAGATCCATTTTCGGCCCCAGTTAAGGTAATCAAGGTCGTTTTAGAGTCGTATTTCACATTTATTGAATTATTAGTTATTTAATTGTGAAATACTAATGGAAGGTGGTGAACGGTGTGATTGGAAACAAACTCTGGCACCATAGGAAGCAGCTCTCAAGGAACGAGAGCTTATGTTTAGCTAATTAGGGAGTACTTGAGTCAAGGCCAACCAAGTAAGTGGCCTTACTATAGGATAGGCTAAAAATTGTATGAGTTATGATGATGTATGAACTGTGTTGTACGATGTCGTATGTTAGTATATGATGATGTATAAGTTATGATGATGTATGAGTTGTATCGTATGATGCCATATACTAGTATATAATGAATGATGTATGAGTTGTATCATATGATGTCATATATTAGTGTATGATGATGTATGAGTTATGATGATGTACGAGATATGATGATGTATGAGTTATGATGCTTTATGATGTGCGTAGTATATTTATATTTCGATGAATGACGTACTTGATATTCTTGATGCACTTTATGACAATATGATGAGCATGATGATTGTGTGACGTTTACCTTAATATGATTATATTTTCCATATTGAGCATGCTATATGATGATGAGTGCCATATTTCATCATGTCGTTAGATCGACATACGACACAACCCTAACAGCATGAAAATGATATTAATATAAATATCCACGAGTATGTGTTACCTAGAATAACAAAGAGATGCGACTAGAGGGTTGTGTTAGAAGAGATATTATGATGAATTTAGAGGGACCTCATGCATGTTGTATGTTTATAAGCATAGGGCTACTTCCCCTAGAGATGATGAGTGTGGACGCACACAATATGATGATGAGTGCGAATGTGCACAGATGAGGGTGTTCCTGAGGCATATGACATTAGCTTGACCAGAGGGTTTAGGGGATGTGCGAGTGCCTAGTGGATTCACACTCGCACGTGTGAATCGTGTGTAGGGAAGTACTTCACATCCAATTTTTTCGAGACTGAAGGTCACCCCTATGATGTTAGAGATAGGTCCTTAAATCATGATTGCATGTGTTTGCGTTTGCATGACCTCCTATAATGGGGCCACTTACTAAGTATTCTTCGAAATACTAAGGTCGTGTGCCACATTATTTTTTAGGTAAAGGCAAGGCGCACTTGTATGGAGGACGGCGACATCGCTAGCAGAGATTGTGGCATATGCATAGGGTAAACCAAGTCCATCTCGAGCCAATGAGAGGGTGGGGCTCCATTGTTCAAGTCTCAAAATCAGTACTTAAAGAGAACGACTCATCTACATTCCTTATATGGAAAGGAGTGAATTTCATCTCATGATATTATGTTCCCAACTCCCTATTTGGTCAAGTCTCCAAAACGGTAGGCATATTGAATCCGCTAAAAGAGTCATTCTCACCCATGTAAATTAAAGGACAAGCCCTCACAGACAGGCGTTCATAACTCACTCAAGATTAAGATCGAGTCGCATATGATCATCATGTGAAATATTAATCTTCTGAATTAACAGATTTATAAAGAGTGATTAAACATTTCTTGTTCCATTCTTATACAAATTCATTGTATAGGATACCCCCACTTACATGTCTCCACACGAACGATTTGGATCAAATCGTTCGTAACGATTACAAAGTGGGTTGTATCAATAGTGTTACCAGGATAAGGCACCCATCCTTATCCATATACTATAGAGCCTTTAGGCTATTACTTGAACACGATCCTCTTGTATGTCAACCACATGTTGTTCAAGATTACATTAATAACCTTGAATTTGCATACAATGGATAACAATTAAATTGCAAATAAAATAACAAAAATTATTGTTATAAACTAAATAATTAATTACTAGACTTTCGGGCATAAATCCTAACAAAAAGAAGAAAGTAAGTCATTTAAGGGAAGTGGGAAAGTTGGAAATTAAGACTGAATTGCGTATTTAAGGTTTTCTAACATTAGGATTGACACCTTAACATTTTGTATTAGTTTTGCTAAGAGGATATAATCCAAGCATGCAGTTGTTTACGGAATATAAGGAACATATCAAGGTAACAAAAGACAAGAGGTACACCTCAAGAAACAAAAGTTCTCTCAAGTATAGGAGTAAGAAAGATAATGTTTCAAAGCTTTCCTTTAAGTTTCAATGTTGTAGTTATGAGTGACTGTGAGGTCTTTTAACTTATTAATGCACACAACTTCTATAGATCTTCGAGGAGGTTCTTAAACTAGTTTGTAATAGTCTAAATAAATTCTAAAGGGAGTAACAGGATAAACCCTTAAGCAAACTTAAGGTTCTATATAGTGAGCATTACACAAATTTCTCAAAGTATGAGTCTTGGATGAACAAAAATGTTTCCTTTCAGCACAAAATGTCATAGAATGTGGTATAGTGAACCATTTTAAACGAAGAGTAGTATGTCCAAGCAACTAATGAGGTCGTGCAAAAGGTTAGGATGTGGATGCATACAACTTGGTGTAGACAGAAAAATAAGAAATAAAAAAATGTTCCATTGTTGTAATACGTAGAGAGCTAGAGTTGAAAGTAGGCAACAAAGTATGCTTGAAGGTAGCCTCGATGAACAACATAATAAGGTTCAAATGAAGCATGAGTTAAGTCCATGCTTTAGCATACCTATCGACATGTTAGATTGAATCGTACCAGTTGAGGATATTTGGTAAAACCACCACATCTAAATGGTGTGAAAGTTCTCTATTTATAATCATTTAGAGAATAAAAAATTACAAGGATATGGAAAGAGTAATAAATAGAAGAGCAATAAATGGATATAAGATGTTTGCCTATAATAGAAAGGAAAATATGATACCTACGGTAAGCCATAATGGAAGACAAATATGATATTTATGGCCGTAATGGAAGACAAATATCTAGATATTTGGCTATAATAAAAGATCGAATATGATATATATGGTAAAATATAATTCAGTACTAAATATTCTTAATACCCCCCCACAAGCTGAGCGTCAGATTTGAACGAATGTGAAGCTTGGATATGAAAAATTCAAAGAGAGGTTGAGAAACACTTTTTGTGAATTTGTCAGCAATTTTGTTCGAAGGAGACGTCTAATTGGGCGGCATAGTATTTTCTTGACGATCTAAAACTGTAGCGGCAATGGCTCCAACGAGAATATGTCTACCCCACAAAGTAGGAGGAGGAAACCGAGAGGAAGAAGGAGAATATAGAGAGAGGGCTATTGGAAGGGCCTTGGTCAAGTAACAAATTGAACAAAGAAGAGAGAGAATAAAAAATCTCCATAAGAATTCCTACAAATCTAACATTAGAAGATATAGAAATTGCAATTTAAAATAGAATGGGAATGAATCGAAAAAGAGTATGGAAATGGAGAAAGAGGCAGGAGGAAATTGGAAAAATAGAAATTGACGGGTCAAAGAGAAAGTCAATAAAGAAGACACCAACAGGTGATCGATAGAGAGCAAGATTAGAGAAAATTGAACGATCAGCAATCTGGTGTTGAGAAACAATCATTGGTTGTGGGCTATAGAGACGCAAGGCAAAGGCTTCAGAATTAGAGCGATGGCTCTATTATGAGAAAAGGGCAAGAGTGAGGAAGAAGAGGGCAGAAACTTGAGAATGCAAACTCTGTGGTGTATTTGCGACGAAGAAAGGAAGAGAGGGACGGAGATGGAGTGGTGTCTGCGTCTTGTGGACTGGTTTGCTATTGAGAAAATGAGTACGAGTAAGAATATCTCGAACATATTTTGCAATTGGAGTTTGCCCTGGTGACTCCAAAAGAGTAGTAGACAGAGCTAGTTGAGAAGTAGTCAACGCCATAGCAAGTGGTGAAGTTCCAATAGACGGAGAGGAATTGACGAAGACGATGTTGAAGCCCAAAGAGTTGTCCAAATGGATAAAGGAGCCAATTTTGGTGAGGAGGCTGGCTGCGATTTGGTTGGCGAAGAGGCCAGCACGGCGCCCGGATCCCAAAGGTAAATCTCTGCTGAAGGTCAGTACTTGAGATTTCGTATATTTTTTATGAGAAAGCTTATGAGGATCCTGAGGTTAGGGTTTCTATAAAGGATGAAGGACCGATTGGAAAGAAAATGAAAGAGGCTATGTTGGTTAGGGAGAAACCAGTTGTGTTGGAGAAGGTGATGTTGTATGCACAGAGTATGGCGAAGGGTTGACCTGCAAAGGATGATTTAGAGGTCAAAAGGGTGGAGCCGAAGAGTAATCAATCGGCTCCGCCTATGTCCGCCATGGAGACTACCACTACAGCATCAAAGCCAGTAGTTTTGGTGGAGAAGAAGATGGTAGAGAATTTAAAAGCCATTGAAAATAAAGATTCAGGGTTCGTAAACTGAAAGGCTCTTGTACCATGAGAATATTTGTTAAAATCACCACACCTAATTCGTTTAAAAGTTCTATGTTTATTATCATTTTGAGAATCAAATAAATTACAAAGATATGGAAAAATCAACAAATGGATACAAGATATTTGACTATAATAAAGTATCAAATATGATATATAGTCAACTATAATTCAATTCTAACTATCCTTAACTGTAATACCCGAAGAAAGAGAAATAGAAATAGAAAAAAAAAAAAAAAAAAGGAAAAAGTCGAGAGGGGCAAATAGGTAAATTTGCCCCTCCAACCACCTAAGGGGTCCAAACGAAACCCCATCCATAATCCTGCAAAAGAGAGATAGTGAGAGAAAGGGGTAGAGAGAACCTAGAGAGAGGAGAAAGGATGAACCGCCGGAAGACTCACCGAAAACTACCGTCGGAGTCTATTCTGGTGAAGATCATGATGCAAGGAGGTGAAGATCATGATGCAAGGAGGTGAAGATCATGCAGAGAGACTTTCTTGGAAGGGAAAAGAGAATGTGGGTGGCTGGAGTCCTATTTTTCATCAAGAAGTCGGAAAACCCGCAAGGTAAGGATCTTGAACGTTTCCCCAAATCTATGGTTTTCCTTTGCGAATCAAGATCTGAAATCTTGATATATTCATCTAGGAACAACTCTACGCATGATCTGTGAAGAAGTTTGGCCAGACCTCAACCCGAAGGCGGAGATCCGAGAGTCGTCCGAGAACGGTGAGCGAAATTCTGACCTTCTTAACTCGTCTGGTAGTTAATCGAAAATTACGAAAAAAATATGAGGACGTAGCCAGTAACACGATCTAAAACTTTGTCGAAGGAATCATGTCGATCCGATCTACGGATCGAAAGATATGAAAATCGGAAAAGAAGGTTGTGTTTCGATTTTCAGAGGGTGGAGAAGAAAGAAGAAAAAAAAAAAAAAAAAAAAGAAAGGAGTCGGCCGGCGAGCGGCGGACGGCGGCGACAGGCGCCGGACAAGCGTCGACCATCGGCTGGAGCAACGCAGATCCAGCGAGGCGTCGACACGTGTTGCCTGTAAGCCGGGCCGAACTGCGACGCGAGCCGAGCCGACCGGACCGGCCGACTCGCAGCTACGCGGAGGCGGGTGCGCGTGGCAGGCGCACGTGCAGCCTGCGACTGGCGCCTTCCCGCGCGCGTGAGCGCGCGTGGAACGGCCAATTTTGCCCGGTTGCTTTCTATTTGCCCGATTTTTGTCCCGGTTCCAGTTCTAATACTGTTCTTACGTGAATAGGGACCTAATTTAAAGAAATCAGTACTTTTGGACACCTCACGGGCAAAGAAACGCTAGCAAAAAGAGCACGCGTCAACCAGGTAAGTCACCACCCGGTATTTAGGAAGAAATACTTGTAGGGTTCGCTTGGATTGTATGTATGCATGTTAGTAATTTTACCTTAAATTAGCTCTCCATGAATGAAATTAATCAGATGGATTGTTATGATATGTTGGGTGAATTATCTGAGTGTTGCTTGTATGCCTTAAGCTTCCATTGTACGTATGCATGCGCTTAATTTAGGTTGGAATTGTGTATTCCGTGTTCCGGGTGCTCGATGGATGAATTCGCCCCATTGAGCGCGAACTTCGTGTTTTGGGTCTGGATGGAGGCCATCGCCTCGTTGAGCCGGCGTGCCTAGTTTGCATGAATATTAGGATGTTAGAAGACGGTTGCATGCGCACCCCGTTATTTTCTAGTACCCATTTCTATGATAAGCTTAGAGAATTACTGTTAGGAGCGATATGTCGCTCCAGCCAGACTTAATTTTCCCCTAGGAACTTAGCGGTTAACCATGGCAAGAAAGTACCTAGGAGTGTTCATAGATTGCTAGCGTGAGAACGGTATCTATAGCTTCGTGGGAGGACCAAGGGTCTCTGATCAGTCCTTACTGCTCTTAGCCATTTCACATGGGAAATGTGTCCCCACGTCGTACAGCCCATTAGCTGCATGGGAACGGGTTGGGTCGCGCCCCCCCATAGGAGGACTATATGGGCGTAGGGGTATTCAGCACCCCCTAGGTTAGATACCATGTAGTCCTAGATAGCCATGTAGAGGTAGCGCCTCATAGAGAGATACCGACCATATCAGCTTGGCATAAGGAACCTCTAGGTGACTAATGAAAGGACGATGAACTGGTGAAACCCAAGGGGCAAGCCCCAAGAGACTAAGGTTAGAACCCGATGTCCTAGAACTGAGTTTCTGTTAAATTAAGATGCGAAGAGAGCCTACAAGTAGGTGGCTTACTGAGTATAATTTTTATACTCATCCCGTTCTCCTTTATTTTTCTCAGGTGTTCGCTGGCTGCTGGTCGAGGTAGAGGAGCGTTTGAGAGCTGTACAGTCACAGAGGGGGTCGTTCCGGAGCGTCAGTCCCTTTTCGGTCTTTTGGAGTTTTTTGTATTTCATTTTATATTTGCATTTTCTTTTGTAATAATTAACAAACAAAATTTCTCTCTTTTGTTTTAATTCAAAGTATTTTTATCCTTTTACTTTGCATTTCTTTTCTTTTATTTTCTTTTTGTTTGTTTTCGATTTCGTCTTTTTAGTCACGATTCGGTTTTTCGAAGCCTCGAAAATCGGGTCGTGCCATTAACACTACTAACATATAGGTTCCCCTACCACAGTCCCTCTTTACCTTATATAACATATGTCACATATTCATGCTTCGTAAATACATGACCGACTTAATGCACATTCCAGACCATAAACCTTTCCAGATAGACAAGGACCAAAGTTATTTCGAGATTAAAACGCTTTCGAGGACGATTTTTTTTAGATGTATATGATGTAACAACCATAATAATAATAATAATAATAATAATAATAATAATAAAATAAAAAATAAGAAAAAAATTGTAAGGGGTTTTTTACTTTCCATTAACCTCTCACAACTTCTCCCTAAAATACTTCCCCTAAAATACTTCTCCTACCAAGTATGAGTAATTCCTTCCTTAACAAACAAACAGAAAACCAAAAGGTTTAGTTCTCTTAGAAGGAGAGACGTTCTTAAGGAAGTCATTAGTCATATTTTAATCTTCTTTTTATTTTATTGAAAGGTATTAATTTGGTTATAATTATTTAGATCTTTGTTGGAAATTAAATACCATAACAATTAAAGTGTTGGAGGCGCAACCATTTTAGAAAAGAAAAAGTAAGAATCCATTAAAATTGCTAAAAAAAAAACATAAAAAATAAAAAATAAAGAAAAAAATAAAAAATGCTTAAACTGTTTTTAAATTGTTGTAGGAAAATAATATTATAACAAACAATATTGGGATTGTATGTCCTCAACATCATTAAATAATATTGACATATTTTTTTATTTTAAGTTTTACTACCAAACTCAATTTAAAAACACTGAAAATATGGGATTCGATTTTTTCAGAGACAATTAAGTGAATATTCAAAATAGCTGAAGTCTCGACATAATTGAGAATGAATTCGAAGGACAAAAGCAAGCAATTTGGAGATTGATAGAACTTTGGCTAAGACCAACCAAGTTGTCTTACTATCGGCTCGGTTGGAGGACTTGCCTCATTTATGATGACACGTGCCTAGTGGCATTTGCACGTGTCATTTATGCTTTATGTTATGTGATGATATAATGATGTTGTATGATAATGTGACGATGCTATATGATGATGTTGTTATATAATAGTGTGATGTTGTTATATGATGATATGATGATGTATATGATGATATGAGATGATGACATGACGATGATATGATGCATGATAACATGATGATGACATGACTTAATATGATGATATTCCATATTAAGATGATGTGCATGTATTAAATACCATGATGCATTATGACGATGACTTTTCTAAGATACAACACTAATTGATGTTAATGATGATGAACGTATGAAGGCCAATGCATGCATGTTACCTATGGTGATGTATGAATAATGTATAGGGTTGTGTCATAAGAATGATTTAAAGATGAAAATCATAGGGACCTCATGTATATTGTGTGTTCACCGACGCGTACACTATGTTGACGATGATAACGATCATGCCTTGCATGATACTCGGGGGGGTGTGCTAACCTCTAGACGTCCGACTACGGACAATAGCCCAACTCTGATGGTTCCAGGGGGTGCAAGCTACCTGTGGATTAACACTCGCACGTGTGGATCATGTGTAGGGAAGTACTACACATCCAATTCTGTCTGGACTGGAGGCCACCTCCATGATGATTTTAACAATAGGTCCCCAATCATAGTAGCATGTGTTTGCATTCTTTGACCCCAATAGTGGGGTCACTTACGAAGTATTTCTTAAAATACCCCAAGTCGTGTGCTACTTCTATTTCAGGTAAATGCAAGACACCCTTATACGGTTGTTGAGGGCATAGCAAGTAAAGACCGTGACACATGCACAGGACAATGGTATTTCATTTTTTAGACTTTAGATTAGTATAAGGTATTTTTAATTTTAATGTTTTATTTAATTTTGTTATGTTGTTTTAAATTTCAAACATGTAAGTCAATGGAAGTGTTTTATGATGAAGTTTTAAATGTTTATTCTCGCACAAGAGAATATGTTACATTGATGGTAGTGACTTTAGGCTAATAGAAATCTAGGGTCATTACACTTTAGGCATGTATTTCAACGGTCGATTCTTACAAAATATAAAACCACGTCTATTTGATTCGAAAGCGTTTGACCGGTGAATTTGCACAAGAGCAATTTTGACTTCCTCAGCCTTGAAAGGTTGCTATATTTCATAACTTACTAACAAATATTATATAAATCTACGTCTCAAGTTAAAATGATTTTTATTAGGCATAAATTGACCAATAAAAATATAATACATGTGCTATTTAAAAAAACAAAAATAATAAAATATTCTTATGTTGGGTAGGATACAATTATATACCCATTAATTTATTTTATTTTTATTTAATTTTATAATTATTTTTAATTCTCGAGAAACATAAATTTATTTTATTTTTTTTAATTTCATAATAATTTTATTTTATTTTATTTCATAATTTTATTTTATGAGTCTTTTTTATTCTGGAGAAACATAAATTTATTTTATTTTTATTTAAGATCATCTATATTCTACACCAGAAATCTAAGACTCAACTACTTGCCAATATTCTTTAGAGCGAAGAAATTTCTCCATTAACATGCTCTAATGATCGTAGTGACCAACAAATTTTGAATTACTGGTTGAACAAAGTTGCCTTCGGTAGTCATCTTTGGCTGCAGCTGGAAGAGACCAGGCGCTCTGATGCTAAATGATAAATTTAATGTAGCATTAGAAGATAAGTTTGCAAAGAAATGAAATTCAGTCCTTTATTAGGTGAAAAAAACACTATATTTATGAGGCCTACAATGATTGATAGAAGAGAAAAACAAAATCCTCACCCAAAACAGAATATCATGCAAAAGATGGGCAAAAGACCACAGTAATGACCAGATATTCATAATTACTAAAACCTAAAAATAGCAACTAAAACTTTTAGAATAAACTAATATGGCTTGTACTTTTAACTCTCCAGTGATGAGGACGAACGAGTGTGCCGTTTTATAACTTAGGGCATCTCTGACTACGTTTGCCTTTCCAGGGTGGTACTGGATATTTATATCGTAGTCCTCATTAATTCCAACCAACGAAATTTTTTTTGGGTGAAGAAGTATTTTAGGCTATTGGTGGTCCGTGTAAATTTGGGTCTTTTCTCCATACAGGGAGTGTCACCATATCTATATTGCGAATACTACTGCGGCCGATTCTAGGTTGTGCGTAGGATAGTTTTTCTCATATTCTTTCAATTGGCGTGATGCATAAGCAACAACCTTACAATGTTGCATCAACACGCACCCTAATCTTTTTTTAGATGCATCGTTGTAGATTACGTATCCCTTCGAGCTTTATGATCACATGAGCATTGGAGTTGACACTAGTCTTTATTTTAGGTCTTGGAAGCTGGCCTCATATGCGTCATTGCATATAAAAGGTATGTCCTTCCTTGTAAAATGTGTAAGAGGCGAGGCTATTCTAGTGAAGTCTCGGACAAATTTTCGATAGTAGCCTGCTAACCCCAGGAAGCTTCATACCTCTGTAACCGTAGTTGGATGTTCCCATTTAGTGACGACTTCTATCATAGTGGAGTCACTTAAATCCCATTTTTAGACACTACGTGTTCTAAGATTGGGACTTTTCGTAGCCAAAATGCACATTTGGAAAATTTGGCGTACAACTTGTTCCACCTTAAGATAGTTAAGACTTTTCGGAGGTGTTCCTAGTGTTCTTGATCCGTTTTCAAGTATATTAGAATGTTGTTTATAAACATCATAACAAACATGTTTAGACATTCCTTGAATACATGGTTTATTAATTTCATGAACACGACTGGTGCGTTGGTGAGGCCAAATTACATCACTACAAACTCGTAGTGGCCATATCTTGTTCAAAGGTTGTTTTCGATACATCTCATTCCTTAATCTTAATCTGATGATAGCTTGATCGAAGGTCTATCTTGGAAAATATTGTCGCCTCTCGGAGCTAGTAGAATAAATCTTCGATGCGAGGGAGTGGGTAGTTGTTCTTTATTGTTCTCTTGTTTTACTTCCTATAGTTAATACATAGGCGCTTGTTCTCTTGTTTTACTCCCTATAGTTAATACATAGGCGCATGGACATGTCTTTCTTTTTCACAAGCAACACCAGCACACACCAACAAGATAAACTAGGTCGAATTAAACCCTTTTATAGTAGCTCTTGTAGTTGTAAATTTAGTTCCTTTAATTTCGTTGGAGCCATGTGGTATAGTGCTTTAGAGATAGGTCTAGTTCCTGGTTTGAGTTCTATCCGAAGTCTACAGCTCGTGAAGGAGAAACTCCTGGTAAATCCTCTAGGAAGACACTTGAGAATTCGTTTACTATGGATGTCGTATCCATTGTTTTCTCTTTTCCTTTTACGTCCACTGCGCATGTTAGTATAGCCCATCATCCTTGTTGTACCAAGCGTTTGGCTTTCATCATCGACACTATCTTTGGGGTGACTCTCGTGCAGGTTCCTTTCAACTTAAAGTTTGGTCTAGTTGGTGGCGAAAAAACCACTTTCTTCTTGTGGTAATCTATACTTGCATAGTTCTCCGCTAACCAAAATATTCCTAATATGACATCAAAATCTGTCATACTCACTACTTTCAAGTCTACGCTTATGATTTGTCCAGCCATTATTACTTGTCCGTCTTTTATCCTATTCTCAGTAACTAGATCTACTCCCACTAGGGTACTAACATATAATACATGCAATAAGGGTTCTACTGTGAATTCTCTTTGACTAACAAAAGGCATGGATATAAAGGAATGCGTAGAACTAGAATCAAATAACGTTAATATGTAGTGACTTAGTATAGATAGCGTACCTGTCACCATGGTGTCAAATGTTCCAGCATCCCCACTGGTGGATGCATACTCCTTTGCTTGCAAGCGGGTTGGCACAGTTCGCTCGCCACTTCCTAAACCTCTAGGTGGTTCTATTGGACTCTTGGTACCCTTCCCAATATAGTATTTGGTCGTTTGATGTTCACGACCACATCTGAGCATATCCTTGAGCCAGCCATACATTTACCTCAGTGTTGTTTTCCGCATTAGTGGCATCGAAGCTTCTCATGTTTCTGACCCCTCTCTTTATTCCTGGCATCTGTGTAAATGTTGGGCAGGACACCTATCAGCGTATAAAGGCCTTCGCGTTGATGGTCGATAGTCTGTCCCTCTAGGCTCATATGATCGCTTCCTTCCGATAATGACCGCTGGTTCTCGATGTCTTTCCTCTTGAGACTTTTTCAGGGATTTTTGCCATTCTTAGTGCCTCCTCATACATCTTTGGGTTTATGGCTTCCACCATGTGGCAGACCTACAAGGCTAGGCCCAAAAAAAAAAAAAAAAATTATATGTCATCTTTTGTTCATTATCCATCAATGTCGGTGTAAACCTTTTTAATCTCATAAGTTCTCTGTCATATTTGTCCACTGAGTGTCCACCCTGAGTCAGATTGATGAATTTCTACTGTTTCTTAAGACACACCGCTTTGGGATAATACTTCTTTAGGAAAGCCTCCTTAAATTGATCTCACGCCATGATTCCCCCTCTTGGATTAATATTATCCTTATTGTCCGTCCACCATACTTACGCGTTCTTTTGCAGCATAAATGACGCACCAGGTACCTTCTGGTTGTTCAGACATTCCATTGACATAAATATGATTTCCATGGACGAAATCCACATCTAAACTTCTGTTGGATCTCTCGTAGTACTAGTGAATGGGTGCGAATCATACCGCTTGAAGTCTCGTAGCCAGTTCGCTACTCTAGTAGATTGCAAGTGTTGGATTGTTGGGTGATCATTATGGCATGCATCATGACCTAAAACGACTCCCGCATCAAACTAGTAATAGAGTCTATTCCAGTCACTGGTGCTGCTAGAGGTGGTGCAGCTTGTGGCGGTACAACTTGAGGCAATGCAGCTGCATCCTTCCTAGTTACTAATCCTTCTCGAGGTGAGCTCTCTTTAGCCTCACCTCTTCCTCTACATCTAATAGGGGGTCCTCCCCTTCCTTTTCTTCATCTTCCACATCCTCTAGGTGACATGGTTCTAAAAACCAAGATAATTCTATTTAAGTCTATCATTTACTAACAATACAATATCATAGTACACATAAAAAATTCATACAACATTGCAAGCATATAATAGCGAAATTAAATCAAGCATCATGCTGCAATATATAATATAATTAAAGCTCGTCAATTTTCATGCTACATAACATTTAAAACATAGAGCCAATCACAATAAATATCATCATGACATTTTCCTTTTTTAATCTCATGCATTGTGTATATAATGGTGACAGAGCATCAATGATTGAACCATGGAACACATCAAGTCTACAAGATCTACGTTGTAGGCTAGTCTAGGTGTGTGAACTGCCTGGGATCTAGCTCGCACGTGTGAGTTGTGTGTAGGGAAGTACTACACATCCATTGTTGTCTAAATTGGAGGACACCCCATGACCGTTTTAACGATAGGTCCTAGATGATTAGTTAGACATGTTTGCATTCTTTGACCCCATCAGTGGGGTCACTTACTTAGTATTTCTTAAAATACTCGAGTCATGTGCTATTTCTACTTTAGGTAAAGGCAAGACACCCATGTACCGTTGACGACGACATTGCAATCAGAGACCATGCCACATGCATAGGATAGTAATATTTTCTTTTCTTAGACTTTGACTAGTATAGGATGTTTTTCATTAGAATTTTTACTTGCTTTATTTATTATTGTTCTTATCTAGTTTTAAATATGTTTTCAA
Source organism: Cucurbita pepo subsp. pepo (assembly GCF_057944985.1). Lineage (NCBI taxonomy): Eukaryota > Viridiplantae > Streptophyta > Magnoliopsida > Cucurbitales > Cucurbitaceae > Cucurbita > Cucurbita pepo. Next base: position 8,912,282 of record NC_141806.1, on the reverse strand, counting down.
ACTCGTAAGTCCATGACGGTGTTTTAAGTTGAAGTAATGTTTTAAGATAAAGATTATGTTTCACGATGATGTTTTAAATGTTTCTTCCACACAAGAGCATAGACTATGATGATGGTAGTGACTTTAGGTTAGTAAAAATCTAGGGCTATTACATGTGATGTGCTGATGATGTGATTTATGTTATGGTGTAATACGTTCGGCGATGTAATACATGATGAGACATGCATTATGATATGATGTGATATGTCTATGATATGATATTTCTATGATATAATATGTTGAAGGACATGTTATGTGCATGGTACGACATAATATGATGTATGATAGGAATGATACGGTATTCAACCCCGATACATGTCTTAAAGACAATGTTGAAAAATGATATGATATGAAGGAAAATGGAAGGAGTTTTTTAGATGCATCAGGGAATGTCTCCTTTTACGATGGTACAAATGCGTACGTCATGAGACAAGAAAATGATCATTATTTCTAACATAATGTTGCGATGATCATGATCATGCCTCGCAAGACACTCGGGATTTGCTGACCTCCGGACGTCTGGCTATGGACAACCAGCTCGACTATGATGGGTCTAGGGGGCGTGCGAACCGCCTGAAGACTCACACTTGCACGCACATCCAATTTTATCCAGACTGGAAGCTACCCCTACGATGGTTTTAATGATAGGTCCCTAAGCATGAGTTGCATGTGTTTGCATTCCGTGACCCTAATAGTGGAGTCACTTATTGAGTATTTCCTAAAATACTCAAGTCGTGTGCCACTTCTATTACAGGTAAAGACAAGACACCCCTGTAGAGCTGACGACGACATCACAAGTAAAGACCATGACACATGCATAGGATAACGGTATTTCATTTCTTAGACTTTAGGTTAGTACACGGTGTTTTTACTTTTAATGTTTATTTTTTCTATTCAATATGTGGTTATGTTGTTTTAAATATATTTTCAAACACGCAAGTCCATGACAGTGTTTTATGATAAAGTTTTAAAGATTTATTTCCGCATAAGAGAGTAAATTGTGATGACGATAGCGACTTTAGGTTAGTAGACATCTAGGGTTGTTACAGTTGGTATCAGAATTCTAGGTTATAGATTCTGTAGACTAGCGTACGAGATAGGCTTGACATGTTCCATGGTCCCACATCTTATGCCCCCCGATCATCATCACATATGTCATGGATAAGATAAGAAAAGGAAATGTTGTTGATTTCATATGTTGTTACTGCTTGGTCATTATCAACTATAACTCCTAATTAAATTTTGACACCATTGACTGTATTATTGTTGACTTAGTTATATGTTTATTTTAATACAGAATTGGTATGATTTACCCAGCATGGAATATGAATGTTAATTAATATATTGATAGTGTTTAGATTAGTAAGGTTTGTACCATAATGGAGCTAGAGTTTAGTATTTTATGTCAGATGTCTTGAACATAGTTAAAATACGCAGTGTTATGACCATAGAGATGGGAAAAATGTATCAACATATACTGACGATTAAATAGATTCAAAAGAAAACGAACAAAAAAATTTGATAGATGACAGCATCTTATAGTCTGCTACAGATATTAAAAGTGGTAGTGTCGAAAGGAAATTTCGTCACTATGAAGTATGTAAATATGAAATTTAAGTATGGGTGAAAAAAAAAAAAAAAAAAGCTAACACAGTAAAAGTTGAAACATTGTATACCTAAACTCATTTATGAATGACAGAAATGACTTTAATGTGAGCTAAGTTCAGGAAGTTGTGAGATGTAGAAAACCACCCTGCCTAACACTAATTGAAAATTTTTAAAGTTACAATGGAGCCACATTGTGGATGAGATATTATGATCATGGTCAAAGTTTTATAAATATTTATAAACATGGATTGGAGTTTGAGATTTTTAAGATATCTTAAATTTAGGAATGATTTAAGAGTGATTTGGGAGGAGTCACAATGATTTAAGAGTGATTTGGTTGTGTTGCCTTTTCATATAACGAACGAAAAAATGTTAAAATGAGACCTTGAAGACGTATGGACAAAAAAGTGCATCATTGGACCTTTAGCTAGGCTTAAAAAAAATTGACTTGGAGGACAATGTAATGAAGGAAACTGATTAAACTATTGATCTTGTTGTCCGAAGAAAGCAAGTAATCTAGAAAAAAGTGAGAAAATTGAAATTGAAGTAAGTATTTAAGTTCTCCAACATTAATGTCCACATGAATGTTGATTTCAATGCGCCTAAACCACAATCATACTAAATGGATTTTATTTTTCATGAAATTTTAGGAGAAGACTCAATATGATATGATAAGGTTATGTATGAAATTTGATAATAATTAGATTATGATAAAAGGCTAAACCCAGGGTAGGTGTAAAATGACTAAAATTCCCCTATAATTATATATAGCTGGCTTAGGAGTAAAGTGACCCCTAAATGACATTTAATTGAATGAGACTTATGTTACATGGCCATTAAAATATGTTGAGGATTTAAACCAAGATTTGCAGTGGTAAATAACCAAAATATCCCTATAAGAATTCTAAGATGTTTTCAAGATCTTAAATACTCAAAATACTACGAAAATTTATGAGACTCGTTTACAATATAAGGGTAAGTATGAAAGATTTTAAGGAGATTATAACAACTTAGGGATATGAGCTAAGAGAGAAAGTATGTAACTACCCCTCAAGACACTTGATAAGAAATCAAGGTTTTTATGAGTACCAAGTGACAAGATACATAGGAAAGATTTATGCATGTAGAAAAATATTTATGACTCATATGGATTAGGGTGTACTTGTTAAGAATTTTTCCTTAGTTGTATTTCAAGACTTAACAAAAAAACTCTTGAACGAGAACCCGAGATATTTTAAAGACCTCCCGATGAGTAGTGCAATATGGTCTTACGACAATGACTACGTCGTAGGAAACGTATGAACACCTAGGTGTAGGTACTTAAACTATGTCACAAGGAACCCGTGAATCCTTGGACATAGGTATGTAAATTGTATTGCACTGAACACATGAAGCTTTGGATGCAAATATTAAGACTATGTCACGGGAAATGCATGAAGCCTCGTGCATTTATTTATTAAATATAAGGAACAAATTAAGGTAACAAAAGTCAAGAGATAGGAGTTGAAGAAAGTTCTCTTAAGTATACGAGTTGAAGAAGGATAATGTTTCAAAGATTTTCTTTTAAGTTTCAATGTGGTAGTTATGAGTGACTGTGAGGTCTTTTAACTCATTAATACCCACAACTTGTATAATTTAATGAACTAGATCTTCGAGAAGGTTCTTAAACTAGTTTGTAATGGTCTAAATAAATTCTAAAGGGAGTAATCGGACAAACTCTTAATTGAACTTAAAGTTCTATATAGTGAGCGTTACATAAATTTTAATTTGTATCCTTCAAATTTTTCTTTTAACTAAATTAAAGTCTTAATTAATCAATTTTCATTAGTTAACTATATATTTAGAGTTGCACTTTTATGGATGGTAGAACAAGTTGTGTCAATTGATATAATCATTACAAAAAAGTCAATCATTCACAATTTTTTCGTAATTACAGCTGGGTCAAAAGTTCGTTATACCCCTTAATTATATCTTTCACCTTTAAGTATCACTGATTCTCTAATGAACCATTTGTTAATGATTCAATCATAAACTAAGTCCCTCTCGAGCCAGTAAGAGGGGTGGGCCTCATTGTTCAAATCTCAAAATCAACACTAAAGGAAACTACTCATCTACTTACATATATGAGAATGGGTGAAAGTCATCTCATGAAATTATGTTCCCATCTCCCATTTGGTCAAGTACTGAGAATGGAAGGCATAATGATTAGGTTACGAAAGTCATTCTCATCCATACAAATAAAAGAATAACCTTCATAGACAAGAGTTCGTAACTCACTAAGAATTAAAATCAAGTCGCATATGATCATCTGTGAAATATTAATCTTCGCAATTAATGAATTTATAAATAGAGATTAAATATTTCGTGATTCAGTTTTATACAAACTAATTGTATAGGATTATCTCACTCACATGTCTTTGTTCCCTTCACTTTGAAAGGTTGACCTATTTCTTAACATACCAAACAAGGTTATATAAATATACATGTCAAGTTAAAATGATTTTTATTAGGCATAACTAGTTTAAAATGTCAAGTTAATAATCCTATGGTATTGCTCGAACTAGAAAACTTTAATATGTTAGACTAACATGATAAACTAACTACACCACAACATTATGATATACTAATTTATAAATACAAATTTATTCTATATTATGATATAATGTTATAAAACACATGCCGGAGTAAAAAGAAAAAAGAAAAAAGAAAAAAGAAAGATAAAATTAGAATTTCAAATCCCTATATATTTTTCTTTTCTAGAATTGATTGAATAGTATTTATATCTTTGAGGGCGTTGATTATTATATTTAGCAATACATCAAGCTCTTTAATCTTAATATTTGCTACTAAAAAGTTGACTACCGACAAATATACAACTCAGAAAAATAATGTTTGGACCCTTTCAATAGAAGCAAATTAGATAATGGTTAGTTTTAATGGACCATATGGTGGGAGTTAAAACCACTTAAAACTGGTGTTTAGACACGGAAAGACACTATAGATTTGAGAGTTCTTTATTGAAAAGAGGATAATCGAGAGTTACTATAGATTTGGGAGTTCTTTATTGAAAAGAGGATAATCGAGAGTTAATAACATATACTAACATGAATATTCACTATACTATGCAATCATTTTTAAAATTTATGCATATACTTTAATATAAATATATATTTTTATACTTCTACGTTTGAATTCCCACCTATCATACTATGATAGAAAGTATGGAGACCTGATCAATAACTGTGTGTTCACGTGCATTGAGATACTTCTCCATTATAGTGAGTACGGACACGTACACCATGATACTGATTGTGACCATCATGTTCGCCATAATGCTACGACGACTGCTATTCCCTTTAGGTGTCCAGCAATATCCCATCAGTGAGTGCTAGCCATCCAGCAGGCCTAGGAGGCGTACGAGCCCATCTGGTGGATTCACGTTCGCACGTGTGGGCCATGTGTAAAGAAGTATTACACATGATGTTTTAAATGATAGGTCCCACCATGTTGTATGTGACTCCATTTCATAACCCCGATTTCAGAACCATGGAACTTGTGCTGGTTTAAATTGCATTTTATTTATTTTGTAGTCCTTAAGTTAGATTAGGGCATCATTTTAATCCTTTTTTGTTTTATCCAAATTTCATGTAGTTTATTTTTAGTTGTTTTGTTTTAAGGTTTTATTATGTATGTTTAAGTCCATGAGATCGTGTGTTATGAATTATTTAAATGAAAGTTTTCACAAAAGAAGGTCATTCATATCGTAGCGACTCTATTTCAATAGAAAAATAGGGTCATTGCAATTGGTATCAGAGCCCTAGGTTACAGATTTTGTTGACTAGCATACGAGGTAGTTTTAGTACGTTCCATGGTCCCACCACTGATGCTCCGTCGCCATCAAGTATGTCATACGTAAAATAATAAAAAAGATATTGAATGTTATTGTCAAGTGTGCTATTGTTGACTGAGTCGTGTGTTTATCATGATATAGTGTACGACATATTTTTTGTACCGAGAGATCCTCACTTAAGAGTAACTACGTGTTGATTATAGATCATGTCACCTAGAGGACGTGGAAGAGGGCATAGGGGAAGAAGATGACCCCCTGTCAGAGGATGGGGTAGAGGTAGAGGGAGTCCACCTCGTGAAGGATCAGTAACTCAAACTGACACAGCAGTGCCACCCCCAGTGGCACCGACGGCTAGAATGGACCCCATGACTACCATGATGTGGGAATCATTCTAGGTTGGGATGCAAATGGTGGTGCCCACCCAGCAAACCAACAGTACGCAGTCATTGCAAGAAGCGCTAATGCAGGATTTCAAGGGGTAGATCCTCGTACCTTTAATGGTGCCTCACGAGACCCAGCAAAGACACAATTGTGGCAATCATCAATTAAGACAATCTTCTTATTAATGAAGTGTTTGGATGATCAAAAGGTGACATGTGCATCATTTATGTTGAAAACTGATGCGGAGTTATGGTTGGGGTATAATCCCGAGATTCTCAGCCAAGAATGGAAGTGTGATACAATAAATATATTTTTCGCTTTTATGTTTAATATAGTTAATACATTAAATATTAATGTGAACCGAAGATTATTATTATTATTATTATTTAGTCTATTTATATTTAGTATATCTAATATATTCCATAAACACTTTAAACTAAATATATTTTTCTCTATTTGTATTTAATATATTAAATATTTATTTGAACCCTCTAAATTAGATCTATTTTCTTGGCTATATTTAATATATCTAATATACTAAAATTTAATTTTTCTTTTAACTAAATGGAACCTTTTAGTGTTATGAGTTAGCAAAGAGACCTTATGAACATATTATTATAAGATTCATTGACCCAAAATTAAATAATTAAACTCTTTAATTAATAAATTTTTATTGTTAACTATAGGTCAATCAACTATATATTTAGAGTTGCGGTTTTATGCACGGTAGAAGAAGTTGTGTTAATTGATATAATCATTACAAACAAGTCAATCATTGCACTTCATACATTCCAAGCGGCATAGTCTCAATACCTACACTCAAGGCTTCATACGTTCAAAGCTACGTAGTCTAAATGATGAACATGCTATATCGTGGGAGGTCTTATGAGTTTCTTGAGTTTCTTAGTTTAAGGACCTTGGTCCCTTATTCTTGAGTGGTACCTAATGTTTTTCTTACCTTGGTAGTTGTAGAGCTTGTATAGTATTTTTCTTGGTTCTCAGTCTTCAACATTATGTAAATTCTAAGGAATGTACTAATTTTTTTTTATAGTATATCCTATAGAACCAATTAGTTCATTTAGTCTTGTGGATCAATGTCACTAGCCTTCTCCGCATCATTTAGCCCGTCCGACGGATTTCTTGAGTGTTCGCATTTATTTATGGCATGAAACAACTCGAAGCATGAGTCTAGCTTATTGATACGTTCTCGAAATGCCCCCTTGAATCCATTTGATTTCTTTTTTACCAACAAAAACACGTGCTTGAAAATAAATATAGTTGTTGCGAATAAAAATGAAATAATGAGATTATGGATTTCTCTTATTTCTATGATTTAGTTGGTTGCTTGTATCTTATTTAAACGTCATGAACATTAATGAAATTTGGACTTTCGATCCCAGTTATGTTTCTCATTCTTAGCATGGTATCAAAGCTTCTCATTTTTAACAACTTGAAATCTTGAAAATATCTTTATGACCCTACGAATAGGCTTTGTAAGAAGTAGGAAGTCACTTAGAGGGGTTTAGACCTTGAAATACCTTAAAAGGTCATGGGGGCATTTTGGTCATTTAACCACCTCTGAAAATGTTCCAATTCCTTTTAGACTTTAGTATGTCATCAATCACTAAAAAAAAAAAAAAAAAAAAAAAATTATAGGGTCTACTACAAAGTTTCATAGCATTTAGTAAGTTGCCTTGGGAGCATTATGGTCATTTTATACCGTTATTTGGTTTACTACTCAACTTTGTGTAATGACTATCAAATTGCATATATAATCTTAACATACCCTAGTATGCTCATAATTAAAAGTTCATGGGCAGCAAAATTCATTTAGTGGGTTATTTTGATGTTACTTAAATCTCAAGAAATTTGATCCGTTTAGGATCTTAACTCATGGTTCTTAATATTTTTCTTTCATATATCTTTAATTCATACTTGGTTTAATGTTTATATAAAAATTCAAGCAATTCCTACAAGTATTTCTTAAGAAAATTCTGATGGTTACTTACCTCGTAGTTGACGTACGGGACCTCTGTTCTCGAGAAATTGGTATCCCAATTGCTTCAAATTTTCTTTGACACAATCCTTGGGGTGTCAAGTTTCTATAACCATAAATTTTTCATGACAACTTGAATAGAAGAGGATTAAAATTAAGAAAAATTGAGGGAGGGTCACGGTTCGGTTTGACATGGGGGGTTCAACTGAACTGGCCACGTCATCATCCTCTTCCTCTGTAAAGAGGAAGACGCGCATGTCCAATAGCGCTGCCATTTTAAAATGCCTCTCACCTGCTGTAATCATGACATTGCTCTCCTTGATTTCTTCATGAAACTTAAAATGGAGTTACAAGGAAGAGCTTGGGATTGACTTCATACCTTCTCGTGAATTGTAGCCTAAGATATTTGCCTCCAAAGTTGGTTGGAAAACTAATACTTCCCTGTAGTTAAATGAATTAGTTTGAACGAACGTCTTTAAGTGTGTGGCATTAATGTTTATAAATTCTTCTCAATCTACAGCTCACCCAAAAAAGGAGAGAATTGACTTGTTGGGCAACTCGATCTAGGAAGTTTTAGCTCTAGATTTCTCTCCTATCTCTCTTCCCTCCTCTTTAGATGGAAGAATAGAAGAATGAAGAAAATAGGGGAAGAGAGAAGATATGATCCAAAATTTTGAGTCACATTCTTACCCTATATTCTATCCATTTCAATTTTGTATGAACATTTTCTAACTCCACAAATTTTTCTTACCATTCTATCTTTTTTAAACTTTTTTGATTGATGACGTTATTATTTTTACAAAACGCGTACGCTATGAATATGAAGTTGATGATCATCATCATGCCTCGCATAACACTCGAGATTTGCTAACCTACGAACGTCTGGCTATGGACAATTAACTCGACTATGGTTGGTCCAGGGGGCGTGCGAACCGTCTGAAGACTCTCGCTTGCACGCACATCTAATTTTGTCGGAACTAGAGGCCACCCCTATGATGGTTTTAACGGTAGGTTCTTAAGTATGTGTTGCATGTGTTTGCATTTCGTGACCCTAATAGTGGTGAGTATCGTTAGATCGACATAGGACACAACCTTAAGAGCATGAAAATGATATTAATATAAATATCCATGAGTATGTGTTACCTAGAGTAACAAAGAGATGAGACTAGAGGGGTGTGTCAGAAAAGACATTATGATGGATTTAGAGGAACCTCATGCATGTTCTAAGTTCATAAGCATAGGGATACATCCCCTAGAGATGATGAGCGCGAACGCACACAATATGATGATGAGTGCGAATGCGCACAGATGAGGGTGTTCATGAAGCGCATGACACTGTGGGGTTACGCTAACCTCAAAACATCACTACAGATTAGCTTGACCAGAGGGTCCAGGGGGTGTGTGAGCGCCCTAGAGATTCACAATCGCACATGTGAATTGTGTGTAGGAAAGTACTACACATCCAATTTGTCCGAGACTGGAGGCCACCCCTATGATGTTAGAGATAGGTCTCTAAATCATGATTGCATGTGTTTGCATTTGCATGACCCCCTATAGTTGGGCCACTTACTGAGTATTCTTCGAAATACTCTGGTCGTGTGCCATATCATTTTTTAGGTAAAGGCAAGGCGCACTTGTATGGAGTACGGCGACATCGCAAGCAGAGACTGTGGCACGTGCATGTGGTAGATTCATATTTAAATTTCTAGGTTTAGGTTAGAATAGGTTGTTATGCATTTCATTGTTTTAAATAACTTCGTATTGCTCTTATTTTCTCTAAATTTCAGTATTTTATATTTAAATACGTAAGACCATGACTGTGTTTCCAGATAAGATGTTGTTTTAAGCGTTTTTCAAAGTTTACGTTATAAATGATGTTCATGTAAGAGTTATATTTCCACATTATAGAGGAGCATGAGACGTTAGTAGCGACACTAAGTATGTAAAAATTTAGGGTTGTTACAGTTGATATCAAAGCTCTAGGTTTTAGATTCTGTAGACTAGCCTACGATGTCGGCTTGACACATTCCATGGTCCCATCAGGTACGTCTTGCATAAGATAAGAAAAGAGAAACATTTTCGAACTCGCATGCATTTTTCTAGTGATATTACTGAAATTGTTGTGATATTTCATGTATTTATTATAGAGTATGATGTGATTTGTTGTATGTTGAGTGATTTTGTTTGCAATATAATGTGACTTTAGTATATGTATTTTTAATAATATATATGCATAGTGATGAACCTTAGACTTAAGAAATGCTATCTTTGTTTCTTGAACCATGCTGCCTAGACCACGCAAAAGAGTAAGACAATGAAGGGGACGATGTCCTATTAGAGGTAGAGGAGGAGGTGAGGCTGAAGAGAGTTAACCTCAAGAAGGATCACATATGGGGTTTGAATTAGAACCCTTATTGCATGAAATGTCTGTAAGCACCCCTTTGGGGGTAAACTTAGTAGCTAGGGATAGAGTAAAGAATGACCAAGTAATCATAGGGAACCAAACTCTAAGTGTTGACCTGATGGTAGTAAACATGATGGACTTCGACGTCATACTAGGCATGGATTAGCTAGCCGAAAACCATGCTAGTCCTAAGAACTCAAGACGTCATGGAACACGAGCTAGGAATTGAGCCTATTTCCAAAGCACCCTATCACATGGTGCTAACAGAGTTGAAGGAACTCAAGACGTATTTACAAGACTTACTGAATAAAGGGTTCATTCGACCTAGCGTATCCCCTTACAGTGCATCAGTGTTGTTTGTTAAGAAGAAAGATGGATCGATGCGTCGATGCATCGATTACAGAGAGCTAAATAAGAGAACCATAAAGAACAAATACCCTCTGCCTAGAATGGAAGACTTATTCGATCAACTCAGAGAGGCAACAATATTTTCTAAGATAAATCTGCGGTCAGGTTACCATTAAATAAAGATTAAAGAAAAAGACATACCAAAGATAGCATTTAGGACAAGGTACGATCACTATGAGTTCGTAGTGATGTCATTTGGCCTCATCAATGCTCCAACTGTGTTAATAATGTTAATGAACCGAGGGTTCAAGGACTGTCTGGACACTTTTGTGATCGTGCTCATTGATGACATCCTAGTGTACTCAAAAACAGACTTGGAACACTAGGAACACTTCTGAAAAGTCCTAGCCATCCTAAGAGAGAACAAGTTATACGCAAAGTTCTCAAAGTGTGAATATTGGTTACGACAAGTCTTTTTCCTCGGACAAGTGGTGACAAAGGATGGAGTATCCATAGATCCCACTCAGGTCGAAGCAGTCACAAAGTGGGAACGCCCAACTATGATAACATCAGTACGGAGTTTCTTAGGACTAGTGGGAACGCCCAACTATGATAACATCAGTACGGAGTTTCTTAGGACTAGCAGGATACTATCGATGGTTTGTGCAGGACTTCACTAGGATAGTCTCACCTTTGACACAGTTAACGAGAAAAGGAGTATCATTTATATAAAATGATGCTTGTGAGGCAAGCTTCCAGAACCTAAAAGAGAGATTGGTAACAGCCCAGATACTCACAGTACCTGAAAGCACAAAAGGGTACGTAATCTATAGTGACGCGTCCAAGAAGGGACTAGGATGTGTGTTAATGCAACATGTAAGGTTGTTGCATACTCGTCCCATCAACTAAAAGAATACGAAAAGAATTACCCTACCCACGACCTAGAATTGGCCGTTGTAGTGTTCGTACTAAGAATTTGGCGACACTTCTTGTATGGAGAGAAAACGCAAAGTTTTACCAACCACAAGAGTTTAAAATATTTCTTCACATAGAAAGAGTTAAATATGAGGCAGAGAAGGTGACTAGAATTGGTGAAGGACTACGATGTAGATATCTAGTACCACCCTGGAAAAGCAAACGTGGTCGCAGACGCTTTGAGTAGAAAGATGGCCTACTCGTCGGCCCTCGTTACAAGGGAAGTAAGGGTACAAAGAGAATTTGAGCAAGCCAGCATAGCTATAGCGACAAAGGGAATCATAGCATAGTTGGCAACACTCACAGTGCAACCTACGCTTAGTCAGAGAATTATTATCTCCCAATGAGAGGATCCTAACGTACAGAAAGTCCTAGGCCAGCTAGACAAAAGTCCAATACACGGATTCTCAAAGTCCTCAGATGAAGGACTATTGTATCAGGGACGCTTATTTGTCCTGGCAATAAAGGAGTTAAGGAAAGAGATACTGACAGAAGCTCACAACTTGCCATTTGCCATGCACCCAAGAAGTACTAAGATGTACCAAGATTTAAACAACATTTTTGGTGGAAGAGCATGAAGAGGGACGTGACGAAGTTTATGAGCAAGTGCTTAGTTTTTCAACAAGTAAAAGCTCCTAGACAAAAGACAGCAAGGATGTTATAGCCCTTAAGTATACCAGAGTGGAAGTGGGAAAACATAGAAATGGACTTCATAGTAGGATTACCCAAAACGCTTAAAGGCTATACAACGATCTGGGTAATTATTGATAGGTTGACCAAGTGAGCACACTTCTTACCTGGGAAAGGCAAATATATAGTTGATAACTAGGCACAACTGTATGTGAAGAAATAGTAAGACCTCATGGAGTTCTAGAGTCTATAGTGTCGAATCGAGATCCACACTTTACCTCAGCATTTTGGCTCGGACTTCAAAAAGCATTGGGTACTCAACTCGACTTTGGCACCTCCTTCCACCCCCAAACAGATGTTCAAACTGAGTGCCAAAACTTAGAGGACATTCTATGTTCTTGCATATTAGACGTTAAGGGAAGTTGCGCTTTCAAGCCACTATTTGAATGACACCATTCGAGACCCTTTATGGAAAACGGTGCAGGTCCCCGCTATGTTGGGATGAGGTATGTGAGAGAAAGCTAGTAGGACCTGAGCTAGTCCTAGTCGCCAATGTGACTATCCAAAAAATTTGAGCAAGAATGCGTACCGCTCAACGTAGAAAAATAAAAGTTATGTCAATGTAAGACGTAGAAACTTAGAGTTTGAGGTAGGGGACCCAGTATTCCTAAAGGTAGCACCCATGAGAGGCTTCTTGAGGTTTAGCGGTAAGGGCAAATAAGTCCTAGATGCATTGGACCTGTCAAAATTGTCGAGCAAATTGGTATGTAGAGTATAAGTTAGCCCTACCTCCCTACCTCTCAGAAGTACACGAGGTAATTCACGTGTAGATATAGAGTAAATACATGACGGGCCCTATACACATAATAGACTACGAGCCCCTCCAACTCAATGAAGATTTGAGTTACGAGAAAAACCAATAGAATTTTAACCCAAGAAGTGAAAGTGCTACCCAACCAAGGACATTACGTTTGTTTTGGTGTTGTGTCGGAGCCACCATACCTAGTGGACACGGTGGGTGTAGGAGGATGAAATAAGAGAATAATACCCCGAGTTAGTACAAGAGTTTGAAAATTTTTAGGACGAAAGTTCTTTTTAAGGGTAGATAATGTAACAAATCGAAATTATAAAAAATAAAACTTAGTCTCCGGTAATTCCACGACCCGTGCGGAATCGTGTTCCCCAACCCCTAAAAATGCCTCCCTCAACCTTCAACCATCGCCACACGAACGTCAACAACCTCCCCAAACCGCTCAGAAGAACTACAACCAAAGAAGAGACGAAAAGAAATTCGAGAGAAGGAGAAAACTAAAGAAAAGCTCTAGCTGGGAAACCCGTGACGTCGAAACCCTTAGCCTCGCATTTTAACCAAATAGATCAACCATGAAAGATCTCATCGACCTTAGTATATTACCCAAAGAGGATTCACAATGTGCATCGTCGAACTCGGAGAGGGAATTTGAAAAATCGAACTTTTGGAAGAATTTTTGATCTACCTCCACAAACGTCCAACAACCATGAAACTTTGTGAGAGAGAGAAGAAGAAGATGATGACAGAGAGATGAAGAAGATGGCATCAGAAACCGTCGCAGAGAGGAGAGAGAATGGGACACCGGAGAATCACGCTGAGTTGGGTAAGGAAGACGAATCGAATTGATTCAGGTCAGACGCGAATCGAATACCCGAGACCCAAACCCATTGTAGCCTAATCGTTTAGCCTGTGACCTGTCTCTAGCCTACTTGTAGAACCCAAAGCTCAAATTCCTCCTCGGACCAGTAGCCAAATGTCAATCTAGCCCGCAACCCATGACCCGTGCTTGCCTCTACAAACCCGAGGCCCAAGTTCCCTCGACCCAACCAAACCAGCCGGCAGCCTAACTCACTCGCAGCCCAATCTGTGAACAGAAACCCAGTCAGCAGCCTAGCTGTAAACGCGACTTTTAGCCAACCCAAATCGAACCTCAACCCGAGACGCCTGCATCGACATGGGCTACTCTAGAGCTGCCACGTGTCCAGTTGCTATGAAAGCATCCCTTCGGCTTTAGCGGTTTGGACGCTCCGACGACGCTTCGGTGGCTCCACTGCTGTTTTAGCCTTGTTTCCACTGTTTCAATCGTCCTAGATCCATTTTCGGCCCCAGTTAAGGTAATCGAGGTCGTTTTAGAGTCGTATTTCAAATTCATTGAATTATTAGTAATTTAATTGTGAAATACTAATGGAAGGTGGTGAACGGTGTGATAGGAAACAAACTCTGGCACCGTAGGAAGCAGCTCTCAAGGAACGAGAGCTTATGTTTAGCTAATTAGAGAGTACTTGAGCCAAGGCCAACCAAGTAAGTGGTCTTACTATAGGATACACTAAAAATTGTATGAGTTATGATGATGTATGAACTGTGTTGTACGATGTCGTTGTTAGGATCGCACAACAACGCACACGCTCGATCTAGATGATCACAAAGAGAAGGATAGAGAGAATTGCAAGGGGAACTCTGGCTAAAAGGATTTTTTATTGATGACTTCAGGCATGTACAACAAGAGAGTACAGAGAATAGAAAAGTACATTTAAGAGCTTTACTGGACGGGATATATATATGGTTCAGTCTACTAAATATAGCTTTACCAGATTTAACCATCTACTATATATAGCTATGTACCATATATAGCTTTACCGGATATAGCCATTGACCAAGCTATAAATACAGGGAGCAGACTCCATAACTCAACAATTCTCCCACTTGGAGACTGATCCTACACCATACAAATTAGGGCTTTGCATAGCTTTAATTTTCCAACATCAACACATTTTGTCAACATGTCTGCTGGATTCTTTGCACCCTCTATCTTCTCCAAACACATATTGCCTTCTTCCACTAACCTGCGAGTGAAATGGTACCGTCTTCTAATGTGTTTTGTTCTTGAATGATAGACTGGGTTTTTCACCAACTGTATGGCACTCTGACTATCTGTATAAAGGATCTTCTTGCACTGCTTCCGACCTAATTCTTCTAGATAGTCTGTCATCCATATCATCTCCTTTCCAGCTTCAGCTATGGCCACGTACTCAGCTTCAGTAGATGAAAGAGCAACGCATTTCTGAAGCTTAGACATCCAACTCACTGCTGTTCCATCTATAGTGTAGATATACCCAGATGTGCTCTTGCTGGAGTCTACATCTCCACTCAGATCAGCATCCACAAAACCTTGCAGAACTACTTTGCCATTGCCATAACAAAGTGTAGTATTGGATGTACCTCTCAGATATCTCAGAAGCCACTTCACAGCTTCCCAATGTTCCTTCCCTGGATTTTCCATGTACTTGCTAACAACTCCCACTGCATGTGTTATGTCAGGTCTAGTGCAGACCATAGCATACATCAAACTCCCAACTGCAGAAGCGTACGGAACTGATGCCATGTGCTCACGTTCCTCAACTGTCTTGGGAGATTGCCCCTTTGACAATTTAATATGATTTGCCAAGGGGGTAGTCCTGGGTTTAGCGTTATTCATCTTGAATTTGGACAACACCTTCTCAATGTACTGCTCTTGGGATAGATTTAATGTGCCAGCAGATCTATCTCGAGAAATCCTCATCCCAAGGATCTGCTTCGCTGCACCTAAATCTTTCATCTCAAATACTGAAGACAAGCTTGCCTTCAGGTGGTTTATCTCCCTCATACTTGATCCAGCAATTAGTATATCATCCACATACAGGAGTAGAAACACACAAGAATCAGTGTATTTCTTGAGGTAGCAACACTGATCCTTTTCACTTCTGTGGAAACCACTCTTGCTCATGAAGGAGTCAAACTTCTTGTACCATTGTCTCGGTGCTGGTTTCAGTCCATACAAGCTCTTATTGAGCTTACACACCATGTGCTCCTTGCTTGGAGCTGCAAATCCTTCGGGTTGTTGCATATAGATCTCCTCATCTAGATCTCCATGTAAAAATGCCGTTTTTACATCCATTTGCTCAAGGTGCAAATTCTCCGATGCAACAATACTCAGTAGAATTCGGATAGTAGTTAATTTCACAACTGGAGAAAAGATCTCAGCATAATCAATGCCTTTTCTTTGTGAATATCCTTTAACTACTAACCGAGCCTTAAACCTCCTTCTGCCATCTGGTTCAACCTTGATTTTGAACACCCATTTGTTCAACAGAGCTCTCTTTCCTGTAGGCAACTCAGTCAGCACCCACGTATTATTCCTTTCAAGTGAGCTCATCTCATCATCCATGGCTTGCTCCCACTTAGTTGAATCTTCCACTTGTAGGGCCTCATCAAAGGACTCTGGTTCTCCTTCGTCAGTCAGCAACAGATAGTGTAATGAGGTTGAATATCTATCTGGTGCTCTGGTAGTTCTGGATGATCTTCTCAACACCTGTTCAGGTGCAACTTGCTCCACGTCTGGTTCTTCAGCAATAGGATCAGCCACGTCTGGTTCTTCAGCAATAGGATCAGGAGTTTCTTGAGCTTCTGTTGTACCATCACTGTGTGAATTTTCTTGCCACTCAAATTCAACTCCCACTTGCTTCGTAGTCTCAGAGTTTATCTTCTCTCTGTCCTTGTACATGACATTTTCATCAAAGGTCACATCACAGTGTCTTAGGATCTTCATATTTTTCTCATCCCAAAACCTATACCCGAACATGTCAGAGCCATAGCCTATGAAGTAGCATTTCACAGCCTTAGCATCAAGCTTATCTCTCTTCTCTGGATCAACATGAACATATGCAGTACAGCCAAAGGTTCTCAAGTGAGAGTACTTGAGTTCTTTTCCTGTCCATACTTCTTCGGGCAATTTGAACTTCAAGGGTACTGACGGCTATCTATTAATCAAATATGCTGCTGTGTTCACAGCATCAGCCCAGAATATCTTTGGCAATCCAGAATGAATCCTCATGCTTCTTGCTCGCTCATTCAAGGTTCTGTTCATCCTTTCTGCAAGACCATTTTGTCTTGCCTTACCGGGAATTGTTCTTATTAATCTAATTTCCTCAGCTGCACAAAATGTTATAAACTCTGATTTGTTGTACTCTCCTCCATTGTCAGACCTCAGGCATTTGATCTTCAAGCCGGTCTGATTTTCAACTTCAGCTTTCCACTTCTTGAAGGTGGTAAACACATCTGACTTGTGTTTCAGAAAGTAAACCCATACCTTCCTGCTGAAGTCATCGATTAAGGTGACGTAGTACCTTGATCCACCAAGTGATGAAACTAGAGATGGTCCCCAGACGTCTGTATGGACCATTTCCAACCGCACTTTCTTCGGTTCTCTGGCAGCCTTTGTGAAACTAACTCGTTTCTGTTTGCCCATAACGCAGCTCTCACAAAGACCCATATCAACAGATTTTAAGCCTTCTAAAGCTCCTTTCGCAGTGAGCATCTTCATTTCTTTGACGCTCATATGTCCAAGTCTATTGTGCCATAGACTTGAATTGGAAGCACTCTCAGCAGCAGCAGTCATGTTTATACACTCTGCAGTAGTGTATAAGGTTCCGGATTTTATGCCACGCGCAACAACCATGGCGCCCTTCACAATCTTCCAGGAACTCTTTCCAAACTCTGCTGCATAGCCTGTGCTATCCAACTGACCAATAGAGATCAGGTTCTTCTTGAGACTAGGAATGTATCTGACATCTTGTAATGTCCATTGATTTCCTGCTGGAGTTTGTATGGAGACATCTCCCTTTCCTTCAATCTCCAAGGTTTTATTGTCGGCAAGATACACCTTCCCGAAATTTCCTGATTTGAAATTTCGAAACAATTCCTTACTTGGAGACGAATGGAACGATGCACCTGAATCCAAAATCCAGGATTCAGCTGGGCTATCCACACTAAGGATTAAAACGTCCTCAGCATCTTCTGTTGTGTATATAGAATCATCATCATCTTCAGATTTATGATTCTGCTTCTTCTTTAACTTTGTACAATCTGTCCGAAAGTGTCCTTTTCCCCCACAGCTCCAACACGTTACGTTGGGTTTGTTTGGAGATTTTCCCCGGTTCTTTGATTTTGAACGCCCATGTTTGTTTGAGCTCTTTGATTTGCTTCTTCCCCTTCGATCAACACTGAGAGCATTGCCTGATGAATCTCTAGTTTCCCGTTTGCGAATACTTTCGCTGAGAACTACATCTCGAATTTCATCAAACTTCAGTTTATCAGATCCTCGGGAATTGCTGATTGCGGCAACAATAGTATCCCATGACTCGGGTAAGGATGACATCAAAATCAACGCTTTAATTTCATCTTCGAAATTAATTTCCACCGAACCCAGTTGACTTATGATCATATTGAATTCATTTATATGATCCGCAACACGTCCACCTTCAGACATCTGTAGATTGAACAATCTACGCATCAAATACACCTTGTTCATAGCCGACGGTTTTTCATACATATTTGACAGCGCCTTCATCAGATCTGACATTGTCTTCTCCTTGATGATGTTAAACGCCACGTTTCTGGATAGCGTCAACCGGATCATCCCTAAGGCTTGTCGATCCTTGAGCTTCCACTGTTCCGTGGTCATGGTATCCGGCTTCACCCCCAACAGAGGTTCGTGAAGATCTTTCTGGTACAGATAATCTTCAATCTGCATCTTCCAGAAACCGAAATCGGATCCATCGAACTTCTCAATTCCAATCTTTGAACTTTCCATCTTCACAGATCGTGGTGAATTTTGCCTTGCTCTGATACCAGTTGTTAGGATCGCACAACAACGCACACGCTCGATCTAGATGATCACAAAGAGAAGGATAGAGAGAATTGCAAGGGGAACTCTGGCTAAAAGGATTTTTTATTGATGACTTCAGGCATGTACAACAAGAGAGTACAGAGAATAGAAAAGTACATTTAAGAGCTTTACTGGACGGGATATATATATGGTTCAGTCTACTAAATATAGCTTTACCAGATTTAACCGTCTACTATATATAGCTATGTACCATATATAGCTTTACCGGATATAGCCATTGACCAAGCTATAAATACAGGGAGCAGACTCCATAACTCAACAGTCGTATGTTAGTATATGATGATGTATGAGTTGTATCGTATGATGCCATATAATAGTATATAATGATGTATGAGTTGTATCATATGATGTCATATATTAGTGTATGATGATGTATGAGTTATGATGATGTACGGGATATGATGATGTATGAGTTATGATGCTTTATGATGTGCGTAGTATATATATATTTCGATGAATGACGTACTTGATAATGCTTGATGCACTTTATGACAATATGATGAGCATGATAATTGTGTGACGTTTACCTTAATATGATGATATTTTCCATATTGAGCATGCTATATAATGATGAGTGCCATGTTTCATCATGTCGTTAGATCGACATACGACACAACCTTAAGAGCATGAAAATGATATTAATATAAATATCCACGAGTATGTGTTACCTAGAGTAACAAAGAGAGGCAACGATATTTTCTAAGATAAATCTACGGTCAGGTTACCGTTAAATAAAAATTAAGGAAAAAAACGTACCAAAGACACCATTTAGGACAAGGTACAATCACTATGAGTTCGTAGTGATGTCATTTGGCCTCACCAATGCTCCAACTGTGTTAATAATGTTAATGAACTAAGGGTTCAAGGAGTGTCTTGACACTTTCGTGATCGTGCTCATTGATGACATCCAGTGTACTCGAAAACAGACCAGGAACACTTCCGAAAAGTCCTAGCGGCCCTAAGAGAGAACAAGTTATACGCGATGTTCTCAAAGTGTGAATATTGGTTACGACAAGTCTTTTTCCTAGGACACGTGGTGAAAAAGGACGGAGTATCTGTAGATCCCACTAAGGTCGAAGCGGTCACAAAGTGGGAACGCCCAACTACGATAACATCCGTACGGAGTTTCTTTGGACTTGCGAATACTATCGATGGTTTGTGAAAAACTCCACTAGGATAGCCTCGCCTTTGACACAGTTAACGAGAAAAGGGGTTTCATTCATATGGAATGATGCTTCTGAGGCAAGCTTCCAGAACCAAAAAGAGAGATTGGTAACAGTCCTGGTACTCACAGTACCTGAAAGCTCCGAATGATACGTAATCTATAGTGATGCATACATGAAGGGACTAGGATGTGTGTTAATGCAACATGTAAGGTTGTTGCATACCGTCCCGTCAACTAAAAGAATACAAAAAAAGTTACCCTACCCACGACCTAGAGTTGGCCGTTGTAGTATTCGCACTAAAAATTTGGCGACACTTCTTGTATGGAGAGAAAACTCAATGTTTTACCAACCACAAGAGTTTAAAATATTTCTTCACCTATTAAGAGTTAAATATGAGGCAGAGAAGGTGACTAGAATTGGTGGAACTACGATGTAGATATCCAGTACCACCCTGGAAAAACAAACGTGGTCACAGACGCTTAGAGTAGAAAGACGGCCTACTCTTCGGCCTTCATTACAAGGAAAGTAAGGGTACAAATAGAATTTGAGCAAGCCAGCACAGCTGTAGCGAGCGAGGGAATCATAGCACAGCTGGCCAGACTCATAGTGCAACCTACTCTTAAGCAGAGAATTATTACCTCCCAACGAGAGGATCCTAACGTACAGAAAGTCCTAGGCTAGCTAGACGAAAGTCCAGTAGACGGATTCTCAAAGTCCTTAGATGAAGTACTATTGTATTAGGGACGCCTATGTGTCCTAGCAATAGAGGAGTTAAGGAAAGAGATACTGACGGTAGCTCACACCTTGCCATTTTCCATGCACCCAGGAGGTACTAAGATGTACCAAGATTTAAAACAACATTTCTTGTGGAAGAGCATGAAGAGGGACGTGACCAAGTTTGTGAGCAAATGCTTAGTTTTTCAACAAGTGAAAGCTCTTAGACGAAAGACAGTGGGGATGTTACAACCCTTAAGTATACTGAAGTGGAAGTGGGAAAACATAGCAATGGACTTCATAATAGGATTACCCGAAACCCTTAAAGGCTATACAACGATCTGGGTAATTGTCGAAAGGTTGACCAAGTGGGCACACTTCTTACCTGAAAAAGGCACATATTGTTGAGTTATGGAGTCTGCTCCCTGTATTTATAGCTTGGTCAATGGCTATATCCGGTAAAGCTATATTTGGTAAAGCCATATATGGTAAAACTATATCCGGTAAAGCTATATATGGTACATAGCTATATATAGTAGATGGTTAAATCTGGTAAAGCTATATTTAGTAGACTGAACCATATATATATCCCGTCCAGTAAAGCTTTGAAATGTACTTTTCTATTCTCTGTACTCTCTCTTGTTGTACATACCTGAAGTCATCAATACAAAATTCTTTTAGCCAGAGTTCTCCTTGCAACTTTTCTCTATCCTTTTTTTTCTTTGTGTTCATCTAGATCGAGCGTGTGCGTTGTTGTGCGATCCTAACAACTTGTATCGATCCTAACAACTGGTATCAGAGCCAGGTTAAATTCACCACGATCTGTGAAGATGGAAAGTTCAAAGATTGGAATTGAGAAGTTCGATGGATCCGATTTCGGTTTCTGGAAGATGCAGATTGAAGATTATCTGTACCAGAAAGATCTTCACGAACCTCTGTTGGGGGTGAAGCCGGATACCATGACCACGGAATAGTGGAAGCTCAAGGATCGACAAGCCTTAGGGATGATCCGGTTGACGCTATCCAGAAACGTGGCGTTTAACATCATCAAGGAGAAGACAACGTCAGATCTGATGAAGGCGCTGTCAAATATGTATGAAAAATCGTCGGCTATGAACAAGGTGTATTTGATGCGTAGATTGTTCAATCTACAGATGTCTGATGGTGGACGTGTTGCGGATCATATAAATGAATTCAATATGATCATAAGTCAACTGGGTTCGGTGGAAATTAATTTCGAAGATGAAATTAAAGCGTTGATTTTGATGTCATCCTTACCCGAGTCATGGGATACTGTTGTTGCCGCAATCAGCAGTTCCCGAGGATCTGATAAACTGAAGTTTGATGAAATTCGAGATGTAGTTTCTCAGCGAAAGTATTCGCAAACGAGAAACTGGAGATTCATCAGGCAATGCTCTCAGTGTTGATCGAAGGGGAAGAAGCAAATCAAAGAGCTCAAACAAACATGGGCGTTCAAAATCAAAGAACCGGGAAAAATCTCCAAACAAACCCAACGTAACGTGTTGGAGCTGTGGGGGAAAAGGACACTTTCGGACAGATTGTACAAAGCTAAAGAAGAAGCAGAATCATAAATCTGAAGATGATGATGATTCTATATACACAATAGAAGATGCTGAGGACGTTTTAATCCTTAGTGTGGATAGCCCAGCTGAATCCTGGATTTTGGATTCAGGTGCATCGTTCCATTCGTCTCCAAGTAAGGAATTTTTTCAAAATTTCAAATCAGGAAATTTCGGGAAGGTGTATCTTGCCGACAATAAAACCTTGGAGATTGAAGGAAAGGGAGATGTCTCCATACAAACTCCAGCAGGAAATCAATGGACATTACAAGATGTCAGATACATTCCTGGTCTCAAGAAGAACCTGATCTCTATTGGTCAGTTGGATAGCACAGGCTATGCAGCAGAGTTTGGAAAGAGTTCCTGGAAGATTGTGAAGGGCGCCATGGTTGTTGCGCGTGGTATAAAATCCGGAACCTTATACACTACTGCAGAGAGTATAAACATGACTGCTGCTGCTGAGAGTGCTTCCAATTCAAGTCTATGGCACAATAGACTTGGACATATGAGCGTCAAAGGAATGAAGATGCTGACTGCGAAAGGAGCTTTAGAAGGCTTAAAATCTGTTGATATGGGTCTTTGTGAGAGCTGCGTTATGGGCAAATAGAAACGAGTTAGTTTCACAAAGGCTACCAGAGAACCGAAGAAAGTGCGGTTGGAAATGGTCCATACAGACGTCTGGGGACCATCTCCAGTTTCATCACTTGATGGATCAAGGTACTACGTCACCTTCATCGATGACTTCAGCAGGAAGGTATGGGTTTACTTTGTGAAACACAAGTCAGATGTGTTTACCACCTTCAAGAAGTGGAAAGCTGAAGTTGAAAATCAGACCGGCTTGAAGATCAAATGCTTGAGGTCTGACAATGGAGGAGAGTACAACAAATCAGAGTTTATAACATTTTGTGCAGCTGAGGGAATTAGATTAATAAGAACAATTCCCGGTAAGGCAAGACAAAATGGTATTGCAGAAAGGATGAACAGAACCTTGAATGAGCGAGCAAGAAGCATGAGGATTCATTCTGGATTGCCAAAGATATTCTGGGCTGATGCTGTGAACACAACAGCATATTTGATTAATAGATGGCCGTCAGTACCCTTGAAGTTCAAATTGCCCGAAGAAGTATGGACAGGAAAAGAACTCAAGTACTCTCACTTGAGAACCTTTGGCTGTACTGCGTATGTTCATGTTGATCCAGAGAAGAGAGATAAGCTTGATGCTAAGGTTGTGAAATGCTACTTCATAGGCTATGGCTCTGACATGTTCGGGTATAGGTTTTGGGATGAGAAAAATATGAAGATCCTAAGACACTGTGATGTGACCTTTGATGAAAATGTCATGTACAAGGACAGAGAGAAGATAAACTCTGAGACTACGAAGCAAGTGGGAGTTGAATTTGAGTGGCAAGAAAATTCACACAGTGATGGTACAACAGAAGCTCAAGAAATTCCTGATCCTATTGCTGAAGAACCAGACGTGGCTGATCCTATTGCTGAAGAACCAGACGTGGAGCAAGTTGCACCTGAGCAGGTGTTGAGAAGATCATCCAGAACTACCAGAGCACCAGATAGATATTCAACCTCATTACATTATCTGTTGCTGACTGACGAAGGAGAACCAGAGTCCTTTGATGAGGCCCTACAAGTGGAAGATTCAACTAAGTGGGAGCAAGCCATGGATGATTAGATGAGCTCACTTGAAAGGAATAATACGTGGGTGCTGACTGAGTTGCCTACAGGAAAGAGAGCTCTGTTGAACAAATGGGTGTTCAAAATCAAGGTTGAACCAGATGGCAGAAGGAGGTTTAAGGCTCGGTTAGTAGTTAAAGGATATTCACAAAGACAAGGCATTGATTATGCTGAGATCTTTTCTCCAGTTGTGAAATTAACTACTATCCGAATTCTACTGAGTATTGTTGCATCGGAGAATTTGCACCTTGAGCAAATGGATGTAAAAACGGCATTTTTACATGGAGATCTAGATGAGGAGATCTATATGCAATAACCCGAAGGATTTGCAGCTCCAAGCAAGGAGCACATGGTGTGTAAGCTCAATAAGAGCTTGTATGGACTGAAACAAGCACCGAGACAATGGTACAAGAAGTTTGACTCCTTCATGAGCAAGAGTGGTTTCCACAGAAGTGAAAAGGATCAGTGTTGCTACCTCAAGAAATACACTGATTCTTATGTGTTTCTACTCCTGTATGTGGATGATATACTAATTGCTGGATCAAGTATGAGGGAGATAAACCACCTGAAGGCAAGCTTGTCTTCAGTATTTGAGATGAAAGATTTAGGTGCAGCGAAGCAGATCCTTGGGATGAGGATTTCTCGAGATAGATCTGCTGGCATTAAATCTATCCCAAGAGCAGTACATTGAGAAGGTGTTGTCCAAATTCAAGATGAATAATGCTAAACCCAGGACTACCCCCTTGGCAAATCATATTAAATTGTCAAAGGGGCAATCTCCCAAGACAGTTGAGGAACGTGAGCACATGGCATCAGTTCCGTACGCTTCTGCAGTTGGGAGTTTGATGTATGCTATGGTCTGCACTAGACCTGACATAACACATGCAGTGGGAGTTGTTAGCAAGTACATGGAAAATCCAGGGAAGGAACATTGGGAAGCTGTGAAGTGGCTTCTGAGATATCTGAGAGGTACATCCAATACTACACTTTGTTATGGCAATGGCAAAGTAGTTCTGCAAGGTTTTGTGGATGCTGATCTGAGTGGAGATGTAGACTCCAGCAAGAGCACATCTGGGTATATCTACACTATAGATGGAACAGCAGTGAGTTGGATGTCCAAGCTTCAGAAATGCGTTGCTCTTTCATCTACTGAAGCTGAGTACGTGGCCATAGCTGAAGCTGGAAAGGAGATGATATGGATGACAGACTATCTAGAAGAATTAGGCCGGAAGCAGTGCAAGAAGATCCTTTATACAGATAGTCAGAGTGCCATACAGTTGGTGAAAAACCCAGTCTATCATTCAAGGACAAAACACATTAGAAGACAGTACCATTTCACTCGAAGGTTAGTGGAAGAAGGCGATATGTGTTTGGAGAAGATAGAGGGTGCAAAGAATCCAGCAGACATGTTGACAAAATGTGTTAATGTTGGAAAATTAAAGCTATGCAAAGCCCTAATTGGTATGGTGTAAGATCAGTCTCCAAGTGGGAGAATTGTTGAGTTATGGAGTCTGCTCCCTGTATTTATAGCTTGGTCAATGGCTATATCCGGTAAAGCTATATTTGGTAAAGCCATATATGGTAAAGCTATATCCGGTAAAGCTATGTATGGTACATAGCTATATATAGTGGATGGTTAAATCTAGTAAAGCTATATTTAGTAGACTGAACCATATATATATCCCGTCCAGTAAAGCTTTGAAATGTACTTTTCTATTCTCTGTACTCTCTCTTGTTGCACATACCTGAAGTCATCAATACAAAATTCTTTTAGCCAGAGTTCTCCTTGCAACTTTTCTCTATCTTTTTTTTTTCTTTGTGTTCATCTAGATCGAGCGTGTGCGTTGTTGTGCGATCCTAACAACTGGTATCGATCCTAACACATATATAGTTTATAACTAGGCACAACTGTATGTGAAGAAATAGTAGGACTTCATGGAGTTCTAGTGTCTATAGTGTCGAATCGAGATCCACGTTTTACGTCAGCATTTTGGAGCAGACTTCAAAAGGCATTGGGTACTCGGCTCGACTTTGGCACCTCCTTCCACCCCAAAAAGATGGAAAAACTGAGCACCAAATCTTAGGGGACATTCTACGTTCTTGCGTATTAGACTTTAAGGGAAGTTGCGCTTTCAAGCCACTATTTGAATGACACCGTTCGAGACCCTTTATGGGAAATGGTGCAGGTCTCCGCAATGTTGGGATGAGGTAGGTGAGAGAACGCTAGTAGGACCCAAGCTAGACCTAGTCGCCAATGCGACTATCCAAAAAATTTGATCAAGAATGTGTACCGCTCAAAGTAGACAAAAAAAAAAAAAAGTTATGCCGATGTAAGACGTAGAGACTTAGAGTCTGAGGTAGAGGATAGGGTATTCCTAAAGGTAGCACCCATGAGAGGCTTCTTGAGGTTCAGACGTAAGGGCAAGTAAGTCCTAGATGCATTGGACCTGTCAAAATTGTCGAGTGAATTGGTATTTAGTGTATAAGTTAGCCCTACCTCCCTACCTCTCAGAAGTACACGAGGTAATTCACGTGTAGATGTAGAGTAAATACATGACGGGCCCTATACACATAATAGACTACGAGCCCCTCCCACTCAATGAAAATTTGAGTTACGAGGAAAACCAATTGAATTTTAACCCAAGAAGTGAATGTGCTACCAAACCAGAGACATTACGTTCATTTTGGTGTTGTGTCGGAGCAACCATATAAAGGGGGACACAATGGGTGGAGGAGGATGAAATAAGAGAATAATACCCCGAGTTAGTACAAGTGTGTGAAAATTTCGAGGACGGAAGTTCTTTTTAGGGGTAAATAATGTAACGAATCTGAAATATATAAAAAAAAAAAAAAAAACTTAGTCTCTGGTAATTCCATGACCCATACGAAATTGTGTTCCCCGACCCCTCACAACGCCTCCTTCAACCTTCAACCATCGCCACGTGAACGTCAACAACCTCCCCAATGTTGAAATTGAAATTGGTCTGATACCAATTTGTTGAAATTGAAATCGCTCTAATACCAATTTGTAGAAAAATAAAGCCGCTCCGATACCAACTTGAGAAAAAAATGCTCGCTTTGAATTTAACTCATTTAGATAACTCTCACGAAACTTTAAAAGGGGTATCAAAAGGGGAGAGAGACAAGGAGACAAAGAAGTTCTCGAAAGGTTATTACACAATAACTCAGACAATAAATTGCTTTCTGCTTTTTTCTCTATGTTGTTCTTTTATTCTCTACACATTTTACACTATACATAAGACCCCTTTTATAGTTTTTCTAAGGCTAAGTTGAGCAATATCTTCCTCACTTTTCTGTCTCCCATAACCCTTTTCCCTCTCAAATTTAGTGCCATCACTCTTCTCTCTCCCATAAGCCTTTCCCCTCTCAAATTTCAAATTTCGTAATGGTCTTTTTCACAAAATAACAAACAAAAAATCACAATTTTTTCTTCTTCTCTCTCCTGCATTTAAGTTTATTTTTCAACACCTAAACCACTTAGAACAACTAAAACCAAAGAGAGACGAAAAAAATTCGAGAGAAGGAGAAAACTGAAGAAATGCTCCAGCAGGAAAACTCGTGATGTCGAAACCCTCAGCCCCGCATTTTAACCAAACAAATCAACCATGATAGACCTCACCGACCTTAGTATATTCCCCAAAGAGGATTCACAATGTGCATCGTCGTCCTCGAAGATGGAATTCGAAAAATCAAACTTTTGGAAGAATTTCTTATCTACCTCCACAAGCGTCCAACAACCACGAAACTTTTTTAGAGAGAGAAGAAGAAGATGATGAAAGAGAGATGAAGAAGGTGGCACGAAACCGTCGCAACAAGGAGAGAGAAAAGGACACAGGAGAATCGCTCTGAGTTGGGTAAGGAAGACGAATCGAATGGATTCGGGTCAAACGCGAAGCGAATACCCAAGACCTAAACCCATTGTAGCCTAATAATTTAGCCTGTGACTTGTCTCCAGCCTACTTGTAGAACCCGAAGCCCAAATCCCTCCTCGGACCCAGTAGCCAACTATCAATCCAGCCTGCAACCCGCGACCCGTGCCTGCCTCTACAAACTTGAGGCCCAAGTTCCCTCGACCCAACCAAACCAGCCCGCAGCCTAACTCACTCGCGGCACAGTCTGTAAACAGAAACCCAGTCAGCAGCCCAGTCCGTAAACAGAAACACAATTAGCAGCCTAACCGTAAACGCGACCGTGAACCAACCCAAACCGAACCTCGACCTGGACGCCTGCATCGACGTGAAAAATGACTATATTTATAGCCAGTACAATGCTTAACAAAAGAGAAAAACAAAATCCTAACGGAAAGCAGAATATCAGAATATCATGCCAAAACGATGCGGCAGAAGACCATATTAGTGACCTCATGTTTAGGATTACTAAAACATAAAAATAGCAACACTTTTACAACAAACTCACTCGAAGTTCGCTTGTACTTTTAACTCTCTAGTGATGAGGACCGACGAGTGTGCCATTTTATGATTTAGGGCATCTTCGACTATGTTTGCCTTTTCAGGGTGGTACTGGATATTTATATCGTAGTCCTTTACTTATTCCAACTACCTTCGTTGTCTCACGTTCAATTCTTTTTGGGTGAAGAAGTATTTCAGGCTATTATGGTCGGTGTAAATTTGGGTCTTCTCCATACAGGTAGTGTCACCATATCTATATTGCGAATACTACTGCGGCCGATTCTAGGTTGTACGTATCCCTCTGAGCTTTCTAGAACCATGAGCATTGGAGCTGACACTAGTCTTTATTTCAGGTCTTGGCACTAGCCTCACGTGCATCATTGCATATAAAAGGTATGCCCTTCCTTGTAAAATGTGTAAAAGGCGAGGCTATTCTAGCGAAGTCTTGAACAAATCTTCGATAGTAGCTTGCTAACCCTAGGAAGCTTCATACCTCTGTAACTGTAGTTGGGTGTTCCCATTTAGTGATGACTTCTATCGTAGTGGATGAAAGAAAAAAAGTAACAGAATGGGAGAAGAAGCGAAGACACAAATTAATTTTCTTCTTTTTGTGGTGTGTTTAGAACTTGCACCATTTTCCTTATATAATAAAAATTTTACCCATTTCTACTATAAATGAGCAAGCACTTCACCATTCCTTCCACTACTCCCAATATCTCCAGCCTTTTTTCATGGAGAAATAAGCAACAGAAATAAAATAAATACTAACCACTATTTTTGTTTTTTTTTTTTTTTTAACCAAAAAAAACTTATAAAGCAAAAAAAAAAAAAAAAACAAGTTTGTAACCAACAACCACTCCTCTAAACTTGTTTAACTATGTTGAAACGACTTTCTTCAAGCCAATCTTCTCTCTTATCTCCAGGAACCGTTGTCTTGCTAACGACTTTGTCAAAATATTTGCCAACTGTTCATCTGTGTTCACATATTCCAGTTCAATAGCTTCAGTTTGTACACATTGGCGAATAAAGTGAAACCTGGTATCAATGTGCTTACTTCGATCATGGTAAACAGAATTTTTCGCCAACGCTATAGCTGACTTGTTGTCAACATTAAGCTTGGGTTTTACTTGCAGTTGACTGATGTTACTCAAAATCCTGCCCAACCATACTCCTTGACATGTTCCAGCAGTTGCGGCTATATACTCTGCCTCGCATGATGACAAAGCCACCACCTTCTGCCTCTGTAATACCCGGATTTACTCCCAAATAGTACAACACTCCAGTTGTACTCTTCCTATCATCAATATCCCCAGCCATATCACTGTCGCTAAATCCTACCAGCTCTACATTCGATAGCTTCTTATAAACACAGCCAAAACTTAGAGTACCTTTCACATACCTCAATATTTGTTTTACTGTTGTGAGATGTGAAGTTGTTGGTGCCTCCATGTATCTACTCATCACACAAACTGAGTAGGATATGTCGGGTCGGGTATTAACCAGATAGCGTAAGCTTCCAATAACACTTTTGTAAAGTGTTTTATCAACCGCAGGTTCTCCATTCCCATTTTTGCTCATCTTCATTCTTGGTTCCATGGGAATCAAACAAGGATTGCACTCCCCCATTCCTAGCTTCTCTAGGATTTTTCTTGCATATATGGCCTGACATAAAGTGATTGATTCACTACTTTGTCGTACCTCAATACCCAAGTAATAGCTCAAAAGTCCAAGATCGCTCATCTCAAATTTCTGGTGCATCTCTTCCTTAAACTGAGCTATAACTTGTTTGTTTGAGCCGACTATGATTAAGTCATCCACATATGTGCCGATTATCATTGCTTCAACTCCATTAATATTCTTGTAGAGAGCATATTCCTGTGGACATCTAACAAAACCAAGTGACTGCAAACATTGATCAAGTTTAAAATTTCAGGCCCTCGGAGCCTGTTTTAATCCATACAAGGCTTTACGTAGTTTTAACACCATGTTTGGATTTTCCTTGTCAACGAACCCTTCTGGTTGAGCAACATACACCTCCTCTTCGAACTCGCTATTCAGAAAAGCTGTCTTTACATCCATATGATGTACTTCCCAGTTCTTAAAGGCTGCATAGGCAAGAATTAATCTCACTGTTTCTAACCTGGCCACTAGTGCGAATACTTCACTGTAATCTACACCAAACTGCTGTCCATATCTCTTTCCCACGAGTCTCTCCTTATGTTTCATGATTTCTTCATCTGGATTTTTCTTTAATTTGAAAATCCATTTGATGCCGATTTCTTTATGATTCTTCGGAAAATCTGTGAGTTCCCACGTTCTGTTCTTTTTAGTGGAGAGAATTTGAGACATCATGGCATTCCTCTAGTTTTTATTCTTAGCAGCTTTCTTATATGAAGTTGGTTCCTCTATAGAAAGAAAACAAAGGTCCATTGCTTCCTCCTCTGCTTCGTTCAGTTCTCTATAAATATCTTCTAGAGACCTGAATTTTTTCGGCGTCGATGAGCTTGACAATGATGCATTTGAGGTATTGTCTGGCGTTGATAAATTTGAGGATGAAGTTTTCCTCTGTCTTTCATCTGGATCAACTTCGATATGTTCAATATTCCTTTCCTATGTTCTACTCTATTTTTTTGAAATTTGAACGATGAAAGTTCCTCTTTATTCATTATCACCGTTTGTGATTTCTTCCCAACACCACTTTTTCTCCTCTTCGAACACCACATTCCTGCTCACCATAATTCTATTCTTTTGTGGATCCAATAGTCCGTAAGCTTTGGTTCCATCTTCATATCCCAAAATAATTGTCTTCGCACTCCTATCAGCAAGTTTAGGAAGGTGTGAATATGTATTCTTGGCATGAGCAAGACACCCGAAGATTTTAAAGCGATGAACCTGTGGTATCTTGTCAAACCAAGCTTGATACGGTGTACCATCTGCAACTCCTTTTGTTGGTGATCTATTCAGAATATACACGGCAGTTTTGATAGCTTCTTCCCAAAATTTTGCAGGCATCTCTTTGCTCTTTAAGATACATCTGGCCATCTCTACCACCGTTCGATTACGCCTTTATACTACGCCATTTTGCTGTGGTGAAAATGGTGCAGTAAGAAGTCTTTTCATGCTTTCATTCTCGCAATAGTCTTTCAAAGCAGTAGATACGAACTCTCCTCCACAATTCGTTCTAAAGCTCTTAATCTTCTTGCCTTTCTCTACCTCCACAATGATCTTGAACTTTTTAAATACCACCACTGTTTCATTCTTATTTTTCAACATAAACACCCTCATAAATCGTGAAAAATCATCCACTAGTAACATAAAATATTTGTTACCTCCATAAGTCATTGGCGAAATAGATCCACATAGATCTCCATGGACAAGATCCAATGACTCCTTCGCATGATATGTTGTTGTTCAGGGAAAAGGAGTTCTATGCTGCTTTCCAATTAAACACCCATCACAAAATTGATTGACCTGGGTGATTTTCGGCAACCCTTCAACCATTCTTTTGTCATTTATTTCTTTAAAGAGTGAAAATTCAGGTGTCCATACCTCGCGTGCCAGAGCCAACAACTGTTACTGATATTTGCATTAAACACACCTGATCCACAAGCTTCAGCTTTGCTACATACAATCTGTTGGATTGTCGGGTCACCATAATAATCAGGCTCCTAGCCCTGTCATATATCTTCATCACATTGTCCTCTATAACAATTTTATTTCCACTCTCATCCAGTTACCCAAACTTATAATATTGCTTTTTAGTTTAGGTATGTAATAGACTTGCGATAAGATCAAGTGCTCATCGGTTTTGCATTTGAAGAGCACTATTCCTCGACCACAAATGTCTATTACAGAGTTATCACCGAAGCGTACCTTTCCAACAACAGATGTGTCGAGCTCACGAAACACCCTTCTTTCTCCTGACATGTGGTTGCTTGCTCTAGTATCTAGGAACCAGGAATTTTCAGCTCCAATATTGGCTGATGGCGGCACTATAGTTTCATTCAACATCACAAAATCAGGGTCTTTGTCATGTGTGGTTTTAATTTCACACGCCTCTATCATCAGTAATGAAGACTCCTCATCATTTTGCATCTCTATCAAGTTGAGTTGTTC
This sequence comes from Cucurbita pepo subsp. pepo, assembly GCF_057944985.1. Classification (NCBI taxonomy): domain Eukaryota; kingdom Viridiplantae; phylum Streptophyta; class Magnoliopsida; order Cucurbitales; family Cucurbitaceae; genus Cucurbita; species Cucurbita pepo. Next base: position 8,879,601 of record NC_141806.1, on the reverse strand, counting down.
GTCTTTTGTGGAACACTCTGATGCGAAGTATCCCATTTGCTGACACCTGTAACGTTTAATTTTACTTTTGTCAAATTTCTTCTTTTGAGTTTGCGACTCAACTTCATCTTCTCGATGCCAGTCACTTCTCCCACGACCTCTCCATCTTCCATGACCCCGTCCCCTGCCTCCTTTGGAACTGCCTTGATCCTTCCATTCTTTCTTTGAGGATTTTGCATTCTCTCATTCCTTCCATTTTGCATGAGGGAGGAGAACGGTTTCATCCTTTTCTCCAAACCCTTGCAACCTTTCTTCATGTACCTTGAGTGATCCAATAATCTCATCAACGGATTTCGTTTTGAGATCACTGAACTCCTCAATCGTTGAAGTGATTTGAAGAAACATTGCAGAGGTGGATCGTAGAAGTTTCTTAACTACTTGGATATCATCCACAGTATTGCCGAGGCCTCTCAATTTGTTGACAATAATGGTGAGTTTTCCTGAATACTCATCAATACTTTTTTAACCACCCATCCTCAACGCTTCAAACTCTCGCCAAAGAGTCTGCGTTCTAACTTCTTTCACTCTTTCCGCACCTAGATTCATATTTTTCAACATGATCTAGGCTTCCTTGGCAGTTTTCTTGGCACCCAACTGTAGCAACGTATCTTCTCCAATACTTTGATAAATAGCTGCTAAAGCCATCTTATCTTTGCGGTTATCTACTGTTTCAGGTGACTCAATTGCCTCCCAAACACCTTGTGCCCTCATAAATACCTCCATCTTAATTGCCCAAGCTGCATAATTGCATTTTGTCAACATCGGGTATTTGAGTGTGACAGATCCCTCCTTTTCTTGAATTCGTACACTCACTTCATATGCATCACCTTCTATCGCACCGGTGTTTTGGCTCCTGTCATTGGATTCCTGTCTCATTTTTTGATCTCTCTCCCTTCTTGACCGCTCAATCTCTTGGTGAGATAGGATTGAAAATAGGCCTTGATCTTGGCCTTGATCTTGTAGCTCTGATACCAATTGAAAAAAAAAAAAGTAACAGAAGAGGAGAAGAAGCGAAGACACACAAATTAATTTTCTTCTATTTGTGGTGGCTTTAGAACTTGCACCATTTTCCTTATATAATAAAATTTTTACCCATTTCTACTGCAAATCAGCAAGCACTCCACCATTCCTTCCACTCCTATTATTCCACTCCCTAAAAACTAGTTCCTTCCACTACTTCCAATATCTCCAGTCTTTTTTCATGGAGAAATAAGCAACAGAAATAAAATAAATACTAACCACTATTTTTTTTTTTTAAACCAAAAAAAACTTGTAAAGCAAAATAAAAAAACATTTTATAACCAACAGTGGATTCCACTTAAATCCAATCTTTAGACACTACGTGTTCTAAGAATGAGACTTTTTATAGCTAAAATTCACATTTGAAAAACTTGGCGTACAACTTGTTCTACCTTAAGATAGTTAAGACTTTTCGGAGGTGTTCTTAGTGTTCTTGATCCATTTTCAAGTATATTAGAATGTTGTCTATGAACATGATAACAAACATGTTTAGACATTCCTTGAATACATGGTTTATTAATTTCATGAACACGGCTGGGGCATTGGTGAGACCAAATTACATCACTACAAACTTGTAGTGGCCATATCTTGTTCATAGACTGTTTTCGATACATCTCCTTCCTTAAAATTAATATGATGATAGCTTTATTGAAGGTCTATCTTGGAAAATACTGTCGCCTCTCGGAGCTAGTAGAATAAATCCTCGATGCAAGGGAGTGGGTAGTTGTTCTTTATTGTTCTCTTGTTTTACTCCCCATAGTTAATACATAGGCGCATCGACCCGTCTTTCTTTTTCACAAACAACATCGGCACACACCAACAAAATAAATTAGGTCGAATGAAACCCTTCTATAGTAAGTCTTGTAGTTGTAATTTTAGTTCCTTTAATTCGGTTGGAGCCATGTGGTATAGTGCTTTAGAGATAGGTCCAGTTCCTGGTTTGAGTTCTATCCCGAAGTCTACAGCTCGTGAAGGAGAAACTCTTAGTAAATCCTCTGGGAAGACACTTGGAAATTCGTTTACTATGGATACCGTAGCCATTGTTTTCTCTTTTCCTTTTACGTCCACTGTGCATGTTAGTATATCCCATCCTCCTTGTTGTACCAAGCGTTTGGCTTTCATCATCGACACTATCTTTGGGGTGACACCCGTACAAGTTCCTTTAAACTTAAAGTTAGGTCTAGTTGGTGGCGAAAAAACCACTTTCTTCTTGTGGCAATCTATACTTGCATAATTCTCGGCTAACCAAAATATTCCTAATATGACATCAAAATCTGTCATACTCACACTTTCAGGTCTATGCTTATGATATAAACAGCTACTATTACTTGTCCATCTTTTATCCTATTCTCAGTAACTAGATCTACTCCTGCTAGGGTACTAACATATAAAACATGCAATAAGGGTTCCACCGTGAATCCTGCTTGACTAACAAAAGGCATGGATATAAACGAATGCATAAAATTAGAATCAAATATCATTAATGCGTAGTGACTTAGTATAGATAACGTACCTGTCACCATGGTGTCAAATGTTCCTGTAACGACCTGGGAAGGAAAGTAAAAAAAAAAAGAAAATATATATATATATATATATATATATATATATATATATATATATATTAATAATAAATAAATAAATAAATGAAAACGAAAAAAAAAAAAAAAAAAAAAAAAAAAAAAGAAACTCAGTCGCCGGAACCCACGCGAAACAACGGCCACAGCACGCCCACCCTCAGCCCAGCATCTTCAGAACGCCTGCAAAGGGAGAAAAGAGGGAAAATTTCGAGAGAGAGAGAATTCGGACAAACGTCGGCGAGTGTCCAGTTTCTCCGACGAGCCCTCAAACCACCCTTAAACCGACACCAAACGACCTGTTACTACCGTAAGAGAGACCCTAACGAAAGCACAGTAACTCAGGGTGCGTTTTGTGTTATTTCGTAAGCGTCGTCGTCGGTAACCGAGGTCGGAAAGTTAGGTTTCTTAATCGATTCTTAGATCTATGGCTTTTAGGAGCTTTTAGGCCGCAAAACTCCCAAAAAGGAAAGAAGAACGACGAACAAAGAGGAAAAGAGAAGGAAGAGGACCGAAATCGGCAACGAAAACGCCGCGGGAAGGAGAGAGAAAGCTCGCCAGAAAATCGGCCAAAGTCGGGTAAGGAAGACGAGATCCACGGATCCGGGTCAACCCGAACCCAGAACCCGGGAGAGCCAGCCCGTTCCTCCCTTGGCCTCTGCCTTCGGCCCAGCCCAACTATAGCGGCCCAAACCTCAAACCGGCCCAGAAGCTACGGTTCAGTTGAACCAACCCAGACTAGACCCACGGTCCAATTGAGCCGGCCTGCAAACCAAACACTTGCGGCCCAGCCCAGTAAGTCGAGGCCCAACGTTTAGCCTTGGCCCAGTAGCCTTCCATAGCTCGCGACCCGAACCACGACCCGAACCGGACTCCGACCCACGCTTCGACCCGACACTACCGCCCGACGTGGCTTTCTCTGCTGCTGCCACGTGTCACACAGCGGCGCGGCAGTCCTCGGCTCGGCTCGGTGCAAACGGCTCGGGCTCCCTCCGGTGACGCTTCGGCGGCTCCTCCGGCGGCTCCAGCGGCTGTTCGGCTCGACTCACCTGTTTTCAGCCCGGTTTCCACTGTTTCGACCCTCCCCGATCTGTTTTCGGCCCCGATTAAGGTATCCGAGGCCGTTTTAGAGCCGTATTTCACATTTATTAAATTATAGGTAAATTAATTGTGAAATACTAACGGAAAGTGGTGAACGGCGTGATAGGAAACAAACCCAGCGAAGTAGGAAGCAGCTCTCACGGAACGGGAGCTTACGTTTAGCTATTTAGGGAGTACTTCGGCCGAGGCCAACCAAGTAAGTGGCCTTACTATAGGATAGGCTAAATAAATTGTATGATGCTTGATGATATGTGCCAGTTTATATATAATTGGTTGAGTGACGCTTAATATGTTTGACGCACGTTGTGGCATTATGATGAGCATGATGATTGCATGATTTTACCTTAATATGATGATGTTTTTCATATTGAGCATGCTAGATGATGATGAGTGCCATATTGCATCATGTCGTTAGATCGACGTAGGACACAACCCTAAGAGCATGAAAATGATATTAATATAAATATCCACGATATGCGTTACCTAGAGTAACAAAGAGATGAGACTAGAGGGTTGTGTCAGAAGAGACATTACGATGGATTTAGAGGGACCTCATGCATTTTGTATGTTCATAAGCATAGGGCTACTTCCCCTAGAGATGATGAGTGCGGACGCGCACCTTATGATTGAGCGCGAATGCGCACAGGTGCGAAAGCACACAGATGAGGGTGTTCATGAGGCGCATGACACTATGGGGTTCCGCTGACCTCCGGACGTCGCTACAGATTAGCTTGACCAGAGGGTCCAGGGGGTGTGCGAGCGCCCTGGGGACTCACACTCGCACGTGTGAGTCGTGTGTAGGGAAGTACTACACATCCAATTTGTCCGAGACTGGAGGCCACCCCTAAGATGATTAGAGATAGGTCCCTATTCATGATTGCATGTGTTTGCATTAGCATGGCCCCTATAGTGGGGTCACTTACTGAGTATTTCTTCGAAATACTCAGGCCGTGTGCCATATTGTGTTTCAGGTAAAGGCAAGGCTCCCATGTACGGTTGACGGTGGCATCGTGATCAGAGACTGTGGCGCGTGCATAGGATAGTTGCATATTTAATTCCTAGTCTTGGTTAGGATAGGGCGTTTGCATTTCATTCATTTATATTAATTAATTTGTAATCGTTTTATTTTATCTTTTTGAACTCCAGCACGATATTTGAAACACGTAAGTCCGGCAGTGTTTTCCAATGTTTTAATGTATTCTGAACTTTTAAATTTTTTCGCTAATAAAGATGAGCATGCTTAGATTTTTATTCTGCATTAGAGATGAGCACGAGACGTTAGTGGCGACTCTAGATATGTGGAAATTTAGGGTCGTTACAGTTCCAACATCCCTACTGGTGGATGCATACTCCTTTGCTTGCAAGCGAGTTTGCACAGTTCGCTCTCCACTTCCTAAACCTCTAGGTGGTTCTTTTGGACTCTTGGTACCCTTCCCAATATAGTATTTGGTCGTTTGATGTTCACGACCACATCTGAGCATACATTTACCTCAATGTTGTTTTCCGCATTAGTGGCATTGAAGCTTCTCATGTTCCTGACCCCTCTCTCTATCCCTGGTGTCTGTGTAAATGTTGGGCAGGACCCCTATCAGCGTATTAGGGCCTTCGCGTTGATGGTCGATAGTCTGTCCCTCTAGGCTCATATGATCGCTTCCTTCTGATAGTGACCGCTGGTTCTCGATGTCTTTCCTCTTGAGACTTTTTCAGGGATTTTTGCCGTTCTTAGTGCCTCCTCATACATCTTTGGGTTTATGGCTTCCACCATGTGGTAGACCTACAAGGCTAGGAGCCAAAAAAAAAAAAAAAAAAAATTATATGTCATCTTTTGTTCAGTATCAACCAATGATGGCGTAAACCTTTTTAATCTCATAAGTTCTCTGTCATATTTGTCCACTGAGTGTCCACCCTGAGTCAGATTGATGAATTTCTGCTGTTTCTTAAGACACACCGCTTTGGGATAATACTTCTTTAGGAAAGCCTCCTTAAATTGATCTTACGCTATGATTCCCCCTCTTGGATTAATATTATCCTTATTGTCCGTCCACCATACTTACGCGTTCTTTCGCAGCATAAATGACGCACGAGGTACCTTCTGGTTGTTCAGACATTCCATTGACATAAATATGATTTCCATGGACGAAATCCACATCTAAACTTCTGTTGGATCTCTCGTAGTACTAGTGAATGGGTGCGAATCATACCACTTGAAGTCTCGTAGCCAGTTAGCTCCTCTAGTAGATTGCAAGTGTTGGATTGTTGGGTGATCATTATGGCATGCATCATGACCTAAAACGACTCCCTCATCAAACTAGTAGTGGGGTCTATTCCAGTCACTGGTGCTGCTAGAGGTGGTGCAGCTTGTGGCGGTATAACTTGAGGCAATGTAGCTGCATCCTTCCTAGTTACTAATCCTTCTTGAGGTGAGCTCTCTTTAGCCTCACCTCTTCCTCTACATCTAATAGGGGTCCTCCCCTTCCTCTTCTTCCTCTTCCACATCCTCTGGGTGACATGGTTCTAAAAACCAAGATAATTCTATTTAAGTCTATCATTTACTAACAATACAATATCATAGTACCCATAAAAAATTCATACAACGTTGCAAGCATATAATAGCGATATTAAATCAAGCATCATGCTGCAATATATAATATAAGTAAAGCTCGTCAATTTTCATGCTACATAACATTTAAAACATAGAGCAAATCACAATAAATATCATCATAACATTTTCCTCTTTTAATCTTATGCATTGTGTATATAATGGTGACAGAGCATCAATGATTGAACCATGGAACACGTCAAGTCTACAAGATATACGTCGTAGGCTAGTCTAGGGTGTGTGAACTGCCTGGGATCCAGCTCGCACGTGTAGGTTGTGTGTAGGGAAGTACTACACATCCAATGTTGTCTAAACTGGAGGACACCCCATGATCGTTAAACGATAGGTTCTAAAATACTCGAGTCATGTGCTATTTCTACTTTAGGTAAAGGCAAGGCACCCCTGTACCGTTGACGATGACATTGCAATCAGAGACCATGCCACGTGCATAGGATAGTAATATTTTCTTTTCTTAGACTTTGGCTAGTATAGTAGAAATCTAGGGTTGTTACAGTTGGTATCAGAGTTCTAGGTTATAGATTCTGTAGACTAGCCTACGAGATAGGCTTGACATGTTCCATGGTCCCACATCTTATGCCCCCAATCATCATTAGGTATGTCATGCATAAGATAAGAAAAGGAAATGTTGTTGACTTTGTTGGGTTTTATGTCCTAAAACTCATAGTTTGTAAACAAAAAAACATATTCTATTTTCAATAAAGTTATTATTGTTGTTTATTCACTAAAGATTGTTATTGAATAAAGTGAACTTTATGATTATTAATCTAAATCCAATAAACTAAGAACACTCTAGCTATAGTATGATTACTTGAACTATATGTAGAGACATAAGAGTGGATCAAGTTCAAGTATATAGTCAAAATGATCTATAGTATAAGGATAAGGCTGAGTACCTTATTCTGGGGACACTATGGATGCGGCCCACTTTTGTATATGATATAAACAATGTGATCACTAAATTGTACATGTGGAGACATGTGAGTGGGGGCGTCCTATGCAATGAGTATTGCATAAGATCGGACCATGAAAAAAACCACTCTCATTTTATAATGTCGTTTACTGTTGAGACTGATTTTCTTTTTATTCGATAACCTAGGTAACTCGGTTTTAATCCTGAGCTAACCATGAACTGCTGCTTATTTGGAATTATCGTTAGATTTGCACGGGTGAGAGTGGCTCTAGTTCGCCGACTCAATAGGCCTCCCATTTCAGGGGTAAGACTGGGTGAATGGCTAGGGACGTGGGGTGCAAGACGGAATTCACTCCTACCCACTTTTAGGGATAGAAGAGAGGTAGTTCCCTTAAGCACTGACTCCAGGTCTTGAACAAGGGGCCCCACCCTCTCATTAGCCTAAGAGGGATTCGGTTTACTGGTTGGACCACAAACCAATTGTTCATTAGAAGATCAGTGAGACATAAGGAACAAGAAGTAACTTTAGGGGTAAAACGGTAAATTGACCCAGCTCTAGTTACGAACAACCTGTGAAGGATCGACTTACCAATCATGGTTATATCAAATGGACAGAAATATATCTATAGTGAGGGGAGTGCAACTACTAGGCTATAGTGGAGTGTCCTAGTAGTTAACGAATGTTGGTTAACAAGGTTAATGAGTTTAACCGGTTAATCTTGGATCGTTGGAGCCAATGATCTATAGGTCCATTAGGTCCCTCTGCTAGCTCATATCGGACTAAACCATAGAAAAGCGTGACGAGTTAGTTCGAAGTGTTCGAATTCAAATTAGGAAATATGCGCTACATATATACGATATATTTAACCGCATTTTTGTTTTATTTACGAATTAAACAAAAAGAGAGAATCTGAGATATTTAAATAAGATTTAAATATCTTAATTAATTATGTGTCGGAATTGATTGGGATTGGTATTTGAGTTAATATTAAATATTAATTAAATAGTTTAATGGAAAAATGAAGAAAGTCAAAATGTTGACTTCATTTAATGGAAAAATCCATGTTATTGGCAAACATAACTCTTTAAATAGAGTGATCATGGTACATGGAAGATCTTCTTCTTCTTGGTGAAAAACCTTGAGAAAAACCTCTCACAAACACTCTCTTCACATATACAAAATCCCTCCCAAGTTTAGTCATTCACCGGATTCCACAATCCCGTTCTAAGGCCGGAGGATAGTGGAGAAGACACTAGTGGTGGTTTGAAACCGGTTCGTGAGGAAAAAGAAGTTTGAACTACAAAAGATTAGTATCTAAACTCATTAAGTTTTAATACTTATGAACATGCTAGTTATTTACTATAATTGATGTTCTAAAAGTGCCTAAGATCCAAATTGCTTCCGCATGTGTTATATTAACACCATCAGATTTCATATGTTGTTACTGCTTGGTCATTATCAACTATAACTTCCAATTAAATTTTGACACCATTGACTGTATTATTCTTGACTTAGTTATGTGTTTATTTTAATACAGAATTGGTATGATTTACCCCGCATGGAATATGAATGTTCATTAATATATTGATAGTGTTCAGATTAGTAAGGTTTGTACCATGAATGGGTGCTAGAGTTTAGTATTTTATGTATGAAAATGATTTTTCTAACAAAGGTTAGATGTTTCAGTCAGACGTTTTGAACAGAGTTAAAATAAGCAATGTTATGACCGTAGAGATGGGAAAAAATGTATCAACGTATACTGACGATTAAATAGATTCAAATGAAAATGACCAAGAAAACTTGATAGACGATAACATCTTATAGTCTGCTAGAGATATTAAAACTGGTAGTGTCGAAAGGAAATTTCATCACTACGAAGTAGGTAAATATGAAATTTAAATATCGGTGTGAACAAAAAAAAAAAAAAAAAAAAAAAAAAAGAGCTAACACAGTAAAAGTTGAAACATTGTATACCTAAACTGATTTATGATGACTTTAATGTGAGCTAAGCTCAGGAAGTCGTGAGATGTAGAAAACCTCCCTACCTAACACTAATTGAAAATTTTTAAAGTTACAATCGAGCCACATTGTGGATGAGATATTATGATCATGGTCAAAGTTTTATAAATATTTATAAACATGGATTGGAGTTTGAGATTTTTAAGATATCTTAAATTTAGGAATGATTTAAGATTGATTTGGGAGGAGTCACAATATTAAAAAAATATAAAATATAAAAAAGCCCACGTTGATTATGTTGCCTTTTCATATAACGAATGAAAAAATGTTAAAATGAGACCTTGAAGACATATGGACAAAAAAGTGCATTATTGGACCTTTAGCTAGGCTTAAAAGAAATTGACTAGGAGGACAATGTAATGAAGGAAACTGATTAAACTACTGATCTTGTTGACAGAAGAAAGTGAGAAAATTGAAATTGAGGTTGAGGTAAGTATTTAAGTTCTCCAACATTAATGTCCACATGAATGTTGATTTCAATGCGCCTAAACCACAATCATACTAAATGGATTCTATTTTTCATGAAATTTTAGGAGAAGACTCAATATGATATGATAAGGTTATGTATGAAATTTGATAATAATTAGATTATGATAAAAGGCTAAACCAAGGGTAGGTGTAAAATGACTAAAATTCCCCTATAATTATATATAGCTGGCTTAGGAGTAAAGTGACCCCTAAATGACATTTAATTGAATGAGACTTATGTTACATGGCCATTAAAATATGTTGAGGATTTAAACCAAGATTTTGCAGTGGTAAATAACCAAAATATCCCTATAAGAATTCTAAGATGTTTTCAAGATCTTAAATACTCAAAATACTACGAAAATTTATGAGACTCGTCTACAATATAAGGGTAAGTATGAAAGATTTTAAGGAGATTATAACAACTTAGGGATATGAGCTAAGAGAAAAAGTATGTAACTACCCCTCAAGACACTTGATAAGAAATCAAGGTTTTTATGAGTACCAAGTGACAAGATACTTATAAAGATTTATGCATGTAGAAAAATATTTATGACGCATATGGATTAAGGTGTACTTGTTAAGAAATTTTCTTTAGTTGTACTTCAAGACTTAACAAAAAACTCTTGAACGAGAACCCGAGATATTTTAAAGACCTCCCGATGAGTAGTGCAATATGGTCTTACGACAATGACTACATCGTAGGAAACGTATGAACACCTAGGTGTAGGTACTTAAACTATGTCACAAGGAACCCGTGAATCCTTGGACATAGGTATGTAAATTGTATCGCACCGAACACATGAAGCTTTGGATGCAAGTATTAAGACTATGTCATGGGGAATGCATGAAGCCTCGTGCAGTTATTTATTAAATATAAGGAATAAATTAAGGTAACAAAAGTCAAGAGATAGGAGTTCAAGAAAGATAATGTTTCAAAGATTTTCTTTAAGTTTCAATGTGGTAGTTAAGAGTGACTCTGAGGTTAATTGAGTTAACATGTCAAACTCTTAAGCGAACTTAAAGTTCTTAGTGAGCGTTACACAAATTTCTCAAAGTATGAGTCTTGGATGAACAAAAATGTTTCCCATCCGAAAACTACACCATTGCAAGCAAAGAAGCATGTTGTTGCCCAGGATTGAACTGGAGACCTTTAGTGTGTAAGACTAACGTGATAACCACTACACCACAACAACAAGTTGTCCATGATGTCCATGATCCAAAAAATAGTTAATAATTATAAATTTTAATGTTTAAACAAAATATCCTTAGAACCTCGCAATGTTTCATCAATATTCTAACAAAAAAAAAATCTTGAAATATATCTTTTACTTTTCAAATAAATAAATAAAAATAAAAAATAAGTTTATTGTTAGTGAGATGAAACCGTTAATATCTTGTTTGAAAATACAATTCAACTTTTAAACGTTTAGTTAATACTCATAATTTTAAAAAGAAAAAAAAATTCAAAAATACTCTTAAATCACTTTTCTCTTCAATTTTGTCTGGAACTCTCTCATTTATGAACATTTCCCAATATGAATATAATACAATTCAATTCAAATAGACAATTTATTTTCAATCTTATTCTTGAGTATTTTTAAAATGGTGTTAACAAATTCATTCATATACATAAGAATACTTTTGAACTTTTTTAAAAAGATAATCAAGGGCATCATATGGTGGTGACCCAATGTAACCTGTGGTCATGTCTTTTTTGAAGAGCCACCTTCGTCCTACCACAGTTTGACTAGTCTACTCCATTTCGAGTGAACAAAGATATCATAGGCTTTGCAGTGTACCCAAAATGGTTTAGCTTTGAGTTATAAAGTCACCGTTGGCAAAAAGAGAGATTTACGTGAAGATAGATATGGTCATTACAATGGTTTAGCTTTGACTTAGAAGCTAAATATTAATCATTTATATAATTCTAGTAAATTATGTCAAACAAAAGAAAACACGAAAGATTTGAAAATAGAGATCCACTATAAATTTGGAATACATGTGAACAAAATTAAAAGGCTATAGAGTAAATACAAATAAAAAAAAAAAAAAAAAGATTCCAGTATTAAAAAACTTAAACTAAATATAGAAAGAAAAGTAAATACAGACACAAAATAACTCTGTCAATTTTTTTATACAAAATCATAGAAAACAAGATTTTTAATAAAAGTAAATGGACCAATCTAAATTAGAGAGGTAATTTGATAGGGTTCAAACTTGAAACTGATGTCATGGGCTCAAATAGGTTGACTTGGATTTCAAGGGACAGAATCGAACATTCATTAAGGATATATTCGTGACAACAACTTAAGCTAACCAGGTAAATGACCTTACTATTGATATGGTTATATTTGATGTTGACACATGCTCGTGGTTCTACACATGTCATATATACTAATATGTGTGAATTATTTGTGAATCGATAGAAGTAAGATTTGTTCATGAAACGTGAAGGTGAGGTTACATCTAGAAGTACTATGGATATGAGAGGTTGATAAAAGAATATAGTTAGGTTATGGGTAGAAAGAGATAGAATTATGATAGATTGATAGAACGATAACGTCAGGGTACGTTCATGTAACGACATGACTGTGATAGGTATAAGAATGTTAAGGCTATGTTAAGTTAGGGAATGATATGACCACGAAGTGTTTACGATATGATATGATTATGATACGACATGTGAATGATGGATGTATATATATTGTGATATGATATAAAGACAATATGTTATGGTAAGATATGTGATAAATTGACATGCTTATGATATGAATATTGCGATGCGATATGTTATGGCATGATACGTATATGATGAAAATTATTATGCCTCGAAGCATGAAATGTTATGATTATGATACACTTATGTAATTTGAATGATATGATATGATTGACATGCAAAACAACGAACTAGCATGAAATACGACCCCAGCGTATGCATGAAAGATATGATAAGTGATATGAAAAATGATATGGGATGTACGGAACGCTAGTGGGGTTGTATTAAATGATAATGAAAATGAAAAAATGTTGGGACTTCATGCATTATTGTGTGTTCATGCATTGGGGGATACCCCTTACCCTTCACAATAGTACGGACAAATACGTTACGAGGAAGGAATACGATCATTATGGTTATCATAATGTTGCGATGACTACGCAGGAAAACGATCATTATGTTTATCATAATGCTGCGACGGTCAGGCAGGGGTACGATCATTATGGTTAACCTAATGTTGTTGTGACGTTTACTAGTTCTAACGGGTGTCTGGCCTAAGGAGCTCCCGGAGTATGCTCGCCTAACAAGGAAGGGTGCCCAGCGGTGTGCGAACTGACTGGTGAGTCCATACTCGCACGTATGGGCTATGTGTAGAGTATATGATACACATCCAAATTACCCGTTAGGACAGTACCGTAGGAAAATGGATTTAAATGATAGGTTCCGTCATTGCATTTGCATGTTCTTGCATTTCACCCCCAATAGTGGGGTCATTTACTGAGTATTTCTTAAAATACTCAAGCCACGTGCTACCTTTATTTTAGATTAAGGCAAGGCATTCCTGTACGGCTGACGACGGCATCGCAACTCGAGACTATAGCACATGCATAGAGTAGTCGTATTTATTTTCTTAAACTTAGACTAGGATATGATGTTTTTAATTTAAACATTCATTTATTTTATTTAGCCTTTTGTTGTGTTGTTTTTAAAGTTTTATTCGAAACACGTAAGTCCATGGCTGTGTTTTAAGTTGAAGGTTATGATTCATGAAAGTTTAAATGGTAGTATTTCCGCATTCAATATTTATGATATGTATACAGTCGCGACCTTAAATTAAATAAAAAATTTCGAATCGTTATAAATGAACTGTCCCGAAGATCAAAAGGTGACTTGTGCATCGTTTATACTAAAAAATGATGCGGAGTTATAGTCGGGGGATAACCGGGGATTCTTAGCCAAGATGGAAGTGTGATACAATAAACCTACTTTTAGCTTTTATGTTTAATATAGTTGATGTATTAAATATTAATGTGAACGGTTCACATTAAGTTTTTTTTTTTTTTTTTTTTGTCTTTTTATATTTAATATATCTAATATATTAAATAAACACTTTAAATCAAATATATTTTTCTCTATTTGTATTTATTTAACATATTAAATATTTATTCCAACCCTTCAAATTAGATCTATTTTCTTAGATTAAATTTTAATTTGTATCCTTCAAATTTTTCTTTTAACTAAATTAAAGTCTTAATTAATCAATTTTGATTCGTTAACTATATATTTAGAGTTGCACTTTTATGGATGGTAGAACAAGTTGTGTCAATTGATATAATCATTACAAACAAGTCAATCATTCACAATTTTTCCGTAATTACAGCTGGGTCAAAAGTTCTTTATACCCCTTAATTATATCTTTCCCCTTAAGTATCACTTATTCTCTAATGAACCATTTGTTAATGATTCAATCATAAACTAAGTCCCTCTCGAGCCAGTAAGAGGGGTGGGCCTCATTGTTCAAATCTCAAAATCAACACTAAAGGAAACTACTCATCTACTTACATATATGAGAATGGGTGAAAGTCATCTCGTGAAATTATGTTCCCATCTCCCGTTTGGTCAAGTACTGAAAATTGCAGGCATAATGATTAGGTTACGAAAGTCATTCTCATCCATACAAATAAAAGGATAACCTTCATAGACAAGAGTTCATAACTCACTAAGAATTAAAATCAAGTCGCATATGATCATCTGTGAAATATTAATCTTCTCAATTAATGAATTTATAAATACAGATTAAATATTTCGTGAATCAGTTTTATATAAACTAATTGTATTAGTGACGCCTTTAAAGAATGGGCTAGGATGTGTGTTAATGCAACACGGTAAAGTTGTTGCATACGCGTCCCGTCAACTAAATTAATACGAAGATAATTACCCTAACCACGACCTGGAGTTGGCTGCTGTAGTGTTCACGCTGAAATTTGGTGACACTAACTGTATGGAGAGAAAATTCAAAGTTTAACCGACCACAAGATTTTAAATATTTCTTCACCCAGAAAGAGTCAAATATGAGACAGAGAAGGTGGTTAGAATTGGTGAAGGACTACGATGTAGATATCCAGTACCACCCTAGAAAAGCAAATGTGGTCGTAGACGCTTTGAGTAGAAATGTGGCCCACTCTTCGGCCCTCATTACGAGGGAAGTAAGGGTACAAAGAAAATTCAAGGGAGCCAACATAGTTGTAGCGACCGAGAAAATCATGGCACAACTGGCTCGACTTACAGTGCAACCTATACTTAGGCAAAGAATGGTTACCTCCCAACGAGATGATCCAAACCTACAGAAAGTCTTAAGCCAGCTAGCTGAGAGTCTAGTAAATGGATTCTCGAAGACCACAGATGAAGGGCTATTGTATCAGGGACGCCTATATGTCTTGACAATAGAGGAGCTTAGGAAAGAAATACTAACGAAGCTCACAACTCGCCATTTGCCATGCACCTAGGAGGTACTAAGATGTACCAAGATTTAAAACAACACTTCTGGTGGAAGAGCATGAAGAGGGACGTGACCGAGTTTGTGAGCAAGTGTTTAGTTTTTCAACAAATGAAAGCTCCTAAATAAAATGCGGCGGGGTTGTTGCAGCCCCTAAGCATACTAGAGTGGAAGTGGGAAAACATAGCAATGGACTTCATAGTAGGATTACCCAAAACACTTAAAGGCTATACAATGATCGGGTAGTTGTCGATAGGTTGACCAAGTCGGCACACTTCCTACCTGGGAAAGCTACATATACAGTTGACAATTGGGCATAGCTGTATGTGAAAGAAATAGTAAGACTACATGGAGCCCAAGTATCTATAGTGTCAGATCGGGACCCACGCTTTACGTCAGCGTTCTAGCTCAGACTTCAAAAAGCGCTGGGTACCCGCCTCGACTTTAGTACCGCCTTTCAGCCCCAAATAGATGGACAAACGGAGCGTTTAAACCAAATTCTAGAGGACATGCTACGCGCTTGTGTACTAGATTTTAAGGGAAGTTGGGATTCCAAACTCCACCTGATGGAATTCTCGTATAACAACAGTTTCCAAGCAACTATTGCCTTTCAGCCCCAAATAGATGGACAAACGGAGCGTTTAAACCAAATTCTAGAGGACATGCTACGCGCTTGTGTACTAGATTTTAAGGGAAGTTGGGATTCCAAACTCCACCTGATGGAATTCTCGTATAACAACAGTTTCCAAGCAACTATTGGAATGGCACCGTTTGAGGCCCTGTACGGGAAACGGTGTAGGTCCCCACTATGTTCGGACGAAGTAGGAGAGAGAGAATTAGTAGGACCCGAGCTGGTTCGATTCACCAATGAGGCTGTCCAGAAAATTCAAGCGAGGATGCGTACCGCTCAAAGTAGACAGAAAAGTTACGCCGATGTAAGGCGTAAAAGCCTGGAGTTTGAGATAGGGGACCCAGTATTCCTCAAGGTGGCAACTATGAAAGGTGTGTTAAGATTCGGACATAAGGGCAAGTTAAGTCCTAAATTCATTGGACCATTCGAGATCCAAGAGCTAGTTGGTCCAGTAGTGTATAAGTTAGCCCTACCTCCAGCCCTCTCAGGAGTACATGATGTATTTCACGTGTCGATGCTGAGGAAGTACATTACGGACCCTATCCACGTAATAGACTACGAAACGACGGCCACACCACGCCCAGTTTCCCAGACCCCACGCGAAATGACGGCCACACCACGCCCAGTCTTCAGCCCACGACTCCCAGCACCTATCAGAATACCTTCAAAGGGAGAAAAGAAATAAAATACGAGAGAGAGAGATTTCGGATAAACGTCGGCGAGTATCCAGTTTCTCCGACGAACCCTCAAACCACCCTCAAACCGACACCAAACGACCTGTTACCACCATGAGAAGGATCCCTAATGAAAGCACAATAACTCAAGGTGCGTTTTGTGCTTTTTCGTAAGCGCCGTCGTCGATAACCGAGGTCAAAAGGTTGGGTTTTCCTAATCGTTCTTAGATCTGTGGTTTTAGGAAATTTTAGGCTGCAAAACTCCCAGAAAAGAAAGAAGGACGACAAATAAAGAGGAAAAGGAAGAAAAAGAGGACCGAAATCGGCAACAGAAACACCACGGGAAGGAGAGAGAAAACTCACCGGAAAATTGGCCAAAGTTGGGTAAGGAAGACGAGATCCATAGATCCGAGTCAACCCGAACCCAAGACTCGAGAGAGCCAGCCCATTCTTTCCCTCGACCTCTGCCTTCAGCCCAGCCCAACTACAGTGGCCCAAACCTCAAACCAGCCCAGCAGCTACGGTTTAGTTGAACCAACCCGAGACCAGACCCACGGTCCAATCGAGCCGGCCTACAACCCAAACACTTGCAACCCAGCCCAGTAAGCTGAGGCCCAACGATTAGTCTTGGCCCAGTAGCCTTTTGAAGCCCACGACCTGGACCACTACTTGAACCGTGCTGCGACCCGCGCTACGATGCGACGCTACCGTACGACGTAGCTCGCTCTGTTGCTGCCAAGTGTCAAATAGCGGCGCAGGCGGTCCCTCACCTCGACTCGGTGCAACGGCTTGGGCTCCCTCCAGTGACGCTCCGGTGGCTCCAGCGGCTGTTCAGCTCGGCTCACCTATTTTTAGCTCGATTTCCACTGTTTCGACCCTCCCGAATCTGTTTTGGGTCCGATTAAGGTATCCGAGGCCGTTTTAGCGCCATATTTCACATTTATTGAATTATAGGTAAATTAATTGTGAAATACTAACGGAAAGTGGTGAACGGTGTGATAGGAAACAAACCCCGGCAACGTAGGAAGCAGCTCTCACGGAACGGGAGCTTACATTTAGCTATTTAGGGAGTACTTCGGCCAAGGCCAACCAAGTAAGTGGCCTTACTATAGGATAGGCTAAAAATTGTATGAGTTATGATGATGTATGAGTTATGATGATGTGTGGGTTACGATACTTGATGATGTGTGCAGTACATACATATTTTGATGAATGACGAACTTGATATGTTTGATGCACTTTGTGGCAATATGATGAGTATGATGATTGCATGATGTTTACCTTAATATGATGATGTTTTCCATATTGAGCATGCTATATGATGATGCGTGTCATATTGCATCATGTCGTTAGATCGACATAGGACACAACCTTAAGAGCGTGAAAATGATATTAATATAAATATCCACGAGCATGTGTTACCTAGAGTAACAAAGGATGAGACTAGAGGGTTGTATCAGAAGAGACATTATGATGGATTTAGAGCGACCTCATGCATATTGTATGTAAATAAGCATAGGGCTACTTCCCCTAGAGATGATGAGTGCGGACGCGCACCATATGATGAGCGCGAATGCGCACAGGTGCAAACGCACACAGATGAGAATGTTCATGAGGCGCATGACACTATGGGGTTCCACTGACCTCCAAACGTAGCTACATATTAGCTTGACCAGAGGGTCCAGGGGGTGTGCTATCGCCCTTGGGATTCACACTCGAACGTGTGAGTCGTGTGTTGGGAAGTACTACACATCCAATTCGTTCGAGACTGGACGCCACCCCTAAGAGGATTAGAGATAGGTCCCTAAATCATGATTGCATGTGTTTGCATTTGTGTGGCCCCTATAGTGGGGCCACTTACTGAGTATTCTTTGAAATACTTAGGTCGTGTGCCACATCATTTTTCAGGTAAAGGGCAAGGCGCACTTGTACGGAAGACGGCGGCATCGCGAGATGAGACTATGGCACGTGCATAGGGTAGACTCATATTTAAATTCTTAGTTTTGAGTTATAATAGGTTGTTTTGCATTGCATTGTTTTAAATTATTTTGTATTTGTTTTTATTATCTCTAAATTTTAGTATTTTGTATTTAAACAGGTAAGACCATGGCTATGTTTTCCAGAGAAGGAGTTGTTTTAAACGTTTTTAAAAGTTTACATTATAAATGATGTTCATGTAAGAGTTATATTTCCGCATTATAGATGAGCATGAGACGTTAGTGGCGACTCTAAATATGTGGAAATTTAGGGTTGTTACATGAACAAGGGGCCCCACCATCTCATTGGCCTAAGAGGGATTCGGTTTGGTGGTTGGACCACAAACCAATTGTTCATCAGAGGATCAGTGGGACTTAAGGAACAAGAAGTAACTTTAGGAGTAAAAACGGTAAATTGACCCAGCTCTAGTTACGAACAACCTGTGAAGGATCGACTTACTAATCATGGTTATATCAAATGGACAAAAATATATCTATAGTGAGGGGAGTGCAACTACTAGTCTATAGTGGAGTGTCCTCGTAGTTAACGAATGTTGGTTAAAAGGTTAATGAGTTTAGCTAGTTGATCTCGGATCGTTGGAGCCCATGAACTCAAACAGTACCAAAGAACTGGAGTTTGATCCGGGTGCTCAAAATCCTACCCGACCTATTCACTAACCAACGATACGCGACCCGTGACTGTATATGCGCACGTAGAAAACTTCTTTGGTGCTAGAAAAGCACGTGAGAGCGTGTATAGACTTTCTTTTTGTCCTCTAATCCTACTCGAGAAGGCACACGACAAATCTGTAAGTAACAACATGAAAACCTACAAAGCAGTACTTTTACAATTCGCTTGCTTATGAATGCATGCTAGTAAAATTAATCCTAGGTAGCTATTCTTGATTAACAACGACCTAGCAAACTTACTAAAAATGAAAACAGACTTGCTAGTTGTTGAAATTTCTTGTCTTACCCAGTATACTGTCTTGATATACTTTAGTACTGGTGTAAGTAATCATGCTATGACAGCGGATGAGATGTTTATTTATCAGCAATCTGGCTGCTGGATGGATGTTATCGTCCCATTGAGCATGTGTGACTCCTGGTGAATTATTGTGTGATCTCTCCCTTTAAAGAATAAGCAACAGAATCGAGTTAAGTCTAGGGTAAGCACGGAGATTGGTGGGTCGAGACTTAGGATTGAACACCTTTAAAGGTCTGAGACCAATGGAATCTCGAAGGGCGATCAGAGGGTGAGACAATATTATAACAAATAGTGTGCGCACATAAGTAATTTACAGCACGACAAAATTTAAAACACAAAATAAGAAACGAACTCAAAGCATTTTAAAACAAAAGAGTTGAGGACGACGGGTGAGTTTATTCTATGGCACCTGCCCAAGAGTCCACTCCCGACTTCGACCAGCTCCTTACCTGAAAAAAATGGAGAATAAGGAATGAGTACAAAGACTTAGTATGTAGCCTGCTTGTAGGCTCTCAATCCATTCGTTGATATGCTAGGATACCACACTCTTTCTTGTCTTGTTCTTGTTTCTTATTGTAAGTACTTAGGCCCACTTGTTCTTGACTTGGGGTTCTTATCGTGATTTATTCTAAGGACATTGGTCCTTGGATTCTAAAACCTTGGTCATCCTTTAAGGGCCTTAGTACCATGGTTCTTGGTTCTTGGTTCTTGTACTTAGAACTAGGGTCTTGATCCATGTTCTAGACCTAGATCTTTCTCTTGTTCTTGGTACTTTCTAGGTATTTATTCTGTTATTGATTTATTCTCCAAGACACTCCCCCTAGGATTTACGGCACTAGCCATACACCTGGCAATCCTATGTCCAAGGCTTGTTACTCAGTGGTAGATCGACTACACTGCATTGTGGACACATCGTGTTTTAGGACATTAATCACGATGCAAGGTAGTAGTTACCCTGCACGTAAGATCCGTCCTATGAGAAGCCGTTGATCATGTGAGTAACTTGTTTAGGTGGCATGTACCGAGGGGTAGCACCCCCTCACCATAGGTTACTTCATGGCCTGTGGGACGGGTTCACCAGTTAATACTCCCATGGATGCAAGTAGACCAACACTCACCATGTTCTTCCCCACCGTGTACCATTACGAAGGATAAGTTTTCTGCCCAGGCCTTTGTATCAAGAGTGTGGAAACTCGGGACAAAAGTAAACAATTGGTTCCCTGCTAGGTTAAGGATGTGATGAGAGACTACAAGTAGATTGCTTGATCGTGACGAGAGGGTACTCTAGAGTTTAGAAGTAATAGAGGGATTATGGACCTAGGGAATCATGTATCTCATTCCCGCTTCCCTCGTTAGATGAATTTGGCATATATTAATACACATTTTGATTTCCCTCTTATTTTATAAACATTGACTGGCAAAATTTTTCCTATGATGGTGTTAATATAACACATGCGGAAGAAATTTGGATCTTAGGCACTCTAAGTACATCAATTATAGTAAATTAGCTGGCATGTTCAAAAGCATTAAAACTCAATGAGTTTGAATACTAACCTTCTGTCGCTCAAATTTCCTTCTTTTTTTTTTTCACGAACCGGTTTCGAACCACCACTAGTGTCTTCTCCACTATCCTCCGGCCTTTGAACGAGATTGTGGAATCCGGTGAGTGACTAAACTTGGGAGGGATTTAGTAAATATGAAGAGAGTGTTTGTGAGAGGTTTTCCTCAAGGTTTTTCCCAAAGTAAGACATTCCATGTACCATGATCACTCAATTTATAGAGTCATGTTTGCATGTTCATGCAAGTTTGAGTTAACCAAATTTTGACACTCAAATTCCACTCAAATATGTGGGGTTTATTTCGCAAGCATGCAAGTTTGGTTAAACCAAATTTTGACACCTCAAAATACCACTAACATGGATTTTCCATTAAATGAAGTCAACATTTTTACTTTCTTCATTTTAATTCAACAATTAATTTCAAATTAAAGTAATATTAAATGATTAATTAAACTATTTAATTAATATTTAATATTAATTCAAATGCCAATCCCAATCAACACATATTTGAATAAAATATTTAAATCTTATTTAAATATCTCAGATTCTCTCTTTTTGTTTAATTTGTAAATAAAACAAAAATGCAGTTAAATATATCGTATATATGTAGCGCATATTCCCTAATTCGAATTCGAACACTTCGAACTCACTTGTCACACTATTCTATGGTTTAGTCCGATATGAGCTAGCAAAGGGACCTAATGGACCTATAGATCATGGGCTCCAACGATTAACCAGTTAAACTTCTTAACCTTGTTAACCAACATTCGTTAACTACTAGGACACTCCACTATAGCCTAGTAGTTGCACTCCCCTCACTATAGATATATTTCTGTCCATTTGATATAACCATGATTGGTAAGTCGATCCTTCACAGGTTGTTCGTTACTAGAGCTGGGTTAATTTACCGTTTTACCCCTGAAGTTACTTCTTGTTCCTTATGTCTCACTGATCCTCTAATGAACAATTGGTTTGTGGTCCAACCAGTGAACCGAATCACTCTCAGGCCAATGAGAGGGTGGGGGCCCTTTGTTCAACAACCGGAGTCAGTGCTTAAAGGAACTACCTCTCTTCTATCCCTAAAAGTGGGTAGGAGTGAATTCCTTCTTACACCCTATGTCCCCAGCTATTCGCCCAGTCTTACCCCTGAAATTGGAGGCAATAAGCATTTGTAAATGGTATCAGAGCCTTCTATTCGTGAGGGAAGAGGAGTTACTCGATCTTTAAGAGCGATATCACAGAAACCAGGAGGAAGATATGAAAATTCAGAAGAATTTGGAGTATGTGATAGCTGAGCGAATAGCCCTTGTGTTCCAGGTGGTAAGACGCGGGAAGCGCAGTAAGTCCGTTGGCAAGCTTGGGTGCTTAGTCATATGAAAAATTCTGAAGAAAATCTTATCTACAACCTGACAACTTTACCAGAGACAAAACAAAGATTGACAACTTGTCAGCCACACAGTAAAGGCTCACATGCCAATTACTAATGTCGGTAAATTATTAGTCTTTTAAATTATTAGTTTACTTTATGTCTTATAGGAAAACAGATCTTGCAGGGGTCCTGTCCTCTTAGATTCGATCTTATCTCTTAGTTGACATTTTTCAAATTTACGATCAAACTCGAAGTCTATAAAGGGACTTCATCAATGTAAAGAGGGCATCGATCGGCCGATAGCTCTCTCTTGAATATCAATTGAACAATTCAGAGAAAACATTAAGCATTTGTAAATGGTATCAGAGCCTTCTATTCGTGAGGGAAGAGGAGTTACTCGATCTTTAAGAGCGATATCACAGAAACCAGGAGGAAGATATGAAAATTCAGAAGAATTTGGAGTATGTGATAGCTGAGCGAATAGCCCTTGTGTTCCAGGTGGTAAGACGCGGGAAGCGCAGTAAGTCCGTTGGCAAGCTTGGGTGCTTAGTCATATGAAAAATTCTGAAGAAAATCTTATCTACAACCTGACAACTTTACCAGAGACAAAACAAAGATTGACAACTTGTCAGCCACACAGTAAAGGCTCACATGCCAATTACTAATGTCGGTAAATTATTAGTCTTTTAAATTATTAGTTTACTTTATGTCTTATAGGAAAACAGATCTTGCAGGGGTCCTGTCCTCTTAGATTCGATCTTATCTCTTAGTTGACGTTTTTCAAATT
This sequence comes from Cucurbita pepo subsp. pepo, assembly GCF_057944985.1. Taxonomy (NCBI): domain Eukaryota; kingdom Viridiplantae; phylum Streptophyta; class Magnoliopsida; order Cucurbitales; family Cucurbitaceae; genus Cucurbita; species Cucurbita pepo. The sequence goes on along the minus strand of NC_141806.1, from coordinate 8,856,370 downwards.
TACGATCAAACTCGAAGTCTATAAAGGGACTTCATCAATGTAAAGAGGGCATCGATCGGCCGATAGCTCTCTCTTGAACATCAATTGAACAATTCAGAGAAAAATCATCCTACTCTTTTCTTATCTATCTTATGAACGAATTTCTTAGAAAGCTCAGAAAATCAAGCCATCTCAAATGCTCTACCGATGAAGAAGAAAGTTCAAATGAACATCGAACGGGAGAAAATCTCACAATCTCAAATACTATCAATCAAGAATACCAGATTGCTAGAATCGAAGATCAACTCAAAAATTGGACTATTCCAAAGGTAGATCCTAAAACTATCTACCAAATTTCAACCTTCAATTTTACTCAAAGATCATGCATCAAATTCTTAGAGAAGAACATCCCAATTCATAGCAATAGGGAATCTCTGAATCTTTTTTCAAGATCTCTTATACTCCAACATCGTGAAGAGTTTAACTATCTCCATGTCGGTCTTGTCCAAGTCGCGGTAAAACCATTGTTCAGACTTGGATTAGATATCCCAGTCCTTATCTCCTTACGAGATAAGAGACATGAAGATTTCTCAAATTCTTTATTGGGAATGGTTCAATCCAATTTAGAGAATGGACCAGTCTATTTCAATTGTTATCCAAACTTTACTCTGTCTCTCCAAGACCCACACATATTATGAGCTCTCATGCTAGATTTACAGTCAAAAAATTTAAACATCAAGGCTGAAACCCATTCTTCAGTCGTTATATTCAGGGTTTATTATAAGCATATGAATACAAACATTTCTCCAAGAGCATTAAGATCCTCACCAAAAGGATGGACTATGCTCATAGAAGCAAATATTGGAAAATCATCAGTGACTGTCCCAAAAACACTCTCTTGGGATCAAATAACCAGAAGCACTCTCTGGAAAATAGAAGATGCAAATCTTCCAAAGAGGAAAGAATCTCAAAACCCAGTCCAAATTATCGAACATGACGATGGTGTTAGGATCGATACCAGTTGTTAGGATCGCACAACAACGCACACGCTCGATCTAGATGAACACAAAGAAAAAAGGATAGAGAAAAGTTGCAAGGAGAATCTGGCTAAAAGAATTTTGTATTGATGACTTCAGGTATGTACAACAAGAGAGAGTACAGAGAATAGAAAAAGTACATTTTCAAAGCTCTACCGGACCAGATATATATATGGCTTAGTTTACTATATATAGCTTTACCAGATTTAGTCATCTACTATATATAGCTATTTACCAGATATAGCTTTACCGGATATAGTTTTACCATATATAGCTTTACTATATATAGCTTTACCAAATATAGCTTTACCGGATATAACCGTTGACCAAGCTATAAATAAGTATCAGGCTCCATAGCCTAACAATTCTCCCCCTTGGAGACTGATCTAGTCAACCAAGAATTTCACTCTCAAACGACCATGAGCATCTTCACTGCACCATACCAAGGTTTTGCACAACCTCAATATTCCAACATCAACACATTTTGTCAACATGTTTGCTGGATTCTTTGCACCCTCTATCTTCTCAAAACACATCACCATCTTCAACTAACCTCCGAGTGAAATGGTATCGCCTTCTGTGTTTTGAATGATAGACCGGGTTCCTCGCCAACAGCATGAGTCTCAGGAGTTTCTTGAGTATCTGCTACAACATCACTATGTGAATCTTTTAGCAACTCAACCTCAACTCCCACTTGCTTCACCTCTGGTTTCTCAGCAAGAGTCTCAGGAGTTTCTTGAGTATCCGCTACAACATCACTCTGTGAATCTTTGAGCAACTCAACCTCAACTCCTACTTGCTTCACCTCTGGTTTCTCAGCAAGAGTGTCAGAAGTTTCTTAAGTATCCGCTACAACATCACTCTGTGAATCTTTGAGCAACTCAACCTCAACTCCCACTTGCTTCACCTCTGGTTTCTCAGCAAGAGTCTCAGGAGTTTCTTGAGTATCCGCTACAACATCACTCTGTGAATCTTTGAGCAACTCAACCTCAACTCCCACTTGCTTCACCTCTGGTGTTTCAGCAAGAGTCTCAGGCCCATGCAACCTCCTCTGGAGTTTCAGCGACGCTTCCAACCGACGCAACCTCCTCTGGAGTTTCAACGATGCTTCCAGCCGACGCAACCTCCTCTGGAGTTTCAGCGACGCTTCTGGCCGACGCAACCCCCTCTGGAGCTTCAGCGACGCTTCCGGACGACGCAACCCCCTCTGGAGCTTCAGCGACGCTTCCGGCCGACGCAACCCCCTCTGGAGCTTCAGCGATGCTTCCGGACGACGCAACCCCCTCTGGAGCTTCAGCGACGCTTCCGGATGACGCAACCCCCTCTGGAGCTTCAGCGACGCTTCCGGACGACGCAACCCCCTCTAGAGCTTCAGCGACGCTTCCAACCGACGCAACCTCCTCTGGAGTTTCAGCGATGCTTCCAGCCGACGCAACCCCTCTGGAGTTTCAGCGACGCTTCTGGCCGACGCAACCCCCTCTGGAGCTTCAGCGACGCTTCCGGACGACGCAACCCCCTCTGGAGCTTCAGCGACGCTTCCGGACGACGCAACCCCCTCTGGAGCTTCAGCGACGCTTCCGGACGAAGCAACCCCCTCTGGAGCTTCAGCGACGCTTCCGGACGACGCAACCCCCTCTGGAGCTTCAGCGACGCTTCCGGACGACGCAACCCCCTCTGGAGCTTCAGCGACGCTTCCGGGCGACACAACCCCCTCTGGAGCTTCAGCGACGCTTTCGGACGACGCAACCTCCTCTGGAGTTTCAGCGATGCTTCCAGCCGACGCAACCTCCTCTGGAGTTTCAGCGACGCTTCCGGCCGACGCAACCCCCTCTGGAGCTTCAGCGACGCTTTCGGCCGACGCAACCCCCTCTGGAGCTTCAGCGACGCTTCCGGCCGACGCAACCCCCTCTGGAGCTTCAGCGACGCTTCCAGACGACGCAACCCCCTCTGGAGCTTCAGCGACGCTTCCGGACGACGCAACCCCCTCTGGAGCTTCAGCGACGCTTCCGGACGACGCAACCCCCTCTGGAGCTTCAGCGACGCTTCCAGACGACGCAACCCCCTCTGGAGCTTCAGCGACGCTTCCGGACGACGCAACCCCCTCTGGAGCTTCAGCGACGCTTCCGGACGACGAAACCCCCTCTGGAGCTTCAGCGACGCTTCCGGACGACGCAACCCCCTCTGGAGCTTCAGCGACGCTTCCGGACGACGCAACCCCCTCTGGAGCTTCAGCGACGCTTCCGGCCGACGCAACCCCCTCTGGAGCTTCAGCGACGCTTCCGGACGACGCAACCCCCTCTGGAGCTTCAGCGACGCTTTCGGACGACGCAACCCCCTCTGGAGCTTCAGCGACGCTTCCGGACGACGCAACCCCCTCTGGAGCTTCAGCGACGCTTCCGGGCGACGCAACCCCCTCTGGAGCTTCAGCGACGCTTTCGGACGACGCAACCTCCTCTAGAGTTTCAGCGATGCTTCCAGCCGACGCAACCTCCTCTGGAGTTTCAGCGACGCTTCCGGCCGACGCAACCCCCTCTGGAGCTTCAGCGACGCTTTCGGCCGACGCAACCCCCTCTGGAGCTTCAGCGACGCTTTCGGCCGATGCAACCCCCTCTACTTCTTCGGTACTTTTCTTCAATTCTCTAACAGTCTTTGTGAAGCTAACTCGTTTATGTTTGCTCATAACGAAGTTCTCACAAGGACTCATAACAATCTCCGCATCAAATACACCTTGTTCATAGCCGACGATTTTTCATACATATTTGACAGCGCCTTCATCAGATCTGACGTTGTCTTCTCCTTGATGATGTTAAACGCCACGTTTCTGGATAGCGTCAACCGGATCATCCCTAAGGCTTGTCGATCCTTGAGCTTCCACTGTTCCGTGGTCATGGTATCCGGCTTCACCCCCAACAGAGGTTCGTGAAGATATTTCTGGTACAGATAATCTTCAATCTGCATCTTCCAGAAACCGAAATCGGATCCATCGAACTTCTCAATTCCAATCTTTGAACTTTCCATCCTCACAGATCGTGGTGAATTTTGCCTTGCTCTGATATCCGCCTGGCTCTGACTGCTGCCTGGCTCTGATACCAGTTGTTAGGATCGATACCAGTTGTTAGGATCGCACAACAACGCACACGCTCGATCTAGATGAACACAAAGAAAAAAGGATAGAGAAAAGTTGCAAGGAGAATCTGGCTAAAAGAATTTTGTATTGATGACTTCAGGTATGTACAACAAGAGAGAGTACAGAGAATAGAAAAAGTACATTTTCAAAGCTCTACCGGACCAGATATATATATGGCTTAGTTTACTATATATAGCTTTACCAGATTTAGTCATCTACTATATATAGCTATTTACCAGATATAGCTTTACCGGATATAGTTTTACCATATATAGCTTTACTATATATAGCTTTACCAAATATAGCTTTACCGGATATAACCGTTGACCAAGCTATAAATAAGTATCAGGCTCCATAGCCTAACAATTCTCCCCCTTGGAGACTGATCTAGTCAACCAAGAATTTCACTCTCAAACGACCATGAGCATCTTCACTGCACCATACCAAGGTTTTGCACAACCTCAATATTCCAACATCAACACATTTTGTCAACATGTTTGCTGGATTCTTTGCACCCTCTATCTTCTCAAAACACATCACCATCTTCAACTAACCTCCGAGTGAAATGGTATCGCCTTCTGTGTTTTGAATGATAGACCGGGTTCCTCGCCAACAGCATGAGTCTCAGGAGTTTCTTGAGTATCTGCTACAACATCACTATGTGAATCTTTTAGCAACTCAACCTCAACTCCCACTTGCTTCACCTCTGGTGTTTCAGCAAGAGTCTCAGGCCCATGCAACCTCCTCTGGAGTTTCAGCGACGCTTCCAACCGACGCAACCTCCTCTGGAGTTTCAACGATGCTTCCAGCCGACGCAACCTCCTCTGGAGTTTCAGCGACGCTTCTGGCCGACGCAACCCCCTCTGGAGCTTCAGCGACGCTTCCGGACGACGCAACCCCCTCTGGAGCTTCAGCGACGCTTCCGGCCGACGCAACCCCCTCTGGAGCTTCAGCGATGCTTCCGGACGACGCAACCCCCTCTGGAGCTTCAGCGACGCTTCCGGATGACGCAACCCCCTCTGGAGCTTCAGCGACGCTTCCGGACGACGCAACCCCCTCTAGAGCTTCAGCGACGCTTCCAACCGACGCAACCTCCTCTGGAGTTTCAGCGATGCTTCCAGCCGACGCAACCCCTCTGGAGTTTCAGCGACGCTTCTGGCCGACGCAACCCCCTCTGGAGCTTCAGCGACGCTTCCGGACGACGCAACCCCCTCTGGAGCTTCAGCGACGCTTCCGGACGACGCAACCCCCTCTGGAGCTTCAGCGACGCTTCCGGACGATGCAACCCCCTCTGGAGCTTCAGCGACGCTTCCGGACGACGCAACCCCCTCTGGAGCTTCAGCGACGCTTCCGGACGACGCAACCCCCTCTGGAGCTTCAGCGACGCTTCCGGGCGACACAACCCCCTCTGGAGCTTCAGCGACGCTTTCGGACGACGCAACCTCCTCTGGAGTTTCAGCGATGCTTCCAGCCGACGCAACCTCCTCTGGAGTTTCAGCGACGCTTCCGGCCGACGCAACCCCCTCTGGAGCTTCAGCGACGCTTTCGGCCGACGCAACCCCCTCTGGAGCTTCAGCGACGCTTCCGGCCGACGCAACCCCCTCTGGAGCTTCAGCGACGCTTCCAGACGACGCAACCCCCTCTGGAGCTTCAGCGACGCTTCCGGACGACGCAACCCCCTCTGGAGCTTCAGCGACGCTTCCGGACGACGCAACCCCCTCTGGAGCTTCAGCGACGCTTCCAGACGACGCAACCCCCTCTGGAGCTTCAGCGACGCTTCCGGACGACGCAACCCCCTCTGGAGCTTCAGCGACGCTTCCGGACGACGAAACCCCCTCTGGAGCTTCAGCGACGCTTCCGGACGACGCAACCCCCTCTGGAGCTTCAGCGACGCTTCCGGACGACGCAACCCCCTCTGGAGCTTCAGCGACGCTTCCGGCCGACGCAACCCCCTCTGGAGCTTCAGCGACGCTTCCGGACGACGCAACCCCCTCTGGAGCTTCAGCGACGCTTCCGGACGACGCAACCCCCTCTGGAGCTTCAGCGACGCTTCCGGACGACGCAACCCCCTCTGGAGCTTCAGCGACGCTTCCGGGCGACGCAACCCCCTCTGGAGCTTCAGCGACGCTTTCGGACGACGCAACCTCCTCTAGAGTTTCAGCGATGCTTCCAGCCGACGCAACCTCCTCTGGAGTTTCAGCGACGCTTCCGGCCGACGCAACCCCCTCTGGAGCTTCAGCGACGCTTTCGGCCGACGCAACCCCCTCTGGAGCTTCAGCGACGCTTTCGGCCGATGCAACCCCCTCTACTTCTTCGGTACTTTTCTTCAATTCTCTAACAGTCTTTGTGAAGCTAACTCGTTTATGTTTGCTCATAACGAAGTTCTCACAAGGACTCATAACAATCTCCGCATCAAATACACCTTGTTCATAGCCGACGATTTTTCATACATATTTGACAGCGCCTTCATCAGATCTGACGTTGTCTTCTCCTTGATGATGTTAAACGCCACGTTTCTGGATAGCGTCAACCGGATCATCCCTAAGGCTTGTCGATCCTTGAGCTTCCACTGTTCCGTGGTCATGGTATCCGGCTTCACCCCCAACAGAGGTTCGTGAAGATATTTCTGGTACAGATAATCTTCAATCTGCATCTTCCAGAAACCGAAATCGGATCCATCGAACTTCTCAATTCCAATCTTTGAACTTTCCATCCTCACAGATCGTGGTGAATTTTGCCTTGCTCTGATATCCGCCTGGCTCTGACTGCTGCCTGGCTCTGATACCAGTTGTTAGGATCGATACCAGTTGTTAGGATCGCACAACAACGCACACGCTCGATCTAGATGAACACAAAGAAAAAAGGATAGAGAAAAGTTGCAAGGAGAATCTGGCTAAAAGAATTTTGTATTGATGACTTCAGGTATGTACAACAAGAGAGAGTACAGAGAATAGAAAAAGTACATTTTCAAAGCTCTACCGGACCAGATATATATATGGCTTAGTTTACTATATATAGCTTTACCAGATTTAGTCATCTACTATATATAGCTATTTACCAGATATAGCTTTACCGGATATAGTTTTACCATATATAGCTTTACTATATATAGCTTTACCAAATATAGCTTTACCGGATATAACCGTTGACCAAGCTATAAATAAGTATCAGGCTCCATAGCCTAACAGATGGAAGCGTTGAAATAAAATTCAGCGAAGAACCTTCGTCAGAGTCAAAAGTAAAAGAATTCCTGAGTTCTAGACCAAGTACTTCAGGAATATCAAGATCAATGTATGATCCCTTAAAGGAAAAAGAGGTCAGTTATGATCAAAAAAGGGCGTCAATCCACTATGAAGATGGCTCAAGGTCTCCAACCCATACGGATATGGATACTCAATCCGTCTACGAAAGCCAGCTAAATGTCATTACAGCTGATTTCCAGATAGACAAAGAATTTTTTAAAGCAGATTTTATGTCAACTACCAACTCTTCAAAAAGAAATGTCTTCTTCCAAACCTACAAAGAGGCTGAGCGAAATGAATTAAGAGCTCAGTGGTATTCTCATATGGAAGACATCAAAGAAAATATACCATTCTTCGAATGGTTTGAAGAAAATATTCTGCAGGTATGCACCTTGACCCAGAGGAGTTGGAAGACTACCAAAAGAGGCGAGGTATATTCGAAACATCCTCCGTTAGAAGAAGTCGAATTCGACAACTACTACGGAGAAAAGGTCAAAGCTAGCCCTTTCAAACATATTCCGGAAGGACTAGAAAAGGGTAATCCGACCCTAAAGGATGTCAAGAATATCCAGCATCAAAACAATTATTCAAATAAGATTTTATCCACGATCGCTACTCAACTTGAAAGTATCGAGGGAAAAATCTCAAAGAAATCAGGTACTCAGCAAGAACAGGCAAGCAGCTCTGTACCAAAGGTTGATGAGTCAATACCAATACTCAGACCGGCAAATCTCGAAATATTTACAAAAAGAATTTCAAAAGAAGAGGCTGCAATGGCCAAGATAGAGGAAAAGTTAGACAGGATATTAAATCCCGCCATGACGCCTCAAGATTCATCTGTCAATGTCGTTAACAATGATGACGAGAACCAAGAATTCGAAGACGAGATTGCAAACGAGAGAGAAGAACCTTTCTACAATCGAATTGAAAGGATCTCTAGAAGAAGTCAAAATAATGCCAGTAATCAGAAAAACTAGTATCCTCAACCGTCTTTTCCGGATATCCAGTTCGAAGAAAAGACACTACAAACTCAAGCTCATTACGATGGTTTAGCAATCTATGAATGGAATATCGATGGATTGTCTGACTATCTGATAATGAATGTTGTAAATGAAATGATGATGGCCGCAGGCGCGTATAAATTACAAGGCCATAAATCCGACCATCAGATAGCTCAAGTTTTGGTAACCGGATTTACCGGGCAACTCAAGGATTGGTGGGACAAATATCTCGATGAAACAACCCGCCAACAGATATTAAACCACTATGTCATTAGACCAACTACTCAAATTATCAAAGAAGAAGGTCCATCAACTAGGACCGAGGTACAACATGAAAGGGTAGAGGATGCTGTCAACACCCTCATATATACCCTCATAGAATTCTTCGTCGGCGACCCTCTAAAATACCAGGAGAGATCCGCTGAGATACTCATGAATCTGAAATGCCCTACCTTAGGTGATTTCAGGTGGTACAAAGACATGTACTTCAGCAAAGTTCTTATTAGAACAGATAGTTCGTTGGAATTCTGGAAAGAGAATTTCGTCAATGGACAACCAAAACACTTCTCAAGGAGGATCAAAGATGGTCTTAAGACAAAGTACAATGGAACAATTCCATGGCAAACTTTGTCATACGGATCCATAGCATCCTTCATCATAGAAGAAGGACTCAGACTTTGTAATGAGTCAAAGATTCAAAACAAGCTCAATTCTTCGATATCAAACAGAAAAGAGCTTGGTAGATTTTGCGATCAATATGGATGCAAGGGAATAGAAGCTCCCTCAACCTCCAGACGAAAGAAGGTTAAGACGCATCCAAAACCTTATCATTCATACAGGCCTAGAGAAACATATCAGAGTAAACCCGTGCAGTCTCAGAAGCCAACATACTCAAGAAGGAAGTATATTCCTACAAAAACCCATAGAGGAAAGAAAAAGCAAACTTGCTTCAAATGTCGTGAAGGACACTATGCTAACAAGTGTCCAATCAGAGGAAAGATCAATGAGTTGGATATAGATCAAGAGCTGAAAAATCAGCTATTACGACTGACCCTAACCGACTCAGAGCAATCAAGCGAGGGAGAAATCCTCGAACTCCAAGAAGAATCTGATTCATATTCTAGCACAGAATACGAATCAGAACAAGAAGGAAAAAGGACGTGCGAAAGATGCATAAATGTCCTTACCAAGGATCAAGAAATTCTACTCGAAGTAGTAGAAAAAGTTCAAGACCCAGAAATTCAACAGAAGATTGCTCAACGACTTAGGGATGCCAAGACAATCTCTAGGCCAACTGAAAGGGAAGAAAGAAATCCCTACAGACTCCAATCTGTTCTCCAAAGATTTGAAAAACCGAGGGAACTCACTACTCAAGATTTACAAAGAGAGATTAATAATCTCAAACAAGAGGTACAGGCGCTAAGATCTGAAACCAGGTCAGAATCTTATACGCTTCGTCAAGAAATTCTCAATCTTCAGGAAAGGCTGCCAGCACAAAAGGAAACGGCGCAACCAAACCTGGATGAAGAAGATTTTCAAAGTTCCTTCGTTGGAGCCATCACCACTTCTCAATTTCAAAAATGGTACGCTCTCGTTACCTTAAAAATTTATGATTTCAAAATCACACTAAAGGCTCTCATAGATACTGGAGCCGATCAAAATTGCATTCAAGAAGGCCTAATACCTACAAAGTATTTTGAAAAAACTACTGAGGGCCTTAGAGGTGCTAACAACAACAAACTCAAAATTAATTACAAACTATCAAAAGTTCATGTTTGCAATGATGGAATTTGCTTCGTAAATTCCTTCCTTCTAGTAAAAGACTTAGGACAAGAACTAATCCTAGGTACTCCTTTCATTACTCAATTATATCCTTTTAGAATAACTGAAAAAGGGTTAGAATCAAAAGCCTTAGGAAAGAAGATAAAATTTAACTTTCTTTCCCCATAAGGATTAGCGAAATAAATAACCTTCAAAAGAATACAATTATTCAATCAATAAATGTATTAAATTATAAAGAAAAACAAATTTCTTTTTTGAAAGAAGAAATTTCTCAAAAGAATAGAAGAACAAATTCAAAACAAAGCTGTCCAGTTTAAAATCAAAACTTTACAAACTCAATTAGAAAAAGAAGTTTGTTCAAATATCCCAAATGCCTTTTGGAATAGGAAACAACATATAGTTGATTTTCCTTATATCAAAGCTTTCGAGGAGAAAAATATTCCTACGAAAGCCCGACCTATTCAAATGAATAAAGAATTACTAACATTCTCCAAAGCAGAAATTAATGATCTTTTGCAGAAAGACCTTATTAGACCATCAAAGAGCCCCTGGTCATGTGCGGCTTTTTACGTCAACAACCAGGCAGAAAAGGAACGTGGAGTCCTGCGACTGGTAATTAACTACAAACCCTTAAATAAGGTTTTGGAATGGATTAGATATCCAATTCCAAATAAATCAGATTTATTGCAAAGAATTTCAAATGCAAAAATATTTTCAAAATTTGACATGAAATCAGGATTTTGGCAAATCCAGATTTAAGAACAAGACAAGTACAAGACGGCTTTTAATGTCCCTTTTGGACAATACGAATGGAACGTTATGCCATTTGGGCTAAAAAACGCTCCATCCGAATTTCAAAAGATTATGAATGATATTTTCAATCCTTTTCAAGACTTTTCAATTGTTTATATTGACGATGTTCTAATTTTTTCTCAAAACATCGATCAACACTTTAAGCATCTTCAAACATTTTTTACGACAGTCAAAAGAAACGGTTTAGTTGTGTCTAAACTCAAAATTAAACTTTTTCAAACAAAAATCTATTTTCTCGGATTTGAAATTCATTTGGGTCTAATAAAACCCATTCCTCTGAAATTCTTCCATTGAGTTTGCCTCAAACTTTCCACATCAAATTACAGATAAGACCCAACTACAAAGGTTTTTGGGATGTCTCAATTATGTGTCTGATTTCCTTCAAAATATCACACTGTTTTAGGATTCCTCCATATCCAATATCGGATGCGTCAGTCTCCACTATTAAACTAGCCCTTGGGTTTATCAGCGATAAACACGGAATTGACTTGACAAGGGATTTGATTTTTTGGACTGTTTTTGTATGTTCTTCAGTCCAGGGCTTTGGATTCTTTTTGAGTCTCTCAAAAAGCGGCTTGCAGATGGGTCTGATATTTTGAAGGAAATCAGACACATAATTGAGACATCCCAAAAATCTTTGTAGTTGGGTCTTATCTGTAATTTGATCTGGAAAGTTTGAGGCAAACTCAATGGACCTTTGAATGGGTTTTATTAGACCCAAATGAATTTCAAATCCGAGAAAACGGATTTTTGTTTGAAAAAGTTTAATTTTGGGTTTAGACACAACTAAACCGTTTCTTTTGACTGTCGTAAAAAATGTTTGAAGATGCTTAAAGTGTTGATCGATGTTTTGAGAAAAAATTAGAACATCGTCAATATAAACAATTGAAAAGTCTTTAAAAGAATTGAAAATATCATTCATAATCTTTTGAAATTCGGATGGAGCGTTTTTTAGCCCAAATGGCATAACGTTCCATTCGTATTGTCCAAAAGGGACATTAAAAGCCGTCTTGTACTTGTCTTTTTCTTGAATCTGGATTTGCCAAAATCCTGATTTCATGTCAAATTTTGAAAATATTTTTGCATTTGAAATTCTTTGCAATAAATCTGATTTATTTGGAATTGGATATCTAATCCATTCCAAAACCTTATTTAAGGGTTTGTAGTTAATTACCAGTCGCGGGACTCCACGTTCCTTTTCTGCCTGGTTGTTGACGTAAAAAGCCGCACATGACGAGGGGCTCTTTAATGGTCTAATAAGGCCTTTCTGCAAAAGATCATTAATTTCTGCTTTGCAGAATGTTAGTAATTCTTTATTCATTTGAATAGGTTGGGCTTTCGTAGGAATATTTTTCTCCTCGAAAGCTTTGATATAAGGAAGATCAACTATATGTTGTTTCCTATTCCAAAAGGCATTTGGGATATTTGAACAAACTTCTTTTTCTAATTGAGTTTGTAAAGTTTTGATTTTAAACTGGACAACTTTGTTTTGAATTTGTTCTTCTATTCTTTTGAGAAATTTCTTCTTTCAAAAAAGAAATTTATTTTTCTTTATAGTTTAATACATTTATTGATTGAATAATTGTATTCTTTTGAAGGTTATTTATTTCGCTAATCCTTATGGGGGAAAGAAAGTTAAATTTTATCTTCTTTCCTAAGGCTTTTGATTCTAACTCTTTTTCAGTTATTCTAAGAGGATATAATTGAGTAATGAAAGGAGTACCTAGGATTAGTTCTTGTCCTAAGTCTTTTACTAGAAGGAAGGAATTTACGAAGCAAATTCCATCATTGCAAACATGAACTTTTGATAGTTTGTAATTAATTTTGAGTTTGTTGTTGTTAGCACCTCTAAGGCCCTCAGTAGTTTTTTCAAAATACTTTGTAGGTATTAGGCCTTCTTGAATGCAATTTTGATCGGCTCCAGTATCTATGAGAGCCTTTAGTGTTATTTTGAAATCATAAATTTTTAAGGTAACGAGAGCGTACCATTTTTGAAATTGAGAAGTGGTGATAGCTCCAACGAAGGAACTTTGAAAATCTTCTTAATCCAGGTTCGGTTGCGCCGTTTCCTTTTGTGCCGGCAGCCTTTCCTAAAGATTGAGAATTTCTTGACGAAGCGTATAAGATTCTGACTTGGTTTCAGATCTTAGCGCCTGTACCTCTTGTTTGAGATTATTAATCTCTCTTTGTAAATCTTGAGTAGTGAGTTCCCTCGGTTTTTCAAATCTTTGGAGAACAGATTGGAGTCTATAGGGATTTCTTTCTTCCCTTTCAGTTGGCTTAGAGATTGTCATGGCATCCCTAAGTCGTTGAGCAATCTTCTGTTGAATTTCTGGGTCTTGAACTTTTTCTACTACTTCGAGTAGAATTTCTTGATCCTTGGTAAGGACATTTATGCATCCTTCGCACGTCCTTCTTCCTTCTTGTTCTGATTCGTATTCTGTGCTAGAATATGAATCAGATTCTTCTTGGAGTTCGAGGATTTCTCCCTCGCTTGATTGCTCTGAGTCGGTTAGGGTCAGTCGTAATAGCTGATTTTTCAGCTCTTGACCTATATCCAACTCATTGATCTTTCCTCTAATTGGACACTTGTTAGCATAGTGTCCTTCTTCACGACATTTGAAGCAAGTTTGCTTTTTCTTTCCTCTATGGGTTTTTGTAGGAATATACTTCCTTCTTGAGTATGTTGGCTTCTGAGACTGCACGGGTTTACTCCGATATGTTTCTCTAGGCCTGTATGAATGATAAGGTTTTGGATGCGTCTTAACCTTCTTTCGTTTGGAGGTTGAGGGAGCTTCTATTCCCTTGCATCCATAATTATCGCAAAATCTACCAAGCTCTTTTCTGTTTGATATCGAAGAATTGAGCTTGTTTTGAATCTTTGACTCATTACAAAGTCTGAGTCCTTCTTCTATGATGAAGGATGCTATGGATCCGTATGACAAAGTTTGCCATGGAATTGTTCCATTGTACTTTGTCTTAAGACCATCTTTGATCCTCCTTGAGAAGTGTTTTGGTTGTCCATTGACGAAATTCTCTTTCCAGAATTCCAACGAACTATCTGTTCTAATAAGAACTTTGCTGAAGTACATGTCTTTGTACCACCTGAAATCACCTAAGGTAGGGCATTTCAGATTCATGAGTATCTCGGTGGATCTCTCCTGGTATTTTAGAGGGTCGCCGACGAAGAATTCTATAAGGCTATATATGAGGGTGTTGACAGCATCCTCTACCCTTTCATGTTGTACCTCGGTCCTAGTTGATGGACCTTCTTCTTTGATAATTTGAGTAGTTGGTCTAATGACATAGTGGTTTAATATCTGTTGGCGGGTTGTTTCATCGAGATATTTGTCCCACCAATCCTTGAGTTGCCCGGTAAATCCGGTTACCAAAACTTGAGCTATCTGATGGTCGGATTTATGGCCTTGTAATTTATACGCGCCTGCGGCCATCATCATTTCATTTACAACATTCATTATCAGATAGTCAGACAATCCATCGATATTCCATTCATAGATTGCTAAACCATCGTAATGAGCTTGAGTTTGTAGTGTCTTTTCTTCGAACTGGATATCCGGAAAAGACGGTTGAGGATACCAGTTTTTCTGATTACTGACATTATTTTGACTTCTTCTAGAGATCCTTTCAATTCGATTGTAGAAAGGTTCTTCTCTCTCGTTTGCAATCTCGTCTTCGAATTCTTGGTTCTCGTCGTCATTGTTAACGACATTGACAGATGAATCTTGAGGCGTCATGGCGGGATTTAATATCCTGTCTAACTTTTCCTCTATCTTGGCCATTGCAGCCTCTTCTTTTGAAATCCTTTTTATAAATATTTCGAGATTTGCCGGTCTGAGTATTGGTATTGACTCATCAACCTTTGGTACAGAGCTGCTTGCCTGTTCTTGCTGAGTACCTGATTTCTTTGAGATTTTTCCCTCGATACTTTCAAGTTGAGTAGCGATCGTGGATAAAATCTTATTTGAATAATTGTTTTGATGCTAGATATTCTTGATATCCTTTAGGGTCGGATTACCCTTTTCTAGTCCTTCCGGAATATGTTTGAAAGGACTAGCTTTGACCTTTTCTCCGTAGTAGTTGTCGAATTCGACTTCTTCTAACGGAGGATGTTTCGAATATACCTCGCCTCTTTTGGTAGTCTTCCAACTCCTCTGGGTCAAGGTGCATACCTGCAGAATATTTTCTTCAAACCATTCGAAGAATGGTATATTTTCTTTGATGTCTTCCATATGAGAATACCACTGAGCTCTTAATTCATTTCGCTCAGCCTCTTTGTAGGTTTGGAAGAAGGCATTTCTTTTTGAAGAGTTGGTAGTTGACATAAAATCTGCTTTAAAAAATTCTTTGTCTATCTGGAAATCAGCTGTAATGACATTTAGCTGGCTTTCGTAGACGGATTGAGTATCCATATCCGTATGGGTTGGAGACCTTGAGCCATCTTCATAGTGGATTGACGCCCTTTTTTGATCATAACTGACCTCTTTTACCTTTAAGGGATCATACATTGATCTTGATATTCCTGAAGTACTTGGTCTAGAATTCAGGAATTCTTTTACTTTTGACTCTGACGAAGGTTCTTCGCTGAATTTTATTTCAACGCTTCCATCGTCATGTTCGATAATTTGGACTGGGTTTTGAGATTCTTTCCTCTTTGGAAGATTTGCATCTTCTATTTTCCAGAGAGTGCTTCTGGTTATTTGATCCCAAGAGAGTGTTTTTGGGACAGTCACTGATGATTTTCCAATATTTGCTTCTATGAGCATAGTCCATCCTTTTGGTGAGGATCTTAATGCTCTTGGAGAAATGTTTGTATTCATGAGCTTATAATAAACCCTAAATATAACGACTGAAGAATGGGTTTCAGCCTTGATGTTTAAATTTTTTGACTGTAAATCTAGCATGAGAGCTGATAATATGTGTGGGTCTTGGAGAGACAGAGTAAAGTTTGGATAACAATTGAAATAGACTGGTCCATTCTCTAAATTGGATTGAACCATTCCCAATAAAGAATTTGAGAAATCTTCATGTCTCTTATCTCGTAAGGAGATAAGGACTGGGATATCTAATCCAAGTCTGAACAATGGTTTTACCGCGACTTGGACAAGACCGACATGGAGATAGTTAAACTCTTCACGATGTTGGAGTATAAGAGATCTTGACGGGGAAGTATCCCGATACACATGACATACATACATGCACGAGGTCCCATGATTTTTATTCACTACATATAGTTCAAGTAATCATACTATAGCAAGAGTGTTCTTAGTTTATTGGATTTATATTAGTGATCGTAAAGTTCACTTTATTCAATAACAATCTTTACTTGATAAACAACAATAATAACTTTATTGAAAATAGAATATGTTTTTGTTTACAAACTATACGTTTTAGGGCATAAAACCCAACATCTTAGAGATTCAGGGTGTGACATGATGAAATCAAAACCCCATAACGGTTCTCCCAACAGGCATTGAGTAATTCTTGCGAAAGAAGTCTTGCGCAATTCCTGTTTGAAACTATAGTTCTAGAATTTTTTGAACTTATCTGTTCTACCTCACCCTAAAATTTCTAAGGTCCTCGTAAAAAGTTTGAAAGTTCAACTTAAAAAAATAAATCGGGAATTTAATACCTTGTTGGACTTGGGTGCTATACCATATGTAATCTATGAATTGCTTTCTCTATTTTATATTTTCTACCGGGAAGTATTCATATTTTGTTGTCCATTTTATGAGAGTGTTTTAAAAATCAATGAAATATTTATTATTCTTGGGCTAATAACTATTATCTATTCAAGGAATTTTGTTATTGAAAATCTAATAAATCTCTCAAATTATCCCAAAATTAACCTTAAATTGTGTTGCATAAAGGAAATGAGTTAAATGATTGAGTTTTTTGCAACCATAGCATGCATTTACATAGTTTCTTGCATGTACTATAAGTATGTATATTTATTCACATGTCCAACACAAATTGGTAGTTAAGCGAAAGGTTGATTAGGAAATGATAAAGAATATTGTCGTTTTCTTTCTTTTCACGGTGGCTTTAGTTGGGGCTCAGGTTCCAAGGGTCGCGTTACCACCACCAGGACCTTCTAGATATTACATTCATGTGGTTAACGGGCTAAGCAAACTTGGGTTGCTTGTGCATTGTCAGTCTAAAGACGATGACTTGGGGTATCATCGTTTGCTTAATCATGGAGATGATTACCAATGGAACTTCAAGGTTAGCTTTTGGGGATCAACCCTCTATTGGTGCAAATTGGAGACGCCACAAGCATATGTCTCTTTTGAAAGCTTTTGGCCTGAAACGCAGCACTTATGGCTCCGTGATAGGTGCAAACGTGGAACTGTAGGAACTTTTCTTTGGACGGCTAAAGATGATGGAATTTACTTGAGAAACTTTCTTGCTAATGTTGATGAATTGATTCACAAGTGGAACTATAAAAGTTAGAGAAGCTTTATTATCTCCTTTTGGTGGAATTATCCTTCCGGAACCAATGAAAAATAATGGAATAACACAAAAATGTTGTTTTTTTTTTTTTTTGTATGAAATTTATTTCGTAACGAAGTGTATTGTTGTTCTCCAAATTGCAATTGAGGGGTGGGCCCATTGTTCTCCATCATTAATGTCCACAGAAAGTGAGAAAATTGAAATTGAGGTTGAGGTAAGTATTTAAGTTCTCCATCATTAATGTCCACATGAATGTTGATTTCAATGCGCCTAAACCACAATCATACTAAATGGATTTTATTTTTCATGAAATTTTAGGAGAAGACTCAATATGATATGATAAGGTTATGTATGAAATTTGATAATAATTAGATTATGATAAAAGGCTAAACCCAGGGTAGGTGTAAAATGACTAAAATTCCCCTATAATTATATATAGCTGGCTTAGGAGTAAAGTGACCCCTAAATGACATTTAATTGAATGAGGAGACTTATGTTACAAGGCCATTGAAATATGTTGACGATTTAAACCAAGTTTTCCGATGGTAAATGACCATAATATCCCTATAAGAATTCTAGGATGTTTTCAAAACCTTAAATACTCAAAAAAAATTTATGAGACTCATTTACAATATAAGGGTAAGTATGAAAGATTTTAAGGAGATTATAACAACTTAGGGATATGAGCTAAGAGAGAAAGTATGTAACTACCCCTCAAGACACTTGATAAGAAATCAAGGTTTTTATGATTACCAAGTGACAAGATACTTATGAAAGATTTATGCATATAGAAAAATATTTATGACTCATATGGATTAGGGTGTACTTGTTAAGAATTTTTCCTTAGTTGTACTTCAAGACTTAACAAAAAACTCTTGAACGAGAACCCGAGATATTTTAAAGACCTCCCGATGAGTAGTGCAATATGGTCTTACGACAATGACTATGTCGTTGGAAACGCATGAACACCTGGGTGTAGGTACTTAAACTATGTCACAAGGAACCCGTGAATCCTTGGGACATAGGTATACAAATTGTATCGCACCGAACACATGAAGCCTTGGATGTAAGTATTAAGACTATGTCACGGGGAATGCATGAAGCCTCATGCATTTATTTATTAAATATAAGGAACAGATTAAGGTAACAAAAGACAAAAGATACACTTCAAGAAAATAGTTAGTGAGATGAAACCGTTAATATCTTGTTTGAAAAATACAATTTAACTTTCAAACAAAAAAAAAAAAGAAAAACTTCAAAAATAAGTTTTGGTTAATAGAAAAAAAAAATTATGAACATTTGTCTTGGAACTCTCATTTATGAACATTTCCCAATATGAATATAATACAATTCAATATTTAAATAGACAATTTATTTTCAATCTTATTCTTAAGTATTTTTAAAATGGGTTAACAAATTAGTTCATATACATAAGAATACTTTTGAAATTTAAAAAAAAAATAATCAAGGATATCATATGGTGGTGACCCAATGTAACCCGTGGTCATGTCTTCTTTGAAGAGCCACCTTCGTCCTACCACGGTTTGACTCGTCTACTCCATTTCGAGTCAACAAAGATATCATAGGCTTTGCATTGTACCCAAAATATAATGGCAAGACCAAGTTATCATTTTATCTATTCATATCCTATATTTAAAATATTATGCATAAAATCATTCAACCACATGAGAAAGAACAATATTACTAGCGAACAAACTGTGGCATCATCGAGACTTGAACCGGAGACCTTTGTATGTTAGACAAACTTGATAACCAACTACACCACAAGGATGTGGAAATTTTGTTTTATATTATGATATAATGTTATAAAATTGAGGAGTAAAAAGAATGATAAAATTAGAATTTTAAATCTTTTTTTTTAATTCTAGAATTAATTGAATAGTATTACACATTTGAAGGCTTTCATGGTTATTTTGAGCCATAGGTCCTGCTTTTTAATTGTAACAACTTACAAAAAAATAATAATTATAACAATAATAAAGAAATAAATAAATAATTAACTCATCCCTTCCTTCACTGATATCTTAGGACTCCTTCCTCAAATATCGCTCTTCAACCCCTACTCTAACTATCATTTATGCTAGAGAGAATAAAAAAATAGATCATAAAAGATTCACATACAAAGCTAGAGAAAGAATAAAAAAATAGCTCTTATTCCAACTATCAGTTATGCTAGAGAGAGAATAAAATGGCTCTGATACATGTTAAATGAACACACTCTCCACAATGGTATGATATTATCCACTCTGAGCATAAGCTTTGCTTCGGGCTTTCCCAAAAGGCCTCATACGAATGAAGATAGTATTATTTGATTATAAACCGATGATCATTCCTAAATTAGTTGTGGGACTCTCATCCAAAAGAATTAAACTGCTAAACAGAATTAAACGAAAAAAAAAATAAGATTTAGAAGTATTGAAGATTTAGGATAAAATAATTAAAAATTAAAACTAAATATAAAAAAAATGGAGATTTAGTAAAAAGAGCTCCAAATGAAACAAAAGAATTAAAAACTAAAATTAAATACCGGAAGAAAAGAAAATATAAACCAAGACCAATAGAAAAAAGAGGGAAGATTCAATAAATAGAATTTAAAACTAAAAATAAAAAGAAAAATGGAGATAGGGTGAAAAGAACTAAACCATAAAGCATAAAGCAAAAGAAATAGGAGAGGACAAGTACATAATAATGTAACATAAAATAACTTTATTAATTTCTTTTATATATCAATAACTTCCATATATATATAAAAATAAATATAATATAATATAAAATACTCCCGGACATTTATTCATGCAAATATTCTAATGTTCACATGAAATCTAACCTAATCATTATAAATTAAAGGAATAATTTTGTAAAAGTTCGAATTTAAAACTGATGTCATGGGCTCACATAGGTTGACTTGGATTTAAAAGGATAGAATCGAACTTTAAATTAGTGACAACAACTTAAGCTAATCAGGTAAGTGGCCTTACTATCGGCATGATTATATTTGATGCTGACACGTGCCCTGTGGTTTTGCATGTGTCATAAACTTCATATGTGTGAATTGTTTATGAATCGATATGACTATGATATGTTATGTATACGTTATGATGCGTGAATGATACGATAACTCGTACATCATCAGGTGTTCAATGATATCTGTGAGATAGGATACGAGAAGGATGCGATAAACGTAATGGAATGATATGACTAAGATATGATTGACATAGCATATGGTTAGGTTATGTATAGAAAAGGATATGATTATCATAGAATGATAGAACGATATGGATGTGTGAATTGTTTATGAGTCGATATGACTATGATATGTTATGTATACGTTATGATACGTGAATGATATGATAACTCGTACATCATCATGTGTTCAATGATATCTGTGAGATAGGATACGAGAAGGATGCGATAAACGTAATGGAACGATATGACTAAGATATGATTGACATAGCATATGGTTAGGTTATGTATAGAAAAGGATATGATTATGATAGAATGATAGAACGATATGGTTAGGATACGTTCCTATAACGGTATGACTCGAATTCGTAAATAAAACGATATGGTTAGGATGCGTTCCTATAATGGTAAGACTAGGATACATTCATGAAACGACGTGAACTAAGATATGCATATAGAAATGATATGACTAGCATAAAATACGATCTCGACGTATGCATGAAAGTATGATAAACGATATGAGAAATGATATGAAAAACGATATGATATGTTCGCTAGTGGGATTGTATTAAACAATAATAAAAATGAAAAAACTGTTGTGACCTTGTACCCCTAACGGGTGTCCGGCACTGAGAGCTACTAGAGAATGCTCGCCCTATAAGAAAAGGAGGCTCGGGCCCTAGTAGGATATGATAGGTCCCGTAATTGCAAGTAAGGGGTGTGTGGATGAGTCACGTAAGTGACTATGACTCATATAATGTTGTTGACCCTAAAAGTTTTATGTTGACTACAAAGGGAGTCAAACCCACAACCTTCTAATCCAAAGTTAGACACACTAATCCACTGCCCTATGCAGTCATTTTTTAAAGTTTATGCAAATACATTAATATAAATATAATATTTTTTATACTTTTATGTTTGAATTCCTACTTAGCATACTGTGATGGAAAGTATGGGGACCTGATGCATAATGTGTGTTCATGTGTATCGAGATACTGCCCCATTATGATGAGCACGGACGCGTACTTCATGAGACTGATTGTTATCATCTTGTTCGCCATAATGCTACGACAATCGCTATTCCCTATGGGTGTCCAGCAACAACTCTCAGCGAGTGCTAGCCAGACAAGTAGGCGTAGGGAGCGTGCGAGCCTGCCTAGTGGGCCCATGTTCGTAGGTGTGGCCCATGTGTAAAGAAGTATTACACATCTAATTTAGCCTGAACTAGAAAGCCTTCAAGAGAATGAAATGAACTCTTGTACAGTTGATGACTACATTTCATGTGACTTCATTTCATAACGCCAATAGTCGGGCCACTTATTGAGTACAGGGTTCCCTACACACGGCCCACAAGTCACATTAAAGACCATGAAACTTGTGTTACGATAAGTTGCATTTTATTTATTTTGTAGTCCTTAAGTTAGATTAGGACATTGTTTTATTCTTTTTTTTGTTTTATATAAATTTCACGTTGTTTATTTTTCGTTATTTTTTTTAAGGTTTTATTGTGAATGTTTAAGTCCATGGCATCGTGTTTATTTAAATGAATTTTTCACACAAAAAAGGTCATGTCATGCATATCAAATAGAAAAAAAAAATGTTATTGTTGAGTGTTCTATTGTTGACTGAGTCATTTGTCTATCATGAGTAATTATGTGTTGACTATAGATCATGTCACCTAGAGGATGTGGAAGAGGGCGTACGGAAAAAAGACGACCCCTGTTAAAGGACGGGGTAGGGGTAGAGGGAGTCCACCTCCAGCGACGCACCGGCTACTTGAATGGACCCCATGACGACCCTGATTTTCGAATCATTCTACGCTGTGATGCAAACGATGGTGACCACCCAACAGACCAACAGTACGCAATCCCCGCGAGAAGTGAGGTATGTGAGATTTCAAGCGATAGATTCTCACACCTTTAATGGTGCCTTAGGTGACCCAACAAAGGTACAATTGTCAAAATGGTCCATTGAGACAATTTTCCTATCAATGATATAATAGTCTAAAAAAATCATAAACAAATAAACAACTAAAAATAATTATAAAATAAGATTATGTTATGAAAAAATAATAATAAATAAACAAAAAGAAGAAGAAACAAGCCTCCCCACTTCTCTTCACTGACCTCTTATGTCTTTCCTAAGTAATCTCTTTCCTCAGTTATCTTTCCTCAACCCATCCCTTGCCGAGAAAATCACCGTTGGAAAAAAGAATAGAAAAACAACAATTGTTAGATTTATTGATGAAAAAATGAGAATGGCCTTTACCCAGTTGAGATTCACATATAGAGAGATTTAGGTGACCATAGATATGGTTATTAAGGTATATATTAAATCTTCATTTTCTCCCATCCTATTTCTTTTTTTAGAAATCACCCAACTGTAGTTAGATCTTCATTAAATCATTACAATGGTTTAGGTTTGAGTTAGAAACTAAACGTTAATCATGTCAAACAAAAGGAAACACGGAGATAAGGAAAGATTTGAAAATAGGGATCCACTCTAAATTTGGAACACATGTGAACATAATTAAAAGGCAATAGAGTAAATACAAATAAAGAAAAAAAGAAGGAAGATTTCAGTATTAAAAAACTTAAACTAAATATAGAAAGAAAAGTAAATATAGACCCAAAATAACTCTATCAATTGTTTTATACAAAATCATAGAAAATAAGCTTTTTAATAAAAATATAATTATTAGGTACCTAACATTTACTTTTAACAATAAACCAATCTAAACTAGAGAAATAATTTTATAGGTTTCAAACTTGAAACTGATGTCATGGGCTCACGTAGGTTGACTTGGATTTCAAGGGACAGAATCGAACTTTCATTAAGGATATATTCGTGACAACAACTTAAGCTAACCAGGTAAGTGACCTTACTATTGACATGGTTATATTTTATGTTGACACATGCCCGTGGTTTTGCAGTTGTCATATATACTGATATGTGTGAATTATTTGTGAATCGTAGAAGTAAGATTTGTTCATGAAACGTGAAGGTTAGGTTTCATCGTGAAGTACTATGGATATGAGAGGTTGATAAAAGAATATAGTTAGGTTATGGGTAGAAAGAGATAGGATCATGATAGATTGATAGAACGATAACGTTAGGGTACGTTGATGTAACGACATGACTGTGATAGGTATAAGAATGTTGAGGCTATGATAAGTTAGGGAACGATATGACCACGAAGTGTTTACGATATGATATGATTATGATATGACATGTGAATGATGGATGTATATATATTGTGATATAATATAAAGACGATATGAAATATGTTATGGTAAGATATGTGATAAATTGACATGTTTATGATATGAATATATTGTGATGCGATATGTTATGGCATGATACGTATCTGATGAAAATTATTATGCTTGGAAGCATGAAATGTTATGATTATGATACACTTATGTAATTTGAATGATATGATATGATTGACATGCAAAACGACGAACTAGCATGAAATACAACCCCAGCGTATGCATGAAAGATATGATAAGTGATATGAAAAATGATATGGGATGTACGGAACGCTAGTGGGGTTGTATTAAATGATAATGAAAATGAAAAAATATTGGGACTTCATGCATTATTGTGTGCTCATGCATTGGGGGATACCCCTTACCCTTCACGATAGTACCGACGAATACGTTAGGAGGCAGGAATACGATCATTATGGTTATCATAATGCTGCGATGACCAAGCAGGAAAACGATCATTATGTTTATCATAATGCTGCGACGGTCAGGCAGGGGTACGATCATTATGGTTAACCTAATGTTGTGGTGACGGTTACTAGTTCTAACGGGTGTCTGGCCTAAGGAGCTTCCGGAGTATGCTCGTCTAACAAGGAAGGTGGCCCAGCGGTGTGCGAACTGACTGGTGAGTCCATACTTGCACGTATGGGCTATGTGTAGAGTATATGATACACGTCCAAATTACCCGTTAGGACAGTACCGTAGGAAAATGGATTTAAATGTAGGTCCCATCATTGCATTCGCATGTTATTGCATTTAACCCCCAATAGTGAGGTCACTTACTGAGTATTTCTTAAAATACTCAAGCCACGTGCTACCTTTATTTCAGATTAAGGCAACGCATTCCTGTACGGCTGGCGACGGCATCGCAACTCGAGACTATAGCACATGAATAGAGTAGTCGTATTTATTTTTTTAGACTTAGACTAGGATAGGATGTTTTTAATTTAAACATTCATTTATTTTATTGAGTCTTTTGTTGTGTTATTTTTAAAGGTGTTTTCGAAACACGTAAGTCCATGACTGTGTTTTAAGCTTAAGGTTATGATTCATGAAAGTTTGAATGAAGTATTTTCGCACTCAACATTTATGATATGTATACAGTCGCGACCTTAAATTAATTAGAAAATTTCGAGTCGTTATAAATGAACTGTCTGGATGATCAAAAGGTGACTTGTGCATCGTTTATACTAAAAAATGATGCGGAGTTATAGTCGGGGGATAACCGGGGGATTCTCAGCCAAGATGGAAGTGTTATACAATAAACATACTTTTAGCTTTTATGTTTAATCTAGTTAATGTATTAAATATTAATCTGAACGGTTCAGATTAAGTTTTTTTTTTTATTTTATTTTTTTATTTTATTTTTTATCTTTTTATATTTAATATATCTAATATATTAAATAAACACTTCAAATTAAATATATTTTTTTCCATTTGTATTTATTTAACATATTAAATATTTATTCCAACCCTTCAAATTAGATCTATTTTCTTAGATTAAATTTTAATTTGTACCCTTCAAATTTTTCTTTTAACTAAATTAAGGTCTTAATTAATCAATTTTCATTCGTAAACTATATATTTAGAGTTGCACTTTGATGCACGGTAGAACAAGTTGTGTCAATTGATATGATCATTACAAGCAAGTCAATCATTCACAATTTTTTCGTAATTACAGCTGGGTCAAAAGTTCGTTATACCCCTTAATTATATTTTTCACCAAGAAATTAGAAGAAAAAAATTGACATTGTCCCACATCCCTGAAGTTAGAAGTAGGCCTCCGGTGTAAAATGGAGACACCTTACTTCATTTTATCATCCCACTTGAAAGGTTTGAAGCCAGTCGGAGAATACATTTTCTGAGGACTTCAAGCCAGCATTCTGTCTAATCCAACTTGGGTCTCATAACTCGGACCCTTTCCTTCTAATTTCAACTATTCGAAAGCATTTAAAGGTAGTCAACTAATTCAAATTTTGAGTTTAAGGTTAGTAGGACTACCTTTTAACTAATTTTAATTTTCAGAGTCTTAAATTATTTGTGTATAATTAGGCTTAGCTATCTTAAAATATTAGAAATATAATTAAATTATACCTTTTAACTAGTTTAAATTTTTAGAGTTAAGTTTAAATTATTTATGTATAATTAGACTTAACTAGTTTAAAATAGCAGGAGTATATTTAAATTATTTTATGTAAAATTAAGCTTAATTATGTAAAATTGTTCTCCCAAAAAAAAAAAAATTATAAATTTTAATGTTTTAAAAAATAGACGTAGGAATTTTTCATAAAAGTTTTCCACTATCCTATATATTGCTCGAACTAGAAAACTTTAATATGTTAGACTAACATGATAAACCAACTACATCACAGCATTATGATATACTAATTTATAAATACAAATTTATTCTATATTATGATATAATGTTATAGTGTTATAAAATCCGCCCGAGTAAAGAAAAAAGAAAGATAAAATTAGAATTTCAAATCTCTATGTTTTTTTTTCTAGAATTGATTGAATAGTATTTATATCCTACTTTTAGCAATACATCAAGCTCTTTAATCTTAATATTGGCTGCTAAAAAGTTGACTACTTATTACGGACAACTATACAACTCAGAAAATAATGTTTGGACCCTTTCAATAGAAGCAAATGAGATAATGGTTAGTTTTAATCGACCATATGGTGGGAGTTAAAACCACTTAAAACTGGTGTTTAGATAATGAAAGACACTATGGATTTGGGAGTTCTTTATTGAAAAGAGGATAATCGAGAGTTAATAACATATATTAACATGATTATTCACTATGCTATACAGTCATTTTTAAAAGTTTATGCTTATACTTTAATATAAATATATATTTTTATACTTCTACGTTTGAATTTCCACCTATGGTAGAAAGTATGGAGACCTAATCAATAATTGTGTTCACGTGCATCGAGATACTTCTCCATTATGGTGAGTACGGACACGTAGACCATGATACTGATTATGACCATCATGTTCGCCATAATGCTACGACGACTGCTATTCCCTCTGGGTGTCCAGCAATAGCGCATTAGCGAGTGCTAGCCCGACCAGCAGGCCTAGGAGGCGTACAAGCCCATCTTGTGGATTCACGTTCGCACGTGTGGGCCATGTGTACAGAAGTATTATACATGATGTTTTTAATGATAGGTCCCACCAGTATGTGACTCCATTTCATAACCCCAATTTCAAAACCATGGAACTTGTGTTAGGATAAGTTGCATTTTATTTATTTTGTAGTCCTTAAGTTAGATTAGGGCATCATTTTAATCGTTTTTTGTTTTATACAAATTTCATGTTGTTTATTTTTAGTTTTTTTGTTTTAAGGTTTTATTATGTATGTTTAAGTCCATGACATCGTGTGTTATGAATTATTTAAATGAATGTTTTCGCAAAAAAATGTCAGGTCAGGTCATTCACATTGTAGCGACTCTATTTTAGTAGAAAAATAGGGTCATTACAATTGGTATCAAAGTCCTACGTTACAGATTCTGTTGTCTAGCATACGAGGTAGTTTTAGTACGTTCCATGGTCCCACCGCAGATGGTCCGTCGCCGTCAAGTACGTCATACGTAAATTAATAAAAAAAGATATTGAATGTTATTGTCAAGTGTGATATTGTTGAATCAGTTGTGTGTTTATAATGATATAGTGTATGACATATTTTTTGTACCGAGAGATCCTCACTTAAGAGTAATTACGTGTTGATTATAGATCATGTCACCTAGAGGACGTGGAAGGGGGTGTAGGGGAAGTAGATGACCCCCTCTTAGAGGATGGGGTAGAGGTAGAGGGAGTCCACCTCGTGAAGGATCAGTTACTCAAACCGACACAGCAGTGCCACCCCTAGTGGCACCAACGTCTAGAATGGACCCCATGACTACCACGATGTGGGAATCATTCTAGGTTGGGATGCAAATGGTGGTGACCATCCAGCAGACCAACAGTACGCAATCATTGTGAGAAGCGCTGTATGAAGAATTTCAAGGGATAGATCCTCGTACCTTTAATGGTGCCTCACGAGACCCAACAAAAACACAATTGTGGCAATCATCAATTAAGACAATCTTCTTATTAATGAACTGTCTGGATGATCAAAAGGTGACATGTGCATCATTTATGTTGAAAAATGATACGGAGTTATGATTGGGGTATAATCGGGAGATTCTCATCCAAGAATGGAAGTGTGATACAATAAATATATTTTTTGCTTTTATGTTTAATATAGTTAATATATTAAATATTAATGTGAACACTGGAGATTATTATTATTATTTTGTCTATTTATATTTAATATATTTAATATATTCAATAAACCCTTTAAACTAAATATATTTTTTTCTATTTGTATTTAATATATTAAATATTTATTTGAACACTTTAAATTAGATCTATTTTCTTGTTTATATTTAATCTTATATACTAAATTTTAATTTTTCTTTTTAACTAAAGTGAACCTTTTAGTGTTATGAGCATATGGGTTATCAAAGAGAACTTATGAACATATAGATTATAAGATTCAAGGACACAAAATTAAATAATTAAACTCTTTAATTAAATTTTTTTTATTGTTAACTATAGGTCACTCAACTATATATTTAGAGTTGCACTGTTATGCACGGTAGGAGAAGTTGTGTCAATTGATATTATTATTACAAACAAGTCAATCATTGCACTTCATACATTCCAAGCGGCATAGTCTCAATACCTACAGTTAAGGGTTCATACGTTGAAAGCTACGAAGTCTAAGTTAGGAACATGCTATACCGTGGGAGGTCTTAGGAGTTTCTTGAGTTTCTTAGTTTAAGGACCTTGGTCCCTTATTCTTGAGTGGTACCTAGTGTTTTTCTTACCTTGGTAGTTGTAGAGTTTGTATAGTATTTTTCTTGGTTCTCATCTTCAACATTATGTAAATTCTAAGTTTTGTAATATCTGGAAACGTAAGTCGTATCATGCATTTTTAAGCTACAAAACTTAGTAACATACCTGAGTCATTTAGAATTTCATGAAGTCATAATGAGTTCTTTAGATAATTATAGAAGAGTCTTGAGTTTTGGGAAGAATTACTTGAAGTAATCCCTTTAAACGTTTCTTAGGCTCTAACTTGGTTTAGGTTTCAAAATTGTTCTAATTAACTTGTATTAAGAAATTTGATTTAGGATATAAGATTAGTTATGAAATATATTTTATAGAGTGGTCATTATTTAGGATTTTTCCTCCCTTTTAGAAATTGGTTGTGTCCCGGGGAATGTACTAATTTTTATTTATAGTATATCCTATAGAACACATTAGTTCATTTAGTCTTGTGGATCAATGTCACTAGCCTTCTCAACTTCATTTAGCCTGTCCGATGGATTTCTTGAGTGTTCGTGTTTATTTATGGCATGAAACTACTTGAAGCATGGGTCTACTTATTGATACGTTCTGAAAAGCCCCCTTAAATCCATTTGATTTCTTTTTTACCGACAAAAACTCGTGCTTGAAAATAAATATAGTTATTGCAAATAAAAAATGAAACAATGAGATTATGGATTTCTTTTATTTCTACGATTTAGTTGGTTGCTTGTATCCTATTTAAACATGAACATTAATGAAAATTGGACTTTCGATCAGAGTTATGTTTCTCATTCTTTGCCCTTATGAATAGGCATTGTAAGAAGTAGTAAGTCATTTAGAGGGGTTTAGACCTTGAAATACCTTAAAAGGGCATACGACATTTTGGTCATTTTACCACCTAATTCTTGGTTTGACCTCTGAAAATGCTCCAATACCTTTTAGACTTAGTATGTCATCAATCATAATAACTAAAAAAATAAAAAAAATAAAAGGGCCTACTACAAAGTTTGATAGCTTTTAGAGGTCATTTAGATCATGAACCGAAGGTAAGTTGCCTTAACGTCATTATGGTCATTTTATACCGTTATTTGGTTTAACTACTCAACTTTGTGCAATAACTATCAAATTGCATATATAATCTTAACATACCATAGTATGATCAGAATTAAAAGTTTGGCCGAAATTCATTTAGTGGGTTATTTTGATGTTACTTAAATCTCAAGAAATTTGATTGGTTCAGGGTCTTAACTCATGGTTCTTGATATTTTTCTTTCATATATATATTTAATTCATACTTGATTTAATGTTTATATAAAAATTCAAGCAATTCCTACAAGTATTTCTTAAGAAAAGTCTAAGATGGTTACTTACCTCGTAGTTGACGTACGGGACCTCCGCTCTCGAGAAATTGGTATCCTAATTGCTTCAAATTTTCTTTGACACAATCCTTAGGGTGTCTAGTTTCTATAACCATAAAGTTTTCGTGACAAATAGTCTAGAAGAGGATTAAAATTAAGAAAAATATAGGGAGGGTCACGGTTCAGTTTGACATGGCGGGTGCAACTTAACTGGCCACGTCATCATCCTCTTCCTCTTTTAAGAAGAAGACGCGCATGTCCAATAGCGCCGCCGTTTTAAAACGCCTCTCACCTGCTCCAATCATGACATTACTCCGCTTGATTTCTTCATGAAACTTAAAGATGGTGTTACAATGAAGAGCTTGGGATTGATTTCATACCTTCTCGTGGATTGTAGCCTAAGTTATTTGCCTCTAAAGTTCATCGGAAAACTAATACTTACCTCTAGTTAAATGAGTTGGTTTGAACGAACATCTTTGAGTGTGTGGCATCAATCTCGCCAGCTCCAATCATGGTATTGCTCCCCTTGATTTCTTCATGAAACTTAAAAATGGTGTTACAAGGAAGATCTTGACATTGACTTCATACCTTCTCGTGAATTGTAGCCCAAGTTATTTGCCTCCAAAGTTCGTTGGAAAACTAATACTTCTCTCTAGTTAAATGAATTGGTTTGAACGAAAGTCTTTAAGTGTGTGGCTTTAATATTTATAAATTCTTCTCAATCTATAGCTCACCCAAAAAAGCAGAGAATTGACTTGTTGGGCAACTCGATCTACGACGTTTTAGCTCTAGATTTCTCTCCTATCTCTCTTCCCTCCTCTTTAGATGGAAGACTATGACTGTGTTTTCCAGATAAGAAGTTGTTTTAAGCGTTTTTCAAAGTTTACGCTATAAATGATGTTCATGTAAGAGTTATATTTCCACATTATAGATGAACATGAGACGTTAGTAGCGATATTAAGTATGTGAAAATTTAAGGTCGTTACAGTTAATATCAAAGCTCTAGGTTTTAGATTCTGTAGACTAGCCTACGATGTAGGCTTGGCACATTCCATGGTCCCAACGTCGATGTCCCGTCACCATCAGGTACGTCTTGCATAAGATAAGAAAAGAGAAACATTTTCGAATTCGCATGCATTTTTCTAGTGATATTACTGAAATTGTTGTGATATTTAATGTATTTATTATAGAGTATGATGTGATTTGTTGTATGTTGAGTGATTTTGTTTGCAATATAATGTGACTTTAGTATATGTATTTTTAATAATATATATGCATAGTGATGAACCTTAGACTTAAGAAATGCTATCTTGGTTTCTTGAACCATGCTGCCTAGACCACGCGAAAGAGTAAGACAAGGAAGGGGACGATGTTCTATTAGAGGTAGAGGATGAGGTGAGGCTGAAGAGAGTTAACCTCAAGAAGGATCACAGATGGGGTTTGAATTAGAACCCTTATTGCATGAAATGTCTGTAAGCACCTCTTTGGGGGTAGACTTAGTAGCTAGGGATAGAGTAAAGAATGACCAAGTAATCATAGGGAACCAAACTCTAAGCGTTGACCTGATGGTAGTAAACATGATGGACTTCGACGTCATACTAGGCATGGATTAGCTAGCCGAAAACCATGCTAGTATAGACTATTGTAAAAAGGAAGTAACATATTTGTCACTGGCGGGACCTACCTTTAAATTTAAAGGCACGAGTACCGGGATTAGCCCCTAGGTAGTCTTGATGATGAAAGCAAATAGGTTAGTCCAACAAGGCGGATGGGCTATATTAGCATGTGTTGTAGACGTAAGAGGAAAAGAAAAGACCCTAGAAAACGTGTCAATAGTTAACAAGTTCCCAGATGTATTTCCAAATGATCTACCTGGAATATCCCCTTCCTGAGTGGTCGACTTCGTCATCGAACACGAGCTAGGAACTGGGCCTATTTCCAAAGCACCTATCTCATGGTGCTAACAGAGTTGAAGGAATTCAAGGCGTATTTACAAGACTTACTGAATAAAGGGTTCATTCGACCTAGCGTATCCCCTTAGAGTGCACCAGTGTTGTTTGTTAAGAAGAAAGATGGATCGATGCGTCGATGCATCGATTACAGAGAGCTAAATAAGAGAACCATAAAGAACAAATACCCTCTGCCTAGAATGGAAGACTTATTCGATCAACTCAGAGAGGCAATGATATTTTCTAAGATAAATCTGCGGTCAGGTTACCATTAAATAAAGATTAAAGAAAAAGACATACCAAAGACAACATTTAGGACAAGGTACGATCACTAGGAGTTCGTAGTGATGTCATTTGGCCTCATCAATGCTCCAACTGTGTTAATAATGTTAATGAACCGAGGGTTCAAGGACTGTCTCGACACTTTTGTGATCGTGCTCATTGATGACATCCTAGTGTACTAAAAAACAGACTTGGAACACTAGGAACACTTCTGAAAAGTCCTAGCCACCCTAAGAGAGAACAAGTTATACGCGAAGTTCTCAAAGTGTGAATATTGGTTACGACAAGTCTTTTTCCTAGGACAAGTGGTGACAAAGGACGGAGTATCCATAGATCCCACTAAGGTTGAAGCAGTCACAAAGTGGGAACGCCCAACTACGATAACATCAGTACGGAGTTTCTTAGGACTAGCAGGATACTATCAATGGTTTGTGCAGGACTTCGCTAGGATAGTCTCGCCTTTGACACAGTTAACGAGAAAAGGGGTATCATTTATATGAAATGATGCTTGTGAGGCAAGCTTCCAGAACCTAAAAGAGAGATTGGTACAGCCTTGGTACTCACAGTACTTGAAAGCTCAAAAGGGTACGTAATCTATAGTGACGCGTCCAAGAAGGGACTAGGATGTGTGTTAATGCAACATGTAAGGTTGTTGCATACTCGTCCCGTCAACTAAAAGAATACAAAAAGAATTACCCTACCCAAGACCTAGAATTGGCCGCTGTAGTGTTCGTACTAAGAATTTGGCGACACTTCTTGTATGGAGAGAAAACTCAAAGTTTTACCAACCACAAGAGTTTAAAATATTTCTTCACATAGAAAGAGTTAAATATGAGGCAGAGAAGGTGACTAGAATTGGTGAAGGACTACGATGAAGATATCTAGTACCACCCTGGAAAAGCAAACGTGGTCGCAGATGCTTTCAGTAGAAAGATGGCCTACTCTTCGGCCCTCATTACAAGGGAAGTAAGGACACAAAGAGAATTTGAGCAAGCCAGCATAGCTATAGCGACCGAGGGAATCATAGCATAGTTGGCAAGACTCACAGTGCAACCTACGCTTAGTCAGAGAATTATTACCTCTCAACGACAGGATCCTAACGTACAGAAAGTCCTAGGCCAGCTAGACAAAAGTCCAATACACGGATTCTCAAAGACCTCAGATGAAGGATTATTGTATTAGGGACGCTTATTTGTCCTGA
The DNA here is from genome assembly GCF_057944985.1 of Cucurbita pepo subsp. pepo. NCBI lineage: Eukaryota > Viridiplantae > Streptophyta > Magnoliopsida > Cucurbitales > Cucurbitaceae > Cucurbita > Cucurbita pepo. The sequence continues at coordinate 8,822,791 of NC_141806.1, read as the reverse complement.
CAATAGAGGAGTTAAGGAAAGAGATACTAACAGAAGCTCACAACTTGCCATTTTTCATGCACCCAGGAAGTACTAAGATGTACCAAGATTTAAAACAACATTTTTGGTGGAAGAGCATGAAGAGGGACGTGACCAAGTTTATGAGCAAGTGCTTAGTTTTTCAACAAGTGAAAACTCCTAGACAAAAGACAACGAGGATGTTACAGCCCTTAAGTATACCAGAGTGGAAGTGGGAAAACATAGAAATGGACTTCATAGTAGGATTACCCAAAACGCTTAAAGGCTATACAACGATCTGGATAATTATCGATAGGTTGACCAAGTGGGCACACTTCGTACTTTGGAAAGGCAAATATATAGTTGATAACTAGGCACAACTGTATGTGAAGAAATAGTAAGACCTCATGGAGTTCTAGAGTCTATAGTGTTGAATCGAGATCCAGACTTTACGTCAGCGTTTTGGCTCGGATTTCACTTTCCATATATATAGAAATAGAAACAGATAGACTAGAAATGACATCTCTTATCTCAATGACACCACAGGGATATTAAATGAATGGAATTGGGATATGGATGGAATATAATGAAATAGAGCCACTTTGAGGTTCTCTATGAAATGAGGCATGGAACGGAGCCACTACGAAGAAGTTCCGGGAGTTACGAATGAAACCTCGAGCTCATATTGGTCATGGGTTGAGAACGGGAATTAAATTCTCTGAAACCTAATTTATCGTTGTTCCTCAGTAGCTCAGTGGTAGAGCGGTCGGCTGTTAACCGATTGGTCGTAGGTTCGAATCCTACTTGGGGACTTAAAAAAGCATTGGGTACTCGGCTCGACTTTGGCACCTCCTTCCACCCCCAAATAGATGTTCAAACTGAGCGCCAAAACTTAGAGGACATTCTATGTTCTTGCATATTAGACGTTAAGGGAAGTTGCGCTTTCAAGCCACTATTTGAATGACACCGTTCGAGACCCTTTATGGAAAACGGTGCAGGTCCCCTCTATGTTGGGATGAGGTATGTGAGAGAAAGCTAGTAGGACCCGAGCTAGTCCTAGTCGCCAATGAGACTATCCAAAAAATTTGAGCAAGAATGCGTACCGCTCAATGTAGAAAAAAAAAGTTATGTCAATGTAAGACGTAGAAACTTAGAGTTTGAGGTAGGGGACCCAGTATTCCTAAAGGTAGCACCCATAAGACTTAGACGTAAGGGCAAATAAGTCCTAGATGCATTGGACCTGCCAAAATTGTCGAGCAAATTGGTATGTAGAGTATAAGTTAGCCCTACCTCTCAGAAGTACACGAGGTAATTCACGTGTAGATGTAGAGTAAATACATGACGAGCCCTATACACATAATAGACTACGAGCCCCTCCAACTCAATGAAGATTTGAGTTACGAGAAAAACCAATAGAATTTTAACCCAAGAAGTGAAAGTGCTACCCAACCAGGGACATTACGTTCGTTTTGGTGTTGTGTCGGAGCCACCATATCAAGGGGGACACGGTGAGTGCAGGAGGATGAAATAAGAGAATAATACCCCCAGTTAGTACAAGAGTTTGAAAATTTTGAGGATGAAAGTTCTTTTTAGGGGTAGATAATGTAACAAATCGAAATAATAAAAAAAAAAAACTTAGTCTCCGGTAATTCCACGACCAGCGCGGAATCGTGTTCCCCAACCCATAAAAATGCCTCCCTCAACCTTCAACCATGGCCACACGAACGTCAACAACCTCCCCAAACCGCTCAGAAGAACTACAACCAAAGAAGAGACGAAAAGAAATTCGAGAGAAGGAGAAAACTAAAGAAAAGCTCTAGCTGGGAAACCCGTGACGTCGAAACCCTTAGCCTCGCATTTTAACCAAATAGATCAAGCATGAAAGACCTCACCGACCTTAGTATATTACCCAAAGAGGATTCACAATGTGCATCGTCGAACTTGGAGAGGGAATTTGAAAAATTGAACTTTTGGAAGAATTTTTGATCTACCTCCACAAACGTCCAACAACCATGAAACTTTGTGAGAGAGAGAAGAAGAAGATGATGACAGAGAGATGAAGAAGATGGCATCAGAAACCGTCGCAGCGAGGAGAGAGAAAAGGACACCGGAGAATCGCGCTGAGTTGGGTAAGGAAGACAATTGAATGGATTTAGGTCAGGCGCGAATCCAATACCCGAGACCCAAACCCATTGTAGCCTAATCGTTTAGCCTGTGACCCATCTCCAGCCTACTTGTAGAACCCAAAGCCCAAATTCCTCCTCGGACCAGTAGCCAAATGTCAATCCAGCCCGCAATCCGCGACCCGTGCTTGCCTCTACAAACCCGAGGCCCAAGTTCCCTCGACCCAACCAAACCAGCCCGCAGCCTAACTCACTCGCAGCCGAATCTGCGAACAGAAACTCAGTCAGTAGCCTAGCTATAAACGTGACCGTGAGCCAACCCAAACCGAACCTCGACCCGAGACGCCTACATCGACATGGGCTACTCTGGTGCTGCCACGTGTCCAGCTGCTATGAAAGCAACCCTTCGGCTTTAGCGGTTTGGACGCTCCGACGACGCTTCGATTGCTCCACTGCTGTTTTAGCCCAGTTTCCACTGTTTCAACCGTCCTAGATCCATTTTCGGCCCCAATTAAGGTAATCGAGGTCGTTTTAGAGTCGTATTTCATATTTATTAAATTATTAGTAATTTAATTGTGAAATACTAATGGAAGGTGGTGAACGGTGTGATAGGAAACCAACTCTGGCACCGTAGGAAGCAGCTCTCAAGGAACGAGAGCTTATGTTTAGCTAATTAGAGAGTACTTGAGCCAAGGCCAACCAAGTAAGTGGCCTTACTATAGGATAGGCTAAAAATTGTATGAGTTATGATGATGTATGAACTGTGTTGTACGATGTCGTATGTTAGTATATGATGATGATAAGTTATGATGATGTATGAGTTGTATCGTATGATGCCATATACTAGTATATAATGATGTATGAGTTGTATCATATGATGTCATATATTAGTGTATGATGATGTATGAGTTATGATGATGTACGAGATATGATGATGTATGAGTTATGATGCTTTATGATGTGCGTAGTATATATATATTTCGATGAATGACGTACTTGATATGCTTGATGCACTTTATGACAATATGATGAGCATGATGATTGTGTGACGTTTACCTTAATATGATGATATTTTCCATATTGAGCATAATATATGATGATGAGTGCCATATTTCATCATGTCGTTAGATCGACATACGACACAACCTTAAGAGCATGAAAATGATATTAATATAAATATCCACGAGTATGTGTTACCTAGAGTAACAAAGAGAGGCAACGATATTTTCTAAGATAAATCTGCAGTTAGGTTACCGTTAAATAAAAATTAAGGAAAAAGACGTACCAAAGACACCATTTAGGACAAGGTACGATCACTATGAGTTCGTAGTGATGTCATTTGGCCTCACCAATGCTTCAACTGTGTTAATAATGTTAATGAACCGAGGGTTCAAGGACTGTCTTGACACTTTCGCGATCGTGCTCATTGATGACATCCTAATGTACTCGAAAACAGACCAGGAACACTTCTGAAAAGTCCTAGCGGCCCTAAGAGAGAACAAGTTATACGTGATGTTCTCAAAGTGTGAATATTGGTTACGACAAGTCTTTTTTCTAGGACACGTGGTGAAAAAGGACGGAGTATCTATAGATCCCACTAAGGTCGAAGCGGTCACAAAGTGGGAACGCCCAACTACGATAACATCCGTACCGAGTTTCTTAGGACTTGTGGATACTATCGATGGTTTGTGCAGGACTCCACTAGGATAGCCTCGCCTTTGACACAGTTAACGAGAAAAGGGGTTTCATTCATATGGAATGATGCTTCTGAGGCGAGCTTCCAGAACCAAAAAGAGAGATTGGTAACAGTCCTGGTACTCACAGTACCTGAAAGCTCTTAATGGTACGTAATCTATAGTGATGCATCCATGAAGGGACTAGGATGTGTGTTAATGCAACATGTAAGGTTGTTGCATACCGTCTCGTCAACTAAAAGAATACGAAAAAAGTTACCCTACCCAAGACCTAGAGTTGGCCGTTGTAGTGTTCGCACTAAAAATTTGGCGACACTTCTTGTATGGAGAGAAAACTCAATGTTTTACCAACCACAAGAGTTTAAAATATTTCTTCACCTATTAAGAGTTAAACATGAGGCAGAGAAGATGACTAGAATTGGTGGGACTACGATGTAGATATCCAGTACCACCCTGGAAAAACAAACGTGGTCGCAGACGCTTAGAGTAGAAAGACGGCCTACTCATTGGCCCTCATTACAAGGAAAGTAAGGGTACAAATAGAATTTGAGCAAGCCAGCATAGCTGTAGCGAGCGAGGGAATCATAGCACAGCTGGCCAGTCTCATAGTGCAACCTACTCTTAAGCAGAGAATTATTACCTCCCAACGAGAGGATCCTAACGTGCAGAAAGTCCTAGGCCAGCTAGACGAAAGTCCAGTAGACTGATTCTCAAAGTCCTCAGATGAAGGACTATTGTATTAGGGACGCCTATGTGTCCTAGCAATAGTCGTTAAGGAAAGAGATACTGACGGAAGCTCACACCTTGCCATTTTCCATGCACCCAGGAGGTACTAAGATGTACCAAGATTTAAAACAACATTTCTTGTGGAAGAGCATGAAGATGGACGTGACCAAGTTTGTGAGCAAATGCTTAGTTTTTCAACAAGTGAAAGCTCCTAGACGAAAGACAGTGGGGATGTTACAACCCTTAAGTATACCGGAGTGGAAGTGGGAAAACATAGCAATAGACTTCATAGTAGGATTACCCGAAACCCTTAAAGGCTATACAACGATCTGGATCATTGTCGAAAGGTTGACCAAGTGGGCACACTTCTTACCTAAAAAAGGCACATATATAGTTGATAACTAGGCACAACTGTATGTGAAGAAATAGTAAGACTTCATGGAGTTCTAGTGTCTATAGTGTCGAATCGAGATCCACGTTTTACGTCAGCGTTTTGGCCCAGACTTCAAAACGCGTTGGGTACTCGGCTCGACTTTGGCACCTCCTTCCACCCCCAAACAGATGGACAAACTGAGCACCAAATCTTAGGGGACATTCTACGTTCTTGCGTATTAGACTTTAAGGAAAGTTGCGCTTTCAAGCCACTATTTGAATGACACCGTTCGAGACCCTTTATGGGAAATGGTGCAGGTCTCCGCAATGTTGGGATGAGGTAGGTGAGAGAAAGCTAGTAGGACCCGAGCTAGACCTAGTCGCCAATGCGACTATCCAAAAAATTTGATCGAGAATGTGTACCGCTCAAAGTAGACAAAAAAAAAGTTATGCCGATGTAAGACGTAGAGACTTAGACTTTGAGGTAGAGGACCAAGTATTCCTAAAGATAGCACCCATGAGAGGCTTCTTGAGGTTCAGACGTAAGGGCAAGTAAGTCCTAGATATATTGGACCTGTCAAAATTTTCGAGTGAATTGGTATTTAGTGTATAAGTTAGCCCTACCTCCCTACCTCTCAGAAGTACATGAGGTAATTCACGTGTAGATGTCGAGTAAATACATGACGGGCCCTATACACATAATAGATTACGAGCCCCTCCCACTCAATGAAAATTTGAGTTACGATGAAAACCAATAGAATTTTAACCCAAGAAGTGAATGTGTTACCAAACCAGGGACATTATGTTCATTTTGGTGTTGTGTCCGAGCAACCATATCAAGGGGGACACGGTGAGTGTAGGAGGATGAAATAAGAGAATAATACCCCCAGTTAGTACAAGAGTTTGAAAATTTTGAGGACGAAAGTTCTTTTTAGGGGTAAATAATGTAACGAATATGAAATATAAAAAAAAAAACTTAGTCGCTGGTAATTCCGTGAACCGTACGAAATTGTGTTCCCTGACCCCTCACAACGCCTCCTTCAACCTTCAACCATCGCCACATGAACGTCAACAACCTCCCCAATGTTGAAATTGAAATTGGTCTGATACCAATTTGTTGAAATTGAAATCGCTCTAATACCAATTTGTAGAAAAATAAAGCCGCTCCGATACCAACTTGAGAAAAAAATGCTCGCTTTGAATATAACTCATTTAGATAACTCTCACGAAACTTTAAAAAGGGTATCGAAAGGGGAGAGAGACAAGGAGACAAAGAAGTTCTCCAAAGGTTATTACACAATAACTCAGACAATAAATTGCTCTCTGTTTTTTTCTCTCTCTTGTTCTTTTATTCTCTACACATTTTACACTATACATAAAACCCCTTTTATAGTTTTTCTAAGGCTAAGTTGAGCAGTATCTTCCTCATTTTTCTGTCTCCCATAACCCTTTTCCCTCTCAAATTTAGTGCCATCACTCTTCTCTCTCCCATAAGCCTTACCCCTCTCAAATTTCGTAATGGTCTTTTTCACAAAATAACAAACAAAAAATCATAATTTTTTTTCTTCTCTCTCCTGCATTTAAGTTTATTTTTCAACACCTAAACCACTTAGAACAACTACAACCAAAGAAGAGACGAAAAAAATTCGTGAGAAGGAGAAAACTGAAGAAAAGCTCCAGCAGGAAAACTCGTGATGTCGAAACCCTCAACCCCACATTTTAACCAAACAGATCAACCATGAAAGACCTCACCGACCTTAGTATATTCCCCAAAGAGGATTCACAATGTGCATCGTCGTCCTCGAAGAGGAAATTCGAAAAATCAAACTTTTGGAAGAATTTCTTATCTACCTCCACAAGCGTCCAACAATCACGAAACTTTTTGAGAGAGAGAAGAAGAAGATGATGAAAGATAGATGAAGAAGGTGGCATTGAAACTGTTGCAACAAGGAGAGAGAAAAGGACACTAGAGAATCGCGCTGAGTTGGGTAAGGAAGACGAATTGAATGGATTCGGGTCAAACGCGAGGCGAGGCTATTCTAGCGAAGTCTTGGACAAATCTTCGATAGTAGCTTGCTAACCCTAGGAAGCTTCATATCTCTGTAACTGTAGTTGAGTGTTCCCATTTAGTGATGACTTCTATCATTGTGGATGAAAGAAAAAAAGTAACAGAATGGGAGAAGAAGCGAAGACACACAAATTAATTTTCTTCTTTTTGTGGTGTGTTTAGAACTTGCACCATTTTCCTTATATAATAAAAATTTTACCCATTTCTACTACAAATGAGCAAGCACTCCACCATTCCTTCCACTACTTCCAATATCTCCGGCCTTTTTTCATGGAGAAATAAGCAACAGAAATAAAATAAATACTAACCACTATTTTTTTTTTTTACAAAAAAAAACTTATAAAGCAAAATATATAAAAAAAAAAAACAAGTTTATAACCAACAATCACTCATCTAAACTTGTTTAACTATGTTGAAACGACTTTCTTCAAGCCAATCTTCTCTCTTATCTCCAGGAACCGTTGTCTTGCTAACGGCTTTGTCAGAATATTTGCCAACTGTTCATCTGTGTTCACATATTCCAGTTCAATAGCTTCAGTTTGTACACATTGGCGAATAAAGTGGAACCTGGTATCAATGTGGTTACTTCGATCATGGTAAACAGGATTTTTCGCCAACGCTATAGCTGACTTGTTGTCAACATTAAGCTTGGGTTTTACTTGCAGTTGACTGATGTTACTCAAAATCCTGCCCAACCATACTCCTTGACATGTTCCAGCAGTTGCGGCTATATACTCAGCCTCGCATGATGACAAAGCCACCACCTTCTACCTCTGTAATATCCAGATTATTGGATTTACTCCCAAATAGTACAACACTCTAGTTGTACTCTTTCTATCATCAATATCCCCAGTCATATCACTATCGCTAAATCGGCACATTGTTGGTGCCTCCATGTATCTACTCATCACATAAACTGAGTAGGCTATGTCGGGTCGGGTATTAACCAGATAGCGTAAGCTTCCAATAAAACTTTTGTAAAGTGTTTTATCAACCGCAGGTTCTCCATTCCCATTTTTGCTCATCTTCATTCTTGGTTCCATGGGAATCAAACAAGGATTGCACTCCCCCATTCCTAGCTTCTCTAGGATTTTTCTTGCATATATGGCCTGACATAAAGTGATTGATTCACTACTTTGTCGTACCTCAATACCCAAGTAATAGCTCAAAAGTCCAAGATCGCTCATCTCAAATTTCTGGTGCATCTCTTCCTTGAACTGAGCTATAACTTGTTTGTTTGAGCCGACTATGATTAAGTCATCCACATATGTGCCGATTATCATTGCTTCAACTCCATTAATATTCTTGTAGAGAGCATATTCCTGTGGACATCTAACAAAACCAAGTGACTGAAAACATTGATCGAGTTTAAAATTCCAGGCTCTCGGAGCCTGTTTTAATCCATACAAGGCTTTACGTAGTTTTAACACCATGTTTGGATTTTCCTTGTTAACGAACCCTTCTGGTTGAGCAACATACACCTCCTCTTCGAACTCGCCATTCAGAAAAGTTGTGTTTACATCCATATGATGTACTTCCCAGTTCTTAAAGGCTGCATAGGCAAGAATTAATCTCACTGTTTCTAACCAGGCCACTAGTGGGAATACTTCACTGTAATCTACACCAAACTGCTGTACATATCCCTTTGCCACGAGTCTCGTCTTATGTTTCATGATTTCTTCATTTGGATTTTTCTTTAATTTAAAAATCCATTTGATGCCGATTACTTTATGATTCTTCGGAAAATCTGTGAGTTCCCACGTTCTGTTCTTTTCAATGGAGAGAATTTGAGACATCATGGCATTCCTCTAGTTTTCATTCTTAGCAGCTTTCTTATATGAAGTTGGTTCCTCTATAGAAAGAAGACAAAGGTCCACTGCTTCCTCCTCTGCTTCATTCAGTTCTCTATAAATATCTTCTAGAGACCTGAATTTTTTCGGCATCGATGAGCTTGACAATGATGCATTTGAGGTATTGTCTGGCGTTGATAAATTTGAGAGCACTATTCCTCGACCACAAATGTTTATTGCAGAGTTATCACCGAAGCGTACCTTTCAAACAACAGATGTGTCGAGCTCACGAAACACCCTTCTTTCTCATGACATATGGTTGCTTGCTCTAGTATCTAGGTACCAGGAATTTTTAGTTCCAATATTGGCTGATGACGGCACTATAGTTTCATTCAACATCACAAAATCAGGGTCTTTGTCATGTGTAGTTTTAATTTTCACACGCCTCTATCATCAGCAATGAAGACTCCTCATCCTTTTGCATCTCTATCAAGTTGAGTTGTTCGTCTTTTGTGGAACACTCTGATGCAAAGTATCCCATTTGCTGACACCTGTAACGTTTAATTTTACTTTTTTCAAATTTCTTCTTTTGAGTTTGCGACTCTCCTTCATCTCCTCGATGCCAGTCACTTCTCCCACGGCCTCTCCATCTTCCACGACCCCGTCCCCTGCCTCCTTTGGAACTGCCTTGATCCTTCCATTCTTTCTTTGAGGATTTTGCATTCTCTCGTTCCTTCCATTCTGCATGAGTGAGGAGAACGGTTTCATCCTTTTCTTCAAACCCTTGCAACCTTTCTTCATGTACCTTAAGTGATCCAATAATCTCATCAACGGATTTCGTTTTGAGATCACTGAACTCCTCAATCGTTGAACTGATTTGAAGAAACTTTGCAGAGGTGGATCTTAGAAGTTTCTTAACTACTTGGATATCATCCACAGTATTGCCGAGCCCTCTCAATTTGTTGACAATAATGGTGAGTTTTCCTGAATACTCATCAATACTTTCTGAATCACCCATCCTCAACGCTTCAAACTCCTGCCAAAGAGTCTGCGTTCTAACTTCTTTCACTCTTTCCGCACCTAGATTCATATTTTTCAACATGATCTCTTCTTTTGTTCTTTATTGTTCTCTTTTTTTACTCCTCATAGTTAATACATAGGCGCATCGACCCGTCTTTCTTTTTCACAAACAACATCGGCACACACCAACAAAATAAATTAGGTCGAATGAAACCCTTTGATAGTAAGTCTTGTAGTTGTAATTTTAGTTCCTTTAATCTATTGGAGCCATGTGGTATAGTGCTTTAGAGATAGGTCCAGTTCCTGGTTTGAGTTCTATCCCGAAGTCTACAGCTCGTAAAGGGGAAACTCGTAGTAAATCCTCTGGGAAGACACTTGGAAATTCGTTTACTATGGATACCGTATCCATTGTTTTCTCTTTTCCTTTTACGTCCACTGTAACCTAAAAATAGCAACTAAAACTTTTTTAACAAACTAACATGGCTTGTACTTTTAACTCTCCAGTGATGAGGACGAACGAGTGTGCCGTTTTATAACTTAGGGCATCTCTGACTACGTTTGCCTTTCCAGGGTGGTACTGGATATCTATATCGTAGTCCTTCACTAATTCCAACCAACGAAATTTTTTTTGGGTGAAGAAATATTTTAGGCTATTGGTGGTCTGTGTAAATTTGGGTCTTTTCTCCGTACAGGGAGTGTCACCATATCTATATTGCTGTAATAGCCCAAAAATAAATAAAGAAATAAAGAATAAAAATAATTATAAAAATAGTTAAAATTATAATAATAAAAAAATAAATTTAATTAATTAATTAAATAAAAAAATAAAAAAATAAAAAAATAAATCTTTCCCCATCTCTCTCCACTGACCTCTTTCCCACAATTATCTCTCCTCTGCCCGTCTAAGCTGGAAAAAAAAAGAAAAAAAAAAAAGAAAACCTGACAAAAAAAAAAAAAAGAAACAGAAAACAACCATCTTGAGATTTGAGAAGAAGTATTTGAATAGATTGCAGATTTAGAGATCTTTGTCCGTTATTACGGTAAAATTCTATCTGAGAACTTCTTTTCCTTTATATAGTTATGCTTATAAGAAATTAATTTAGGATCAAATATTCTTTCCTATCTTACCGTATGTAATAATCAGATCCCATGTTCAATTAATTAGATTTCTTTTTAGCATCGGAAGTTATAGGAAATAAGGTTAGAATCAATATAATTTTAGGTGGCAGATCCATAAATCTGTAAGATAGTGGCCAAATTAAAATTGGCCAATAATATCGGTCGAAAATAAATATAGAATTAGAGTAATATTTATTTACAGATGTTTACAAAACTGAGAATCTATTTACAGAATGGGAATGAAAATAATTACCATGAGGGAGGAGGGAAGATTGAGGGAAGATTTGTTAAACAGAATTTAAAACTATATAACAGGAGATATCAGAGGGCATGAAACTCCATTAAATTCTGTCTAACAGTAAATATCATAATTTCAACAAGGTAAATTAGAGAAATAATTGTATAGAATTCAAACTTGAAACTGATATCATGGGCTCACATAGGTTGGCTTGGATTTCAAAGGACGGAATCGAACTTTCAGTAAGGATATATACGTGACAACGACTTAAGCTATCCATGTAAGTGACCTTACTATCGGCAAGGTTATATTTGATGTTGACACGTGCCCTGTGGTTCTGCACGTGTCATATATATTGATATGTGTGAATTGTCTGAGGATCGATATGCTTCCTATATGTTATGTTATGTTATGTTATTATATGTGGATTGTATGATAATAATTATGGTACGATGTGCTCTAGGAGATGTTAAAGATAGGGTACGAGAAGGATGCACAAAACGAAATGTAACGATAGGAGTAAGATACGTTCATGAAATGTTAGAGTTAGGTTACATACCGGAGTGCTATGGATAGGAGAGATTGATGAAAGAATACGGTCAGGTTATGGGTAGAAAGGGATAGGTTTGTGATAGATTGATAGAACGATATCGTTAGGGTACGTTCTTGTGACGATATGACCAAGGTACGTCACGTAATGATATGTCTGTGATAGGTATAGGAACGTTAAGGCTATGGTAAGTTAGAGAACGATATGATTATGAAGTGTTTACGTTATGACTTGGTTATGATATGATACATTGTATGCTAGATTATTGTGCTTAAGTACAAAATCATGTGAACGTGAATGTATGTTATTTATGTTGCTTAGTTGATGTGATATGAATGCATGTGACGATGTGTGACCCTTGCACGATTATGGCTTGTTGTATGAGTATTGGAATGTAACTGAATGAATTGTATGACATGAAATACGGTAAATTGCATGATACATAACCCTGCTAGGAATATGTATGATATGTAACAGAATGAGAATGAGAATGACATGTAAGCATGAAAACGTGACACGGGGTTATGTTCATTAAATGATGACTGTAGGATTAGTGGGACCTCATGCATATTGTGTGATCATGCATTTGGGGGGATACCCCTATCCCATCACGAGGGTACGGACGCGTACATCCAAATGGTAGGACAACGATCGTTATGCCCTGCATAGCATTGCGTGACGGTTTTAGTTTTAACGGATCACGGTGGGCCCCTAGAGCATGCCCACCGGCTAGGGACAGTGGCCCAGCGGTGTGCGAACTAGCTGGTGAGCTCATACTCGCACGTATGGGCTGCGTGTAGAGTATATGGTACACGTCCACGATTACCTGTTAGGATTACACCGTAGGGAAAATGAAACGAAACGAAACGAAAAAGAAACGAAACAAAACGAAACGAAATGAAACGAAACGAAAGATAGGTCCCATCATTTTATTGCATGTGATTGTTGCATTTAACCCCAATAGTGGGGTCACTTACTGAGTATTTCTTTAAATACTCAAGCCATGTGCTACTACATTTTTTAGGTTAAGGCAAGGCATTCCTGTACGGCTGACGACGGCATCGCAACTCGAGATCATGGCACATGCATAGGATAGTGGTATTCATTTTCTTAGACTTACGATAGAATAAGATGTTTTAAACTTAAACGCTTATTTATTTTATTTCGGGTCTTTTGTTGTGTCGTTTTAAAGATGTTTTCGAAACACGTAAGTCCATGGCTGTGTTTTTAAGTTAAAGGTTATATTTTATGGAATTTAAATGAAGTCTTTCGCATTCAATGTTTATGGTATGTATACAGTAGCGACCTTAAATTAAGTAGAAAATTTCGGGTCGTTACAATTGCGAATACTACTGCGGCCGATTCTAGGTTGTGCGTAGGGTAGTTTTTCTCATATTCTTTCAATTGGCGTGATGCATAAGCAACAACCTTACAATGTTGCATCAACACGCACCCTAATCTTTTTTTAGATGCATCGTTGTAGATTACGTATCCCTCCGAGCTTTATGATCACATGAGCATTGGAGTTGACACTAGTCTTTATTTTAGATCTTGGATGCTGGCCTCACATGCGTCATTGCATATAAAAGGTATGTTCTTCCTTGTAAAATGTGTAAGAGGCGAGGCTATTCTAGTGAAGTCTCGGACAAATTTTCGATAGTAGCCTGCTAACCCCAGGAAGCTTCATACCTCTGTAACCGTAGTTGGATGTTCCCATTTAGTGACGACTTCTATCATAGTGGAGTCACTTCAATCCCATCTTTAGACACTACGTGTTCTAAGATTGAGACTTTTTGTAGCCAAAATGCACATTTGGAAAATTTGGCGTACAACTTGTTCTAACTTAAGATAGTTAAGACTTTTCGGAGGTGTTCCTGGTGTTCTTGATCCGTTTTCAAGTATATTAGAATGTTGTTTATGAACATCATAACAAACATGTTTAGACATTCCTTGAATACATGGTTTATTAATTTCATGAACACGACTGGGGCGTTGGTGAGGCAAAATTACATCACTACAAACTCGTAGTTGCCATATCTTGTTCAAAGGTTGTTTTCGATACATCTCATTCCTTAATCTTAATCGGATGATAGCTTGATCGAAGGTCTATCTTGGAAAATACTGTCGCCTCTCGGAGCTAGTAGAATAAATCCTCGATGAGAGGGAGTGGGTAGTTGTTCTTTATTGTTCTCTTGTTTTACTCCCTATAGTTAATACATAGGCGCATAGACACGTCTTTCTTTTTCACAAACAACACTAGCACACACCAACAAGATAAACTAGGTCGAATTAAACCCTTTTATAGTAGATCTTGTACTTGTAAATTTAGTTCCTTTAATTTCGTTGGAGCCATGTGGTATAGTGCTTTAGAGATAGGTCTAGTTCCTGGTTTGAGTTCTATCCGAAGTCTACAGCTCGTGAAGGAGAAACTCCTGGTAAATCCTCTAGGAAGACACTTGAGAATTCGTTTACTATGGATGTCGTATCCATTGTTTTCTCTTTTCCTTTTACGTCCACTGCGCATGTTAGTATAGCCCATCATCCCTGTTGGATCTCTCGTAGTACTAGTGAATGGGTGCGAATCATACCGCTTGAAGTCTCGTAGCCAGTTCACTACTCTAGTAGATTGCAAGTGTTGGATTGTTGGGTGATCATTATGACATGCATCATGACCTAAAACGACTCCCGCATCAAACTAGTAATGGGGTCTATTCAAGTCACTGGTGCTGCTAGAGGTGGTGCAGCTTGTGGCGGTACAACTTGAGGCAATGCAGCTGCATCCTTCCTAGTTACTAATCCTTCTCGAGGTGAGCTCTCTTTAGCCTCACCTCTTCCTCTACATCTAATCTTCCACATCCTCTAGGTGACATGGTTCTAAAAACCAAGATAATTCTATTTAAGTCTATCATTTACTAACAATACAATATCATAGTACACAAAAAAAATTCATACAACATTGCAAGCATATAATAGCGAAATTAAATCAAGCATCATGCTGCAATATATAATATAATTAAAGCTCGTCAATTTTCATGCTACATAACATTTAAAACATAGAGCCAATCACAATAAATATCATCATGACATTTTCCTTTTTTAATCTTATGCATTGTGTATATAATGGTGACAGAGCATCAATGAGTGAACTGCCTGGGATCGAGCTCGCACGTGTGGGTTGTGTGTAGGGAAGTACTACACATCCAATGTTGTCTAAATTGGAGGACACCCCATGACCGTTTTAACCATAGGTCCTAGATCATTAGTTACACATGTTTGCATTCTTTGACCCCATCAGTGGGGTCACTTACTTAATATTTCTTAAAATACTCGAGTCATGTGCTATTTCTACTTTAGGTAAAGGCAAAGCACCCCTGTACCGTTGACGACGACATTGCAATCAGAGACCATGCCACGTGCATAGGATAGTAATATTTTTTTTTCTTAGACTTTGACTAGTATGGGATGTTTTTCATTAGAATTTTTACTTGCTTTATTTATTATTGTTCTTATATAGTTTTAAATATGTTTTCAAACTCGTAAGTCCATGACAGTGTTTTAAGTTGAAGTAATGTTTTAAGATAAAGATTATGTTTCACGATGATGTTTTAAATGTTTCTTTCACACAAGAGCATAGACTATGATGATGGTAGTGACTTTAGGTTAGTAAAAATCTAGGGCCATTACATGTGATGTGCTGATGATGTGATTTATGTTATGGTGTAATACGTTCGGCGATATAATACATGATGAGACATGCATTATGATATGATGTGATATGTCTATGACATCATGTCTATGATATGATATTTCTATGATATAATATGTTGAAGGACATGTTATGTGCATGGTACGACATAATATGATGTATGATAGGAATGATACAGTATTCAACCCCGATACATGTCTTAAAGACAATGTTGAAAAATGATATGATATGAAGGAAAATGGAAGGAGTTTTTTAGATGCATCAGGGAATGTCTCCTTTTACGATGTTACAAATGCGTACGTCATGAGACAAGAAAATGATCATTATTTCTAACATAATGTTGCGATGATCATGATCATGCCTCGCAAGACACTCGAGATTTGCTGACCTCCGGACGTCTGGCTATGGACAACCAGCTCGACTATGATAGGTCTAGGGGGCGTGCGAACCGCCTGAAGACTCACACTTGCACGCACATCCAATTTTATCCAGACTGGAAGCCACCCCTACGATGGTTTTAATGATAGGTCCCTAAGCATGAGTTGCATGTGTTTGCATTCCGTGACCCTAATAGTGGAGTCACTTATTGAGTATTTCCTAAAATACTCAAGTCGTGTGCCACTTCTATTACAGGTAAAGGCAAGACACCCCTGTAGAGCTGACGACGACATCACAAGTAAAGACCATGGCACATGCATAGGATAATGGTATTTCATTTCTTAGACTTTAGGTTAGTACACGGTGTTTTTACTTTTAATGTTTATTTTTTCTATTCAATATTTGGTTATGTTGTTTTAAATATATTTTCGAACACGCAAGTCCATGACAGTATTTTATGATAAAGTTTTAAAGATTTATTTCCGCATAAGAGAGTATGTCGTGATGACGATAGCGACTTTAGGTTAGTAGAAATCTAGGGTTGTTACAGTTGGTATCAGAGTTCTAGGTTAGAGATTCTGTAGACTAGCCTACGAGATAGGCTTGACATGTTCCATGGTCCCACATATTATGCCCCCCCGATCATCATCAAGTATGTCATGGATAAGATAAGAAAAGGAAATGTTGTTGATTTCATATGTTGTTACTGCTTGGTCATTATCAACTATAACTCCTAATTAAATTTTGACACCATTGACTTTATTATTGTTGACTTAGTTATATGTTTATTTTAATACAGAATTGGTATGATTTACCCAGCATGGAATATGAATGTTAATTAATATATTGATAGTGTTTAGATTAGTAAGGTTTGTACCATGAATGGGGAGCTAGAGTTTAGTATTTATGTCAGATGTCTTGAACATAGTTAAAATACGCAGTGTTATGACCATAGAGATGGGAAAAATGTATCAACGTATACTGACGATTAAATATATTCAAATGAAAACGACCAAGAAAACTTGAGAGATGACAGCATCTTATAGTCTGCTACAGATATTAAAAGTGGTAGTGTCGAAAGGAAATTTCGTCACTATGAAGTATGTAAATATGAAATTTAAGTATCAGTGTGAACAAAAAAAAAAAAAAAAAAAAAAAAAGAAGAGCTAACACAGTAAAAGTTGAAACATTGTATACCTAAACTCATTTATGAATGACATAAATGACTTTAATGTGAGCTAAGCTCAGGAAGTCGTGAGATGTAGAAAACCACCCTGCCTAACACTAACTGATTAAACTATTGATCTTGTTGACAGAAGAAAGCAAGTCATCTAGAAGAAAGTGAGAAAATTGAAATTGAGGTTGAGGAAAGTATTTAAGTTCTCCAATACTAAATTGAGGTTGAAATTGATTACAATGTGCCTAAACCACAATCATACTAAATGGATTCTATTGTTCATGAAATTTTAGGAGAAGACTCAATATGATATGATAAGGTTATGTATGAAATTTGATAATAATTAGATTATGATAAAAGGCTAAACCAAGGGTAGGTGTAAAATGACTAAAATTCCCCTATAATTATATATAGCTGGCTTAGGAGCAAAGTGACCCCTAAATGACATTTAATTGAATGAGACTTATGTTACAAGGCCATTAAAATATGTTGAGGATTTAAACCAAGATTTGCAGTGGTAAATAACCAAAATATCCCTATAAGAATTCTAAGATGTTTTCAAGATCTTAAATACTCAAAATACTACGAAAATTTATGAGACTCCTTTACAAAATAAGGGTAAGTATGAAAGATTTTAAGGAGATTATAACAACTTAGGGATATGAGCTAAGAGAAAAAGTATGTAACTACCCCTCAAGACACTTGATAAGGAATCAAGGTTTTTATGAGTACTAAGTGACAAGATACATATGAAAGATTTATGCATGTAGAAAAATATTTATGACTCATATGGATTAGGGTGTACTTGTTAAGAATTTTTCTTTAGTTGTATTTCAAGACTTAACAAAAAAACTCTTGAACGAGAACCCGAGATATTTTAAAGACCTCCCGATGAGTAGTGCAATATGGTCTTACGACAATGAATACGTCGTAGGAAACTATGAACACCTAGGTGTAGGTACTTCAACTATGTCACAAGGAACCCGTGAATTCTTGGACATAGGTATGTAAATTGTATCGCACCGAACACATGAAGCTTTGGATGCAAATATTAAGACTATGTCACGGGGAATGCATGAAGCCTCGTGCATTTATTTATTAAATATAAGGAACAAATTAAGGTAACAAAAGTCAAGAGATAGGAGTTGAAGAAAGTTCTCTTAAGTATAGGAGTTGAAGAAAGATAATGTTTCAAAGATTTTCTTTTAAGTTTCAATGTGGTAGTTATGAGTGACTGTGAGGTCTTTTAACTCATTAATACCCACAACTTGTATAATTTAATGAACTAGATATTCAAGAAGGTTTTTAAACTAGTTTGTAATGGTCTAAATAAATTCTAAAGGGAGTAATTGGACAAACTAGCTAATAATTATAAATTTTAGTGTTTAAACAAAATATCCTTAGAACCCTACAATGTTTCATCAATATTCTTAAAAAATAATAATAATAAATAAATAAATAAAAATAAAAAATAAGTTTATTGTTAGTGAGATGAAACCGTTAATATCTTGTTTGAAAATACAATTCAACTTTCAAACGTTTTGTTAATACTCATAATTTAAAAAAAAAAATTCAAAAATACTCTTAAATCACTTTTCTCTTCAATTTTGTTTTGAAGTCTCTTGTTTATGGACATTTCCTAATATGAATATAAAACAATTCAATATTTAAATAAACAATTTATTTTCAATCTTATTCTTGAGTATTTTTAAATTGGTGTTAACAAATTCGTTCATATACATAAGAATACAGTTTGACTCGTCTACTCTATTTCGAGTCAACAAAGATATCATAGGCTTTGCAGTGTACCCAAAATAAAATGGCGAGACCAAGTTATCGTTTTATCTATTCATATCCTATATTTAAAATATTATGCATAAAATCATTCAACCACATGAGAAAGAACAATATTACTAGCGAACAAACGAAGACCTTTGTATGTTAGACTAACATGATAACCAATTATATCACAAGACTAAATGATGTGCAAATTTTGTTCTATATTATGATATAATGTTATAAAATCCAGGAGTAAAAAGAATGATAAAATTAGAATTTTAAATCTTTTTTTTTTTTAATTCTAGAATTAATTGTGCAATATTTGAAGGCTTTCATTGTTATTTTGGGCAATAGGTCCAACTCTTTAATTGTAACAACTTACAAAAAATAATAATTATAACAATAATAAAGAAATAAATAAATAATTAACCCATCCCTTCCTTCACTGATATCTTAGGACTCCTTCCTCAAATATCACTCTTCAACCCCTACTCTAACTACCGGTTTTGCTAGAGAGAATAAAAAAATAGATCGGAAAAGATTCACATACAAAGCTAGAGAAAGAATATAAAAATAGCCCCTACTCCAACTATCACTTATGCTAGAGAGAGAATAAAATGGCTTTGATACCATGATAGATGATCACCACCAACTATCAGTTATGCTAGAGAGAGAATAAAATGGCTCTGATACCATGTTAGATGAACACGACTCTCCACAATGGTATGATATTGTCCACTCTGAGCATAAGCTTTGTTTCGAGCTTTTCCAAAAGGCCTCATACGAATGGAGATAGTATTCTTTGATTATAAATCGATAATCATTCCTTAAATTAGCTGTGGGACTCTCATCCAACAGAATTAAACGGCTAAACAAAATTAAACGAAAAAAAGAAATCAGATTTAGAAGTAAAGAAGACTCAGTGGATAGAACTAAACACTAAAACTAAATACAGAGATAAGATTCAATTAATAGAATTAAAAACTAAAACTAAATATGGAGAGAAAAGAAAATAAAGACAAAGATTTGGTGGAAAAAAAAAACTCTACGATAAAACAATTAAAAATTAAAACTAAATATAAAAAAATGGAGATTTAGTGAAAAGAGCTCCACATAAAACAAAAGAATTAAAAATTAAAATTAAATACTGGGAGAAAAGAAAATAACCCCGAGGAAAAAATAAAATACAGACCAAGACTAATAGAAAAAAGAGGAAAGATTCAATAAATAGAATTTAAAATTAAATATAAAAAGAAAAATGGAGATAGGGTGAAAAGAACTAAACCCAGCAAAAAAAAATTGAACTTTAAATATCTCGGACTTTTATTCATGCAAATATTCTACTGTTCACATGAAATCTAACATAATCATTAATTAAAGGAATAATTTTGTAAAAGTTCGAATTTAAAACTGATGTCATGGGCTCACATAAGTTGACTTGGATTTCAAAGGATAGAATTGAACTTTAAATTAGTGACAACAACTTAAGCTAATCAGGTAAGTGGCCTTACTATCGGCACGATTATATTTGATGCTGACACGTGCCCTGTGGTTTTGCATGTGTCATAAACTTCATATGTGTGAATTGTTTATAAATCGATATGACTATGATATGTTATGTATATGTTATGATACGTGAATGATATGATAACTCTTACATCATCATGTGTTCAATGATATGTGTGAGATAGGATACGAGAAGGATGCGATAAACGTAATGGAACGATATGACTAAGATATGATTGACATAATCAATAATATGTGTGAGATAGGATTCGAGAAGGATGCGATAAACGTAATGGAACGATATGACTAAGATATGATTGACATAGCATATGGTTAGGTTATGTATAGAAAAGGATATGATTATGATAGAATGATAGAACGATATGGTTAGGATACGTTCCTATAACGGTATGACTCAGATTCGTAAATAAAACGATATGAGAAATGATATGAAAAATGATATGATATGTTCGCTAGAGGGATTGTATTAAACAATAATAAAAACGAAAAAGATGTTGTGACCTTGTATCCCCCTTAACGGGTGTCTAGGGCGCTACTAGAGAATGAAAGGAGGCTTAGGTCCTAGTAAGTGACTATAATGTAGTTTTATGTTGACTACAATGGGAGTCGAACCCACGACCTTCTGTTCCGAAGTCAAACGCGCTAATCCACTACGCTATGCAATCATTTTTTAAAGTTTATGCAAATACATTAATATAAATATATATTTTTATACTTTTATGTTTGAATTCCCACTTATCATACCGTAATGGAAAGTATGGGGACCTGATGCATAATTGTGTGTTCATGAGTATTGAGATACTGCCCCATTATGATGAGCACGGACGCGTACTTCATGAGACTGATTGTGATCATCTTATTCGCCATAATGCTACGACAATCATTATTCCCTACGGGTGTCCAGCAACAACTCTCAGTGAGTGCTAGCCAGACCAGTAGGCCTAGTGTAACGCCCCTAATTTTCTTTAACCTAATTAGTGACGTCACCCATGCATACTTATCTCATTAGGCGGAAGCTCATCATAAATAACCTTGAAATAGTCTTTCATAAAAAATTCATGAATCCAAAACAAAACCTAAACTCCGAAAATAAACCTTCAATACTGAATTCAAAATGAATCCAAATAAAACGATACTCAATCCTATAACTTAAAACTGTCTAATAAAAGTAAACTCCTAAAAATATCCCGTCTCCAACTTCCATGGTGGCCTCAGCTCCACCGTCAACCGTACATTGGCGCCTTGCCTTTACCTGAAAAATGTAGGTAGCACGTGGCTTGAGTATTTTATGAAATACTCAGTAAGTCACCCCACTGTTGGGGTTAGGAATGCAAACACATGCAACATATGAGCGGGACCTAACTTTTCATAAACTTTTCATAGCCTTGGGCGCTTTTCTATTCCGGGTAGGGTTGGATGTGTGGTACTCCTTCACACATGGCCCATGTACGTGTACATGAACCCACCAGGCGGGCTCTTATACGTACCCCCTGGGCCTGACTTGGTCGGGCACAACGTGTTACACGTAGCCGGACACCACAGAACAGAAAAGGGCCCGCATGATATCATGGCGAACATAAATATCGTATTTCATTCTTTCGTATCATAAAGGAGAAGAATCCCGATGCACGTGACATACATATATGCATGAGGTCCCTTAACATATTTAACATGACATTACATAAGCAGTGCTAACATCGCATTTACGTTTCTTACATCACATGGCATCTCACATGACTTACATTACATGGCATATTACATAAACATTCCAGTTGCATAAACACCTCATGACATGACTCAATAATTCTACGTGTATCTATGGCATCAATCAACATATTCATGGCATACAATACTAACATCTCATTCATGACATAACATAAACAGTCAACAGTCAACACAAGTTCATACGTCACATAACATACACAATCTACGGTCAACACAATCTATACATCACATAATCATATCACATAAAATATGGTGCATGCAGGGGCCACAGGGCACGCACCATCATACAACACGTAGAAAGCTAACTCCAACAGTAAGGTCACTTACCTCGATGGTCTTGGTTGAAGTCACTCACAACGAGCTAATCCCAGCGGTTAAATATGTCCTATGATAACCACATAAAAATTTAGAACCTTTCATAAGGTAGCCTAGCTAAACCTCATGCTATTTATCAAAATAAACCCTCGACCTAATCTGTCTTTAACGTTTAGGAGCCATACTGACCTCGGATGGTAAAACTAAGGGCAGAAACGGCTTCGGAAGGGCCAAAAATCTTGGAATCGATATATTATAGTGATACCGATTCACCAAGCCGAGCTGCCGAGCCGACCAATTAAGCCGCCAAGCTGAGCTGCGGGTTTTGACGGAGCCGAGCCGCCGTACACGTCAAGCCGAGCCGAGAGCACGCGTGCGGGGCCGAGACCAAGGCTGCAGCGCGCGTCCGCGTTGGGCCGAAACACACAGGGCCCGCGTTTGTTTCGTGGGCTGGTCCAGAGGCCAAACGTGAACCCGACCCGTTTTCCTTCGTCTTCCTTACCCAAAATCTCACGAAAACCCTAATCGTTGCTGCGCCGCCAACGACCATGTCACAACCCCGATTCCGACGATGCGACGACACCCCTAGCCTATTCCGATCGACGCGCAACGATATTCAACACCGATAGCCTCGGTTGCTTCTCCCTCCGGCCACTCACCGAAGAAAATCCAGCGAACCACCTCACATATTTTTCCTGGCTAACCCTCTCGATTTTTCCGTACTCTCAGATACCCTCGAAAACCCTAAACGTTTGGAAAGCAAAAGTTGTTTCCAAGGAAGGAGGAGAGTTGTATATGGGAATATAAAAGGTCTTTATGACTTTTCCATTAAGGTAGTAATTTCCTTGCTAGAAATCATACTTTTTCCAGCGACAATAAATGCAGCATAATATCTTTTCGTTTTGGCAGCAAAAATAAAAATCTTAGCATAAAATCTAAAATAAATAAAACAAAAATTCGAATCCTTACATTATCCCCTCCTAAAAAGGACTTTCGTCCTCGAAAGTCTCCCTAGAAATAACTCTGGATACTTTTCTCTTATCTCATCCACTCGTTCCCATTACGTAACTTCCCCTACTAGTTTTTAGAATCCTTTGTGCCGCCTCCCGAGCAATCCTTGGCCACGTGGTCCTCCTTTCCACACCGAACACAGGCTCTAATGTGACCTAAACATTTACCCCAATGATTTTTCCCACACTTATTACACTTACGCTTGCCATCTAATTCGTTTTCATGTTCGTGACGACGTTTTTGTCCCACTGACGATGAAGGGGTTTCATGCGAACTATCAAGTCCTTCCATAGACTTAGCTGCTCTCAAGGCGACAGCGTAAGTGGCAGGTGCAATCGCCTCAACAGTTTTATGAATCTTCATATCTAACCCCAGCACAAATCGTCGGGCTGTCTTGTAGTCTGTGTTCACTAATTCTGGGGCAAAACGCTTTAGCTTAGAAAATTCCCTGGCATAGGTAGTAACAGTACGCCCCCTCTGACTCAATTGGGTAAACTCCTGCTGCTTTTGCAACTGGACATCCTCTGGGTAATATTTTTCAGAGAAGGCATCCTTGAACTCCACCCACGAGATTGCACCACCCTCAGGACTAATAAGGTTGCGGGTGGCCTGCCACCACAATTCTGCATCATCACGCAGCATAAACGTAGCACACTCTACCCTATGGGCCTCAGGGCAGTTGGCCAACACAAATACTGACTCAATGGACCTCAGCCACATTTGTGCCACCGTTGGATCTTCCGATGCCCCCTTAAAAGTTCGAGGGTCACCCCTCTTGAAATCCCGCAAATACCTAGCCTCCATAGTTGATGTAGAAGCATTCGCTTGCTGGTTGGCAGTCAGATTTTGAAGCACAGTTTGTAATGCATTTACTAAGGCAGCTGTAGGATCTGGTGCGGCCTGAGGTGCCGCTGGTGGCGGAATAGGCTGCTCTACAGAATCCTCTCGTCTCCCATTACGTCCCCTTCCTCTTCCTCTACCCCTAAGTGGGGGTCGTCCCCTAAGACCTCCTCCTCGAGTTCTAGGAGGCATCTAAACAGTGCATGTAACCACTACGTCACACACTTATCTAATACATTCTATTCTAACATTCGTAGTCATGCAAGTCACGCATACATACAACTATAGCATTATCATAACCATCCGATAGTACATGACATATCATAACTCATGCCAACATATGAAACATGTATATCATATCATTCACCACAAAACACACATTCACTACTACATACATCATTAATTAAGAAGCTTTATTTTAAAAACAAAAGGCGTACCTGACGGCGACGACGCGTTTGCTGGAGGACCATGGAAGTACGTTAGGCCTACATTGTAAGCTAGTCTACAAGATCTATAACCTAGGGCTCTGGTACCAACTGTAACGCCCCTAATTTTCTTTAACCTAATTAGTGACGTCACCCATGCATACTTATCTCATTAGGCGGAAGCTCATCATAAATAACCTTGAAATAGTCTTTCATAAAAAATTCATGAATCCAAAACAAAACCTAAACTCCGAAAATAAACCTTCAATACTGAATTCAAAATGAATCCAAATAAAACGATACTCAATCCTATAACTTAAAACTGTCTAATAAAAGTAAACTCCTAAAAATATCCCGTCTCCAACTTCCATGGTGGCCTCAGCTCCACCGTCAACCGTACATTGACGCCTTGCCTTTACCTGAAAAATGTAGGTAGCACGTGACTTGAGTATTTTATGAAATACTCAGTAAGTCACCCCACTGTTGGGGTTAGGAATGCAAACACATGCAACATATGAGCGGGACCTAACTTTTCATAAACTTTTCATAGCCTTGGGCGCTTTTCTATTCCGAGTAGGGTTGGATGTGTGGTACTCCTTCACACATGGCCCATGTACGTGTACATGAACCCACCAGGCGGGCTCTTATACTTACCCCCTAGGCCTGACTTGGTCGGGCACAACGTGTTACACGTAGCCGAACACCACAGAACAGAAAAGGGCCCACATGATATCATGGCGAACATAAATATCGTATTTCATTCTTTCGTATCATAAAGGGGAAGAATCCCGATGCACGTGACATACATATATGCATGAGGTCCCTTAACATATTTAACATGGCATTACATAAGCAGTGCTAACATCGCATTTACGTTTCTTACATCACATGGCATCTCACATGACTTACATTACATGGCATATTACATAAACATTCCAGTTGCATAAACATCTCATGACATGACTCAATAATTCTACGTGTATCTATGGCATCAATCAACATATTCATGGCATACAATACTAACATCTCATTCATGACATAACATAAACAGTCAACAGTCAACACAAGTTCATACGTCACATAACATACACAATCTACGGTCAACACAATCTATACATCACATAATCATATCACATAAAATATGGTGCATGCAGGGGCCACAGGGCACGCACCATCATACAACACGTAGAAAGCTAACTCCAACAGTAAGGTCACTTACCTCGATGGTCTTGGTTGAAGTCACTCACAACGAGCTAATCCCAGCGGTTAAATATGTCCTATGATAACCACATAAAAATTTAGAACCTTTCATAAGGTAGCCTAGCTAAACCTCATGCTATTTATCAAAATAAACCCTCGACCTAATCTGTCTTTAACGTTTAGGAGCCATACTGACCTCGGATGGTAAAACTAAGGGCAGAAACGGCTTCGGAAGGGTCAAAAACCTTGGAATCGATATATTATAGTGATACCGATTCACCAAGCCGAGCTGCCGAGCCGACCAATTAAGCCGCCAAGCTGAGCTGCCGGATTTAACGGAGCCGAGCTGCGGGTTTTGACGGAGCCGAGCTGCCGTACACGTCAAGCCGAGCCGAGAGCACGCGTGCGGAGCCGAGACCAAGGCTGCAGTGTGCGTCCGCGTTGGGCCGAAACGCACAGGGCCCGCGTTCGTTTCGTGGGCTGGTCCAGAGGCCAAACGTGAACCCGACCCGTTTTCCTTCGTCTTCCTTACCCGAAATCTCACGAAAACCCTAATCGTTGCTGCGCCGCCAACGACCATGTCACAACCCCGATTCCGACGATGCGACGACACCCCTCGTCTATTCCGACCGACGCGCAACGATATTCAACACCGATAGCCTCGGTCGCTTCTCCCTCCGGCCACTCACCGAAGAAAATCCAGCGAACCACCTCACACGTTTTTCCTGGCTAACCCTCTCGATTTTTCCGTACTCTCAGATACCCTCGAAAACCCTAAACGTTTGGAAAGCAAAAGTTGTTTCCAAGGAAGGAGGAGAGTTGTATATGGGAATATAAAAGGTCTTTATGAATTTTCCATTAAGGTAGTAATTTCCTTGCTAGAAATCATACTTTTTCCAGCGACAATAAATGCAACATAATATCTTTTCGTTTTGGCAGCAAAAATAAAAATCTTAGCATAAAATCTAAAATAAATAAAACAAAAATTCGAATCCTTACACCTAGGGAGCGTGCAAGCCTGCCTAGTGGGCCCATAGTGGGCCCACGTTCGTAGGTGTGGGCCATGTGTAGAGAAGTATTACACATCTAATTTAGCCTGAACTAAAAAGCCTTCAAGAGAATGAAATGAACTCTTGTACAGTTGATGACTACATTTCATGTGACTTCATTTCATAACGCCAATAGTCGGGCCACTTATTGAGTACAGGGGTTCCTACACACGGCCCACACGTCACATTAAAGACCATGGAACTTGTGTTACGATAAGTTGCATTTTATTTATTTTGTAGTCCTTAAGTTAGATTAGGACATTGTTTTATTCTTTTTTTGTTTTATATAATTTTCACGTTGTTTATTTTTCGTTATTTTTTTTAAGGTTTTATTGCAAATGTTTAAGTCCATGGCATCGTGTTATGAATTATTTAAATGAATTTTTCACACAAAAAAGAAGGAAGATTCCAGTATTAAAAAACTTAAACTAAATATAGAAAGAAAAGTAAATACAGACCCAAAATAACTTGAAATAACTCTATCCATTGTTTTATACAAAATCATAGAAAATAAGATTTTTAATTAAAAAAAAATATAATTATTAGGTACCTAACATTTACTTTTAACAATGGACCAATCTAAATTATAGAAATAATTTTATTGGGTTCAAACTTAAAACTGATGTCATGAGCTCACATAGGTTGACTTGGATTTCAAGGGACATAATCGAACTTTCATTATGGATATATTCGTGACAACAACTTAAGCTAACGAGGTAAGTGACCTTACTATTGACATGGTTATATTTGATGTTGACACATGCCCGTGGTTCTGCACGTGTCATATATACTGATATGTGTGCATTATTTGTGAATCGATAGAAGTAAGATTTGTTCATGAAACGTGAAGGTTAGGTTACATCTTGAAGTACTATGGATATGAGTGGTTGATAAAAGAATATAGTTAGGTTATGTGTAGAAAGAAATAGGATTATGATAGATTGATAGAACGATAACGTCAGGGTACGTTTATGTAACGACATGACTGTGATAGGTATAAGAATGTTAAGGCTATGATAAGTTAGGGAACGATATGACCACGAAGTGTTTACGATATGTTATGATTATGATACGACATGTGAATCATTGATGTATATATATTGTGATATGATATAAAGACGATATGAAATATGTTATAATAAGATATGTGATAAAATTGACATATTTATGATATGAATATTGTGATGCGATATGTTATGGCATGATACGTATATGATGAAAATTATTATGCTTGGAAGCACGAAATGTTATGATTGTGACACACTTATGTAATTTGAATGATATGATATGATTGGCATGCCAAACGACGAACTAGCATGAAATACAACCCCAGCGTATGCATGAAAGATATGATAAGTGATATGAAAAATGATATGGGATGTACGGAACGCTAGTGGGGTTGTATTAAATGATAATGAAAATGAAAAAATGTTGGGACTTCATGCATTATTGTGTTCTCATGCATTGGGGGATACCCTTTACCCTTCACGATAGTACGGACGAATATGTTATGAGGCAGGAATACAATTATTATGGTTATCATAATGCTTCGATGACCAAGCAGGAAAATGATCATTATGTTTATCATAATGCTGCGACGATCAGGCAGGGGTACGATCATTATGGTTAACCTAATGTTGTCGTGACGGTTACTAGTTCTAACGGGTGTCTAGCCTAAGGAGCTTCCGGAGTATGCTCGCCTCACAAGGAAGGTGGCCCAGCGGTGTGCGAACTGACTGATGAGTCCATACTTGAACGTATGGGCTATGTGTAGAGTATATGATACACATCCAAATTACCCGTTAGGACAGTACCGTCGAAAAATGGATTTAAATGATAGGTCCCGTCATTGCATTCGCATGTTCTTGCATTTAATCCCTAATAGTAGGGTCACTTACTGGGTATTTCTTAAAATACTCAACCCACATGCTACCTTTATTTCAGATTAAGACAAGGCATTCCTGTACGGCTGACGACGGCATCGCAACTGGAGACTATGACACATGCATAGAGTAGTCGTATTTATTTTCTTAGACTTAGACTAGGATAGGATGTTTTTAATTTAAACGTTCATTGATTTTATTTAGCCTTTTGTTGTGTTGTTTTTAAAGGTGTTTTCGAAACACGTAAGTCGATGACTGTATTTTAAGCTGAAGGTTATGATTCATGAAAGTTTAAATGAAGTATTTCCGCATTCAATATTTATGATATGTATACAGTCGCGACCTTAATTTAAGTAGAAAATTTTTAGTTGTTATAAATGAACTGTCCGGATGATCAATAGGTGACTTATGCATCGTTTATACTAAAAAATGATGCAGAGTTAATAGTCGGGGGAATAACCGGGGGATTCTCAGCCAAGATGGAAGTGTGATACAATAAACCTACCTTTAGCTTTTATGTTTAATCTAGTTAATGTATTAAATATAAATGTGAACGGTTCAGATTAAGTTTTTTTATTTTTTATTTTTTATTTTTTATTTTTTATCTTTTTATATTTGATATATCTAATATATTAAATAAACACTTCAAATTAAATATATTTTTCTCTATTTGTATTTATTTAACATATTAAATATTTATTCCAACCCTTCAAATTAGATCTCTTTTCTTAGATTATATTTTAATTTGTACCCTTTAACTAAATTAAAGTCTTAATTAATCAATTTTCATTCGTTAACTATATATTTAGAGTTGCACTTTTATGCACGGTAGAACAAGTTGTGTCAATTGATATAATCATTACAAGCAAGTCAATCATTCACAATTTTTTGGTAATTACAACTGAGTCAAAAGTTTGTTATACCCCCTAATTATATCTTTCACCTTAATGCCCCTAATTCTCTAATAAACCATTTGTCTAAGATTCAATCATAAACTAAGTCCCTCTTGAGCACGTAAGAAGGGTGGGCCCCATTGTTCAAATCTCAAAATCAACACTAAAGGAAACTACTCATCTACTTACCATATATGAGAATGGGTGAAAGTCATCTAGTGTGTTATGAATTATTTAAATGAATGTTTTCGCAAAAAAAGGTCAGGTCAGGTCATTCATATCGTAGCGACTCTATTTTAGTAGAAAAATAGGGTCATTACAATTGGTATCAAAGCTCTAGGTTACAGATTCTGTTGACTTGCATACGACGTAGTTTTAGTACGTTCCATGGTTCCACCACTGATGCTCCGTCGCCATAAAGTACGTCATACGTAAAATAATAAAAAAAGATATTGAATGTTATTGTCAAGTGTGCTATTGTTGAATCAGTTGTGTGTTTATAATGATATAGTGTATGACATATTTTTTGTACCGAGAGATCCTCACTTAAGAGTAATTACGTGTTGATTATAGATCATGTCACCTAGAGGACGTGGAAGAGGGTGTAGGGGAAGAAGATGACCCCTTGTTAGATGATGGGGTAGAGGTAGAGGGAGTCCACCTCGTGAAGGATCAGTAACTCAAACCGACACAGCAGTGCCACCCCTAGTGGCACCGACGCTTAGAATGGACCCCATGACTACCATAATGTGGGAATCATTCTAGGTTCGGATGCAAATGGTGGTGACCACCCAGCAGACCAACAGTACGCAGTCATTGCGAGAAGTGTTGTATGAAGGATTTCAAGGGATAGATCCTCGTACCTTTAATGGTGCCTCACGAGACCCAACAAAGACACAATTGTGGCAATCATCAATTAAGACAATCTTCTTATTAATGAACTGTCTGGATGATCAAAAGGTGACATGTGCATCATTTATGTTGAAAAATGATGCGGAGTTATGGTCGGGGTATAATCGGGAGATTCTCAGCCAAGAATGGAAGTGTGATACAATAAATATATTTTTTGCTTTTAGGTTTATTATTATTATTTTGTCTATTTATATTTAATATATCTAATATATTCAATAAAAACTTTAAACTAAATATATATTTTTTTATTTGTATTTAATATATTAAATATTTATTTGAACACTTTAAATTAGATCTATTTCTTCTTTATATTTAATATATCTAATATACTAAATTTTAATTTTTCTTTTAACTAAAGTGAACCTTTTAGTGTAATGAGCATATGAGTTATCAAAGAGACCTTATGAACATATAGATTATAAGATTCAAGGACCCAAAATTAAATAATTAAATTGTTTAATTAATAAATTTTTATTGTTAACTATAGGTCACTCAACTATATATTTAGAGTTGCACTTTTATGCACGGTAGGAGAAGTTGTATCAATTGATATAATCATTACAAACAAGTCAATCATTGCACTTCATACGTTCCAAGCGGCATAGTCTCAATATCTACACTCAAGGCTTCATACGTTGAAAGCTACGAAGTCTAAGTTAGGAACATGCTATACCGTGGGAGGTCTTAAGAGTTTCTTGAGTTTCTTAGTTTAAGGACCTTGGTCCCTTATTCTTGAGTGGTACCTACAAGAACATGATATACCGTGGGAGGTCTGGAGTTTCTTGAGTTTCTTAGTTTAAGGACCTTGGTCCCTTATTCTTGAGTGCTACCTAATGTTTTTCTTACCTTGGTAGTTGTAGAGCTTGTATTGTTGGTTGATTGATATGATGGTAGTTGTCAACCTTATGTAAATTCTAAGGTTTGTAGAGAAATAATCAGTTAGGATTTTTCCTCCCTTTTAGAAATTGGTTGTTAGTGGATGGGGGGAATGTACTAATTTTTATTTATAGTATATCCTATAGAACCAATTAGTTCATTTAGTCTTGTGGATCAATGTCACTAGCCTTCTCAACATCATTTAGCCTGTACGACGGATTTCTTGAGTGTTCGCTTTTATTTATAGCATGAAACAACTCGAAGCATGGGTCTACTTATTGATACGTTATGAAAAGCTCCCTTGAATCCATTTGATTTCTTTTTTACCGACAAAAACTCGTGCTTGAAAATAAATATAGTTATTGGGAATAAAAAATGAAACAATGAGATTATGGATTTCTTTTATTTCTACGATTTAGTTGGTTGCTTGTATCCTATTTAAACATGAACATTAATGAAAATTGGACTTTCGATCCCAATTATGTTTCTCATTCTTAGCATGGTACCAAAGCTTCTCATTTTTAACCACTTGAAATCTTGAAAATATCTTTATGCCCTTATAGGCTTTGTAAGAAGTTGTAAGTCATTTAGAGGGGTTTAGACCTTGAAATACTTTAAAAGGTCATGGGGGCATTTTGGTCATTATACCACCTAATTCTTGGTTTGACCTCTGAAAATGTTCCAATGTCATCAATCATAATAAAAAATAATAAAAGAATAATAATAAAAAAAATAAAAAAAAGGGGGCCTAATACAAAGTTTCATAGCATTCAGAGGCCATTTAGATCATGAACCGAAGGTAAGTTGCCTTAAGGGCATTATGGTCATTTTATACCGTTATTTGGTTTAACTACTCAACTTTGTGCAATGACTATCAAATTGCATATAGAATCTTAACATACCATAGTATGCTCAAAATTAAAAGTTGGGCCGGAATTCATTTAGTGGGTTATTTTGATGTTACTTAAATCTCAAGAAATTTGATCGGTTGAGGGTCTTAACTCATGGTTCTTGATATTTTTCTTTCATATATCTTTAATTCATACTTGATTTAATGTTTATATAGAAATTCAAGCAATTCCTACAAGTATTTCTTAAGAAAAGTCTAAGATGGTTACTTACCTCGTAGTTGACGTACGGGACCTCCGTTCTCGAGAAATTGGTATCCTAATTGCTTCAAATTTTCTTTGACACAATCCTTGGGGTGTCTAGTTTCTATAACCATAAAGTTTTCATGACAACTGTGATGATGTTAATATAACACATGCGGAAGCAATTTGGATCTTAGGCACTCTAAGTACATCAATTATAGTAAATTAGCTAGCATGTTTCAAAAGCATTAAAACTCAATGAGTTTGAATACTAACCTTTTGTCGCTCAAGTTTCTTCACGAACCGGTTTCGAACCACCTCGAACATACTCGTCACACTGTTCTATGGTTTAGTCCGATATGAGCTTGCAGAGGGACCTAATGGACCTATAGATCATGGGCTCCAACGATCCAAGATTAACCGGCTAAACTCATTAACCTTGTTAACCAACATTCGTTAACCACTAGGACACTCCACTATAGCCTAGTAGTAGCACTCCCCTCACTATAGATATATTTCTGTCCATTTGATATAACCATGATTAGTAAGTCGATCCTTCACAGGTTGTTCGTAACTAGAGATGGGTCAATTTACCGTTTTACCCCTAAAGTTACTTTTTGTTCCTTATGTCTCACTGATCCTCTAATGAACAATTGGTTTGTGGTCTAACCAGTAAACCGAATCCCTCTCAGGCCAATGAGAGGGTGGGGCCCCTTGTTCAAGACCTAGAGTCAGTGCTTAATGGGAGGCCTATTGAGTCGGCGAACTAGAGCCACTCTCACCCATGAAAATCTAAGGATAATTCGAAATAAACAGGAGTTCATGGTTAGCTCAGGATTAAAACCGAGTTACCTAGGTTATCGAATGAAAAGAAAATCAGTCTCAACAGTAAACGACATTATAAAGTGAGAGTGGTTTTCTTCATGGTCCGATCTTATGCATTACTCATTGCATAGGATGCCCCCACTCACATGTCTCCACATGTACAATTTAGTGATCACATTGTTTATATCATATACAAAAGTGGGCCGCATCCATAGTGTCCCCAGAATAAGGTACTCAGCCTTATCCTTATACTATAGATCATTTTGACTATATACTTGAACTTGATCCACTCTTATGTCTCTACATATAGTTCAAGTAATCAAACTATAGCCAGAGTGTTCTTAGTTTATTGGATTTAGATTAATGATCGTAAAGTTCACTTTATTCAATAACAATCTTTACTGAATAAACAACAATAATAACTTTATTGAAAATAGAATATG